>NC_071535.1:17384779-18012156 GCF_026979565.1 Vidua chalybeata
TTGTGCTATGCCACGAGGCACACGTTTGAATCTGCAGTGCTTTGGGGTACTTACAAGTAAGAGTTTGTTTGCTACGCTGCCTCCCCACCCCATCCGGGAAAACAGTGCTTGATCCTTATCTCAGTTTTGCCACCTGACTACCATCCTACACAATTCCTTGATTCAGCAGTGTTCCCAGAGTCCTTGTGACAGATCCATGGAGGTGGTGCTAAAACCCATTCCTTGGGAGGATCTGTTCGCTCCGAGGGGTCTGGTCGGGGCTGGGTACAGTGTTTCTGCGTTATCTGCCTTAGGGCACCAGCAGATCCCTGGGATGGTACAGATGGCCTGCAGAAGTCACACGTGTACCTCAGGAGGCTGCGTGGACTGCTTCGTCTCTCGCAGGATCCTCCAGGACGAACACGCAGGAGCTCCTCAAGCGCTGATCCCGGCACAGCCCACGGCTGTGTCCGGCTGCAGGGCTTCAGCCACGGGAGGGAAGACCGTGCACCAAGGCTTGGCTGCAGAGTTCCCCACGTCGGCGAAGCACCACGCGAACAGGGCTCAGCTATTCCCGTTCGCTGGAGCTACACGTGTGAGCTGCCACGGGTGCTTTCCGGAATGCTCGGTGTGCCCTGCGAGGTGGGGCTGAGCCCCGTGTCAGCAATCGAGCGGCGCTCCCCCCGCCAGGCTGCCCCGCGGAGCCCCGGGCGCTGCCGGGCCCCGCGTTACATAAGCGGCGGAGCGCGGCCCTTGCCGCCGGAGGCCTCCAGGGGGAGAGCCAGCTCCTAGGAACGGGAGGGCGGGAGGAAGGGAGGGGAGGTGGCTCCTCCGAGCGGGCGGAGCGCCCCCGGGCCGGACGGGCGGCTGCGCTGGGCGAGCGGCAGCGGGGCGAGCCCTGGGGCGCGGGCGCAGCCTGGCGCGGCTGCCGCCAATGCCCAGTTTTTTGCCGGCGCGATCGAATTTTTATTTCCAAATATTTTTCTTCACAATTGAACAGGCCCTGTTTTAACGTAGCGGACTTTAGAGTCCTGGCGCTAGTTCTGCTGCCCTTGCACAGCGCAGAGCGGGAGCCGCGCTCCTGCCCGAAGCCCCGCGGCGGACCGGGCTGCAGCGCTCCGCTCCAGCCTTCCCCCGGGACCTGGCACTGCTGCCCAGGGCAAGAGCCGGCGGTGCCACCTCTCCTGCCTCCACTGCATCCACGCACAGGCATGAGTGGAAAGCGGGAGATACACCCGGGCCTTCCCCCGAACTGGTCTTCCCTGCCTTCTCCATCTTCCAAGGGACACCTATATACCATTCCCTGATCCCACCCAAGGAGTGACCCCAAAATTTCCTTCATCCTCTACTTGTGGTGTCATCTGCACTTCATTTCCAGCTATAAAGAAAGCTTTATTAGTAGCTATTGCTACTGAAGGTGAGAAATGTGTCAAAGCTTTGCTCAAAAACAATGAGGTGACCTTCAACAGGTCCAGTGATGCAGTCATTAGTGATGTCATTAGAAAATATCTGTACAGTTTGTTTCTCCAAGCTGTGGTGTGGAGCCTGGATAGTATTAATTGTGTTTCCATTTTGGACTGCTACCTGAGCCCCTGAGAATTACCACAGTTTCTCCTTGTTATGTTTTTTCCAGGAAATTTATACCCATCTGCTCAGTTCAGCAGGAGGTCTTAGACAAGAAGAGACCATTTGCTTCATGAGTCTACTATTTTTCTTTCCAGATATGTAAAAAAAAAAAAAAAAAAAAAAGGATATATCTAAGCATATTTTACTGCAGTGTGATATACTTTTTGACAATGAGAATTGGGAATCAAAGTCAATGCCTAGTGAAACTGGTTTTGTCAAAATGACATATAATAAAATATAAACACTTTCAATATTCCACATAATTTAATAGTGTGCAGATGCTGCCAAAATAACATGAATTTCTAATGACCCCTAACAACTTCTCTCATACCCAACTTCAAGCACTTTCTAAACCCAAGATTAGTAAAGAATGTTTCTATTGAAAGGAACTGAAGAAATTCCCACGAATGTTTCTGTAGTATTATTATTCTGTGTATCTAAAACACTTCCTGCAAGTGCATTAGTTTGATACCAGAATTTGGATTTGTGCCAGTGAAGTAAAGGCAAAAATGAAAGTTCAGGGTTTTTTTTTTCTGATCTAATGCAATTACAGCCATGAAGAAAGTCTTCAGTGAACAGTAAAAAATGTTTATTTCTACTAACCTAAGGTGTTAACAGTAACACCGAAAGGAAAAATGTGTTTGTCTTCTAAAGATACAATGTTTAGTTAGACCTTGGTCTTTTACTTTTCTTCTTCTAGTTGCTACAAGAATTCAAGCTATCCTGCTCCTGGTCAGGTTCTTCCATGATGTTCCACACTTCGATGCCTAACCTCCCATCTTTACAAATTTATCAGCCCTCTTACTTTGTATGGAGTTCCTTTCATAAGGGTGTTATTAACAAAGTTGCAAGAGTTGTTTGAAGATCAGTAGAAAGAAGTCTGCGCACCACAATCACCAAGTACAATATTGATCCAGTGTGGTATATCCTGACCTCCAGACTGAGCTGTTTCCTTGAGCCTTTTCCTCCTTGTCTGCCAAGGAATTTCTCCCTTTTAAAAGGAAGTAACTAAAATAGCGCTGTTCAAGATGAGACTCAGGCCAAATGCATCCCCAGATGAAGTGGGAGCTAAATGCAGTAGGACTTTGAATGATGATGCAAGGCCATCTTCACAGGGGAGTAACATTAAATAAATCTGTGCTTGCTGGTATTCTTGGCAAGAGGCTCTATTTTTGAGCCAGTTAGCTATGGACGGAGAGACAACAAATGAACCCACCTGGCTTCACATTATTTACTGCAATGAAGAAGGATGCTTAAAAATAATGGGGGACTCTCTGGTAATGAAAAAATGCAGGTGAATTAAACCATTCACCCTTTGCCAGGGCAGTGATTGTTGTGTTTTAAAGAAAAGCGGTATTTTCTGTATTTTCAGGAAGTCTTTCCTAACACTTGAATAATAGAAGAAAAGCAAACAGAAATGTCTTGTTGCAACTCCCCAAAATATTTAACTAACTGCACAAGGTATGATACTAACCTTGCTTTTACTTTAATATTGGTGTTTGTCTTTAGATTTTGATGGTGCACTTCACTAGAGAGATGCTGCCTTAAGATAAAGCATGGCCTTTTTCCATGCAGTTAATGGAAATAATAATGGAATAATAATGGAAATAATAATGGAAATAATCTAATGATGGAAACACCAGGTTCTGGCAGTACAGAATATAGGCATGATACAATAGGTTTGAATATAAAGAAATGCATACAGCAGTAGAAGGGATGGTCCTTTAAAAATCTTGTGTGTTTGTACAATTTATTATGACCTGAGAATGTCTGAAAAAGAGCAAGAGAGCTTGAGTTCAGAAAGGATGGAGTACTGTTGATTTAGAATCTATGTATGTTATGTATAGACAAAAAAAGTCTCTCCTGACCTCACTAAACTTAATGGGCTCTTCAGATTATTATAATACTTCTGGCTTTCAGGTGACAAAAAAATTAGCATGCAAGTAGAATTATTCTTAGGGACAAGTTGAAGTTTAAATAAAATTTAGAACTTCAACTCTAAAGTATCAGGAAAAAAAGAACAGATAATTCAGCTCTCTTGCCTGCTTCTCTTGGACTGGTTCTCCAAATGTATCCAGTTCCAGCTTACTTTAATATGAACATAAATTAATTCAGAGATTGTAAATGGAGAACCTTTATTGTAAAATAAGGCTGATATCAACTGTGTCAACTTCTGTTCGAAGCTCTGCTGACACCAGAGCTGTCAGAACACTACCTAGTGCTCCATGTATCTGACTGCCAATCGGCATATGTCTGATTACCTCTCAGACAGACCCAGTACATAGGCCTCTCATAAGTAAAGCATATTTGTTCCTTCTGAAGATAAACACTGTTGGGGCAGGTCACCAAGTTACAGACTATTTTTGGACAAGAATGGTGTTGCTTGCAATCCCCTGCTGTGTTTGTGAGACTTGTTAATGACCATGGTGCCTGCACATGTAAACAGGCACAAATTGCAATATGTTTGTTCCCTCCTGACAAGAGGTTATGAACACATCTGCTCATTCCTGCCACAGAAAGAACCTTCATCCATACCAAAAGCCATTTCTAATAGAAATTAGTACAGAGCAAAACCATAAGGATGAGTATTTCTCACTGCACGTAGCAGCTGTATAGAGATATGTCTCTACCAATATGCTAATATTTTGTTTGATTGAAAAAACACATAATTGAAAACGCATACAATTGAACTATGCAATTATATGACTGTAAGTGTGACCACATCCTTCTGAAGAGTCCTCAAAGCAAGAGTAAGGGTTTTTTAAGTATTTGATTTGCAAAAGAACAATAGTATTTGCATCCAGCTATCATTCTGGGTGTTATTTGTAGTATAACTTCTTCACTGCTTTTTGATAATTATTCAGTTAAATGGTAAATGTTTTTAGTGAGTTAAGAAAGAGTTTTGCTTTACCTTTAGTAACAAACCCTTCAGCCAGCAGGCTGCTAAGAAGAATTTGAGAAAGCTCTCCCTGCTTCTCTTATGTGTTGAACATATAGGAGTTTTCCTATTATTTTTATATTTTCCCTTAAATTTAATGAGTTTCCTGTGCTCTGCAGATACATTGTTCTGTGAAGCTGATAGAAATGCTGGTATATTTTTGGTCCTCTTTCAATGAATAATAGCCCTTATTCAGTGTTAAACTTTACAAATGGCAGTCACAGTGCACATGCAGCAGATCTCCAGGGCAATCAGATGTGTGTGTGTGCCGGCAGACTGTTCACTTCACCTTGCAAAAAAGGGCTGTTTGAGTCTACTAGATATTTTAACTCCTAGTCTGGATTTATTGGGGGAAATAAAAAGCTTGTTCAGATGTTATAATTAGCCTGCTTAATAACTGCAGGCTCCTTACCAGCAGGACAGCAGGAGCAGAACTGGAAAATGCTGTCATGACTGTTCTAAAATTATTTGGTTGCTCCTTGAAGACATTTCTGTTGAGTGCTGTCTGAGCAGTGTGTCTTTGCTGCCTTCTCTGTGTAGTTAGAGGGTAAACATGTCTGGGTTTTTTTTTGTTTTGTTTTGTTTTGTTTTGTTTTGTTTTTAATAAGACTTTGCTGTTGCTATCCATGTGATTCTCAGAAATGGTGAAATACCTGAGTGAGCTTTAACTTGTTCATGTCAGGTACCAATATCTGGGAAATGCAGCAATCTGGAGTTCAGGAGCTTGACACCTAACTCAGTGTCCAGCACCATGGACTGCTTTTTTTTCAGCTAAGCTGACCCTCTCAACTTTGCTCCAGCTGTAACTTATGGCTACTTGATGGATGTTTGAGCTCACTGAATCCAGTGGGCAGACTCTGAGCCTGAGCTGGTCCTTCTGGACTCATGCTTCCCACTTGCTGAAGTCGTTTACTTGTTCCAGATTTGAGCCATGGAGAAACCCAAAATGTGGACCTTGTAGATGATGGAGTTAATGTTTGATAGAAGGCTTGAGTTCTGAGCAATCACAGCAACAGAGATGTAACTGGAGACAGTTTGGTAGCTGGGACATGCTGGAACACCACTGTTGCTTGTTTAGCTTAAGAATGTTACTCAGCTAATTCAGTGAATCACAGAATCATAGAATGGCTTGGGTTGGAGGGGCCATTAAAGATCATCTAATTCCAACCCTCCTGCCATGGGCAGAGACACCTTTCACTCGACCAGGTTGCTCTCAGCCCCATCAAACCTTGCCCTGAACACTTCCAGGTATGGGGCGTCCACAGCTTCTCTGTGGATTTCTGGACAGTCTTTGTCAGCATCTTGCCATTTCTTCCTAATAATTACTCTAAACAAAACCCTCTTTTAGCTTAACACCAAGGCTTAATGTCTTGTCCTGTGAAAAGTCCCTCTTCAGCCTTCTTGTAAGACCATTTATGTACTGAAAGGTACAATAAGGTGTCCCCAGGCTGAACAACCCCAACTCTCTCAGCTTGTGAAGCTTTTCAAAATGTTACCTGTGAGATTATTATCATTACAGTACTAACACAAATAGCCCACATTCCAAGTTCTGAGCAGCAGAGAAGAAATCTCAACATGGGGCCAAGTCTGGACCTGTTAGAAACAGTGGAGATAAACCCTTGACATTAGAATCAGGGATTTTTAATGCCTACTTTTCAACGTGATTTTCATCTCTCTGTCCCATTCTGCATAGCTTGCTTGGCATAACTGTCTGTATGCTCAATTCCCCTCCAGGCACTTGGTGAAAAAGCAGACAACTGAACGCTACAGGTAATGTAATAATATGTAATATTACAGGTCCATTCCAGGTAATGTAATAATGTAACCCTCATCAACTGGGGGTGTTACAGTGCAGAGCCTCATAAAACATGGACAGGCTGTGTTCCAGCTGTGCTTCAGAGGTGGGGGATGCTTGCTGTGCAGCTGTGAAGAGGAATTAGTAACTGCATTCAAGCATAGTAGCATCAATCATGAAGAATCAATTCTTGCTCCTCCCCTCAGAGCTGCAAAGTGCCAGGGGCCAGCTGCCCTCAGAGAGAGTTGATAAACACATCTGAGGAAATGTCAGACTGGTTCAGGCAAACCTAATACTCCTAAACCACTACTGACAGAAGCCTGTATCTCATCCAGCCCTCAGTGGTGCTGCTGTAACAGCTAAAAACCTCTGATCCAGCATGTCTTTTATCCATTCTTCCATCCTGCCCTGGGCTTTCCACACATCCTTGCACTCTTGGCTTCATGCTGCTTTGACCCTTCATTTGCATTTATCTCTTACAGTTCTAATCTGCTATTTAAAAACCAGTCTTTAATTTGTACCTCTTGTTTGCTTTATCCCACCACAAAAGCCATTAGATATGCTTTTTCAACACTCTCACAGAGAAGTATGTTTTTTTTTAAGGGCCCCCCAAAAGTAGATAGATTTTACTGTGATGATTTTTCAGTTTCCCTTTTTCTTCAAGACATTTATATTCCACTATTTCAGCATTTTCAATGCCATTTAATATTTGGTTCGGCTTTTGTGCTTCCTCAGGGTTTCAATTTCCTTTGGCTAAGAAAGAGAAACTAGGTGAAGATGTAATGCAGCTGGACAATTAGCCACTAAAAATAGTTTGCTAAAGGTCTGGGCAATACAGAGACAACTATAAATATCCGATTTGCAGATGATGTGGATTCAGGCTGAGTGGTGTGCTTAATCCTCAGTGCTCTGCTGAACAATTCACTAGGGCTGCAATTTAATAAACATTCCTAAATCAGATATAGTCTCCTGCTTTCTGTAATCCCCAAACTTTCAGTTGCCCACCATGGCCTACACAATTTAAATTAGAAATAAAATTTTAAAACAAGATTATTTTCTCAATTGTTTTGTCTCATAAAAATTATGTAATATTTTCTTAAGTCAAAGCGATGTCAGCATCAGTTATGTAATGGTAGTTGAATTAGAGTGTAGTAAAATTAAAGTCCAGTGGAACTTAGTAACTAGGATTAGAGATCTGTTTTGTTCAGCCGTGCCTCTTAGTTAATTTCATTCAAATGGAGGCCATGACAATTCACTTACACTTTGTGCTCTGGGGCAGCATGCTCAGGCAGCATTTTACTCACACAGGACATCATCCTGAGGAAAGGCTGCCTAGATGCTAGGTAAGGGCTTCAGCATTTAGCTCACAGTGGTGGCAGGTCCATTAGTGCGTATGTAAATATTGTATGAACAGAACTGCGCAAATGTCAGTGAAGTGCAAGGCTAAGAGCAGGAAGTACACTGCAATTGTACTGTAGTTCTGTACAAGCTTGATCTTTAAGGATAAGTTAAAAGTTACTGCTTTTTAGCTTGTGACATCAGAGTGGAAAGTGACAAATTTTGGTTCTACCCAGAGTGCTCATCTTTGGTTATCACATGCCCTGAATTTCTGAGATGTGGTTTTGTCAAAGCTGCAGATGATTTCTAAAATTGTTGGATTCCTAAAGATCTCAAATAAAAATCATTTAATTAGTGAAACTGTTGGTTGGGTTTTTTTAAAAGCAAGGTTATTTTATGTTTCTTAATTAATTCATTACCTTGTCATGCACAATCATTCCTGCTTCACTTAATATTGCATCTCAACTTCCTCTAATGTTTAGGTATGCCCAAAAAAACCCCACCGAAATATCCCTCAGAACATTTATTTGCCTCCAATATTTATTTGCCTCTGATCCTACAATGTGAAGTCATGTTTTCTAGTGCTAGCCAAGAGATTTTTGTCCTGAAAGAAGCATGAAGTTTCTGATATATCAGAGTTAGCACCAAAGAATTTTATGATAGGAAAGAGTGATCGTAAGAAAAGAGGGAAAACAAAACCTTGCAGTGTGTTTGCTCAAGCCAGGTTTTTTTTCCTGAGGGTTCCAAAGCCCCATAACAATGCAAGATACCTCCTAATGCAAAGATCAGATCTATTATCTTGATAAGGCTTACCTGTTGAAAAAATACTGAAGGATCTCATTACAGTGATTGCAATCTGCATTCCAGATTATCTATCACAATAAAATTATTATCAGTTAATCTTTAAAAAGTCAGTCAACTAATTAGTTCAGGAGAACTATTCAAAACACTGTCCTTGAGGTTATTAAAATTAAATTCCTAATATACATAGCCTGCATTTCAAACTTAAATTCTAGAGTAGCTTACTCCACACAAATTGGCAAATGCCAGGACCTTGCAGTATTGTAAAGAGTAGACCAGAGCCCTCTTGCCCTAAAGTTGGTGAAAGTTCATTGTAATTTTTTCCAGCCACAGGAGGCAACTGAGGTTGGGTGGACAAAGTGCTAGAGAGCAATGACTGATGAATCTATTACATCCAGACATCAGACACACATTCACACTAATACCTTTCTGAGCTGCATGTCTTCCTTAATGAGGTCTCAGCAGTGGTGTCATCAATAGTGAGCTCTGTAGTGCCTCAGGGGCTGCATCTCTCTATTGCCTTGACATTCAGTCAGCACATAGCACAGTGGAAAAAAGCTACCTGTCACCTTTATCAGCTTAGCCTGTGGTACAAGCACTCACAAGCTGTTTTTACATTAGCACTTCTGTCATTGCTATCAACAAACGAGGGAGAAGACACCAGAGAAGATTTCTTCAAAATTCTAGAAGTGCACAAAAGCAGAGGCTTATTTTTCCCTTTCCCCTTGACCTTTTGACTGCTTTCTAATATCTTTCTGCTGAGCAAGTGCCTCTTCTGGTGCAGTTCCATTCTAAGAACCAGTTTGGCTGGACAATAACCTGGCATAGAAATTTTAGACTCCTGTCATTATTATTCTTCCCCTCTGAGCCCCACAGAACCAATTATATTTTATGTAAAGTTGTTTTGGTAATGTAGGTGATACTGCTTTGATGAGGGATGCAGAAGCAAGTTTGGAACACCACCTTGGTGTTGACTCAAATGTAGTGAATATTGGCTGTAGTTTGGACCCATGATGAAGATTCCTCCTTTCCTTGCTTTTCACCCTCATCAAGCTGAGAGCAGGAATCTAAGCCAAAGATGTCAGTATACTTACGCTCTGTCATAGGAACTTAGAATCATAGAATATGCTGAGTTGGAAGAGACCCATCAGGGCTATCAAGTCTAACTCCTTGCCCTGCACAGGACACCCCAGGAGTCACTATGTGCCTGAGGGCATTGTCCAAATGCTTCTTGAACTCTGTCAGGCTGGTGCTGTGACCCGTTCCCTGGAGATCCTGTTCCAGTGCCCAACCACACTCCGAGTGAAACATTTTTTCCTGATATCCAACCTAAACTTCCCCCAGTTCACTTTCATGCTGCTTCCTTGAGTACTTCACTGGTCACCACCACAGAGATCAGTGTCTGCCCCTCGTTTTCCCCTCATAAGGAAGTTCTAGACTGCAGTGAGGTCTTCCCTCAGTCTCCTTTTCTCCAGGCTGAGCAGACCAAGTGACTTCAACTGCTCTTCACATGGCTTCCCCTCAAAGTCCTTCGCCGTCCTCATGGCCCTCCTTTGGATGCTCTCTGATAACTTAATGTCTTTCTTATATTGTGGTGTCCAAAACTGCCCACAGGACTCGAGGAAAGTATCTGCCATGACACTTTTGTCTTAACTCATTAATTACAGGCATACTTTCTTTGTGTTGTTTGCTTTAGGATGAAGTCTTGTCCCTTTTTTGGAATGTCCCCTGTAGACAAGCCCTTAGGTGACTCTTGCTAATAACCTAATTTCTGTGACTCCACAAAAGCCCCAAGCAGAACCTGTAGATCAGTTTCTACCTGAAGTTAGAACCGATAAGGTAAGTTATAATTTAACACCCTCCTGAGGGAGAGATGACTCTTGCATAGTCTAGTAGCTGTCCCTGACCTTGCTTATTGAAAGAAAATGACCCATATGAAAGCTGATAGAAGAGGAAGCATTTTAGTCACAGAGTATTTATTATTAAAGATGTAGTTTTACTTCATGGTAAGAATAGAACTCACAATTTGATCTCTTATTTTTAAAGAGGAGAAAAGAAACAGTCTTAACTGCTTTTATTATTAAAATACTATTATTGTATAATAATAAAAAAGCTTAGAAAAGTCTAAGAAAAATACATAAAAATATAGTGAACTATATCCAGATGTAGTACAGGGCTTAGGCACATGTGAGCCAATCCAATGTGATCCAATTAACTATGGCAGCCTGTCAGCTGAAGTTACTATAGGGAACTGCATGTATGCCTCAATTGCTCAGATAATTGCTCAGTTCATGTATGTCAGTTGATAAAGATCACTAGCCTAGGAATATAAAAAGTAACTTACTGATATGCTGTGTAAATAAATGTACATCTCTTTTTAAACAAATATACATGTGCAAAATAATTCATGTTGTGTATTCAAAAAATCTCTTCATTCTTCCCAAGCTATCTATTTTATTGTAATTTCATATATATCAAAATTTTGGACTTGTAGTTGATGACCTGAAAGTATCAACTCACTGTGGATTTGTATAAATATATTATTGTACAATCTGTGAATTGTTGAATATTTTGATAAAATTGCAGCTATTTCAAATTCTAAACTGCAAAGACCAGCTGGGTGAACTTACATCAGCATGTGCCTCTGCCATCTGGGACTAAGTGTTACCAGACATTCATCACAGGGCTGGTACAACCAGATTGAATTTGTTTGCTGTACCTCAAGGACATGAGGCAGGTATTTGTGTCCTTCTTTTCTATTGATGTGTCAAAAAAGATGCTTTTGAAAGAGGCATTTTTTTCCACCTGCCAGAGTCATAGGATCTTCAGGCCAAAAGGTACCAGGAAAGAGAAACTCAAGCACAGCCAGATGCCATAGGCATGTAGCACAGTACCAATCACTATTTCTTAGGAACAGTTTGGTTTACAGATGGGTTAAAGCTGCTAATTGCATTGACAGTCACTGACAATCAGGGTCACTGGAAGACAGTCGTGGCTGCTTCACTCTGCCCTGACAGCACCAGAGAACTGGCTTAGTGGCTGCTCTCTGCAGAGATGTCTCATTGCTTCCAGATGAACCCTCTGCCTCCAGCTTCACCGGCTTGTCCAGTGATAAGCACAGATAAGGTCTGGCACACTTCCTCTGCACAGGGCTGCTCTTGCTGCTGGCAGCAAATCAGTCCTTCCCATTACAGATGTGCTGAGAACAAGAAGGATTTCAGTATTTCAAACTGGAATTGAGAATATTATTGACTATTCTTGAAGCAGGTATTTTCCACAGCTGGCAGGAGTATTTTATGGTGATATAATAAAAGCCATATTCCCTGTGTTTGTTTGTGGAGGAGGTTGTCTGAGACTGCCACAACTTCAATAAATTGAACATCCATTTTCTCTGCATACCTTCTTCCACCCAAAAAGACAAATTATTCTGAAAAACCGAGTTATTCACTTGGAAAGAACTTGGCTTGGTTTATCCCACTTTATTTTGATAAATACAAGCTGGCTGTTTCTTACCCTGTTTATGTCCCTAGATGCTTATATGTGATTGTTTCACATTTTGTTGTGGTATCATTCTAGGTATTAAACTTGGACTGACTAACCTACAATTTTCCATCTTTTCTTTTTCCTTTTCTGTGGGAGAGCACTATAGTCATTCTGATCAGTACTCTGCGTGTCCTCAAAGTAGTTCAGATTGTTTCAATTATTTCTTAATCTTCCAAGGTGGATTTCAGCAGGGTCCATTATCATGCACACGTCACAACTAAATATCTGCTATTTGTTCTTTCCTAATTCTAGCTGGTGTTCCACATCACTGAAATGTGTTAAGAATCTGATCACAGATACTCTTTTTGTGAAGGCTCAGGCACTGAACACTTTGTTCTTTTACATTGCTTCATAAATTTTTCACTATTCCTGCTTAAGACCAGTGAAATATTCTCAGTCTTTTATCCTGACTGTATTTCTAAAAGCTTTTCTTACTTTCTTTTATGTCCTTTGCTGGTTACATCTCATTTTATGCCTCAGATTTTCTGATGCTATCTGCAAATCACTTTATGTTCAGTGAACATTTGTGTTTCCATTTTTGAACAGTTAATTTCTGATTTTGAGGTCATTAGTAAGCTATTGATGTTCTTGATACAGAGCATTTACAATATATCTTATCTCTCCTCTGCAGAGGAATAACCTGTGATTCTTTCAATATAGAACACTGCTATATTCTATTCCAAAATTGGCAAAAGAGTACTTCAACATTGTCTGAACCCTTTTTACCAATTTTATTTTATAAAACCAAAATTGTAGCAAATCTATCCAGTTTCAGAAGAATGTGGATTTTGACAGACTGCATGCAAGACTAAAATAAGATTTCATCAAACTTTTTGCACCCAACTGATATTTTAATACTAGTACTTAAAAAATGTACAACATCCGCAGGAACAGGGGAAAGAGGAAATAAAAACAGTCTGAATATATCTAACATGACCAGAACATCAGATAATGCTCCATTACAACAATGCTATTGAAGACTTACTGACAATAGATATCTGGCAGAGAAATCCCTCCTTGCCTTCTGCAGGATAAAATTGCATGTGGGAGATCCATATCAAGGAACAGTCGTTCTGCCCTGGGGCATTTCCATGAGGAATGCAGATCATTAGGCCTGTGGTACCAGATGGCATAACTGTAAAACCTCTTCTAAATGCCCTAGTTAGCCCTGAGAATCTGCCAGGCCAGGTTTATACTGAACTCTGTACCCTTTTTCTGGACAACTCGGGGTTTTTGTTTCTAGCTAAGGTGGTGAATTTTCTTATGTGAGAAAGTCCAACTAAGAACAGATCAGACAATGAGAAATGTCAAAATAGTGGAAGATGCTTTTTTTTGGTGAGAGTAGAGCTTAGGCCCAGTAGAAGTATATCTGATTTTTACATATTTATTATGTGCAAAATTCTTTCCTGATATTCTTTAATTCTTCATTTGGCTAGACTGTAACTCTAACATGTTACAATCTATGTTAGATTGTTATTCTGGAGGTTTGCTCTACTTCTGAATTTAACCACAGTGATGAAGCAGTCACAGGCTCTGACCCACAATGGACCCTGTGTCTTAATTTGGCATGGCAGAGTGTTGGATCATTTGCTTTCCCTTGGGTATGTGGAGCCCCACAGTTCAGCTGTCCTCAGCCCTGAGAGCTGTGCTGACTCCCCAGCTAGGTTAAGGTCATCCTCCCACAGAAGATCTCTACCCTCCCCTTCATAGATATTCTGATTAATGATTGCATCTTTCAAAGATTGGAAGTTTCATTAGGTTTTGCACATCTTTATAAAAGCTCCTTTAAATTCAAACCGTTCTGCCAATAGCTATGGTACATGAGATGGACAGCTCTAAAGACATCCCATGGCCAAAACCTGCAAAATCACCTTTAAGTTTTGCTGTCTCATTTAGGAGAACTTTTAACTCTATTAATAGTCTTCAACAAATTAGCCCTACTACGCCTTTGGCTAATTCCAGAAGTTTGTCTAAGACTGATTTCCCTGAGGATTTTCTTCTCGCCACTCTGCCACTTCCAATTCTTTGGATGGTTACAGCAGATAAGGATCATTAGTAAATCAGTAGAGTTTGGCAGTCTGTCTTCATTTTCCTGCTAGGGCAGCATTATGCTGTCACCAGTAGTCCATCAGTTTTCTCAGATTTCACAGCAGACAGTGAGGCACAGCTCTCATCTCTTCTAAATGAATTATGTGATCCTGCTAGATCCAGTCTTCTTGGAAGAGCAGATCCTATGGCTCATTTTGGTGACTGGGGGGAGGTGAACGCCACCAACTCTGCTGATGCTCCCTCAGTCCTGGCAGTGACAGAAAAAAAATGAAATATATATGGGCACTTTTGCTGTGCAGCTTGGCAGGGCAGGATGGGGTTAAGGGCCCAGGACAGTGCACTCTGGAAAGCTCTGGCAATGGAGAGCAGTACACTCTGAGCAGGCTCCAATGGCTTAGTTCTCCTTTCAGGCTGTACACAGTACGTGAGCCAAATGCTGAGCTCTTCTGATGTAATCAGAAGTATAGAGTAACAAACCTAAGTAAGCTTATAGCCATATGGAGAGTTGATAAAGTCAGACCAAGTATATTGGTTTATACAGATGGCTCAGACTGTCAGGAGAACACTGCATGACTGACAGAAAGCAAATTCTATTCTTCTCACAGAGAATCAGTTGTTTGATAAAAAATAAATACTTCCAAAACACACAATATTCCCCACAGTGAACATATTATGTGTCTAGCATTAGCTAAAAGGAACCTAACTTAACAACTGAAAATACTTGTATGACTGAGATGTGAGCACTAAGTGTTAATGTTACTGATGTTCAATTCTGCTAATTCTCAGATTAGTTATATGCTGTGGCTTGTATCTCTAAAAATACAGAAGAGATGTTCTCAGTCAGCCTGATGAGATGACTTACAGGCATTCCAAGACGGGATGTGTTTGAGATGTGCTTTGCTAAGATGCTGGAGGAGCCGGAGGAACCTGCGATTCGCGCCTCTTCTCCTGATGTGGTCCTGCCTCCCACCAAGGTGGCAGCCCTTATTCCAGTGACAGCAGCAGTGACAGCTCCTCTGATAACGACGGCTCATCGGACAACTCCGAGGAGGAAGGAGCGCAGCAGCTCCTGGAGCTCCAGGAGCAGGTACTGCATCTGGCGTGGTGAGCTGGGGATGTCCAGTGTGTCCTTCTGGAGCTTGGTGGCCTTGGGGTAATGGCTCAAAGCCATGGACTTTCCAGCTGTGTAAAAGTGACTGTCAGCTGCCAAGGGCTCCAAAATTATTTGGTTTCAAGAAAAACACAAAGAAATTGGTGCTTTTCAGGCTGGTCCTTCCTGCTAGGACACAGGAGACGGTCCCCAGTGGCAGAAATTTGCTGCCTGCACTTGGGTAGTGTCTTAACAGTTGGACTTGGGGACACGGCTTGGGTGTGATGATGGTGGTGTTGGGTTGATGTTGGACTCCATGGTCTTGAAGGTCTCTTCCAACCCAGATGATTCTGTGATTCTGTGATTCATGTTATGATAGATATGGTCACTTCTGAGGGCATTTGGTTTTTATTCAGGCACTCAGCTTTGTGGATGCACGTGAGGCAGACTGACATACGACACAGCTCATGATGTGGTGTGTCTTAACTCTAAACTTTAAACCAGCTGTGTCAGCTCACTGCTCAAAGCAGCTGAAAATATCAGACTGCCTAATAGTTTAGTCCAGATGGGACTCAGATGAGTTTCTTAGAACCATTGGCATCTCAATTAAAAAAATAATCTGGCAGATAATCAGAAAGAGATTGAAAGATCAAATTTAAAAATAAATACAGGAAGAAATTTGAAGCTTTTTGCATTTCTCTGACTGTAGTGTATTTATTTTTCTGAGCTACCTTGGATTGGTTGGTCTTTTTTTTATTATACTGCACCCCAACCCTACTATGTGTTAAAATACTTAGCTATAAAAATATATATATTTAGATATGAAATTTATTACACTGTAAGTGCATAAGAAAAATACCAAGGCTGCATGCAAAAAGATTCTGTCTGATTGCCAGGGTTACACACTGTGGAAGAAAGCTAAATTGGGGATTAACATGAGAGCAATGTGAGAATAGAGAGTAAGGTATT
Source organism: Vidua chalybeata (assembly GCF_026979565.1). NCBI lineage: Eukaryota > Metazoa > Chordata > Aves > Passeriformes > Viduidae > Vidua > Vidua chalybeata. Next base: position 17,400,908 of record NC_071535.1, read on the forward strand.
GAATGAAATGAAAAGGACGATTGCATAAATTACATAAAGGACAATTACATACGATTACCTTGGAAGGTACCACATTACTGAAAACATTCGTTATGCCTGAGTTTTGTTCTAGGTCAGTATCTAAAGCATATGCTGAAGCTGGTCAGAGTCATCTGGTTCTGTGAGTATTGCTCAGTTTTGACTTAAGTAGTACAAAGTTCCACTGCTCTTGATAAATTTCTGATTTTGTAGATTATTGACTTTGCTCTTAGTTATGCTTGATTATTTTCTAGGAGAGATTAACTATGGCTGTGAATACAGTTTAGTGCAATGCTGTCAGATTTTTGTGTGCCTCTGCCAAAAGCTGCATTGTACAGAGACTGAAATGCTCTTCCCTGGCTCCAAACAGTCTCCACTCTCCTAGTGGGCACTTTGAACTTATTGTGATGGTACTCTGATATCCCTGGACTGTAACTGGAGATTAGCAAAGTGAAGGCAAAGTGTTTAGGCACGGTTAAATACAATGTGCAGAATATGCCACATTATAACATTTCTAATAAAAGCGTTGGAGTGTGGGTCTCCATTGGCTATTGAAAATCAGCTGCAGAAAACATGAACAGTGTGCATTCTGGCTCTTCCTGACTGCAGCCATCAGCTTTCCATAGATCTGTATTACTTGTCATGGACAGAGCGCCTCAAAATCAAGTCCCCCAGGCTGTGCAAGTGCTACAAAATGAAACCATAATAGTTCTGTTAAGCCTACAGATACTTCATTGTATGTCTGAGATGCACTCAGTATTGCATGTACTAGTCCCTTGTAGACAAATTTCAAAATCTACTTGTACTTGAAAATGTCCGTATAATGAGTTTTAAATCTGATATCCATTGCTGCTACTCAACTTGATTCATTGCTGCCATATGCAAAGGGAAAGAAACAAGATATAGTGACTGACCTCAAAAATATCCTTCATGATTTGTATATAAACCCTGTACCTCCTTAGTTATCACTAAATTTCACAGGGAAAGAAATAAGAATACTTCAAATGGATTTTGTTACTTGAAAGAACCAAACCTCTAAGGATTATCTAACTGGGTTGGCTTTCCATCACTTCAGAATCTCTAGAGCTGATTTTTTTTTTTTTTTCAGTTTGTAGCTGTTAGATGATTAGCCTTGATCACTTTAGAAAGCAGTGTGAGACTTTTCACCACAAAGCCTGTCTCCAAGTTTTTTGTTCTTTTTTATTTATAATAAAAGCTGGTAAGAGCTGCAGTTGAAAAGAAGGAAGAAAAATAATGAGTATCAATAAAATAAAAATGGATTCTTTAGATTTTCTTTGCCACACAAGTTTGAAACAATTTTGACAGAGCATTTAAAGACATAGGAAATAAGAAAGTGGAAAATATTGAAACTATTTTGTCCTCAAGTTATTTTTGACACAAATGAAAAAACATGGAAGAAATCTTGTTTATAGACTAGAAATTAATTTTTTACTCTACTTTTCCTGTTTCTACTTTTCCTGTTCTACTTTACTCTGCATTTCCTGTTTTTTTAATAAAAAAATACTGAGGAAATTATGCTGAGTAAGTGAAAGGACTTGCTTTCATTTTGTTTTAAAACCCTCTGGTATTTTTTGTTGCCTGTTTTCAACATGTCAGAGAATGGGTCGGGTTGAAAGGTCTGGCCCAACCTGCCCCCTCAAGCAGGGTCATCCCAGAGCTCATAGCACAGGATTGCATCCAGGCTGTTCTGGAGTATCTCCAGTGAGGGAGACTCCACAGCCTCCCTGGGCAATCTGTTCCAGTGCTCGGTCACCTGTGCAGAAAAGTTCTTCCTCAGGTTCAGCTGGAACATCTTGTGCATCAGTTTCTGCTGCTGCCTTTTGTCCTATTAGTCCTTGGCACCACAAGAAGACCTTGACTCTTCTTAAACAAAAACATAAAGCTGGGGGAAAAGGTCCAGTCATTGCTTTTACTGTTAAAGACCCTAGATTCCACCCCATAAAAGAAATGCTGAAAATCTTCCCCAGGTAGTTAGGAGGGGCAGTTAGTACCTGACATCTTGATATGCTCACAGTAGTAATAATATCTAATACTTTTGGTTTTATTTTTATTTATTTATTAAATCAATTTTTATTTATTTGTTTTTTATTTATTTGTTGTGAGAAAATGTTACTTCCCAATATTTTATCTTTCACACTTAAATATTTGAAAATGGAATCAAATATTCTTTTTCTCTTTTGCAAATCAGTATAAAAAGCCTACACTCTCCACATTAATATTACAACTGTTTGCTTGGCTTTTCCTACCCTCTTCAGCATGAATTAGGTGAAACATTCTTGCTGGGTCTGGATTCTTGTTAGGTATCACTAGATGAACAAGGTCAGGTATGATTAGCTCTTGATTAAGATGCAGTTAAAGAAAATGTAGGATACTGCTGAAACTTTACTAATGTTATGTCTTTTTTCTCTTATCAGCTGGTATCAACTCTCCAGAATACTGGAGAATATACTCCACAAGACATCAGAATACTGAGGTCAGTAATGGCAGGCTCCAGATGGCAACAAAGACTACCTGTCCTTCCCTAAGAGCAGAGCATTCATTTGATGCATGGTCCCATTTCTAATTTCTGTAATTCTGTCATGATTGTCAGCACTTCCCACTATTTCAATGGATTCACAGTGTTGTTTTCCCTACCATGTAACACCTTGTGGAGTGACAATGTGAGCTCTTATATGGGCTGTTGCTTTTCTTCTCTGTGGGACATCATACTAGTTAGATTAAGTTAATTTATGTAGAGATGTATTTATGTATAGATTAAGTGAATTTATGGAGTACATTGGAATCCTTTGGGAGTGTAAAGCTCTCAAGCATTATAAATATTTTTGTAACTTACTGAAGTCTGACATCTCTGATGCAGTTGTGATTATTTACAAAAATATCTACAAAATTATATTTCTCTGAATTAGTCTTTGCTCTTAGTTCAAGCTTATTAAAATTATACTTTGTCATAAAATTTTATTTCTAGAATTTCTAGGCTTTATAGATATCCTAGGGTGATATCAGTTTGTACCTCTGCAGTTTCTAACACTGTTGTTGTTCCTTCTCTTGAATTCCCCTACTACTCCAGCCTCTACTAAAGCTGCATGCAAGAGATCTTCAAATCAAATTACTGACCAGACTTCATGAGGCAATGTGTCTGGGTTTTCTGGGTTTAAGATAATATTTTCTTTCCTTAGGTTTATCCCAAAAGATGAATGGCTCTCCTATGTTTTATTTTTCTTGAGGCTGATTATAGTCTGTATTGTATCCTGGTGGGATAGAGTGATGGGAGAAATGTGCTGTAAAGTGCAAGATACTAGTATTTTCTCTGCTGGCTTTTAGATATACCTAAGCTGATGGAAGCAAACAATATTTTTCCCTTCCAATGACTTCCATCCCTTCCTTACTAGCACTAGGCTTCTTCCTTGGCAGCTGAGTGTGAGCTGAGCTTCTCAGTGGCTGTGAGCAGCTTCAGGCACTCAGACAGTGAAAGCACTGTATAATCTCCCAAAGAGCCTGCACATATCCTGGCCAATCCAGCCCTGGTAAAGCTGTTATTTTCAATATTGTCAGCAAATGATGGGAAGCACTTATTGACCGAGAGAGACAGTTAAATTGTTCTAAAGCTCTACAAGCTGCTCAAAAGCAATTTCTGACCTGCTACTGCTCTGTGTGGAAGTCTTACCCATATGAGTGAAGTATATGAGCCTGTGAAACAGCACTAAGCCTTGTAAGGGAATTTGTGTATTTCTAATGTGGACAAAAGTAGCCTAGAATATTTTCTGGAGATGTATCCATAACCCAGTGTCTCATCTGTATTAATGTGCATCAGGAGCTGTAGCCATTTTCCTGTGCACTGGGTGCAGTGTGTTAAGGAAGCTTAGCCAGTGCAAGCAGCTAGGCTGGAGTGAACTACTGGCCATCAAAAAGATTTAAGTTCTTTAAATAGACTTTTGGGAATCTGAAATACTTTAATTGCCTAGCTTGAAGCAAAGCTTTTGCAGTGTCTGGATTTATTTATATTCTCCTCACGTCCACTGGAGCAAAACATGATGATAACATTTCCTTCTACCCCACTAACTTTACATAATTATTGAACAAAGGTTTTTCCACATGTGCCCAGGCTTAAAGCATGGTGACAGGACTGCCTGTGCAGCACAGAGGATCTGTTCACTAGAGTAAATAGGAAATGAAGAGTCAGGATTAGATACATAGTTTATGAAAAAGCAATATGTGGAAAACAATTACTGCTGTGAAAGAGTAGGTGGTTCATTAAATTTTAAAGTTAAAGAATTTGAAAGTACCTATTAGCTACAGCATGGTAGGTTTGTCCTGGCCTTGGACAAGGGTAATGGCAAGGTGGAAATCTCCTTGCTGTGAGGAAGGCACCAATGTAATAGACATTATCTAACAACTGCCTCTCTAGTGTCCACCCCAACCTTCTTTTGGTTATTTCAGTGACCTTGTTGAGATCCCAACTCAGTTGCTTTTCTCGTTACCATGATTTGAACTTGAACTGCCTGATGTTTGCCTGGTACAGGAAAGGGTTGGGTGGAGCTCTGATTGACCCAAATTCAGGGTCCCAGGGTGTGAACTCCCAGTAAAGCACACACTGCCCTGCATTTCCTGCTCCCAAATGTGGACTCCTGAATTTAGCAGCAGGCAAACATGGATGAGGAGCTCTTTGTCTGGGCATTAATAGGTGTTACAGGCCCCAGTCTACCCAATTTGGGGTCTCACTCATCCCACCAACAGCCCATGTCAGCCCCCTGGGGCCATCAGCCCCTGTCCCAGTGATGCCACAAATCTGCTCTGCTCAGCCATGGGTCCTGCTGAGCCAGGGCTGCTCCTGGTGTCCCCTGTGTCCTGCCTCTGTCTGGGGCAGTGGGATCAGCCCTGGCTGCCAGGCTCTGCCCTGCTGCCCTGGGACACCCCACACCACAGGGAGATGTCAGCTATGGCTGCACCCATTATCTGCTATCAGTCCCACTTCCAGCTCACACTGGATTTTCTTTAAAAAATGTGAAATGCAACTGGGTATTTCTTTTTACCAGAAAGGTCAACATAAAGCACATTTGGGAATACTCTTTCACTCGTTACATGCAGAGACATCTCCCTCTAGGATGAAAAAACTGTTTGTCCTCTGGGGCTGGTCCCAGTCTTTATTTGTGTATAAAATATGACAATGTCTTATTTCAAAACCCCCAACCTAGACCATTCCTCCACACATTTTTTACTTCAGTGATCTTTAATTTAAGTTTTTCCTAAGTTTATGACATCCACAAAAGTTTGAACTTTTAATCCCCAAGGGGCATCCTGAAGTGAGACACATCAAGCTCCAGCTGACAATGAGGGAACAGCTGGAGTTACTGTCTTGGTCTTTTTTGCAGCTTTTTTGGTGACATTTTATCAGTAATGGGACCTAGCTATTTCCTAGAATTTTTCTCAGTGTCCCAGAGTTGTGTTAGGTTAACAGAATTTAAAAAATAGAGCAGCTAACTGCTTTTCATACAGCTATAAAACCAAATGTAGTGTTAGAGAGGACGAATAGAACTCACATTCAGCTGCTGCTTGCATATTAATTGTCCATAAAGAAATAAAATTTTATATGCACTTGCAACAACAGGCAAGCATGAAAAAAGGCTTCTTAGATTTCCTATGTTTATTACCCTTTAGCCAAGATTTTTAGAATATGCAGTGCCTTTGTGCAAGATACAGCAAGTGGCCTTTGTGATTATCATTAATCCTCTTGAAAGCTGAACAGTTGGAGTGTCCATGATTAAAAACTCTCAGTGTTGTCCTGTCTATTATGTTCTGTTTCTCAAATGGCTGAGGTTCACAGAATTAGTATAAAGAAAGCAGTCAAACATCTGCTGGTCTGATACAACCTGGGACCAATAAGTCCTTCCCACACAGAAGCAGCCATCCCCATTTCTCACAAAATTTCTGCACAAAAATAAGAAATTTCTCACAAGTTCTGCACAAAATTCAGAGAATTGGGTCTTTCAATCAGCAGTCACTCACTTGCCTGACCCATCTGGTTTTTTTCACCATTCAGCGGAAAAAAAATTAAAATGGCATTGTAGAGACCTGGTTAATGTATTTATTGATCTCAGATACCTGAAAGCATCCAGGGCACATGCAGCTTCTGTATGAGTGTGAGATCATCAGTGTGAGAGTTCTTCATCTGGAAATTGGCATGGGTCTCAGCTTTGTGTCTGTGTAAGCACACATGTGCCCATTGCATCTGCAGTGTTGTACATGCAGCTGATTAAGCATTTGCCAACATTTCTCAATACTGAGATTATTAATGCGGGACCATGAAGAATAAAGAGGTAAAGCATGGTTTAAAAGCCTCACAGCATGGTGTACACTGCTTAAAATGGCCTTCTCACTGTTTGTTCATTTGACATAATACTGATAGAAATTCTCAGATGTGATCTGTAACAGAGAGCAGTATTAGGTGTATCACTATAAAAGGTAGATTTCTTATGCTACATTTTCATTCAAATTTATTAAAAAAGCCTGAAAATTTCAATGCTTCTGCATATGTATTAACTTTTAAGAGCCAGATCAGAATTCTGTCTGGCTGTTCTGACTAAGTGCATTGAATGACTAATGGGATGAAAATCAGGAAATCTGGGCTTTCATCCACATTTTGCTGTTTGCTTGTCTGACTTTTTAAAATCTCTTTGCGCCTCAGTTTCTCCATCTCTAAAAAGAGGAACATTTCACTTGTCCATATTTGTAAAGTATTTTATTACATCAACTAAATTTGGTCCATCAATGGAAAGTTTTATTTAACATCTCTTGTTCAGTGCCTGCTGCTCATGGACATTTGGGAAATGAATTAATCAGATGCAGATGCACTGGAGCATTTGTGAGATTATTTCTGTGCAAGAACTAATTTTAAAACCTCAAAATATTTCTGAAGATGTTGATGTTGTAAAATTTAACGAAGGACTGAAGTCTCAAGAATGTAATGAGCAAATCTTGAGGAATTTAAAAAGTTAAATACACATGAGAAAGTTGAGGCTTTGCAACTCAGTTTCTTTGTCTGCAGAATGGGATTAAAAAATTAATGGCTTCCCCATCAAGCAGTAAGAATTCAATCATAGCTACCCTGTATGTCAAAGATGTAAAAAAATTGTTAATCATCTCTTTGGGGTTTTTTAAAGTCACAATAAGATGGCAGTAAGGAGCTGAGACTTCCTTTAAAAAAAGTGGCTTCAAATGCATGTATATTTACAAAACTATTATTGGCTTCTCCAGGTGATTTGTTCCCCTTGACATCCATGACAGAAATTAGGTAGACTGTTCTGGAAATAGGATCAGATTGTTTTTCTGATAAATCTAAATCTAGTGATGTTGGTTTTTGGAATTCATATGGGTAACAGTTGGTAGTACTCAGACAGATTTATGGACCCTGACAACACCTAGATGTATAGCAGGAACAGCAGACAAGCAGAAAAGGCTGCAAGTGAATATATCATGAAAGTCAGAAGACACAGTTCATGAAAGCAATTGAAGATATTTGGATGAAAATTCCTGCCATTGGTTCCTTTAGACCAGTGGCAGACATCTGTCCATGCCTCCTGCCACCTTGCTGAGTGTCTCACAAACACATGTTGAGCTGTAGAAATGGAAGTGTCAGGGAATTTCAACCCAATCCATTTAGGAGTTAACTCATGGGGCATGTGCATTTTATTACAGCTAGTTTCATGTAGTGATAATGAGCAGCCATGTGGCATTGCAACCTACTCCTTATTTGGAGCATAAAACAGCTTTATTCCTGCAAGGGCAGAGCCAAATGTTTTACAGGGAAACAGTCTGCACATTTCAAATGAGCTGTTTCTCTAATTCTAGCACTTTATAGTAAGAACTGAATAGCATAATTATAGGTAAGGAAGTGGTGGTATTGGGAGGAGATGGTGGAAGTGTTTTTCAGTAAACAAGCAGAGCTGAGAGCTTGTATCCTCCTGCTGATGGAGCACCACAATGTCCCCCAAAGCCATTGAAGGAAACCTTTAAAACTTAACACACGATGAACATGTCCTGGACAAATGCATGTAACATAAAATGGAGTTTGAGTGTGCTTGGCCCATAATTAGCTTAAGAGATATGGACAGGAGTCCTCTGACTGGAGCTCAAGGCTGGCAGATGGCTGCAGCCCTCTGCAGAGTAAGTAGCTCTGAATAGATTTACTTTGGAAAATGAAATAAAAATCAGTAAGAAGTAGAGAGATATAGGGTTTTTCCTTTTTTTTTTTTTTTTTTCCTACAGCAGTTCTGGTTTAAATTGATAAGATAGCTACTGAGCTGTTTTCTTCTTTTCACACTAAGGAAAATTTGAGGAATGTTGTTCTGTGGGCCTGGTGCTATGGGATCTTGTCTTGTATCCAATAAGAAATATTTTAACAATCACTTGCTCCTGAACAATGTATAGAAATGTTTTTTTGTTTATTTAATAGTACATATTTATATGGAGAGCATGAAACTAGAAACTGTTATTTGTACATGTCTCAAGATATGCTAGGTAGACAGACAATGGAATGTACTGCATAAAATATTGCACCAGTTGCACTGCAACCCATGGTACTCATCTCTGAAATTCTTTTTTCTCATCACTATCTCCTGTCTCATTAGTAAGAAGTTAATGTGAATATGTTTATAATGTGCAGAAGGGGCTTTTCAGTGGTGTGAAGCAATTATGTATAATCCACATTGCACTGGGCGTTTAGCCAGCCAGGGTTGTAGGCAAGTGCCATATGTCATTTCTCAAGTACATGATACATCATTGCTTGAGACCCAAGCATATTTCACCACACACATTGCCCATCCATTTCTTGTTTTTATCTGTGTTTTCTGCATGTTTCTCATTGCAAGCTCTCTGCCTTCTGTTCTCTTTGGGAATCACTTTGCTGATTATGGATGGATACTATCAGCACAACCGAGAGTGGAAATGATGCCATATCCTCATTTAATGTAAAATTGAAGGTTATGCTTCTGAGATTGATCTGGTTTTAAGATACCCAGAAGAATTCGGCAAACCCAAGGAACAAACAGCTCCTTTGTTAGCAGATTATAAAGAGTATCCTTCAAAGCAGTTGCTTAAAAAGATAATTTTCTTCCTCTGGTCTACATTTTCAGGTGTCTGGTATATTCTATAAGATAAAGATATAACAGTTCTGGTTTATCTGCCTATTTATTCCTCTTTCAAAATTCCTCTTTAAGAAAGCTTTGTAGTTCATATGAAAGTTTATTACATTATGAATTACCAAGTGATTATTTATTTCTCAATCACCAAATAAATCCATGAAAATGCACCCAAAAAAATAGGACTACAACATTTGGAAATGGAATTGTTCCACATTGAAATCACAGTTGGATTTCTGCATGGAATGTTCCACTGAAACTTCTCTAAAATACACTTAGTGGATATACTTGACTGAAAAAGGTGATGAATTATCGTTGCAATCTTGGAGACAGAAGCCTTTAAGGCAGTGACTGTGTGGTGAGTATTTTCTGCCAAGATACTGGAAACTCAGATTCAGTTCTATCCTTTTCAGCCAGATCAAACCCATGTTCTCTGTGTCTCCTCCTCTCTGTTCAGGTAAGCCTCTGACTGACGTGTTTCACTTTGCATAAATAATCACCCAGTTCCTGAATCTGGGATTTGAGGTGCTTTCTTGAAGGTAGAATGTGATTCTGGCTCCATGGCTAGAAGATCTCGTGGCTAGAAGATCTTGTATCCTCAGCAGAATCACCTCCCAGCTGTGCTATGGATGCAGCCATAGAAATCTGACCAAAACTAGCAGGTTCACTGGGCATGTAGAGGCAGTCTAGGGAATGGCTGAAAACATGAACTGTCCTTATTAGGTAATTTGTACAGATTTGGTGAGTGTGGGGAGGTACCTATGTTTGAGATTGCTGCTGATGCTGCCAATTTTACCAGTTTGCAAGGTACAAGTTACTTGAATGAAAGAAATATTACTGGAATCTTACTTTGCAGCTTTGAAGGGGCTTTATATTAATCATAATATTGATTTATAGTAGTTTTCTACTAAAACTCTCTTGTACACTTTTAAAATCAGGTTCAAGGAAAGTAGAGATACAAGTGGAGAAAGAGTATTATAATTAGTACCATAGTTTCAACTAGTTGAAAGAGGCTAGATTTTTTGATCTGGAAGTTCCATGTAATAGAAATACAGCTCACTTTTAGTAGAAAGATTATTGATAGACCTCTGCTTCTCTCCTTTTTAAGTCACTGTTCCAAGCTTTGCAGTTGGAACTATATATTTGCTGGAACTTTTAAAGTGCCCCCACTCCTGATTTTGCCAGAGGCTAAATATGTTCACTTTAGGACACACTTTAGAACAGCACTTTTCCTTGTCAGGGTGTCCTTAGCTGTAGTTTGAGAATGATAGCTTTCCTTTATTTCAGTATTACAAAAATAAATTCCTTAACATTCATTGCACTTGGGCTGAAGGTGATATAGAAATGCAACCCTTGCCACAGTCACGCTAAGGGATGGATGGTATTTGGTACTGTGCACGATGGCTTTTGTGCATTCTTAGGCAGGACGTGGTTCCAGATCCGTCCTCTCAGCTGGACTTGGCTGTTCTTCCCAATCATCCTTTCCCTTCAAGAGTGCTTGGTTGTGAATCCCAGTCTTCACTCCCAGTCTTTTTCCCCATTTATAGCAGAGGAAATGTAGCTCACTGAACTCAGTTCTTGCAGGCATGTGTCTAAACCACTTCACTGAATGCGCCCTTACATTCCCTGCCAATTTACTGGTTACCATCAGCTCCTTTTCTGGTGTAGTGTACTACTGCTAGGGAGGGGAGGGAAGTAGCAAATCTAAGACAATATCAGCCAAAGGCTCCAAATTTTATATTGCTACTTCACTGCACAGGAACAAGACACAGCCTTGTTTTAGTAAAGGTATCTTGCAGATGGGAATTCAGTGCTGGTGATATGCTGTATTGTTATCCTTAGCTGAATTTTAAATACATAAACTGGCATGTCAAAATGTAAGTATAAGCAAGATCTGAGACTGCTATTATTAGGTTTTTAAGTCTATCTCCCAAGTTTGAGTTCAGTGCAGGACAAAAGATATCCAAATCTAAAAGCATTAGTGTTTTACTTGTCCTCAATGTAAACGTCAGACATTTTCTTTTCAGAATATGGGACTGGGCATCAGTACAAGTCATTAGCTGTAAACTCCTTTACTTTATGCAGTGTCATTTGCTGCTGGATTTGCATACATTTTTCTAATGACTCTACCTGTCAGCTGCCATGGTTTCTGCAGTATTTTCATATTTCACTGTTCAGAGTTAAGAAGGCTTATGAGATCTTATATCATTTATCAGTATTCAGTGTGGAATTGCATTATAGAGGCACAAACTGTTATTCTAATGGCTTCATTGCAAGTGAGTAACAATGTCTTATCAGGGACATTTTGTGTATCTGTACAGTATGTTTAAAAAAAATGTGATGTAGGGTGTGCAGGGGACAAGATACTAACATTTGTTTTATTTGTATTCTAGGACACAAGGGTATTAAGGAGAAATGAAATGGCAGCTGCAGCTGTTGTAGGCATTCCCCAAAGGGATAGAGCTAATAGGATATGTCTTCATCCACAGCTGAGTTAATTTTGAAAGCGGAGGATGAAAAATGAAACTAAATACATACAACAAAATCTTGGATAATGGGGGTGGGAGGAAGTAGCCGCCCTCACTAATCTGTGACATCATTGTGATAAAAAAGGAAATCTTTCCACTAGAAATCCTAGAAGAGAAGATTTTGTGAGGCAGCTGAAGTATTAGTCTGTCTGAAAAAAAGAACATTTTGTGGGACTGTATGTCTAATGGACACTGTTTAAAATCTGCAGATACTGTAATATAGATTACTGGAAAAGCATTGCTCAAAAACTTTAAATCTTTTTTAGGCCTGGCATCAAAGGTTGTATTTTCTATGTTTATGCCGACGATGAAATGTGGTAATAGAAGTACAAAGCCACAAAATCTACAAGAGAAATTTATCCTTTAGTCAGGCCCTAACTTCATTTTTTTAATGGAGCAGAATGTAACTTTTCATTTTTGCCTTTGAGAAGCTTTCATTCTGTCTCCTAGATCTCATGGTTTATTTCTCTCTGGCAATTCGCCAGGTGCAATACTGTAAAGAAAAATGCCTCAAACCTTTCTTTAATCTTTACTTATCACTCCCACACAAAGAGCATGATTCACAGCAAAATGTCCTCATGTGTAATGATTTCTCCCCTGCACACCGATGGACTTTAATGTCTTGAAGCTATTTCTTTGCTGGAAATTCTGAAAAAAAAAAAAAAAAAAATCTCCCCAAGGAGCAGATTCACAAGCAGTGATGATGTCATGGGTGTAATGCAGGCAAGACTCTGATTTACCACTTGGTGCACTAATATTACACAGAAGAGGTCTAGAAAAAAGCATGACCATCTACAGCCAGGCTCTCTGAGGCACAGTCAGCCTAATGCACCATTCTGTTCCTTAAGTTCCTTTCTTAAACAGACTGATACTTAAGGAGCACAGCAACCTTGTCCTCTAAGGTTTCTTACTAGGAGATTTCCTTTTTATCTCCATGGTCTGTCTCCATAAACCTATGGAAATGCCATGGTCTGCAACATTCATGTCTTTACAGAGAGCTGTCCAAGTAATCCTGGGCAGAATCAAAGCAACAGAAGCATTTCCTGAATCAAATGGTAGTTGATTTTGTGAAATATTCCATTTGTTTGCTACAGTGAACAAAAAGTATTCGCTCATGCTCATTTGGTCAAACTATGGGGTTTTGGTTTTAATTGCATTTTTCTGTAATATCAAAAATGGGTTGCATTGATTCAGTGGCATTTTGGGTCAGTTTTCTTCTTCTGTTTGTCCCTGAGGAAATAGTGCAGAAACTGGTGCTAAGAGCTTATGGAAAGAGAGGTCATGCTGGACAAGGAAGCTCATATTTTCCTTTGGTTCCCCTCCAGTCTTGGGAACATGTCATGTTGGCTAACAGGAAAGTTTTCCATTTATATAAACATTTTCTGTTAATTTTTTTCCACATCATTGTCACTTTCCCCATCAGCATAATTCACTGTACTAATTACAATATACTTTTCCTAAGTTCCATATTAAACCCACATCCTTCTGTTCTGTAGGAAAAAAAAAAGGAAAAAGATATGCACCTTAAAAGTAATCTCTGAAGATCTGAGGCAATATTCTAATGGATCAGCAGGTACAGCTGCAGAGTGGGACTTACCCCACAGGGAAAAGAGGGGGTGTTTCTGATTTCACTGAGGCATGCGCAGAGCTGCTCTGCACCATGGAAACTCTTATCTCAGTCCCTGCAGTGTAAGCAGTGAAGGATGAGCTTGTTTAAATGACACAAATTATCTCTCCATTGGAGTGCGAGGTTGAGTTTTTCAAGCCCAGTGATCAGAGGCTGCAGTAGCTCAGTGTCAGCAGCAGCTCCCGCAGCAGTGGATTGACATTGGATGGACAAAACCCTCCCAAATGTACGCGCTTTCCAAGGTAACCACTTGTCTTTCTGCAGCTGGATCAAAGCTCTTTGCAGGGCAAGAATGCAAGGGAGAGAAACAACAAAGCAAAGAGAGAGAAAGCAATCAGCAATCCTGAAATACTTTCCTTGTATTCTGGTAAATTGACTCTTGAGTTTAATGGGGCCAAATCTGGATTCTGGGTAGCAAGAGAATTGTTCCCAGATATCTGAATGTAAAATTCAGTGTCATGTGATACTAAATTGAGAGCAACATTTCTCATCACACTGCAATAAGTGTTCTTAAACATTCTTGTTTAAAAGAAGGATGTATCAAGACCAGTTACTGATATAGCACCCTGCTTAGTTCAAGTTACTGTTTTATTAAATCACTGTAATGAGATAATGGGAGATCATAACAAACATCCACTTTTGGCACCTCAGGCACTTCTGTCCTAGTGGAACTACACAGGTAATTGATAGTGACACAGCAGTGTCTTTGAACAGTATCTTTGAACTTGTTCAGGCTAGAAAGCACTTTCAAGCGAAGGAGCCCTTTGATAAAAACTACTAAAATTAAGATTTTTTTTTTCCCCTTGGGAAAATGGAGGAACTTGCCCACCTTGCTTCATTCCCAGTGCTACACTGTCTGTGCTGCGGAGGCCAGGAACTCTGTCAAACAATATATGCTACAAGACTGGAGCCAGAGCAGCCATCTGGAATGAAGGTGTAGTGCTGGCAGAGAGGATGGCGAATCCTACTAGGTACTCATAGGATTCTCTAGGATATGGGAAGAAAAGTAATAGGGCAGAGAGTGATTTGAGACTGAATGTGATCAGTTCTCTTCTTTCCCCCACTAATTGCTGAATAATTTGAGCAAAGGTTTTAAGGCATGAGGGGTTTGGGGGTTTTTGTTGGGTTTTTGGTTTTCTTTTCATTAGCTAGTGACTTTAAAAATTAACATTTATGGCTAAGGCAATCAAGAACTCTTGTCAAAAGTTCTTTGCTCTGCTACTGGTTCAGCCACTGGCTTCATGTGTGATGTCAAGCAACAAAACCCTTTAAATACTGCAGGTTATTCATAATCATTATCATCCCATGAATAAGGGCATAATAAAGTATAGCTTCGTGGAAGTCATTATGACCAGGCTTTACTCAGAATGAGAACTGATTATTTACTCAAACAGCATGCCTGATGAAGTAATCTATATGAACCTTTTGTTTTAAAATAGCCTTAATTTTATGTTCTGTTTAATATTTTGGTTCTTCCTTTAGGGGAAATATAATGAAAAAGAGTTTTAAAACTGATAAACTCCCTCTAGTATATTTGGTGATAGCTAAGACTTTCATAGCTAGAAATTATCTTTGTGCTCATGGCAGAAGGAATCAGGTGTAGGTAAGCACATCAGCTGCCAGATTTATCTAGTGCTTTTTCTGTTAACGTTTTTTCAAATGACAGTAACCTAGCATTTTAGAGAATGATTGCCTTACCAAATAGTGCAGCATGATGAGAAAGGAAGTCAAGAACAAAACTGCTGATGCTATGGATCAGCTGTTCGCACTATGCACCTTTCAGGGCATTTCACTCCAGTCTGTTTCTAGATCAGTCTTGAGAACTGAGTTTGTGTTGGTGGCTTATCCATTGATCTTCCAGATTATAGGCTATGTGTGCCAAGACAAATTTCTGGTGTGATCAAAACCACAGTAAAGTGAGCATTACTAAGAGTTCCCTTCCAAAGTGCCCTCCTGATCTGAACTTAAAGACTAATGTAGATACACCCTTCAGTTGATACTGAATTAGCAGTAAGTATTTGTGGAATGTACCCATTAGAGCACTGTGCCTTCTCTGCAAAGTGTAGAGGAAGTATCTCCAAAAACAGCCTCTGCACTCTAAACCTCCCCTAAGGCCTCTGAAGCAGAGGAAATCTGCATTTATCTGTCATCTCAGTTAATTCAAACAGCAGTTATTTGGAACAAATCGTAATCACTCCTTCCCGCAATAAACACAGATATTCAGATTGCCAGATGGATCTGAATGAGTGACAGCCTAATTATGTCTTACCAAAAGAATATTAAAAAGCTTAAGTGGAAATATTTCTGCCCCTCACCTACAGTTAGAGTTAAAAAGAACAGTATCTGAGAATATGAGAATGAGACCTAAGACTATGTAGCATTTGAGCCATGGATTGCACCACATTGAGCCTTAATATGCTGTAGCAGAAAGGTGTGATATTTGCATAGAAGGTGTATGCTACAGAATTATCTGTCATGTCCATGTATGTTCAGTGTTTATGCAATTTCCCCTTTGACTCAGTAGCCTTAATTAGAAGTACCTGCTCATTGACTAATTGCTGGTATTTATATTTAAAACTTATCAATTCTTATAATGATAAATAACCAAGAACATTTATGGAGTATAAAACATGAGCCTTTCCTAATAAGTGGAGCTACAACTGCAATAAGCAAAATGTCTTGAGGTTAGCTAGAAATCTGCACAAAATCCAGTATTGCTAATGGCTTTGCATCTTCTGCTTTATTTGTCTGATTTGACAGAGGGTTTATTTTCATTGCAATGATGCAGTTTCTCAGCAGCTTCTGTTTCTGTGTCTGCCTTTAGATAAAAAATATCTGGAAATATCACTGGAAATTCTTTGTCTTCTGTCAAAATTACCATGCTCTGAGACACACCAAGAATGAGGGAAATTTTCATACTCACTATGGAACACCATTTGTGATGAAGTTTTCAGAAGAAGAGAGGTGGAGAAAAACACTATGAACAATGGGCCATTGAGTGTCTCTGTGTTGTTGAACTGCACAGGAGCCAATGAGGAATATTACACTGAGAGCAAACTTTCAGACTGATCCAGACACGCAGGACAGGGCAATGCATGGAAAAACAGTCAATGAGACTGACTGAGTATTCCAAAGGGTTTGGGTTTTCTTGCAAATTAAGTATCTGTATCATGAACTAAAGACATGATAAAAGTACATCTTCAAGGTGCTGATACATAAGAAGGCTGTATCTAAATGCAGTACTGATGTCTATAGTATGTAACTGTGCATAAATAATTAAATAATCTCTCTTGTCAAGTGGTGCATGTATATGTTCTTGGCCATATTAACAATACAGAGGGTGTAGGCTAGAGGAAACTGCTGTGTCTGGGTAACCCTGTAATTCTGAACAGGGAGAGCTTTCCTCAGAGGAGATATTATCACATGCTCATCTCAGCAGACTGTCTTTCAAGCCTCAGTGAGCCCTAAGGCTCCTCAACAAGAAGGAGCTGACAATAAAGCACTGGTTTCTTAGGTGAGCTCTCTTTCTGTCTTTGCTGTCTTATCTGCACATATTAATTGTCTTGCCATTTCAGGAATAATTCCTTTTGTATAATTCAATTTCAGATGCTGTCTAGGTATGGGAAGTTGCTGGTCTATGTATAAGGAAACCAAAATGTCTTCTCTGTTCTGA
This sequence comes from Vidua chalybeata, assembly GCF_026979565.1. Classification (NCBI taxonomy): domain Eukaryota; kingdom Metazoa; phylum Chordata; class Aves; order Passeriformes; family Viduidae; genus Vidua; species Vidua chalybeata. The sequence goes on from NC_071535.1 coordinate 17,417,909, forward strand.
GATGGTAGAAAGAAATAATGAGTCTTCATTTGTCTCTTCAGTTAAACAGAAGTTAAGAACTTCTGACTTCAGGGGTTCTCAAAGACACAAAAGTCTTATCTTTTTTTTTTCCTCCTTTTTTTCATATTTCCAATTTGTTCTTTTTATCTTAGTTACGTGACAACCACTTTATGCTTCAGGCTCCTTCATGTCTCTGCAAAACAGCTATAAAAATTGCAGTCTGACTTTTCTCATCAACAAAAATCCCCTTCATCAGATAAATTACTACCTTGACCAATGCTCTGAGTGACAGCCAGCATCCTGGGAGCACAGGAAGGGGGTGAGAAACATGGGGATGTTTGCAGGGGTAGGGTAGATGCTTCATATAAATTATCATCCACCTTGCCTTGCTGACACTGCCCTCTCCATACTGCAGAAGACAGCTCTGCTGTAGTTTGCCTAACATGGGATGGACCATCTTGAGAGCCCCATATCCCAAGGTCACAGCAGTAACAGAGACGAACCAAGAGCTTCTTTTGTTTCTCTGCTGTGCTTCTCACGGTGGTTTGCTAATAGAACTTTTTGGTGATATACTAAGGTTTCAACATCCTTGAGACAGTGCAAGGAACAATGAAAATGCCTTGCCTATAGCCATAACCAAAATCCGTGTCTCAGAGGAATTTCTCAAAAGTTATACATTTCACTGAATGATATACTTCACTCTAAGAACAGCTTCAAGTAAGGAGACAATCATGCTCCTCTTGCAGCTCTCTCCAGTTTCCCAGTCCTCAGGCATAGCAGCTCAGGCCCACAGATCTGTTTATCAGCCCTCTTCCTTGCTGTTCTCTGCCCTAAACCTGGAAAATAAAAGGTGCAAAAAAGGGCAAATGAACTTATCAGCTCAGTTTCCATAGGGGAGGTAATAGAAGGGCAGAGGAAGGGGAGCCCTTATAAATGAATTGTGGTTGGCAGTGTTTGTGCTGCTGCTGCTGCACAGGGAAGGTTCTGCCAGCTCTTCCTAGGCTATATACTTCAGTGGTGAAAAATTGCTAGAGGTCAAAATATGTCATCAGAAAGCTAAGCCTGCAAGGGCAGAGGTTTAGTTGTGAGGTGCACTGTGGTATTTGCGCATCTCTATGTTAAGGGTCTCTAGATTTTGAAAAGCTATAGGTGTAATTCCTTATGATGTTGGACACCCCCACAATATTTAAATGAATTTGGAGGAGAGATGTAGTGATACCCTATGACTCATTCTCCAAGTTTAGGGCATAACCATGATTAATCATTTTCAGCACCCTTTGCAATGCATGCTGTGATGCCATTTCAGGTTCACTGCTTGTGTCCCACCCAATCAACTGTAAAGTTCCTGGTGTTGGAAGATCTGTGTTCTCTGATAGGCAAGAGACACTCTTGGGAAGGCACTGGAGAATGCCCATTGTAGAAGCTGGGGGGACCTGAGAAAAGTATTTAAGACTTATTTCTCTCAAAATTTTTAATGATGATGCATTTCTATTCCTGGCATTCTTCTACAACCCTATCATAAATTGAAGATGAGGATGCAGTAAAAGTTATTGAGTATTTCACTACATATCTTCATGTAAACAAGAAAAAAATGTACTTCAGAAATTCTGAACAATAAAAAATGCATGTCATTTATTAGCTATTCTAATGAATTGTGTTGCTATGACAGTTCTGAAAAGGCATAAATTGTCATCTGGTTTAAAATCAAGAATATTAGCATATATGAGGGCTTGTTAGTATATGTGAGCACAGAATTTCAAATTGCTTTAAGAAAAGGAAGTGTTGAATCTTCATAAAAGATCTTTAAGGTAGGCTGCTTTTGCCAGTTACTCTGAAAGGAGAGAAATTGAGGAGCAAGAGGACAATGCAACTTGCTCATTTGCTTAAGTCTGAAGAGAAAGAAAGACTTAGTCTTTTATTTTGACTGCATACATTTCCAGCAATTTTAAAATGGAGTCTGATGTACCCCACTAGCATTGAAGTGTTGTCCTGGCTTATAGATTGAGGAGGTATAGGTTAGGGCATGGAAATTCAACTCCCAGGTTTAGTAGTGGCTGTCAATTTATGGAACATTTGTGTGTCAGAACACTTCTGATCCCTGCTCTAGAGCAGAAAGCCAACCACATTCTGGGCTACATCAAAAGCAGCATGGCCAGCAGGTCAATGCAGGTTATTTTCCTCCTCTAGCCCGCTCTGGGGAGATCCTGAGTAGAGAGTACTGTATCCAGCATAGGAAGGGTTTGGTCCTGTTGGAGCAAGTCCAGAGGGGACCACAGAGGTGATCAGAGGTCTTGAGCACCTCTCCTCTGGAGACAGGCAGAGAGTTGGGATTGTTCAGCCTGGAGAAGAGAAGGTTGTGGGGATGCCTTATAGCACCTTCCAGTACCTAAAGAGACCTAAAAGAGAGACAGAGAGGGACATTTTGCAAGAACATGTAGGGATAAGGACAAGGAGTAATGGCTTTAAACTGAAAAATGGCAGGTTAAGGCAAGATATTAGTAAAAAATTCTTTACTGTGTGGGTGGTGAGGCACTGCCACAGGTTGCCCAGAGAACTTGTGGGTACCCCAACACTGGAAGTGTTCAAGGCCAGGTTGGGTGGGACTTGGTCTGGTGGAAGATGTCCCTGCCCGTGGCAGTGGGGTTGGAACTAGAAGATTTTTGAGGTGTCTTCCAAAGCAAACCATTCTATGTTTTTCTGAGTCTTTGCCTTGTGCTGCTAAACCAGTCTTTCCTGCTGAGTGCCCATGCCCCTTTCCCCTTGCAATTATGATGATAAGAAAATGAAAGAAATAAGAACCATATAGATGAACTCATGAATGTTTCCAAGTCACCATGTCCAGATGTGAATCTAAATGTGTCATCTCAGGGTGACCATTCCTGGTTGTTTGCCAGCAGATTTCCTCAGGATTTCCAGATAGCATTGGCTGCACTCCAGCCTCACCTCCTGGGCTACAGGCCCAGTACAGATTCCCCTGTTTTCACTACTGCTGTTTTTAATATTTTCTTCTTAATTATCCACATTTTCTACTAAAGCAAGTGGAAGGTGTATAGGATCAAGCCATATGTTCTTCAAGCTCTAGAGCTGGAGCACATGTTAAGAATCAGGTACATGGAGAAGTGCTATACATGCTACAGACCATGAGGGATGGGCCCTGATGAAGGTATGGTAAAAGAGAAATCAAACCTTGTAAAGGCATCTTGTGAAATTATTCTGAGACATCAAGGACAAGGAAAGCAGTCCTACTTGAACCACATCTGAAATTGTACGGGTGAGTCAAGTCAAGAAATTAGGAAAGTTAGAGGTCTGTGTTGTTGTTCCCGACCTTGATTCTGAAGGACTTACGCTCCTGCCATGTTGCTGTCCAGCAACAGCAAGGCTGATGACCTCTCAGTCAAATAGGACTGATGCTTCTCCCTTGTTTCCTTCAAGGAACACCACTTTTTAAGGTACCAGGGAAGAGAAAGAAAATTTAATATGACCCTGTATAATTTTCATTCTTTGGAATTATAGGCAGCAAATATGGTCTGAATTAATTCTTCATCTGGATGCCCATCTGGATTTCTAGGAGAAATACAAACTCTGGTATACAAATAGATCAGCTGAGAAATCCAAATACTGATTTTATATTTCATGAAGATGTATGTCCTCTCTGGTGCCCGGACCAAAGCTTTGTCTCTTTCTCTCTGATTCTTTGAATAAGAATCAGAGAGAAAGAATCAGAATCTGAATAAGAAAGTTCTTATTCAGAGCTTATCATCCAACCAGAGCTGTACACCTCAAAAATCACATTTTCTGGTGTGTTTGTCATGCTAAAGCGTCATAGAAATAAGAATAGTTACTGAATGACAGGTCAGGAAATTAATTCTGGACAAACAAAACATTTTCCCTTTTTTTTTTTTTTAGAGATGGGACATGCTGAGACTGTCATTCAAATCCTTGTAAGTAGGGAACACTCAGACATACTATTTACTGCTTATGTGCTGTCTGAATCTTCCCATACTGCAATGATCCTGCTTGAGCATTATGGTTCATATGGCAGTTAGTTCTTACACTTTACTTACCTGGCTGGAAGCACTGTCAACTGACGTTATGGATGAATAATGTAACAAACTTAAAACCATGCCCTCTGGCAAAAAAACAACTTTCCAAGGCCAATGGGATGAATCATCGATAAAAATGTTTAGAATATTTAAAATATGCCTGAAACCACCCCTGCATAAGCTTCCTTTAGCAAATCAGAAACTACAGTAGGATTATGAAAGCTAGGCCTTGTGTCTAAGTTCTTCAAAGTCAGTTGTTACTGACTGCTACTTGACTAGATGACATCAAAATGACTTGTCAAATACATAGGGGAAAAAACTAGGGAAGAACTGGCATAAACTGAGGTCTTCGTGCCTGCACCCGTGTTCCAGGATAGAGAGTTAACAGCACAGAAACTTGGTGCTTTGTGCTTTTTGGCGTATTTTGATGGCCATGGGCATTGCCCAGGAACTTTAATGCCCCAACAAGCCTCTGTTTCTCATGCACATTTCTACGTGTGAGTTCTGCTGGCAAGGGATGAATTCTACCAGGTATCAGACTTCACCCTGAAAACTGAAGAGGCTGAACTAATTTCTCTGATCCTGCTTTGCCTACCATCCTTGCAACACTGAATAAGCTGGTATGTCATAGTTATCTGTAGGATGAGACAAACAAGACTGCATGAGTAGATAGATCTTTTTAAACACTGTATTTCTGAAAACCAAGAAGAGCAGCAAATACCTTCTCTCTGTACTGTGCACACTCCTGCCTTTGAGGAAAGGAGGAAAGAAGAGTCAACACAGCATCCACTTTGTTAGGTAAGCTTATTTCATTGTCAAAAATATTCAAGTCATGATAATGTTATACAATCACATTAAGAAAAATATTGTTCCTATTTCAAAGACTGTCTCATGAGGATGATCAAGTGTAAAATCCTCTCTGTGCTTTTTTAAGGGAAAATACCCATGAAAGAAGGAAGAAGAAAGAAGTTAGCTGCACTAGTTAGGCTGCAGTCATTTTTCAGCCCTGTTGTTCTCCAGGAGGTGAAGAGGTTGGCAGTGGGGACTGTTGCTTTCTGTACTCTAAAGGGACACTGAGCATGATGTGCTAACCTGGAGAAGCCATACCAGCTTTCATGTATACTTCACAGAGGTTTTCTTTATCAGCAGAAAATTTTGAACAGTTTTCCTGATGTTTGAAGTTATGGAGAAAATGTCTTGCTCATTCTGAATCTATGGAACATGCACAGTAATGTGCATATGTTGGGCAGTTCATGGCTGCCACACAAAAGCTTCCTCTTCCCTTTGCAGCACAGATGAAGTATGCTGCTGTGGTGGAAAAATGCACTGGTGTAGATGGAATTCCAGCAACAAATATTGAATATTCTTTATACTTTACCCAGAAGAAAAGGTGAGTTTAAGTGTATTTCTTGAAGCATGTGGAAGCACTTCAGCACAGCACCAGTACCCATCATCATAAAGTTGCAGCTTTAGGCAGTACTTTTTTCTTGATGATCATAATTCAAAGCTACAAAGAGTTTTTTTAGACTATCTGACAACAGTAGCAAAAACTTAGCAGGAGCAGATCTTTCTTAGATGCCCTAGAGCTTTCTTTTGAGCAGGAAATCAAGAAAGGTGTCATGTCCTGAGCTCCTTGTGTTTGGTGATTTCCCTGACCTTGCAATACAGTCCAAGAGAAGAAATATCAGCTGTGTCCATGTGCAAGATAGCATTAAAGGAAATAACAGGGATACATTTTTTAGCAATGACATATGTAGGATGCAAATTATTTTGATACTTATCACTAGTAATGTTGTGTCCCTGTGATTCCACAATCACTCTTCTGCCCAAGTAAACAGGCATAATTTCTGGATATGCCTGCAGACAGGGACTTATTTTCAGAATGTGTACCTTCTATAAAGAGATATGTATTTTGCTAGAGTTGATTTGATGGGATTTGCATCAGGGCTTGAGCTGTTGGGTCAGTACTGAAGCAGCACTGTCGACTTTGATGTCCTCCTACTCTGGCCTCTGGGGTTTCAGAACAAATTAATGCATCTCGTCAGCTGGGAGAGATGTTGGGCCAGAGTTTTGGGGGTGGATTTCCTCTCAGCTGCTCTGGAGATGATATCCTGTGAAATTTGCTGAGTCTCTGAACTGTGCTAGAATGTCTGTGCTAAGAATGACTACTAAATTCTAGGCAAAAAGTGCAAGTGAGGAATCCCCCGCAGTCCCCAGAGTTGCAGGGCTGACAGCAATGGGTTCATCATGTCAATGTGCTTCATCTAAGCAGAATTTGTTCTTTTTCTCATCTGGGCATGAGAGAGGGTCAGGTTTTTTCTGTTTGTGTAAAAAGTGCGTCAAAGCCAAAAAAAATTAAAACTGCACTGCACATTGAGTGTGTTGGGTGCATGTGGTTGAATTTGGAATGTGACCATGCTGCATTCATGCTCTGAATACTACCCAGCATGCTCCTCCTTCTGCCAAGAAGCAGCTAGAAGCAAACTTTTTCTCAGGTATTGGTTTTGTTAATAATACTGAAGGTATGTGGATGGTTTCTGAAAATGTTTACAAAATCCCACTGCAGTGGGACAATGAAGTTATTCAATGCCAGTGAGACACTGCATAAACAAAGTAGCTGTGGCAGACCAGAGGATCAACATCTCCAAAAGCTGGAAGCGCAGGTATTCTGTCCTCTCCAGAATTAAACTGTACTCCAGATTGCTATACTGAAGGAGGTGGTAATGTACAAATAGGACATCATTCCACATTTTCATAATATCCCTTTTCAAGCATGTTACATGTGCTTGCTCTGCAGTCCTAGTTCAAAAGCAACATATGTGCAAGACACACCCAAAGAGCAAGAGTCTCCTAACTGTGCTGTAGAAGATGGCTCCTTTGGGATTTTCATGCACAAAATGCAATTGAATACATTGGGATTCCTATCTCATGCTCCCTATACATCCACAGGCTAGGAATGAAGAAGGAAGATATAATGTGATGGCTCATTGCCGCTCTGGCTGCCTTGTGCTTCACTTGTGATGATTCATGAGGTCTCTCTTGGTGACTCAGTTCTAAGCTAGGGGTTCCAGACAAAACCATAAATACAGAACACAGGCACTTAGGCAACTGACCCCATAAGGAGAGGTGATAATCTCCAGTGCCATGGCAGTAATTGCCAGCTACTTCCTTTTTTTTTTTTTTGTATTAAAAAACATACATATAGACAATGCTTTGTTTGCCGACAAAAGCATTTAGAAACCTGCCCAACATGACAACAGCGTTCAGCATGTTAAAATAGTCCCCTTCTATTCAGTAACTTGGCATAGATCTTATTACCTACTGCATCAGGTCACATCAGTGTGTGCTGCCTGACATGATGTTGCACAGCATGAAAGCAACTGACGCAGCATTGCCTCTCCCCAGCACAGAGATGTGCGTACACTGGATGCTCAGGCAACAACTGGTGCAGTTATTAAATCCTCTCTTTTGCCTGCAGTTAGGCAAATGAACAAATTCCCTGAAGAACCTTCATTTAATAGCAAATTGTTATTTTTGTGCCGGCTTGAGGACAGGGTTTTCTTACAGGGCACCTCCACTGCCATTGCATCAGGAACTCACGTTGGGCTGTTGAGGGCTGATGCACAGCTGAGTGCTTCAGAGACAGCCCAGCAGTGAGTGTGGGAAGCATGCACACACTGCAGGGTGTGCAAGGCCATTCCCACTGACTTAGGCAGTTATAGTCCTCTACCAGAATATTTAACGTGGCCGGTATAAAATCAAAAGCTTCATGGCCTATCCACAGATATTGAGAGATTTGCACTAACTTCTTAAACCATAATGCTAAACCATTGCAAAAAATAAATTTTCTGAAAACTGGGCTAAGAGGGCACCTTTCAAAAATAAAATGCTTGGGAAACACATTGAGATAAAGAGCTGTAGGTGATTAACCCAATCATTGTTGAGGTCACCAGCAGTATTAGAGCCATAATCCCATTGATTTACATTATTGTATAGTTTTGTATTTCAGTAACTTCTAGGTTGTATGTTTTTATGTTATGTCTTACTCTTGCTTGATGGTGTGTAAGACCTCACCAGAAATCAAGGATGAATATTGCTCAAACAAAGAAGATTGTACCTGCCCTTATCACATGAAATTATTTCCAGACTCTGCAAAATTTCAGAGTCTGGAAACTCTGGAGAAATTGTGGCAAGATTGGAAAATACAAAAAATGGGGGTCTCCTGCTGTCCTCAGGCCCCGTGTATTTGCCTCTCCAGGCAGTGTGCATGACAGGCAGTGTGCTGTGCAGCTCCCTGCTGCCAGCCCTTGTTTTGTGCTCTGGAGGTCATGGAAGAAAGTTGGCATTCTTCTAATCATGACCACTAGGTTCAGAGCAGGGGAAGGACAAAGAAGGGGAGCCATTGGAGAGCTAATGTTAGGCTGCTGCAATGGCTCTGATGACTATTTTCCATTGAAGAATGAATTGAGGCTTCATAGTTGGAAGCTGGAAGAGGGTTGTGGCAGAATTGCTCTGAAAGCCTGAGGAGACCTAGTGACTGAATGCACATGTAAAGGAGAGTAATGATGCAGTCTCCATGGCAGCATCTCAGAATTGTACAGTAATATTTTGAAATGTAATATAGATTCTAATTTTTCAGTCTTAACCCATCAAATCAGTTTTACTATAAATACCCACGCTATCCAGTCTCCGAAAGAACTAAGGCTGACAGTTATTTTAAGCCTGCCCAACCAAAGACAAAAATGCAATTTACATTCCCTGCCAAAATACACTCCTTCAGCTAGGAGAACAGAAGGATTTTGATTTTAGGTAGGCAAAATCAAGGAAATATAGAGATTACAGGAGGAACATGATCTCTAGTTCCTCATGCATCTAGATTATGGCAACCTTCAATTGCCAACATCTGAAAACACTGAAACTCTGTGGGCATGTAGCTAGGAAAGCTTCTTACCATGACTGGCTACACTACTAATCAACTCAGGGCACAAAAAGGCTGCTGAATCTGTCTAAAGCCACCAGTGAGTGCATCTGATACATACCATGGTGTATAACTCAGAGCACATCTGAAAAGGCAGTGACTGCTATTTGCAGACAAAAACTATGGGCTTAAACAGGCACCTCGTGAAACAAGGGACCCCAAGCACTTTGCTGATCCCACTAGTGTCTCATGTCTTTGTGTTTGAGGAAGCAGATGCTGCTCCCAGTTACCTGGGAGCATGTGTCAACACCCAAGGGAGAAATTGAATGTCCTCAGTGATGGCTGTCTGGTCTCCATAATAATAGCTGGATTCCATTCAGCATAACAGCTTGATTGAGAAAAGATGCTCTAATGAATACTAGTTGTGATCTATGTCTCCACCTGACTTCATCCTCTGTTGAGGAAATTCACAATGATCTTATGAGAGCTGCTGAAAGGTTGTCAAAGTTGTTGATTATCAAAGAATGGCAAGGATGGGGATGGTTAATGAAGTTGTATTGAATGGTGTGGGACCTGAGTAGGATGTGAATGGTATGGAATAAGGGGCACAATGTGCGGGTTTTGGCTGGGGTAGAGTTAATTTTCTTCACAATAGCTAATATGGAGCTGTGTTTTGGATTTGGCTGAACACAGTGCTAATAATACACAGATGTTTTTGTTATGGTTGGACAGGGTTTACACAGAGCCAAGGTTTTTTCTGCTTTCCTACTACAATGCAGGCTAGGAAGCTGGGGCTGAGTGGGAGGCTGGGAGGAGACACAGCTGGGACAGGTGACCCAAAATGACCAAAGGGATATTCCAGATCATATGGCATCATGCTCAGAACATAAAGTGAGGGGAAGAAGAAGGGTGGTGGGGGACATTTGGAGTGATGGCGTTTGTCTTCCCAAGTCACCATTACATGTGACAGGGCCCTGCTCTCCTGGAGATGGCTGAACACCTGCCTGCCCATGGGAACAACTGAATGAATTCCTTGTTGTGCTTCGCTTGTGTGTGTGGCTTCTGCTTTCCCTACTAAACTGTCTTTATCTCAAACCATGAGTTTTCCAGCTTTTATCCTTCTAATTCTCTCCCCAGTCCTGTTGGTATGGTAGTGAGTGAGTGTCTCTGTGGGGCTTGGTTGGCAGCTGGGGTGAAACTATGACAAAAATTATCATTGAAAAACATGCTCTAATTCATCACTGTGCAAATGTAATTATTATGCAAAGAGCTCTAATTCATTTTGAAGTTACTTGCATTTGTGGTATAGCTCTATATACACATGCTACTGGGTCTTAAATATTTTCTTGATCATCCCAGACTAGATTTTCTAATCCCATTCCCATTTTCCATGCTGTGTGCAGAGCACTTGGATATCTTAACCCTGGACTGCTCTTACAGACTGGCTGCTTTGAAGACCAGATATGAAAGGGTTTGGATAGACATAAAATAGTAATGTTCTATAAACATCAGAGAAACCCAGTCTTATCCTCTGATGGAAAACACTGGGCTACAATCTGCCAGTCAGGCATGACAGCTCAGACCCATGCTAGAATTACTAATTAAAAAAAAATTAAGTTACTTGTGGTCTTGGCAAGTTACATATATTGCCATCTGTAGTAGCAGTTACATAAGTGGTGCCAGGATTTCTTTAGGAATTGGAGCATTTTATTCTTTCCAATACCCAGAGAAACATTAAGGTGTTGCTAGCAGGTTTGTTGCTAATTACACTTACAACTAAAGAAAAAGGAAATAAATAAGTATAGGATGAGATAATTGCAAGGAATGTCAGATAAATAAGAGAATAATCAATAAATAAGTATTTCTAACAATTGTCTCTGTGGAAATTGGAAATTCTGATTTTCAAACAGAGATACCAAGTCAGTGATGCAGGTGCTGTGCCAGCTTGCAACTGAATGAGAAAGAAGGGTTTGGCAGATACTTGTCTGTGTGAGGTGCTGGGATTCAGCCCATCCAGAATCAAGCTGCAGCCATCTCTGGATAAAACATGGCATCTGGATAAAAAACAGCAGGAAATTGCACAGCTGTTTCAAGACAGCGTGGCAGTCATTGCCCAAATTCAGGAACCCAGAGTTGGCCATGATGCTTTAGAGGATGTCCCTTGGTCTCCCAGAGGTCCCAGGTTCTATCTGCTGGCCCTGTGCAGGTGCTCCAGCCCACTGAGACCATGTCCCAGGCCCCAGGTAAGGAAGCAGGAGGGGTGAAATGCAAGTGCATGGTGAAAAGTGAAGGACAGCCTGATCATATGGAGGTCACTGACTGGGATGTGGGAGCAGCACAGATAACCAGCAGCACCAGCTGATAGCTTTTACCTGGGGAGAAAGAAGAGGAGGAGGAGGAGGAGGAAGAAAGCTCATGATACTGCATTTAAACGTGAGCCAAATGCTCGCCCACGGTCATTTTCAGGCAGAAAATTTAGATGTGGTCTTCAGTCTTTTCTATTTGTACCACAGATGGTGAATATATTACCCAGCTTGTCCTATTTTTCAGCTGTGACTGTAAGTTTTCTGCACATATTCCTGTCTTTGCAGAGGCTCCTGATGCAGGTGTTAATTCTCCCCAAAACCTGAGCTGATTGGGAGCTACAGTCCCACTCTCAAAAAAGGGCAAAGTGAGGAAAAGGGCAAAAAAAGAAAAAAGTGCTGCATATTGGAAAGTGGGAAGGTCACAATTTCAAAAACAACTTCATGTCTCTCCTGCTCCTTAATAAGCCCTATTTTTAAATCTTCTTTTTCTACAGGCGTTGATTCTACCTTGTTATTTGTACAGCTTCTAGTATCATCAAGTACAAATGTGGACCCCTTGGCATTACCATTGTATAAATTCTTTAAAAAATATTCTTAATTAAAGACAAAAAACATTTTTTCTCTCCATTTATATCTTAAGATCATCTCTCTGACATGTTTTATAATTAAAATATATATAGCAGAAACAATGATTAATTAGAAAAAATTACAGGTTTATGCCTTTCTGTATAAAACATTAAAAACTGTGCAACAAGTAAAGATGTTTCATAGTTCCAGAAATATTATTATATTTTATTTTTTAATCTTCAGGTCAATCTGGAGCGTTAATATGCTCAGTCAGAAAAGTTAGTCAATCAAAGAAAACCTTAGCTCCCACTTTAACATGAAAACCTAAAAAAGAGTAAGTTGATTTAAAATAAGCAGGCACACCCTAGAGGTAAGTATGAAATGCCACAGTTTCATATGGGATTGAATTTATTATGATAATGTCATGTGAAATACAATGCAGAAAATACTATTAATAATAATAATAATAATTTTTAAAAACCCTTTTCTAAAAAGTGCTGCCCATTTTGTGTTTATATATTTTTAGGAAGGGATTTATTGTTCACAAAAGAAAAGCAGTGAAAATTTATTCCAGGTTTTAGTTGTGGAAAGCATAGTGGAGAATTCAAGGGAGACAAATATATGCTTTTTTGTTGGCTTTTCTAATGTGTGATATGTGAGCCTTAGAGAATTGTTTATTTTAGGACAAGTCAAGGACTGAATCAGAGGGAGACATTTTTTATTTTGTTTTATTCACTTCTCTCTGGAGAGATGTCAGGGCTGGCAGGACTCGTGTTCTGTGGCTGGTGCTGCTGGCTGCCCGCTGCCCCTCGCTGCAGCCGGCTCCCGGCCCCACATTGCTGTGCCATGGACCAGCCTGTGCCGCTGGGCCCCTGATTCATTCTGGTGCTGAAGGGGCTCTTTTCCAGACACCAGCTCTTTCAGGCAGCTCCTCTGGGCCCCTTCAGGGACGGTGGGGATGGTGTCAGGCGCTTCCCTGTGCGTGTCCCTCTGCCCTCCTGCAAAGAGAAGAGGTGCTCCAGCCCTCTCCCTCCCTCTGCCCTTCTCACAAACCTCTGATACCCCACGTGTGCCCATCTCTGCTGCTGTGTAGCTACAGCCAAGCTCCCTTTCTGGCCACAGTCAGTGCCCATTGACCACAAGTTTCCTACAGACCCAGGGTGCCTGGCTCAGGTGGGGTTTGCACTTTTGGCTTGTATATTCCTGCTCTGGGCTTTGGGCTCTGGGAACAGCCCAGGGAGAATTGGCTGTGGTTGGAATTCCATGTCTCTAGTAGAGATTCAGCATTCAAGCATTAATTTGTTCTGCATGAATTTGCACAGGAGGCAAACACAGAGGTCAGATTCTGCCACATTGAATCATGAGGGCCTCTTAGTTCTGCCTGCCTGCCTGCTGATCAAGGTTAATAAGAGCTGGCAAGCTCCAGAGGCCCAGTTACACTGCTTTAAAATTTTTCAAAGGCAACACGGAATATCATGAGTAAAATCTGCAGCTACATTTGCTGGCCTCATTTGTGAGTTTCTCTATTACTAAACAGATAAACCTGTTGCTGAAATAAACCACCTTTTGTAGGTCAACACTGATTTAGGCTGAAACTGCATTTAAATAGGGATCAAAAGCATTTGACTAACAGACTGCTGACTTGTGTTGCACTTTCTTTATTGCACCTTCAAAATCTGCAGTGCAAAGAAAGTTTTAGAACTGAATCAAATCTCGTTCTGCTGTAGCTGACACCAGACACCCTTGTGACATGAGGTTTTCAGAGATCAGTCTTTCCTTCACAATAGAGAAGTTGCAAAAAAATCTATCATTAAACAGAATTCTGGCTCCATCAAATAAGTTTACACAGCAACTTTAGTGATTCATTATGGTTCAAAAAAAACCAGCCCTGTGCTTCACACCTGAGCTGAGCTCCTCGAGTCTGCATTGCTGAGCTGCAGCCCAGTGAGCCAGCCCACATTCTCACAACGACAGCAGCATTCAAGTTCAAGAGCCCCACAACCATTGCCTGTGTCCTGCACACACAGAAGTCACAAGCCCCTAAGCTCTTGCTACTGAGGTTTTTGATGTTCGGCTACTGCCCATGCCTAAAATAACTTCCTTGGTACATGGCTGTACATCTCCATGCTTATCTCACTTCTGCACTTGGATTAGAAATCAGAATCTCTTCAGTTTAATCCCCATGAACCATGCATCCACTGCCTGGCAGAGCTAGTACAGATAACTGCTGCCCTGAGGGCAGGATAAAATTTAGGTTGATTAAATGTCAAACCAGTAGCAGTTTTGCTGACTGAAGAATGGGGAGGAATCATCCACATTTTCTAGAGATTGTAATAACAATTTTAGTATTGTCTGTGCTTTAAAAGAAAAGTCCACTGCCTGTTCTGAAAAGGATGGCTCAGATGTTTACATCCAAAGGGGATGCTGAGCTTTGAATGCCAGGTTTGCATTGAAATGCCTTTCAGGGGTGAAAATTAGATTTCTGTCACCCCTTCTCAACATTTCTGCCTTGGAGGATTCTCCTCTTCAACTTACTGTCTAGCAGGAATTCTTCTGGGAGGTGTTTCAGAGTCCCAGTGCACCTCAGCAGAACCAATCTAGTAAAGCCAGCCAGGTCTTGCATCCAGAGGATGGGGAAGATAGCAGCAAAAATACCATGTGGGAATTCCCAACAGAGTACATAAGGGCCAGCTGCCCTCATCCTGACACCAAGGCAGGGCAAGAGGCTAATCCTCTGGGCTTCATGAGGCTGCGAGGTGTATTTTCACCAGCTGGGCAGAAATAGCAGCACCAAGTGATTGCACAGCAATGATGGGGGAGGGGATTCATGCTGCTGGGTCAGCTGCTCGCCACTGACCTGTCCTCTCAGCCAGTGGGCTGCCTGTTGGCTCTCAGATACTGATCTAAAAGAAGGCATATGAACCCCAAACTATTTCATGTTGCAGCATTCAGAGGCGCTGCCATCACAGCAGAGGCTCTGCAGCAATGTCAGTTTACAGAGAGTCTGTGTGGGAGGGAACAGGGTGCTGCTTTGCACTCAATGTTAATGCTTCTGCTTAAGCATAATCCAGCTGAAGGTCTTTTCAGTACAGCAGAGTTCAGTGGAGGACTAGCTGAGTGTGCTGGTTCAGAGGGCACTAATGCAATTGTGTGATTAATTTACGTCTGCGCTTTTGTTTGCTGCGCAGGCTGCGGTCAGCGGAGAGGGGCAGCAGATACAGTCACTCCTCCAGTGCTCCCTGTGCTCTCACCAAGATCACTGCTGGCCTCTGAGAGCGCCTTCAGAGCAGGGATGAGTCACTGGCCAAGGGTAAATAGTGAATACTGTGATGACACTCACGTTTGAAAGACAGTGATGTGGAACAAACAAGGTAATTTCTTAATAAATATTTATTCCAAGGAAACATATTTGGCTTAATCCTTTTTCCACTGATGTTAATAAAAGTTATGCATTGACAAAACACACTGCAGCATTTGTAACGTATTTTGACATCTGTGGATGAAAGGTTCTAAATAATAGCTAAGGATTATGTATTCCTCAGTGGGAACATGAGTTAGCCTGCTGGATAAATTAATAAACACATTGTTATGTAAGTATGGTAAAGTGCTGCCGATGCTTCACGATTAAACTTGACATGCTGACAAAAGGAAGCTGAGGATTTGGTTAATTTTACTCTATTTTATTTTACACTTTTTTAAATTTTGAATTTTCAAAAATTTGATACTTGTAAGGCTTGCTTGGAAAATCTTCAAGTAATTTCAGTTAAAAGGCATGAAATTTCCAAATGGACCCAGCTATATTCAGCTTTGTTTCACAGGCAGAGAAATTGAGGCATGCAGATCACTGAGACTTCAATGTCATGGGATCTGTGAACTACAGGCTGCACCCCTGGTCATTACAAGGTACAGAAAGTAATATTTAATTGTTTTAATCATGCAAAAATCTCAAAATGGTCTCAAAAAAAGAAAGTCCCTACCTGGTGTAAAATTGTCAGAAAGCAGATATTCTTCAGGTTTAGACATTTAATAATGGCCAAGAAGACTTACCATGCCCTCATCGTGGTGTATCTTATATTTTAATCTAGGTATTACCATGAATGCTGCAAACATGGGAGGTCCCAGGGGGCTTTTTTGGCTGTGTGGGTGGGACACAGGTCCCTGGCTCAGGGGGGTTCACCATTAATCCCACCCAGCTGTGTTTGCCCTTGGAGACACCGTGCAGCATTGCTGGCAGGTGCTAAAGCCTGTGCTTGCGCTCCAGCCCCAACACTGCAGGTCTGCTTAGTGCGGCTGTACTTGAGCCAAAGACCTTTCTTTCTCTCTCTTTTCATTGATATCCCTGATCTAATCACAAGCATTGGTACAGTGGTCCTCACTCTGGTGCCTGAGAATCATTTAAATACCCCATGTGATCCCAAAACTGAAATATCTAGTGCCTAAAAGTGATAACTGCTGATAACACATTTACAAGCATTATACTGTGGTACATAAGAGATTGGTGTTTGCTACTAAATGCTGGAGAGTCTAGTATCAAGTATTTATAACAAATTATGTTTTTTATATTTGTAAATATTATGATATATTTATAAAAATATAATTTTTCATGGAAGTGGTTCTTTAACTGGGTGCAGCCTACATCATTTCAGCAAAGGAAGCCCATAGAAATGACTAAGAGTGAAATTAGTTATCACCAACATCCAGTGCTTTTATCTGAGTCTGTATTGTATTTACTGCACTTTCAGCAATTCCAGAATTATTCTCTTGGACTTGGACAAAGTAAAGATTAAAAGATCAGTTTTCAGTGAGTGATAGTTTCCTTCAGAGCTGAAGAGGATTTGGAGTCTGTGTTTTGTCTTTTTTTCCCTTCATTTTTCCATCAAATTGAGTGGTCTGTAACTGAAAGAATTTAGCACTCTACCTTCTGTTCTGTCCTGATCTGCAAAGACTCGTTGTTGGTGTCCATGCAGTAAGCTGTCAGCCTTTTCAAAGGGTTGGGGTTTTTTTTGTAATAGTACAATGTGAGTGCACTTTTGTCTACAAGGTCACCTTGTAGAAGGTGACAAAAAAACCAATCACATTAGAAAAAGATATCCTTGGGAAATAAGCTCTGTCTAGTACTGGTGCTCAGGGATCTGCTTGTTCCCTGTCTTTCTGAACTGTTTTATCCACTTAGATGACTCATGAGGACAAGGACTGTCTCATACCCAGCACAGGGAGTACCAGTCTCAGCTGAGTCAAGGGCTCTTCCATATTGAAGGCAATTATGTGCTGATGGAGCCTGCTAGCTGTGAAACAATAACGCTGAGATCAATCGGGTCGATAGCTAATCTTCCTTTTCTTCCCTTAGATACACATAATGCAGATTCTGCCTTCCATTGCTCCTCTGGTATTAGTAGGAAGATTTATTTAATACCACAGGAAATGAAGCCAAAGATGAGACTGAAATTCTTTTCAACATAGTGAAGACTTCGATTCTTCTGCAAGTCTCTTATACTTAAGACTTAAAGCACAAAGAAAGGGTGATATCAGTGTCATGGGCTGACACCTCCAGCTCGCACTGCATTTGCTTGGAGGTAAGGAAGTATAAAACCAAGAGTGGGACAAAACTGGTCATTTCTGTATAGTCTCTTTACAGGAGAGGGGGATGCCTTTCCAGATGCATCCTGTCTTCATCTCACCATTGCAGTCAGTGGCGTCGAGCATGAAGAGAGTGTCTGGCTCAGCTGGAGATGCCTCCTGGAGGTCACAGCCTGTGGGTTGCTGCAGACAGACGAGGCCCAGCTGCCTGGTTTTGTCTTAGCATTTAAACAGGTACTGTCTTTGGTGTGGGGTGTTTCTGTCTGGACCCAAAAGCAGCTGAGAACAGTGGTTCCCTTCTCATGGTACAGCAGCTACTGTGCAGCTTGCTTCCTTGTGTGATACTCTCTTTATTCCTTTCCAAAAGGATTGCAGACAGGAAGCAATTACTTAAGAAATATTGTTAGTAGGATAATCTCTGTGCTACTGACCTTCTCCCAGTCTTGGGGGATTTATCAAGTCTCCTGCTCCGCCCTGCCAAGCATAACATCTGCCTGTGTGACACCAATCTTGTCTACCCAGCCTGTGATGCTCCTCTGCCATTACACCTCTCTCCATTCCCCAGCTCCGTGTCCTCCCGTCTCCACCAGCCCGTTTCCCGCAGAAGCCCCATCTGGTCTGTGCTCGCCGCTTTCGCGCTCTGCCTTGCCGGCGCCGCTGCCCCCGCTCGGGCTCAGCCGCCGGGCAGCGCTCAGCCGGGCCCTCAGTGACCTCCGGAGCGCGTGTAGCGCCGGGTGTGCGGCGGGAACGTGCTCCCCTCCACGTGCCAGCGCAGCCACAGCCTCTCATAAACTTTTGACCCTTGCTTAGTCCTCTGCCATCCCTGGCAGAACCAAGGGCGGGGTTATATACCTGGGTTTAGTTACCAGTGTCTGGAGACTACCAGGGAGCACAGTGTTGCAGCTCTGATTACATTTACATGGAAGAAAAATACTCTTAAGGCAACAGCTGCTATTTTCTTTTTTCTTTTATTTCTTTTTTTTTTTTTTCTAGGCTATTTTTCTATCACCTTTTTAAAATTTTATTTTTCAATTATCATTATTTTTTATTTGTCATTAGGTTGCCACTTAGGAGCCAGGTGTGAAAGGCTATACCCCTTGACTAATACAGCATGGTGCTTCCTGAGCTGTGGAAGAAGTGCCTGTTATGGATAAAGGCAAGGAAGAGCACAGAAACAGAGAAAAGTGGTTGCAGTCCTTTTGGGGGACACGAAAAAAGGTGGAAGCAGCAAGTCCATATGTCCAGCCTGGAGATTTAATGACAGAAATGATGCCTTCCCTGAGTCCAGATAAAGAAAAATCCCTCCCCAGTTGAAAGCTACACAGAACACTGTCAATTGCTTTGCTCCTACTAGTAAATAGATAAAAATTACTTTCCAACGATTTCCAGTGCAACCTTCAGTGCTTCAGTCAGTGGTTTGCTTTTCCTATTTCCAGCACTGCAGTTGTGCTCTAAACAATTTATAAGCTTCAAAGTCTTGCTTAGAACATATTTTCAAAAGCATTATCCTTTCACACAATATATTTGTAACACAATCATTTTCTTAACAGTTCCTGTCACATTATTACATCAACCTCAGTAAGTGATTCCTCTGAACAGCTTCTCACACCAATTTGAGTAATCTCATGAAGTTTGGCTGTGCTGCTTTATCCTCCTTTCCTTGTTCCTTTTCCCTGTTTAACCAGAGCATTAATAGGGAGGCTGAAACCCAGGTAAGGTGTCTTTCTGCTTCAAAGTCTTTGACAGAGGATAGTGAGATACCCTTTCTGCAAACAGCAGCTTGAACACGTGTCTCCCAGTAACTGAAAGCTCTTTTAGTTGCTTCTTTCTTGGACTCTGGCACTGCTTCCCTTAAAAGCTGCAGCTTCTTAGCTATTTTGAGTGCTGCCAAGCAAAAGTCATGGAGATACAAACACCCCTAGTGAATGCATCTTCTTGAGGAAGGTTAAACCAAGAAATGGCACCCATGCTTCTCCTCACCTGGATTTAAAGCCTAGGTGGCCACCAGTCTCTCCTGTGCTTGTGTCAGGAACAGCAAGCCATAGTTCCCTCAAACCCAATGGGATCTTGGTGTTTCCCAGGGTCTGCCATTTGCCATCAATGAGAGAACAAGATCAGATTTCATTTGAAACCAAATCTACAGGATGTTTCTTGCTGTTACAGAAGGCAGAAATCTCCAGATTACCCAGAATATCACAGATCCAAACAGCTTTCTATTTACAGTTGCTTGATTTTGGAGGCGAGGCTGACTCAGGACTTGTGTGCTTGACTTGGCAAAGCCCGCCAGCTTGCACCAGCCTCAGCCTCTGAATATTTGCCTGCTTCACTTCAGACATGTATCCCTGCAATGCAGATTATAGAGAGGACACACTGTTATTTATATTATTTATATTTCTTTTATATTCTTTATATTTCTTTTATATTCTTTATATTTCTTTTCTCATGGAAAAATATTTTCCTTTTGTATAGTTGAATGGCATCTAAATAAACATCTGTTGTAGTTTTGTGTCATTTTGAAACACAGGTTGATTCTGCAGAAAGAACAGCACACAGCATTCAGTGTTTGAATTGTCTATTCTATTCCATCCGGACTCCATAGCCTTGAAACAAATGTGCTACATGACAGCATAAACTCACTGTGGAGAAATAAGACTAATTCTAGTTACTGGGTTGAACAAATGGTGTTTACAAATAGTTGTTTGATTCTTTTTATTTATTGTCATATCCTGTTCCATGTAAACTTGATATCCTACTTTTTAACAGAACAGGTGCCAAAACCTTAATGACTGTGACACAGTATCTCATTACCATTAAATAAAAAATCAACAAAACAGTTTGAAGCTTATTGTCAGCTTTCATGAGAGAACTTGCAGATGGAGCAGGAAAGTGCAGTCAGGTTCAGGAACCTGATGAGGAATACAGAGAAATGTTAAATAAATTATTACTTATGCATTATTAAAAATAAGTC
The DNA here is from genome assembly GCF_026979565.1 of Vidua chalybeata. Lineage (NCBI taxonomy): Eukaryota > Metazoa > Chordata > Aves > Passeriformes > Viduidae > Vidua > Vidua chalybeata. Next base: position 17,438,288 of record NC_071535.1, read on the forward strand.
ACACTTCTATAGCTCCTCTCAGATAATGAACTCAAATCCATTTATTATTCATTTCACAACTCCATGTAGGTGAAGGAACTATGCCATGTTGGTTTTATGAGCAAAGAGCTGAGACTTTGAAATGCGACGAGTTTAAGAATTATGTAATACCAGGGAATTTTCCCCAGAGGACATTCCAACAGGTAAGTGAGGTAGGCAGGCTGGGTCGGTTTTCCAAGTTTTAGCTTCTGGAGCTGGGACCATGTCTGTCTGTCCTGGATTTGGTTGGAGTCTGGTCCAGTGAGGTCTTCAGATTTTCTCAGGGTACTGACCCAGCACCTCTAACTCCACGGGACTGGGCTGTTGAACTCATCATCCTGAAACTTGGAGTTGCCAAAAAGACATTTCACAGTGCAATGCTGTGACAGGATGCTGAGGATTCCTGTCACTGCTGTTGAAACCTGAAGAACCATAGTGCTGCACAGCAGTGGCAAAAACACGCCATAACACAAATGCTGATTTAACTCATGGATGGGGGAGCTGCAGCTGCTGAGACTGGAAGCTGTTATGCCATGTGCTGATGGGAAGCAGAAGGATGGACTTGTCTGATCTGCTAACACATGCTGAGGAAAGCATTCAACTGCTGCTGAATCCAATGGAAAATTAAAATCCTACCCCAAATGATTTTCTGACATGGTATATTCCCAGAAAAAGCAATGACATTTACTGGCGCACTGACAATAACATGAGCCTTATAACATAACAAGTGTTCTAGCAGAGCTGAAGTCAACTGTGCAGCCCAGATTACTTCCACTTTTGTAGACTGCATTGCAGAGTGCTGTGGGAAGCAGTATTTTGGGAAGCCTAATGAGAAGATAATCTGAGCCCCGTGAATGCAGGAGAACGTGACTTGCCCTCCTTTCCCCTGTGCTGCTTGGGTTCGGAAATGGCAGATATTTCCTTTTCCCAGCTTTCAGCCTTATTTTATTTCTCATGGCCAATTGAACCAAGTTGCACTGTACCTGTGGTATCCTATGACTGTGTTCCTTATCGGGCAGTGGCAATCCTTCTATGAAAAAACACATCTCAACCTTTCCTTACATCACTGCCCTGGCCCAGATGAAGGTACTTTGTGGTTGGTACCTTCTGTATCTGCTCACTGCGTCACACAGGGAGCAGCAGTGAGATCCTGAAGGCAGAGAATGCTATTTTTGGTTCTCCACTTTAACTGGGAGCCTTTCTTCCTTCTCCCAGAATTGTGTTTATTATCAGATCACGTTTCAAAGAGGCAATGAATTTCTGCATTTAAAACACTTCCCCAGAAAGTAGTGGGCTTTCTTGATAAAGAGGCAGGTAGGAAGAACCTGTTCTATTTTAAATCTCCCTGTCAAATTATGTTGCTTCCCTCTCATGTTGCTGCTATTTAAGCTGTTCCAGAGGCTTGTTCTGACTGTATTCAGCAGGAGATGCATGAAAGTTGTCTTCAGCATCGGTCTGTGAGGGGCCCAGGGAGTGTCAGGGGGAGGATGGTCATGATGAATGCCCACATTCTCCTGGGGCCAGCAGGCTTCCTCCAGGAACTGAGATCCAGATGGTGACAACAGGTGATTTGCTATTCATATAGCAATAGAAAAGCTGACAGGGCTCCAGCTGCTGATGGATGAAACTCCAGTTCTCACAAAGGGTTTTCTGTTTCCTGACCATAAGTTATAGCTGTACTAAATAAACAGTTCCCTTCCTCAAACCACCATCCTTTTCACAGGAAATTGTTGTCAGCTTTCTATTGACTTGAGGGTTATGTGTGCTGCAAAACCTGCCCATAAAATGGATTATATGAATCAAGGTTGGAAGATGCCTTCAAGATCATTGAGTCCAACCATCAAACCAGCACCACCATAATCACTCCTAGACCACATACTTAAATGCCACACCCAGAGGTCTCTTGAACACTTCCAGAGATGATGACTCCACCACCTTCCTGGGCAACATATTCCAACGCTTAACCACTTTCAGTGACACTTTTTTTTTAGTATCTAATCTGAACCTCCCCTGGTGCAACTTGAGGCAATTTCCTCTTGTTATTTCACTTGAAACATGACAGAAGAGACTATCCCCCAACTCACTACAACCTTCTTTCAGATAGTTATAGAGAGCAATAATGTCTCCCCTGAGCCTCTTGAGCCACTCCTCATAAAACATTTTCTAGACCCTTCACCAGCTCCAGTGCCCTTCTCTGGGCACGCTCTCCAGCACCTCATTGTCTTGTTGTGCAGGGCCCAGAAATGAACACAGTAGTCCTCACTAAGACCCCCTAGTGCCAAATACAGGGGGACAATCACTACTCTGCTGGCCACACTATTGCTGATACAGGTCAGGATGTCACTGGCTTTCTTGGCCACCTGGGCACACACTGGCTTATGTTCAGCTGCTCTTAACCAGAAACCCCAAGGCCCTTTCTGCTGAGCAGCTTTCAAGCCACTCTTCCCCCAGTCTGTAGTGCTGCATGGGGTGGTTGTGACCCAAGTGCAGAGCCTGGCACTTTGCCTTACTGAATCCCACCAGTTATCCTCAGCCCATCAATCCAGCCTCTAGAAATCCCTCTGCAGAGCCTTCCTACCCTCCAGCAGATGAACACTCCTAGCCACACTGGTGTCATCTGCAAACTGACTGAGGGTGCACTAGATCTTCTGGGGAAAGAGTGTCAAAGGCTTTACTGAAACATCCACAGCCTTTCCCTCATCAACTGAGTGGGTCACCTTGTCACAGGAGATCAGTTTGGTCAAGCAGGTCCTGTCTTTTATAAATCCATACTGGCTGGACCTGATGCCTTGATTGTCCTGCTTTGTGATGGCACTCAAGATGATCTGCTCCATAACCTTCCCTGGCACTGAGGTCAGGCTGACAGGCCTGTAGTTCCCCAGATCCTCCTCCCACCCTTCTTATAGATGGGCATCACATTTGCCAACTTCCAGTCAGCTGGGGCTTCTCACAGTTGTTTCCTTTTTTCACCAGGACTGCTGGTAAATGGTTGAAAGTGGCTTGGCAAGCTCTTTTGCCAGCTCCCTCATTCCTCTAGGTTGCATCCTATCTGGGCCCATAGACTTGTGAGTGTCCAATTAGCACAGCAGGTCACTAACTTTTTCCTCCTGGATTATGGGAGCTCCACCCAGCTCCCCATCACTAACTTGATGGGGACAATTGGGTTTGTATTGAGGACTGAGGCAAGAAGGCATTGAGTACCTCAGTGTTTTCCTCATCCTGACACTATGCTATCCCCTGCATCCAACAAAGTATAGAGAAGCTCCTTGGCCATTTTTCTGCTGTTGATGTATTTGGAGGAACTTTCTTTTCTTGTCTTTAACAGAAGTAGCGAAATGAAGTTCCAGTTTGGCTTTGGGCCTTCTATTTTTCTCCCCAGTAACCTCACAATAACCTTGTGGTTACCAGGTTATCAGGTTACCAGCCTCTCCTTCCAGAGGTGATACGCTCTCTTTATCTCTCTGAGCTCCAGCCGAAGTTCTCTGAAGATTTAATGAATATTCTGATATTCTTCATAATCTGGTGAACAGCCAACTATTACTCTGTGTGTATGTGGAAGAGAATGAAGAGAAGTCTATGCCAAGTAATGGCCATCTGAACAATTTCTTTGACACAAAACTATCTTGTTTCTTTACAAAGTCTTGTGTCCCTATGAAAGCAGAAGTTACTCAGGGAGCATGTTTTCCCTCTGGGGCAGTGTGCTCTTTTCCTATATTTGTTTCTCATTTTCTAGCAACAATCTTATTTACTTTATCAGGCATTTATAATCACTTCTTAGAAGCTTTCTGACTCCACCAGCAACTATTTTGCCATTCTGCACTACATATTTTCAGAGTGAAAAACAGCCTATATTTTCTGTATTTTGTAATAAAGATATGGCAAGAAAACATTTATATTTTTTAAATAAATAGAATGGATGTAAGATCTGAACAACAGAATGAGGTATGGGTTTGAGATTTGATTGTAGTTTGAGCAAGTGAAGCATGATATTAAGATTAGAAGGGAAATATTTGCTGAAAATAAGAAAAGGTTACCTCAACTTTTTGGAATTACAAGATGGTATTCAAAAGAGGTATTTTTATACCCACCAGGGAGCCATACAGGGTTTATGCAGATTTGACATTTTCTTCTTTCTTCTCTGTTTGTATTTTGAGCCCAGGGTGAACAACCTCCTTTGTGTTTGCTCTCGTTAAATATCTTTGTCGCGGCAGCTGTTGATTCAAGCCCTGTGAATAAATAAAATGAAGAGGACCTCCTGCACGATTCAAAAATAAATGCTATTTTCTGAACCCCGACTTTGCTATTTGTGGTGTTAGCATTATCTTATTAGACAAATAAGTGGCCTCATTCCCTCCTCAAGAGCACATTAGCTTTGCACTTCCAAAAGCTGCAGCAAGTGAACTTTGCTGACATTAATGGGAGGTGACGGCAGGCGAGGGAAGATGTTGCCTTTGTCCAAGAGGAGGAGAAGCTCTGAGAGCCCAGTGTGCCTGCAGCACTCCAGCTTCATGCACAGATTTTATTTTCAGTGCTTGCGAGTGTTACTGAGGGAAATCAAAGACAAAATCCTTTAAGAATTCTGTCCTGTCACCCCCCTGCACACTGCCTCTCACCATTGCTTAGGGAGGATTATTCATGGGAAAACATCAGTGGTCACTGGGTGGAAGTATTGAAAAATGGGGTCAGCTGACAGAAAATGCATTCATTTATAATAATTATAATAGCAGCAACAATTCCATTAGACTTATTTTACATGTATGGAAATGGAGACATAGAAGAGCACAATGTGCTGAAGCTGGGAATACTAGCTGGACCTCAGATGTCTGTCCTCCCCTTTCTAGGTCTCTGTTCTAATGACTAGACCAAATCTTGTGATCCTAACATGTGACTGCTCCCCGATACTCTTTATCAAATATGAATAAAACTTGTTAGGGGAGCCTCACGCAGTTCTTCAAGGTTCAGGAATCCTCACTGACCCTCAGCAGTATTTGTGCTGCCTCTTGAGAAGCATCAGGCAGTTTGGATGAACGTTCCTCCCCTGGCAGCTCAGTGGCTGTGATTGCATCACCTCGCTCACACAAGCCCTGTTTCACATCCTGTAGGCATGTTTGAAGCCTACTGCACTGAACTCCACCCTGTACCAGTGTTTTAACTCCTGTTCCTTTTGGACTGTCCCACGCCAGGGAGGAGAGTGACAAAAAGGATACAATCACAGAGACAGTATGCCACAATGTAAGGAGGCATGAGAGCTGTCAAACAGAAAGTGGAATGGCATGGAAGAAGCTCTGTGTAACTCATACATACCAATAAGCCCTGTGGAAAATATTGCCCCATGGCTGTAAATCTGAACCACACGCTGAAGCCCCAGTGTCTGCTGCTTGTGAGGGTTGTGGGGGCTTCCTGGCTGGGCAGCTGCTCTGCTGCAGTGAATGTGCACTGTGGAGGAGATGGGGCTGGCAGGTGCCCAGATAGCACGTCTCATGCTTAGCAGGGGTGATTCGACAGGGCTGCTGCGAACGCAGGGAAGATTAAGCAATCTCTATCCTCACCATACATTTCAGAGTCTGCAGATATTTTCAGTGTTTTGGAGTTTCCAGTGTGTTACAACAGAAGGCAGTTGAGATGGATAAAAGTAAATACTGCTCATGTCTACAGCTGTGGTCTTCTCAACCTCCAGAGCACAGGAAAAGGACATCAGATTAAATACAGGTTATCAGGCTGAAAAATGATGAAATTCCTGTTAGTCAGCATGATCAATTAAATGAAATTTAATTTGCTTTCCAAATGTATCCACAGGACAAACCTAAAGCTTCCAGATGATAAGCCCAGGCAAAATGGACTGTTCTCATTTCTCTTCAAGTAAATGGCAAATCTTAACAAGTTCCGGAGTTATTGGTAGTTGTGTTGAAAAGCTGGCCCTGGCATGGTGACAGCTCGAGTGGATAGAGATGAAGCCTGTCTGAGGAGCGCATTTCTTTGGGAAAAGCCAGGCTTACACATTCAGCAGCTTGAAGAGGAAGAGAATATTTTGGAGTCATATTGACCAAATTGCCTGAAAACAGAACATGAAGTCACAGAGAGTGCAAGTGCAGCAAGGCAGGATGAACACATCCCAAGAGAAAGGATGAAACTAGGTCATAAAATCTGAGAAAAGAGGAGAAACCTCACTTATCATTCATTAGCAATTCCCAGGTTACTTAGCATCTCAGATCAAGTGTCTGGTTCAAGGATGGATTTCACAGAGACCAGAATGGTTCCCATTTTCAGGTCACTTTTAGAGAAAACTCAAATTTTGCGAGTATTGCTCCAGAAACTGAAGGAATTTCTTACACTAGCTGTCTGTCATGTGTCAGCCTGGTGCAGCCACACAGCTGGGCTGTAACTCCCAGAGAGAAGGAGGAGAGGGGGACAGCTCTCTCCTTTCCTCAGTGACAGCAGCGTGCCAGCCAACGGAAGTGGCAGCCTCCGAGCCTTTGGGAGATATGCCAAGCATTGGGGCACCCACATCTCTTAACAACTTTATTTTAAGGGTAAGACAAGCCTTAAAACAAGGTCCTGGGCTGTCTGTTGAGGTTTATGTCATGTGTACCTTTAGCTGCTTAAAGCTTAATCAAAATCTGCCTTGAAGCTTATCCACGTAAGAGAGCAGATCTGACTGCAGCTGGGAGCACCACAGGGTGGTTGACTTCTTGCCTGGTGAGATGCATTCAGCCTGAGAGTGCTGGTATTTCTCAGCAGCTATGAGGGGCTATTATATCTATGGTTTCTCTGCTGGAAGCAGTTTTGTCATCTAAGTAGAGATGAAAACATTAGTACAAACTCCTGAAATCAGGATTGATGAAAGAAAATTGTTCTACTATACAGGTATAATCAAGTGATAGGAAGCACACCACTGACACCTGCTATGGATATGCACGGAGAAAAGAGCATGAAAGAAGCCCTCATCTTTCTCTCATTTACCTCCTTTGCTACTGTTAAAACAGATTTGTTATATTCACCATATCTGGTGATATGAACTCCTGAAGGGGCAGAAAAATGTTATGACCATGTCTAGCACTGACATTCAAATATCCATGGTCACGAAGACAAGGATGGCACTGCTCCCAGGAGCATGGCACTCTGAGGATCCATTAAAGACAAATAGATTTGTGGTACACCAGAAACTATTTGAAGCCTGTCAAACTACCTGCTGTGCTGCTCTGAACCTGAACTAAAGTGGGACTTCCAGAGGAGAAAGGAGAATTTATTGATAGTATGTACATCTTAGAATCCCACATAACAAGAGTGTTTGTTTTTCCTCAGGGTGCTTGAACAGACCTGCATGGGTAAAGTTTGTCTGTTTGCACATTGTTATAAATGATATTGAGCTGCAACAGAACCTAATCTTGACAAAGTTGGCTATGTTGTTATGGGATAAACTCCAAGAGACCCAAAGGTGCCCTTTAGTACTACATGAAAATATTGTTTCCAATCTAAGTAAGACTTTTCCAGCTTCCTCTTACTCTTTCTCATTCGAGAGACTTGTGCCTGAATTACCATGTTTTCCCAGAAATGACAGATATTTAGCCTGAAGGGATTTTGCTTACAACTTCTGTTACTTTACAATGTGTCATTGGCTTATGTTGCAGCACAGCAGTGCTCACCAAGATAACATGATATGAAGTTACAGGTGATGATGTGACATGAGCCATAGGCTACCCTAAGAAACAACTCTTTTTTCCCTTCAGAATCACCTGTCATTACTTAGGCTTTTTTTCAAGAATTTTAAGTTTTGATCTAACTGGAAAGGTGTCTATTCTGGTAGTGGTGTCTTTTTCATTTTAAAGGTATTAGAGCATCTGAAGCTTCTGCTTAATTAGATTCACTTTCTGAGATGGCTGACTATGTCTAACTTTTTCCCTTTAGATGATGTTGTATTCTGGTAGACTGTATGAGACTTGCCACATAATGCGAGTGGTTCGAAAATTTGTGAACTTCACTTGTAATTGCTTAAAAGTTCATGTTTGATAAATACATACACATTGGCTAATAAAGATTATGCAGACTGTCAGGAGTGTGGCTGAAAATAGTAAATAAAATACTGTAAATAGTATCAGTCATTTATAAGTAGACACATTTTATTTACTATTATATTAATTATTTTTTGCTAATATACGGATACCCCTGCAGAACAGGATCCCCCATTCCACCCACCCTTCCAAGTGTCCTGTTAGACTGGGGTCTAAGGTACTCTTGGAGAATTATTTCCTTCACTGTCTACAGTAACTCCCTTACTTAAAGACACAGGCTATTAGTGGATGCCTTCCACATATGCAATAATGACAGCCATATCAGTACTGCCAAGATTTTTGATAAATATAGTTGTCTGCTTATTAGCCTGCCTTCCCAGGATTTATATTGAATTTAAAATCTTACATTCATTCAAGTAGCTACCATTGAATGCCTTAATAAATTAATGCTTATAGACAGCATGTTAAGCCTATCCATCAGACATTGCAGGATTGTAGGCAGAAGTCAGGGGCTTTCAAAGTTTTTCTACTGGGCCTCCCCCATCAGTATCTCTGGAAGAACTAACAATTACATCCTTGAAAACTAGGACAGATATGTGCATCTCTCTTGTTCTACCAATTCAAAAGAGAGTCAGTGACCACAAACTTTACAACACTGTGGGTTTATCTGAAGCCTGAACTGTTGGTTTATGGCAATTCACAGGAATAAAAATAGTCCAGGGCTTCTTTTAAATTGGCTTTTGGGTTGTTTCTCATGTACCATTAGTCCAGTCTCTTGATGGATGACCCTTGGTTACCATAATCTAAATTTCTTACTGGAAAGGATAATTAGTTAACATGTGTAATACCGTTAAAGGTGCTTGGTATTATTAAAGTATATAGACTTTGAAAAAAATGGAACTGATAGCAGTATAAAATGACACCAAAGCTAAAATGTAGAATCTTGGCAATTACTTTATGGTTATGTAAACTGAATAAGCTGAAAATGAGATGAAACTATTGGGTGGTCTACTTGCTGGAACCAAGCTTCCTGGCTCTTAATGACTTTGCCCTTTCCATAGTGCTGAGCAAGGTTTGCATCCTGCTGTTTCTTCTTGTGTCTCATTTCTAATGGCTTCAAGACTTATCTTTGTCACACTATAATTGGTTTCACTAGAAATATCTGTCAAAAAGCAAGCAGGAAATGGAGGAAACCCCCACATTTGTATGGGCTGATATATTCTTATACACAATTAACAAAATGCACTATGTGTTGGGAAGAGATTTTTACAATGAACTCACTGACTTGATTTTTTTTACATATTTTATTCAGATTTAGTATCTAAATAGGAAATCTTTTTTCAACTAAATCTTTATGCCCTTTTAGTAAACTAAACACAAGGAGAAGGCTGTGCACTAAGCAATTGCTGTAAGTAATCAACAGAATGAAAGTACATATAGTACTTGTACAGCCCCTTCAGTTACTCAGCGTAATCCAGGGTATGTGTACTTGATAATTTTGCAACAAAATTTGCTTTTGTGGTATCCAGATTTAACCTGCTTACAGATGCTTCTGAGTATTTACAGTTTCTGAGCACTCACTACCTCTAAAAAACTCTGCTATTCAGGGAATCTAGTAACACCACCTTACCAGCACAGGAATTCAAGTGCTACTGGAGAGTGACTGGAGATACAAGACTGTAAATGACTTGAATATTGAATTCTCTTAGCTTTTGCTTTATTCATCTTCTAAGACACAAAGAGAAACTTAATTTTGTTTTCATTTACAGAGAAAGGGGCATTTTGCATTTCTACACTTGCCATGTGCTCTCTTGTTCCCTGTGCTGGTGGGATAGCAGTACAGTGGCCCAATCTGAGTACCCACTGATTGAGGCTGTGTTAAGCCTGAAAAGACATGAATGAACTTGAAAGTATCCGTCAGAAAGAAGATAAACAGGTGGTAGGTAGTGAGAGCTACTAAATTCAAAATCTTTCACAAAAGTTGATGCTGTTCCAGCAGGTAATGGCTACTCAAGTACAAAATAAGTTCATTAGAAGAAGCTCCTAGCTTAAAAAGCTTGACATGTCATACCAGAGATAAGACTGGATGACCCAAAAATCTCTCCCCCTAGTCTACAAAGACAGGAAGCAATCAAAGAAAAAACCCACCAGCAGTAGTAATAACAAAACTGGATAATTGTTCAGTCATACACTGACTGAACTGGCACCTAATGGCAAACTGTCTCTATCCTGTACAACTTTTGAAGCTGCTTTTTGCAGCCAAAATCATCCACAACCCTTAAGTGTGAATTATGATTAATTTCACCCACAGTTTTGTGGCTGTAACAGCTGTGGCTATAACATCTAGCAGAAAAATCAAATTCCTTTAATAATCTAACCCTAACATTATCACCTTTTAATTGGATTCATCCATTAGAAAGACCCCAGGAGGAAGGATGGTCATGAAGGATAAAACTGATGGCAACAGCTATAAACTGTACAGACCTTTCCTGCAGGGACACAGAAACTTCAAGACCCCCCAGACATCTGCTTCGAGCTTCCTTCCAGGCAGCTTTGTTGTGGAACTATCAGCACTGTAGATGAAAAAAATTGTGGGTTTTTAAAACCGTATTCTATTCTCTACTCTGAAGAGGCTTTGTAAATGCCGGCCAAACATACATGGAGCTGTGCTCCAGGTTGGAGGAAAAATGGTTTCTGTGTTACAGAAGTGCTGCTTGCAATGCTCCGCTCCGACAGGATGCTGCTGCAGGGGTGAGCACGGCTCCGGTGCGCGGTGTTGTGTGGTGCCGCCCCCAGTTAACCGCAGGCGCTTTGCCCCAGGGGCTGCCGGCTCACCTGCTTGCTGCGGCTCACGCCGAATTAATATGCAATGAAATCGAAAGATTCTTCCAGCATGAACAGCCTGCTGACTCATCTGCTGTTGCACTGTGTTGCCGTGCTCATTACCACATTTGATTTCATTTGTACTGTGCTAATTGTGAAAAAATATACTGTCAGACCCTTGCTTTGGGGCACGAAAGATCAACAAAGCAAACTACTGCTGCCTTTTGGGGCAATCAAAATACACCACCTAAGATAAATTTGGAATGGCTTGCAGATGCTGCAGAGTAGGAAGCTAAAAAGGTTTTAATCCTTGTTTAGAACTTTGTATTTTTTGGTGGGGGGAAGGTGAAGTTTTTTTAACATCTGATTTGCGCAAGCATATGGTGTGAAGGATTCCTTAACACACATAATCCTTTTCCCTTTTGATCTTCATACATTCCCCAATAAGAATAATGAAGTCGGGTCCATGTCGTAAGGGGCACTGTTTTCTAGAAGAAAGAGACTTACTCAGATCATTAACCTGAGCAGTGAAAACATTCAGTGGCATTTTATAAGCACCTATGAGGAACTAACAAGCAGCCACAATGGATTAAAAACTGGAGTTGCATTACCCATTTCTGTTTCAGTTCATATAGAAATAGGCTTATTTACTATGCAGTTTGAAAATTACTTTGAGTTAATAATAAAAATTCCCAACAGTTGTGTTTAAACTGCTAAGACAATTTTCTTTTCGGGGACATCTCTAAGTTTAGTAATGACAGCTGGAAAGACATAAATACCACAGATCAAAGGATGGAACTTTTCTCTAAATTCTTGCATTTTGGCAGCAAGTAAAATCTTAACTAATTAGAATTACTGGTAACTAAGATTCCCTTTTAAATAGATTGCAATGAATTTCCCATAATATAAAATGAAAATGGACAAAATAAAATTCCATAAAAGACGCTGCATCTACTCAGTCAATAATGTTTTTGCACTTCACACCATGTGACAGCAATTAATGAGTGTTTCTGTCACCTACAGAATGCTCTGTAGGGGAACCTGTGGGCATGCTTCTCTAAGCTCCCTAGCATCCACTTTCACCAGCTACAACCACTGAAGATGAGGATGGAAAAATAACAAATACTAAAAAAAAAAATACGTAAGATTCATAAGCATGTTTAAGGTTGCCCCTTAAGCTAAGATATTCCCCTAATATATCAGAGAAACATGAAAAGATTTCAAAGGTCTGTTTCAGGATGTGCCATTTCAGATTGCCTTAACATCCCACATTTCTTAAAGGTCTTTTAAAAAGGTCAGGTTTGGAATTCATGTAAATTTATTCCTTTTAGCTAAAACACAAAGTATGACTTCATTAGTTGTTAGTAGTAGTTTTCCTGTAGTTAGATTGATCCAAATATTTATTTAGAAACAGTGCTTATGTGGTAGCACATGTAATCACCCCATCAATGCCTTGTTCTCAACTATTAGTTCTTAATTCTGCAAGCTTCTAAATGCCTGTCTCTTTCACTGAGATCCAAAATAAACTCCCTCCTGGGCAGAGAGGACCACATGCATTTATGTGATTTTCTACCAGTTCTGTGGAGTCTCTCAAAATGTTCAGACTATCAACCCAGATTTTCATGGCAATAAGGATGTAATTTAACTTACATACACAAATGAGACAAACCATACAAACTGAATTTATTTAACTCATACAGTACAAGGAATATAAGAATTTCTGCTTTACATATGCATTTAAAATTCTTTTTAAGTATTTTAATTTTAAAACCTAACATTCAGTAAGAAAGTATACTAACAAAAGCCAACTTGAAAACCAGTTAGGAAGTATTTTTACTCAGTTTATTCACAGATTGTCACATGGGAATGTTTAAAACCATTTTTTTCTGCATAAAAGTCAGAAAAAATATTTTCTGTAATGTCTTGTGTACATGGTTGCAAAACTTTCAAGCTGCATCTGAATAAGTGTTATCTTTTAACATTATAAGAAATTGAAACTCAATCTTTTCTTGCTACTCAAAGTAACACAAGCTTTGCCACAGGAATGCATAAAGTATAGTTCATCTACTTTGAGCTGGTGCTCTCAAAATTTGTATGGGACATTTGCTCTGGCTAGCTTCTTACGTAATAAAAAATTTGCTCATCAGAGCATAGCAAAGTGCTCCTTTAACTGTTTGATGAGCTGCTGTGTATCAACATGGCCTGGAAATGCTTCTTCAGACTTCTGAGCCGCTGTGTAACTTCTCTGAAGATCTCCAACCTGTAAAAAACACACACACCAATTTTGAAAATCCAAGCACTGCAGTGTTTGCACCATGTATTCTTTGCATTCTGTGCAGTACATTTCTGATGCTCGCAAATTTTAAGCACAGCTGGTCCAAAGAGTGAACAGTCAGTGTAAAGACATTTGGAGGCAGGATTATGTCACACTGACATCAAGGGATGAGAAAGACAGAAATGTCATTTTAATGGATGCTTCAAGACATCAACTTAACATACTCCATTTCACCCAACTTCTTGGAGAATGGTCAAGGTACACACCATGCCCAGTGCTTGAAGTATGGAGGAATAAAAAATAGAAGTTTTGCTTTTAAACTCCATAGAAGTGCTATTGTATAAACAAACAAAACACAACTCATCAGGCCTCTGCAAAAAAAAAAAAAAACAACTGTGATTTCCTGCTTCCTCACAGAGATGCACAACAGTGTTGGAGAACTAATGGTGCTCCTCTGTTGCTTTTAGAAGAAATTGTTCCCTAATTAGCGAACTTCATTTTTTTTCCTAAATAGCCATCATTTTTTGGAAGGATTAAAAGGAAAGCATCTCAGAAAGTGGACTCAGCAAAAAAGAGCCCAAATATTTGGGAACACATCTAGTAAAAGTGATTACTCCTGAAGCAAAAAGGAGAAGCTATGGACAGCCAGGAGGCCTTTTTTGCCTGTGCATCACTCAACACAGAGCTTCAGTGTGCTAAGAATTCTCTAAAGGAGAAAAAGCCAGAAAAGTCATGTTTTGCAAACCATGGCCTTACACTGAATTTAAGGATTGCATTACTCCACTGCACCAATACCTGGCTGATGTGGCTGGCTGTCTTCTCCCATAAGACAGCCCTGTGAGAGTCCTTGGTGCAAAATCTACGTAACAAGACATTTGCAGACTAGGATTTACTCCGCAAACAGTAAGTAAAAAATGCAATTATTCAACACCCTCTTGTGTTTCACAATGGAGAGGACACACTTACAAATTAATGGTTTATTCTCTTCTTAATGTGTGTACTTCAGCATCTGTAGGAGTGGAGCTGCCCACACAACACAGAATCAAAACAGAATCATGAAGGTGTAGGCACAAGCAAAGGAGCAATTTTTTTCTTGTGAAGAAACAAGAAAAAAAATTGTACAAGTTTCTCTTATTAACAGGAATGCTGGACACTGCTAATACAGTGTCTTAGACACTCTGGATGAAATAGATTATTAACAAAAAAATCAGAGGTTGTAAAGCTGAAGAACAGATTTTCCTTTTGAGATAAGATACTATCAGTAAAGTATATTCTTTCTATCATTACTAGTAAATGATATTATATTCTTACACTTTACATTCTGAAAAAGCTTATGACTGTAAAGACTGTAGATGGATTGTTCATCTTCCAGGCATTTGGACAATTATAAAGTTACTTCATAGCCAGTTGGCCTCATTTTTTTCTCAAAAGCAAACATTGGAATGGCTACGTTGACACACTTCTAGGTATTAAAATGAAAATATAATTTAGCATTTTCCTTGAGTTGATGCACTCTGTATTCTTTTGTCTTATCCATCTGGAATTTTTAGTAATAACAATAAAAAACCACCTGCCTCACCAAGGCTCAATTTTTAGACTACAAGAACAGAATAATGCATTACCTTCTCTGAGAGTATGGCAACATTGAAATGGGGCTCATACATGTGAGGTGCTAAAGATGAAGCAGTCTGCAGCAAAGCTCTTGCCTATACAGAGAAATGAAAAAATAATATAGTGACATCTGGAGGGCGATTAACAAGAATCTAATGCAATATTCATAATCCTTAAAAGAAATCATCCTATGTTTACTAAGACATTACTAAGAAAGACATTTTCAAAAAGGTTACATCAATAGTGTAGACATAAGAGAGTCAAATAACATTGAAATGCATAAAGATGTTGGTTGAGTCAGGAAAAAAAAATTATTGGGACATACTAAATTAAGCAATTCAATTTTAAACCCTGAGGACAATACATCAAGTAAATTAAATAAAACCCAAAGTATTTAAAAAACACCCCACTGTATTTATCTGTTGTCTCCAACAGCTCTGTCTTAAGCATTCCTGAAACCACAAATTTTATCTATAAATGATAGCTTTCACACTCAAACATTTAAATAAAATTAGGGGTGTTTTTCTCACTAGCAAAATAAAGGTACAAAAAGGTAAAACAAACTAAGTATCAGAGTGTATAGCTTCATGCTGTAAATCCAATGCAGAATTAAGGTCCATTTGTGAAAATTTTACAAAAAAAATTGCAGAACTTAATGGGGAAAATTGCAAAACATTTAAAAACAAAAGTAACTATAAACTGTGGCAAGACTGAGCTAGGAACTTACTAATACTTCCTACATCTGAAAAATCTGAGTACATGCAACAGTAGTTATGAAAGAACATTGTGAAATAAAATCCAAGATAAGTAAAACATCATCCCTTTTTTTATTCTTCTGTGCATATTTTTATTGCCAAAATTATCCCAATTTTTAATTATACATGTGATACAAGAAGAAAACTGAAAATTTTAAGCTAAAAACTAAAGTAGACAAGAAGCTAATCTAAGGGAAAGGCTCTGCAGTGCTAGTTATGAGCAATCACAACTTCCACAATTGAGGGTATGCTCCGCTAGGAAAATAAATGTCTAACAATTTACTTAGTAGGAAACTGAAACTAAACCCAAAGTTTTTCTGTCACTGGAAACATCCAGTTCTAGGTTCATTTCAGTGTTTCCATGGTAATTGCTAGGTTATCTGAATAAAGTTATGTTCTGTCTAAGAGAATCTGCTCTTAAAAAAAGTATTTATAATTTATTTTAGCTCTAGGTTGTATACACGAATCCATCAAATTAGCTGTTCTCATGAGGTTTAAAACAAGCCCACAGTAGTTCTGTCCAAAACTATCCAAAAATCACATATTCATTTTCCCTGCATGTGTATAAAACTGGTTACATTTATTCCACCATGCATGTCAATTATACATCTAAGCACAATACACTTAGTACACTCACATTAGGTAAGATGAACCACCCAGCTTATTGATGCAAAATTTATCAAGACCCTGCTGCTTTCTGACAAAATTCTAATGCCATCTCCTTGCTAAAAAAGCCCCAACTTTCAAGAGATAATCTCTTTTCTGCCACCCAACAAAAGTATGTTATGTACATTTATAAACTGAATATAGAGTCAAAGTTGTCTTTCAAGTGAAGATTTCAAAGTCATGGGGTTTGCTTTGGATATCAATTAAAAAAAAATCTCAACAACTGCAAAGTTATTGGAAACCTTGCTTGTCTTTGATGATTCATTTGGATATGCCAAAGAATAAGCAGTTTAATGGGAGATGGCATGACAATACAGAGTTTACACAGAAACATGTATAATAGTTTTCTGCCTGTAACAGTAAGTTAGACATTCATATGACGCCTCCACCTCAGAGGAATGACATGTTTGTTAAATACAAAATGCCTAAATGAAGCATTCTCCTTAGTCTGAGATTCAGCACTGACCTGTTCAATGTGACCTTTTCGCATTTCCAGCACAGCCAGGTTGTTGTAAGCTTCTGCATAGTTGTTATTGTTAACTAATGTCAGCTTGAAACACTGGTAAGCCAGATTCAGGTCTCCTATGCCCTAAAAGAAACACTGTGTTTTCATTTGTGAAAAGATTGGAAACAACATCTGTTTTGGTTTTTGGAGTATCTTTTCACCCATAAGTACTACAATGCAATGCAAATTACAATAAAAACATGCTGATCAGAAACGTATGTGCTTTCTCCCCAGATCCTCTCATTTTTTCCTTATTCTTTCTATAGACAGAATAATTTCTCTCCAACACAAACTTCCATGCTTCAAGTGATATTCACTTCATCTAATTTAACTTTTGGATGATTAAAGTGGCATCTAAAGATTATGCTATTTGCTACTGTCTTAGCAGGGTAAGGAAAACTGAGATGTCTCCAGAGAGGAAGTCATCTTGCTTCTCTGTCTCTACACATATTTAAGTTAAGGAAGATACACTTCTCAGATGGAGCAGCTGACTACTACTACTGTAGTGTTAAGACTAACACTGACACAGCATCAGGTTAAACATCAAAAGTGACAAATGCTGAAAAATACAGGCACTTCAGTTCAAATTTCAATCTTTAAGGCAGTATAAATGACTGTGTTTATCCTAGCTGCAATACAAGACAAACAGTTGTGGTTTTGACTCAAATCATCAGCAGCAATTGAAGACAACTCATGTTAGAAAACTCATGTCAAAAACTTTATTCAGCAAATTTATTCTGGGCATGTAGCTAAAGAGAAATCCAACACAACTTCTTGAAGAACATCTGAAAAAATGGGCAAGGCTGTAAGAAAATCTGTGGAGAAATTTAACAAAATTTACCACACAAATACACAATATTTCTATAGCTGCCTTAAAGACAGAGGAAGATACCTTCTCAACTCTGACCTATTTAGTGCTTTAGTATTGGCTACTTGGTGTTGAATGTGTATTTTTATGGCAAGAGAATCAGTCTAATTCTCCCTGTAAACAATTAACAGTTCCTAGAAAAAGATCTTGAATTCCATTTTGGTTTTTTTGGCAGACTAGCTTGTTTTGCAGCCAAAGCCTTCAAGGGCTGGTATATGTTGCAATTTTTTTAGAAAGATGGGAAAGTTAAAGACAGTGGGGAGTGAGCATCTTGTAGCGGGAAAAAGCCACATTCTGTAAAGTACAGAATTTTTTCTCTTGCTGCTTCTTCCACACTGAAGTGCAAATAAACATTCGATCTGTACTGGACTTTGTCCTGTATACTATCAGGTTTTGTATTTCCAAGAAGGGAAATTACTCCTTCCAAGTTAATTTTTTACATTTTTTATAATTTTGACTCATTCAGAAAGATGGTTAATATTTTTCATACCACAGCCACGTGTCCCAAGTTGTACCACACATCTGCTGTCTCCTCCTCATTTTCAGCCAAAAACAGTGCCCGTTCAAATGAAGATAGGGTCATATCATATTGCTGGGCATAGAAGCAACACAGGCCCAGATTGTTAAAGAGCTGGCAGTTATAAACACCCATCTGCAGGAGCCGTCTAGATTGAAAGAAAACATTTGTTTTATTTCTTTTTTTAAAATTAATTTCAAGTAGGAGTTCTACTCTAAAAGACAAAGTTCTCTCCTTCTTTCTCCCTATTCTGAGAGGGTATAAAAACTACATGCTACAGTCTTAAACTTGATAGTTTAATGAAGGACAGTGCAAGGTATTTTTTATTAGAATCACAACTGTGCAAAAGACTGTGTAAATTAGCAACTTCTGTCTTCTTGACTGGGTCACATGATCTGACTTTACTGTAAGACAGAGATGTAGCAGACTTTCTCTGTTTCCAATCCCTTGATGTCAATCAAGTTGTAGTTTGTTGCAGTTACTTTATATAACTCTTAAGACTTCAATTTTTTGCTTGATTCCCATCCTTCAGTACTGTTCTAATTAGTAATAGTATATTTAGATGTGAATCTATTCTAATCTTACACATCAAGCATAACTCAGATTTTGATTCACATTGATATTGTTCAATGTGCCTTTTAAAATGGATACGTATTATAAAAAGTCTGTTTATTTATATTTATAGGAATAAACAGAAATGCTAGGAGGGCCAGGGAAAAAGAGGGCTGCTGTCTGCAGCATGACTGTGAGTTTCTGAACCTAAAGCATAAAAGAGCTCAAGTCTAACAGAAATGTGGTGATAGTGCTCTTGCTGACTTAATCTGCTCCTAGCGAGGGAATGTCAGGCTCCTTTGCACTCTGACTGCATTGAAATAAAAATCAAGCAGCAGTGTTTAACACTATCTTTTCATTGCTTTCAGAAAAACACACAGGAAGCCCAGCCCACTTTGTGACTCTGTGGTCACAACACCTGGTCCCTTCAGGTGGAGTAAGGTCTAAAAGGAAGTCCTTGTGCCTTCTGTATGTAATTTAAGTTGACTGTTTGCAAACTGCCTCATGCTGTGAAAGAACTTTCCTTGTTTATTGGTTGAATGACAATCTATGTTGATACTTCTACATACTCCTCTCCTAATGATTACAAGTTTGTAGTGATGTACTTATCACTGTATAAAAAGATACAGAAGTTGTTACACTGATTTTATGGCAATATTTATCCAAATGCTCATTGATAATCCTATGCCAATCTCCTAATTAATTTTTTTTCTTGCATTACAAAGATCAACCCTTTATATTACCTTCTCACATATTCTGTTCCCCCTCCCTCCCTCTCCATAAGTACAGATACCTGTAAAACCGCAGAGCTATCTCAGGTTGGTCTGAATAGAAATGGTTACTGCCAATGCATGCAATGGCTTCCACATGAGTATTGTCTTGTTTTAAGACGTCTTTATAGTACTCTGCAGCTGAGGAGATATTGTTCATTTCCTATACAATTGGACAAAAAAATCCAATTACTTCTACTGTTTATCACCTATTTTTAGTGTGAAACTCATTAAAATGTTAATCTACTGAGTGCTTTATCTATGCCCTGTAGAGTACCTAACTGAGATTAATTTTACATGCTCTCTGATTGTACCATTCAACACCACTGTCTGGCATCTTCACAAGCAACACACATATCCATGAGTAATATCTTTACCTGAAATTAACTCTATGCCACAGCTACAAAAAGAAATTTATTTGGTTTTTATTTTTCAGAAAAAGAGACAGCCTGTGGTATTGAGTTTGGAAGTTGAAGGGGGACTACAGAGGTGGCTTCTGCAAGAAACTTCTAGAGCTTCCTCCAGAGCCAATGCCAGCCAGCTCTGGAATGGACCCACCACTGGCCTCAAGGCTGAGCTCATCAGAGAAGGTAGTTAAATCTCTGTGATAACATAAAAGATATTTAAAAAGGAAAAAAAAAAGTTACTGCACAGAGGTAATTGTGGCCAGGAAGAGAGGAGTGACAATATGTGAAAGGAACAACTCTGCAGACACCAAGGTCAGTGCAGAAGGAGGGGCAGGAGGTGCTCCAGGCACTGGAGCCAAGATTCCCCTGCAGCCTGTGGTGAAGACCACGGTGAGGCAGCTGTGCCCCTGAATCCTATGGAGGTCAACAGGGGAGCAGAGCTCCACCTGCAGCCTGTGGAGAAGCTCCATGCTGGAGCAGGTGACCCTGCTGCAGGCTGTGACCCTGTGGCACACCCATGCTGGAGCAGGCTCCTGGCAGGACCTGTGGCCCCATGAGGAGGAGAGCTCACACTGGATCAGGTTCACTGACAGGACTTGTGACCCTTGTGACCTGGGGGACCCGTGCTGGAGCAGCACCATGTGCAATAGACATTTGCCACTTCTTGCACAATGTCTTGTGATACCCAGAACTGTGCAGTCAGTTTCCAGCACAGTAACACAGAACAGACTGACTTCTCCAGACAATGTCTCAACTATTTTCAGTGTTTTTAAATCAAGTCATTAATCACTCTGAACGCAAACGAGAATATAATTACATATGAAAATCTATTATGTGCCTTTGAAAACAGGAATCATGAATTTACCAAAACTTGTACTACCCAGGATATGACAGTTAAGAGAACTGTATTGTATATAAATACATGCTTGGAAGTGTGCTACTTGGAAGATGAATTAGGGTAAACTCACTGCTATAAATGCTAGTGCACGGTTTCTGAGAACCCTATCCTATACAAGAAAAAAAAATTAAAAGATCAAACTTGCTTCTATGTTTATATAGGAATAATTTCTACCTGTGTGCTGTAGATACAATATGCTCCCAAAGTAACTAAGAATAAGCCTTTATATAACCTCAGCAGTGTATTTAGCTACCAAAAAAAAGGATTTATTGTGATTCAAGGAAATAGTAATAAAGCAGTCCCTTTAAAAATTATGCGTTGTTTTTTAAACCAAAAATGCTCTACAACTCTTTGTACTGTCAAAAGTTAGTGACTGAGAAGCAAAGCTCTGATTAAGATGTCTGATACATATATTCCACTTGTGAGTCTGTGTAATGAAAGCAGCCCTTTGCTGCAGTGCAAATCTTTGCTAATGAAGCTATAATCCTTTACTCAAGTGTCAGTGCAAAACTAGATCCTATCAAATATACGCTGCTCTTTAATAATTCCTTAAAGGGTTATGCAATGTTATGTATGGTTCTGCAAAATAACATCTATATTAAAAACTATTCAACAATTCAGAAAGAAAAGCTTCCAAAAATTATGCAGCTGGTTTTTCTTGCTGAAGGACAAAAAGGATTTAATATGAAAATGGATTAAGGCTTACGGGTTAGATGAGAATGATGAGAACAGGATAGAAAGCCAAGCATGAATATAGACACAAAAAAAAAAATTCATTACTTTATTTTTAACATTTGTTCTGGAATAGCACTTTACCAACTTTCAGTGCAAAAACAATTTGAAATCCACCGTTTGACATGAAAATACACAATTTTAAAATATAAAATACATGATTACCATGCTAAAGTAAAACTGCTTTATAACTAATCCTACTTAATATAACATTTACTTCCTAACTAAGAAATATTGACATTCTAACAGTTCTCAGAGCATTAAGAGACTAATGGCAACACATAGTGCTAATAAAAATAACACAGACAAACTATTTTGCTGTTTAATTTTGCTGGTTGGTGACTTGAGCAGTTTTAGTATGATGAAATACATATAAACTAGTAAGGACAACATCTGGGCAACTTGACTTAATATGGACTTGCTTCTGCTTGCCAAGGGCAAATGGGATCTCACTGGTGTGATTAATTGTTGAAACAAATAAGCCGGCAGGGCTCTCCTGACATTACCTTGTTACCGTTGTGGAAAGTTACCCGTTTTGCATTAGTGACACTGAAAATCAGCACAGCTGGTTTTTGATGACCTTGCAGTTATATTCAATTATTGACTCTTTTTTCTTGCTCAAGCAGCTACATTTGGCCCCTATAAGGATTGCATAGTGGGTGCATACCTCGTAGATTCTGGCAATTCCACAAAGAAGAGTCACTTCTCCAGGAAATCGCTCTAACCCTTGCTTGAAAAGGTTCAAAGCTGTTACAGGCTGATCCAAGCGCAAATACACCTAAGCAAATAAAAAGTGTATATAGATGTCAAATGTCTGACTTTTATATGTGTTTTGCTGTTTAACAAGGGAGATAAATAAAAGGGATGCCACCTCCATTTGTGCAGGAAACCATTAGCTGAGATGATGAATAATACTGGGAAAATAATGGAGTGAATACTGAACAAATCTGTGTAATGAAGATAAAATAGGCTACTTAAGATAATTAAATTTACCTCATACCATCTATACATGATTAATTTGAATATTACTAATTTAAAACATCTTGTTATTTATTATCATATATAACATAGTTTGACACTGAGGTGAAGGTATCACCTCTAATATTTCCCTGTTTAATGTATTTTCAAAAACTTGTATTTGGGCTTGAAAGAACTGGATCTTCAGGTTGATACTGCTGGAATGTTTTACTTAGTTGAATAAGACTGCTCTGCACAGAGCAGTGACACTTTCAAGTTTCCTTACTGCTCAACCAACCTCACCTGTCACAAACAATAAAATCCTATGGAAAGAGGGCAGTTTTGCCTCCATGAGTTTGGCTTCTGTGTTGATTATGAAAATGTGCAATGTGGATAATAATTGTGTGAGAATTGGACATCCAATATGTCCAAGTGTTGATAGGGAGCACCTCAGCAGCTGTCTGAGAGTACAACTGTAAAGCCCTTCTGCCGTGGGATATGGTAAACACAGCAAAGGGAAAAAGCCTGCACGCATGCTTTGGGAAACTAGCTAGAATGATTTATCTATCTCCCACTGAGTGGAAAAGGATTTTGTTGGAGAAATAGTACATTAATCAGTGCTAATATTTGATACTACTAAAGAAGAGAAAGAATCTGTGATTGCTATCCTGATACAACCTTTTTGTGATGAAATGTAACACAAATATCATTGTTAGCTGAACACCCGAGAAACCTCCAATTTCTGCTTTGCCCTTAAACTTCATGGACTTCTGACTGCAAACAATTACAACTGTACATTGTTTTTTTGCAATCTCATAGATATATACTGCTGTAGACACTTGCAAAGAATTCTTTCCTATGACCACTCAATGACATTCTTAATTGTGAAAGAGCTGACAACTGTGAATGTCTTCCAACAAAGGAACTGCCATTCCAAGTTGGTCTTTGGCAAAATGTTAAAATACAGGCATTTTTACACTCGTTCTGCTAATGTCACTCACATTTCCTGTATTAGGCTAGAAAACTAATGCCTTCTTGTGAAAATCTATAAAAGAGTAAGGGTTTTGGAGGGCATGGTAGTTAGTAGATTAGAACTGCACTAATTACATCGTTAACCATGAATGACGTATCCAATTTAAAAACTGGACAGTGTGAAACTCCCCTAGATCTGCCCCCTTTTTATATTTTTATCTTTGTTTATGAAGTATGTTTTCTGAGCATTAATGACTTAAATCTGCTCTACTGCTTTATCTAGAGGCTGATTCCAAAGATGCACTCACCACAGATGCTAAGACCACACAGCCACAGTACACTACTATGTAATTCCCACATCCAGTGTGATATCACACTATCCAACATCTTTGTAGACATTACAGCTGCTCTCTAGATAAGTGGCAAAAGAATTTTTTTAAAAAGTGGGGCAATTTCCATCTACTCAAAGTTGCTTTGGGGAGACCTGCTCTTTAAAGGTACTACAGCTATAGTAATTATGGTCTATATATTAAAAGCAGAATAGCTCCATTCTCTTTTTGGTGTCTCATTTATCTCTGGTAAAAATATCCCATTTATAGCTCTTCTAGATCATGAAATACTTTGTAATTTCACAGCAGGTCCTGACTGCTTTAAAGATTCTTACTTTTTTTTTTTCTTTTGGTCTTTTATATTTTCGTAAACTACATTTCAAGGGAGACATCACTTTCAAGAAAATATTATTAAAAACCCAGATAGCTGTTGCAATAATGAATATAAACAAAACTAACTAGTATTGTAGTACCAGCATATTTCCACAGAACTTTATGCAATCTTATTATTTTTTAATGGCTGCTTAACTCAAGCCTGAATTTTTCAGTTCTTTTAAATTGAGCCATATCTCTGTGCCTTACTCTATTGCCTGTCCACTGACAGTCACTAAATTATGCTGTGCAGTGTTTTATACTTGAGCAAGCTGGTCTACAGAGTGGGAGGTAGAAGTTCAAATGCAGCTCCTGCCTGAGCTAGTACTGATGTAGGGGGATGCAAATCTCCTGTAATGAATCACTGTTTGTTAATCCAATTATTCTGCCAATTGAATAATTCTGTGTAGTTCATGGAGTGAGTCCAGAGAAGGGCCAGCAAGATGATTAGAGGGATGGAACACCTCTCCTGGGAGGAAAGGCTGAGAGAGTTGAATCAGCCTGGAGAACAGAAGAATGTGGTGTCACCTAATTGCAGCCATCCAGTACTTGACAGGACCCCACAAGAAAGCTGAAGAGGGACTTTTTACAGGGACATGTAGTGACAGGACAAGGGGGAATGGCTTTGACCTGAAAGATGGTATGTTTATATTAGATAGTAAGAAGACATTCTTCACTATGAGGGCAGTGAGGCATTGGAACAGGTTGCCCAGAGAAACTATGGATGCCCCATCCCCTGACAGTGTTCAAGGCCAGGCTGGATGGGGCTCTGAGTAACCTGGTCTGGTGGAAGACCCCTGGTGGAAGATCCTTGTCCATGGGGGAGGGAGGGGAGGGATTGGAAGTGGATGATCTATGGCATCCCTTCCAACCCAAACTATTTTGTAGTCCATGTATTTTGTAGAATAACTTGTGATAGAGACAGGAAAGTTAATAAGCTTCAATGAACTTCAAACACAGTACTGAAGACATGTCTCTAGATAGTAATGATGATCATTTAAATACAAAACATAAATTGTTCAGGAAATGTAAAGCACATATGAATATCTGAATATCTGTGACAACCGGCTTAAGGGGAACTGATAAAGAGCAACTGGTTTCATCTCCTTCTAGGACACGATGAAGAAAAATGCAGTTTTATTTTCTCACAGGCCACCTTTTCTTGCATGTCTTAGAAAACGTTTAGAATCTAATGTGTATCTTGGTAAACAAGTAGTTCTGAGACTCATCTGTGCCACTTATTCTTATAAAGCTTTTAATGCCTTTATTTTGACAGAATATTCCCTGTTTCAAGGTCTCTGATTGCTTCCTTTAAGCTCACTTTGTTTTGATTTTGCTTGTGAAACTAGGATTTTTGAGCTTTGCTTTTTATTTACAGATTTATTGCATTTGTTTCCTAGGAGACAATATATAGCCACATTGTTCTTCATACTAGAACTCCAATAATTTTTTAGCTACATAATCCTCATTGGAATTTAGAACAAAGAATCCAGTAACATAGAATATTTTTTAAAATCTTGTTTGTGAAATCTGGGAGCTCGAAAATAATTTCGTAAACAATTGACTTCCATTGCAACTGTTAGCATGTATTGCCTCAGGCATGGAGACCACACACTTCTAAACAACGTATCTATGACTTACTTTTGCCAAGTACAAGATTGTATCAACCATGTCCTGCTGTTTAAGGGCTGACTTAAATTGTTTTTCAGCTTCACGATATAATCCCAACCTAAAGAGACAACAGATACATATAGAAGGTACTTGTTTATTGGGTTTTTTAGGATTTTTATAAGCTTATTAAATAATGAAGCAGTTCAAACTAAACCAAACATAAACTGCCTGAAACCACACTTTATGACCACATATTTGTGTGTACATTAACAAAAAACATGTTATTTAAAGATAACAAAACAACTATTCAAAACTATAAAAAAGACAAATCCATGAATTTTGGCCCCCTCTTATACATGCAGCCTTCTGGAACAGCTGAATGGTGAATAAAGATGTACTCATATTCATAGGAATTCCTCCTGCTCTTTAAACAGACAGTAGAAAATGAGCAATTAATGTCTCAACTCTATCCAAACTGTTTCAGACCAGAATTTCCTCACCCGTGGCAAAGATCACACAGACGATCTCCACTGTGAATGAACATCACAGAAGTCTATTTCATCTCAAAGGCATTATTTTGCATAATTACAGTCAAATGTTGTGCACTAACCTATGAAAGCTACGTAACTACAAATTAAGAGGACCGTGCAATTTTAACAACAGAAAATGGTACACTTTCTCATATACAAATTGCTTTTGTTTCCTTCAGCCACAGAGCATATACTTGCTGAAGAAATGCAAAACACAAACAGAACAAGCCAGCTAAAACAAAGAAGCACAGCCAATGGGGACATAAGGTATTTTGAGATCCTGGAAGTCCATGTACCTGCTTGAATGCATTAGTGTCTATAACACGATTAATAAAAATCCTGAAAGTAATGAATGACCTCTAAGCTCATGTATTGGGTGGGTTTGCATGAGAAGGTTTTGGTAGCTGGGGAATCCAGGAATGGCTTCCACAAGAAGCTGGCATGTCTCTGATGTGCGACAGAGCCAATGCCAGAGGGCTCCAAGATGGAATCACGGCTGGCCAAGGCTGAGCCCACCCATGATAATCAGCATAGGAATAATGTAACATGCAGGGATAATACATTTAAGAAGGAGGAAAAAACGGTACAATAGCAGGCAGAGAGCGGAGTAAGAGTTTATGAGAAGAGCTCTGCAGACAGCAAGGTTGGTGCAGAAAGAGCAGGAGGTGCTCCAGAAGTTCCTCTGCACTCGTTGGTGAAGACCATGGTGAGGCAGCTGTGTCCCTGCCCTGCAGCCTTTGGAGGACTAAGAGGATGCAGAGATCCACCTGCAGCCTGTGAAGGAACCCATGCTGGAGCAGGTGGATACCCAAAGGGGGCTGTGACCTCGTGGGATGCCCATGCTGGAACATACTCCTGGCAAGACCTGTGGCCCCATGGAGAGATGAGCCCACACTGGAGAAGGTCTACCAGCAGGACTTGTGACTCTGGGGAGGACTCATGCTGGAGCAAGGGAAGAGTGTGAGGAGTCCTTCCCCTGAGGAGGAAGGATCAGCAGAGACAAACTGACTGCAGCCTCCATTCCCTGTCCCTCTGTGTTGCTGGGAAGGGAGGAGGTAGAGAAAACAGGGAGTGCAGTTGAGCCCAGGAAGAAGGAAAGGGTGGGTAGTTGTTTCAGGAATTGCTAATATTTCTCATTATCCTACTCTGATTTGATGCTTGTGTATGGGGTGCCAGCCTTAGGCCTCAGCATATTTTTAACTGGTACTTCTTGGGCAATGTAATTCTGGCAGAAAGTGTCTAACATGAATATTTTATTCTGTATTATTTCACCAATCTGAAGCCCTCATTGACAGATCATTTCTCAAACTAACACTGTAATATTTATTTTATGTGATCTGTTTTAACAATAGTTCTTTGCATTTATTGACTGACTTTTCAAATAATTACTTTAAAATCCACTACGAAATCCAAAGGCAAAATCCAAAGGCAAAATTGCAGCTAATTCAGTTACTCACTATGGATGCCTTTATCTCAAGCAGTGGTCTCCTTGTACATTAAAGGAGATTTTACTGTAAGCACAGCACTCTCCAACAAAACACTTTCTGAGCTATTTCTCAGTGTTCAGCATTGCCCAACCCACTCAGCATTACAGATCCTGCACTCACACTCACCACAGAAGAAATGAACAATGGCTTACCTATAGTAGCACTTTCCAATTTGGACTTTCCACCACCAGTCCTTGAACTGTGCGTACTCAGTGGCAAGGGCTGCCAAATCTAGAGCCTTCCAAAATAAACCCATCATCTTAAAATTAATGTTTACACAAAGAAAAGACAGTAAAGATTTTTGTAAAGAGAAAATGTTGAGCAAAAGTGCAGTTAACTTGAGGTGGAGGCACTGCTTTTTGTTTATTACTTTTACAGTTCAATGCATAAAATAGCTGAAATGATTATTTGTCCCTATAAAAATAAGCAATCCAAACAGTTTCTTCTAAATCAAAGAGAAAATAGAAAATTAATTTGATCAGACTCCTGCAGTGCCACTTCAGAATACAATGATTATTTGTTTAAGCATAAACACTTTTTCCAAGCTTCCCATCCTTTTTCAGTAGAAGTTGTTAAAACCAAGTAAAGTAAAGAAAAAAAAGAAGAAAATAAAATAAGTTCAGTGAGTTTGAAATACTGTAGAAATTTTCATCTCATTGCTAATATCAGGTTGCCATCACTTCTGGAAACTCTCAAGTGTGTACAATAAGAAATATTTCTTCCTTTAAAAAGCCTACCATGTAAACAATTATTTTATTACATGAAAAACAGAGAAATATTCTAAGAAAAAGATATATGTTGAAGATGGTAAAGGTCTAAAATTTCTTTTGTCTGGTATACTGGAAAAGCAGGTAAGCTAATCAATATCCTCAGATCAGCCACCACAACCAGAATCTATGGCCTTTCATGTTTTAGCTATAATTTCAACACCTCTGTTAAATATATGTCTTTTCTGTACCAGAACCTACCATAGAAACATTTGTGTTTCTTTTTTTTTTTTAATTTCATTTTATCTCAGAACATATCAAAGCCATGTTATGTTTGTTATATTTTCAGGATATCACCAGAAGTAGGGTAAAAAGCTTTAGCACAGTGTTTTTATAACAAAGAACCAACCTTTCTTGCCTGCTTTTTTTGGTAAACATTTTGCAGACCACAGAAATCAGGAACAAGTTATCTATTAGGAACAATATGTAAAAGTTCTGTGCACCAGTCACCCAGCAGCACAGAAACTAATAATTCCAGGACAAATTAATCTGAATATTGAAATGCGTAAGAGCCCAATTTAGTGACATCTACACCTACGCTGGATTCCTGTTCTTTCTGCTTGCAAAATGAGTCTGCAAGCAGTCAATGAGTTTAGATGCGACATAATGAAGAAAAGTCAGTGGAGCTATGACAATTTAGACAAGTTGCTCTCTTTTGGCTTTGTGAGAATGAAAGAATAATTTGTTTTCTGTAGCAATTAAAGATAAGTAGTTGCATCAGTGCTGTCCCTAAGAGAAAGAGACAGCTGTCATCATTCCCTGCCTCTGTGACAGGAGAGAGAAAATCAGGTAAACCTACAACTCTGAATTCATTGTTTCTTCAAGATAGGGGGAATACTTGAAGGCCTTAGATGGCAGCTCTTATCTTCGTTGCCCTTTGTTGCTTATTGTCTTGGCAAATGGCTGCTACCATATAATGGGGAATAAGCTTGCTTCAAGACAGAAATGGTCTGGATACCCTTCTGGACAGATTCGTCCTTTCATGTGAAGGTACATAAGCAATTTTGTCCCAGTACTGGAAAATCTGTGGAAGTAATTGATGTTAAAACATTGGTTACTTCTGTTGCATTTGCAAATGTACAAATACCACATCTGCTTCTAATGCAGCAGGAGCAGCCGCTTCAGAGGAGCAAGGATCATACTGCCAATACCATGCTCCAAAGAGCTTTCCTCAGAGTTCTCTGATGGCAAGGCCTTAAGAAGGAGGACTGAGTTTCAGAAAATGATCCCTTCTGTAGCTATACATTCAGGTTTCTTTCTGGTACCCTAATTGCTTCTGATAACTATTTTATGCAAGGCTAACAATTTTGGCTGTGATTGGAAAATGGCAACTAAGGCTGCTTCAGGCTTAGTAGACAGTAACATCAGCAGTTTATTTGCTGATGCAGATCCTGAACTCTTCCTGGAGTCTTCTACTAGCATCGAGAAACATGACTTCATTTTGAAGTTAGTTTATGAAATTTAATCCTGTTTTTATATTTTCCAATTAATGCAAAAGGAAAGGAATAGGAAGATCCTGTTTCTGATATTTTACAAGCGATTGCAATAATTTCAATCAAAAAATCTTACCAAAGTTACAAATACTTCTTAGAAGTGTTTCCCTGAGAAGGCTTCATGCATGCTAATGGTTAAAAACTTTTACAAAAAAAAATCTTTTGACAATGTGCCCCTTGAAATATTAATAAATAGATTAAAATAGCCTTCTAAAAGTAAAACTTTTCAACTTGCCATGTCAATACCAACTGCTAGCATATTTAAAATTCAGTTGGCTGAAATCTTTGAGTTTTTAATTGTATAACTTGAGTAAAAATCAATGTTCAATCTGCACAACATGTCAATTTAAAATCAATCTGTAAGAGCAGTAGTGATATGCCTGTCCTGCACTCCTGTGTGTTGCTGGACGTTGGTGTACTTATATTAACAACTAAACGGGAAAAACAGGATGGATTTGGAATTGGCAGATACTGATATGTCCTTTCAAGGATTTTTGATTGCAATATGTATATCAGTTCAAAATCTACTCTGCTTGTCCTGAAAGTTTTAATAAACTTTAGGATATAACTAATCATCTGGACATACTGATGAGCTGAAGTTGTTACTGTCTTGAGCACTTAGCATACTCAAGAATGAAGAGCCCATTTCAACAACAGTCTTAACCCTGAGAAGCTTTCCAGAACAAATTTATTTTACTCTCAGTTCTCATGTTTGTGAAAATAAAAATGTTTAAAAACCCTGATACTTGGTGGATTTTCTGTTTCTTTTTAAATAAAAGGTTTTTTTAAAGAATGAAAATTAATGTAGATTCTTTAATTGTATTCAGCATGATTCTGACTTTATTTTTTTAGCATTAATTTCCTTAGCTAAACTGTATTATAACTAAGACTTCCAAATTATCTACCAGCTGTAACACAGTATAAAACAGCCTCTAGGCTTGTGGCAATTAACTATTATATTGCAAAATTAAATTGGTAAATGTACAGTTGTTTGAAACAGTAATTTCATACAGAGTATTGTATGCACCTAGAAATTAGATAGATGGAAACAATAGTGAACATCTGCTGCTTCTTTCATGTGCTGTTGAATGGCAGTAATTTTCTCAGGAACAATTATTGACTAAAGTCTTATTTGTAGACAAATCAACACCAGATAATCTATAAAATAGCTGAGGAAATGACATTAGCCATAGTCAATTTAGCACAATTTATTTTGGTGAGTGTAGTCTGGATTACTATATTTTGTAGATCTAACAATTCCATTTTAAATAGATTTCTATCAGAGAGCATAAACTACAAAGCATTGAGAACTAAGGAAAAATGAGAGGTTGTGACTTCTGGCCACAGGTATATATAGTGCACAACCTTTGTGCTTCCTCAGGACAAAGTGTTTTGTCATCATTACCCACCTGTGAAAAATGGCAAAATACAATGTCATGGTCTACCAAAGAAAGTAGTAGCTGAACTATTTCTGGACAAGTCTTTGAAACTGCCCTGCTCTTACAGCATTTAGGCCATAAAATGGCTTTGAGAAATAGTTCAAGGAGTACAGAAAGTCAGTTATTAAGTATATGTGTTCAAAGAACAATAATGGATACAGAAATAGTATTTTCTTCAGACAAGTGGTTTAATTTTTCATTACATAAGACAAAAGACTTTTGAATATATTCTCAAGTGCTGAAAAGCTCACTGCTTCTCTCTTCTTCTTGCAGCCCCACGTTTCTGATAATTGATAGATTACAGATATATTTAGTTTTAATTTGAACCAATTTCCTCATACTATTAATCCAGTTGAATGCACACTGATTAATGGCATTTCTCGACTAAAATTGCTGAGTCTTTTTTTTTTTATTTCTATATACTGGTTGAATATGAAACAGAAGATAAATAATAAAACTGCCTTTGTTTCTCAAATAATAATGCAAATGAGAACAGTACAGACTGTTCCAGTTCAGCACAGTGACAAAGAAAGGATATTGTCACTACTGCTTTGTGTTTTATTTTCAAAACTGCAAGAAGTAGTATTCTATCCATGTAGAAAGCCCAAAGCAAAGACTTTTCAAACTTAAGTCAATTTCCCAGGCTTCCAAACCTGTCAAGCACTTTCATTTCATCTCAGGCAGAAAAGTGTTGGGTTTTAAGAATGTCCATTATCACACAGCAGCAGGAAATATAAAGATGTGAGAGATGTCAGTGAATGTTCTAAAAAGTGATCAAGCAAGAGCCAGATAAAATTTAAAAAGTTAACATATGTGCTGTTTCTCTGATGAACCCTAAGTGACCGAATTATTTTCAGGGAGATAAAAGATATTGAATTTGTGAAATGCCATTGCTAGGATAGGTGAATCAACAGTGATGCAGACACATTTTAGCAGACATTAAAATGTTTCTTTTTTTTTTGCAAATGGTGTAGAAAGCACATCAGAAAAGAGTCAGTGAAAGCAAATGAGAGAAAGCAAACTGAACAGCTAAAAATATCTCTTCAGAGATATACATTACATATAAAGACAGCTCATTCTGTGATGTGTGAATTCAATTCACAACAACAGTTTCTTCCAATAAGATGCAATCATTAACCAAACACTGATTTCTCTTCTATTACACAGTAATGGTGGTGATTAAGCTGACACCTGTTTGCTTGCAAGTATTTATTCAAACGTCTCAGGTGGGTAAAAAAATACAGACAGAACTCTTCCTGCAAGACAGTGATTTGGGATTCTCAGCAAGGATTTCAAAATACATGCAGTACAGTGAAGAAACAGCTTCCTTTTTTTTTTCTGGAGTTCTTGAAAAAATTATTTGCATTATATGAATCTATGTGTAGCCTACAGATCCTGCATGTTGTTAAAGTGGAGGCACATGTAGCATCATATCAAGTGACCCTTTTATTCTAAGTGAACTGGATTTTCAGTAACAAATATCAATTTTTAATTACTAGTGGGCTAAACCCCAGGTACCTCCTTCATATTCAGTATTGGATATGTAAATGTTAATTTCTATTTCTCTCTGACATTTCTGACACTTGCACTTACTGTTTCAATTATATTTTGGATTAACAGAGCATGACAATTCAATCCTCTTGAAAGAATGCTATGCAATAATTTGAGAGTGTACAACTTTAATCATTTGATACTAGATTAAAAAGCTTCATATAGCAGTACATTTGGAAATTATTAGGAGGTATTTCAACAACAGCAAAATATTTTTGGTGTGTATAATTGATTAACTGGAGAGTTTAACTCCAGATCTAATTGCATACCACCTAGTAGTGTTGCAGAAAGTTCAATAACTGTTTAGTCAACTATGCATTATTGACATAAACTTCTTTCAAAAAACCTTGAACATTTTGATTCCATTCCAACTGGGTGCACATATCTAACATAGCAATGAAATATACTGGCACTTTATTAGTTTCATAAAGAGATCCTTTCCCTGGGTGAACTGACAAAAAAAACCTCTGTAACATTTATCTCTTTCTGAAAGCTTAAACAATTATGTACCCAAACTTGATCTTTCCCTTTCAGTACAGTAACATAAGAACCACAGAAGGAAAATTTTGGATTGGTTAAGAAGGAAATTATAATTAGGAAAATATTTGAAGAATAAATGTTACAGGCATTCGTATGGACAATATAATATTTCTCTTCATATCACAAAACACCTCAGCATTACAGATTTACATTTCTAGAAAAAGCATCCAAAATCCTATTGATATTTTATTTTTATATAGTTTCACCAAATACATTTTCCTTCTATTCACCCAAATGCATAAGCAATCATCTCAGGAGTAAAAAATGTCAAGTGATGTTCAACAATACCTATTTTGTCAGGTATTTTCCCCTTCCTCTGTTAATGGACAGTCTTTTGTAACTTATACTCAAGCCTCAGGACTCTGAACTTTCTAGGCAGTTCAGCTACCACTTAGGCTCCAATAAATTCCATTAACATGAATTCATTAGATTCAGAGACATTGTCATATTGATCGCTGAGGGACCCAGTTTTAAAAATTAGAATGTTTTGCTTCTCAAAAAAGATACCAATCCAATACCAATATCTTGGTATTTGCCAATTATCATTCCTGACTATCACCCCTGTAAGAAAGGATTTCTCCCTCTTAAACAACTATTAATGCTTCACTTCTGTATTTGTGATGTTCTAGCTGGATCCTCAGCTTAGCAGAATACTGACAGAAAACTGAATCATACATAATAAAATCTGAAAAAGGAACATATGAGTTACTTACGGTTTTTATGTCATTTTCATGGTGAAAGATATATTCAAACAATGCCTGCCAGAAGAATATTTAAAACATTGTCATATTTGAAGAGAAAAATTGATAATATTCCTTCAGAGGAATACAGAATCTTAATTATGCTAAGCAGAAATTAATTCTTTGGGAAAACAACCACATTCAGTCATAACAAATGCTGACATTTACATTTTTTTAAGGCTCCAATAGACAAAAACTATAGATGTGCTATATTGTCATCATAGGAAAGCATCTTAATTCCTAATTTGTTGCAAAAGATTAGTGGAATTGCTTCTTATCTTTGGTGCTTACACTTTAAAACAAAAAAGGCAGCTATAACTTGAAA
Source organism: Vidua chalybeata (assembly GCF_026979565.1). NCBI lineage: Eukaryota > Metazoa > Chordata > Aves > Passeriformes > Viduidae > Vidua > Vidua chalybeata. The sequence continues at coordinate 17,472,807 of NC_071535.1, forward strand.
GTGAATATGTATTTGAGAATTTGAGACTATATATTTGGTACAATTTTAATTACTTCTTAACTGTAAAATCAACCAGCGATCTAAAAAAACATTTTTGACAATGGACACACAGGTGCTTACACAGTGCCAAACCTACTTAAATTAAACACAGGTTTATTAAGAATGCAAGCTGAGCAACTTTGCCTTCAAGAAAAAAAAAAAGTTCTACAATATTTTTGGATCTGTAAAGGAAAAAAAAAATTTAAAAATTGATTGTAAATGATAAATAAATGCTAATAATACTGTGCTTCTGAAACAAACCATCATAATAACAAGGCTTAAAGAAATCACATTCATCAGCTGTGCTGTGGTAAAATGCTTATAAGCACACAACAATTACAGAGCAAAATAACTGCAGCTGTGTTTCCTCCTGTATAAAGCTAATTAATACTACCTTGTAGTTGTTCTGCATGGGAATATTAGATGAGTATATATCAGGTAATGGGGGTGGCATTTTCAGTGAATAAAATGACATTGAAAGATTCTGGATAACTAAATGGAGACTGGAAGCCTCTGTTCCCAAAAATGTAATATGGGTGTTAGTAACTCAAGGTTCAATTGAGTTGAACCTTGACCTTCTGCATCCAAATCCCAGTTCTTAATTGCTTCAAAAGAACAGAACATTTTTCTAAATTAATTTAAATCACTCTAAAAAAACAGGAGAAAATATTGCTCCATGAGGAAAGAAATACAGAACAAGACCTCAGCCTCCTAAGGACTTCCATGACTCTTCAGCCAGATTTTCTTAGACAAAATTCTTAAAATATTTACCTTCAGGAAACTAGAGAATTACTAATGAATTGTCATATCTTGTGAGGAAAATAAACCACAACCTACTTTTCTTCTACTTTCAGTCAGATGATGACTCTGAACAGATGATTAAAAGACATTAAAGGATTATAAATAGTAACACATTTATAAGGAGCTTAGAATAGGTATATAAGAAAAGAATAGACAATAAAGAAGTAGTGGAACATTTTGTCCTCTAGTTCAGAGAATAATAATAATAATAACAGAGAAGCATTCAGTAGAAGTATGTAAATCTAAAGCAACAAGAAAGATGTTTTCTTGCACGGCTGGCATGAGGAATTTACTGCTGTTATGCACAGACTCTGACCTTCAAAACTATTAAAGTGACTGAACATTCACTTGGATAAAAATATCTAGAGTTATCTTAATAAGTCTATTAAAAATCCACAAGCTAAAAAAGATAAAACTTTCTGTTTCATACCAGAGAGCAGTTGCTAACTGGGATTTACCAGAGGCTTTCTCTGGTGACAAGTGATACCTTATACATCTGCTATGGTGTTTCCTGGGATAGTCTTTAACATGGTTAATGTTAGTCAAAGAGAAGCCACATTTCCATATACGTTAAAGCATTGGAAAACCTCAGACAGATAATCTAACTTCAAAAAAGATACAGTGAGGCTACTTTGCAAACACATAAGGAAGAAGTATGTAGGAGGCATTCATATACAAACATGAATAGACTGGCTAATTATGTGAATTCAGTAGCTGCAAGGTTTATCACCTTTATGCAATGGGAGAGGTGACAGCTCAAAAATTTTGAAACTTTAATTAATTATTCTTCACAGAGAGTGCAGTCCGCATTCTCACCTCCTGCTTTAACCTTACTGCTCTTTTGTTTAAAAAAGTTATAAATCCATGTTGTTCCAAATTTAAACTTAGTTCTTACATTCTATGTGAAATGTTAATGTCGTAATGTATTAGCTTCATAATACTGACAAGTACACTTGCTGCCTATGGATGTTTCTATGACTGTAGATTTACATTTTTTGGCTTAAGCTTCTTTTCATATGAAACTGAAGGAAGACAAATCTGCCACAGAAAATGATAATTAAAACCCAGAATTGTTAAAAATATGTATGTTTCTCATTTCTGAGAGCCGTTGTTGAGAATATTTCCTCTGAAAGCTAACCTACCTACTTAAATAGCATGTAGTTAGTAATCACAATTAAAAGCTAGCTGTCTTCAAGCAGAACTAAGCCTAGTTTTTATGGATGTGTCTTGTGCTTCTTAATCCTTCCCAGGTTTCTTACATTCCCCCTGTTTTCCAGACTGTAATGGATTTATAATACTGTGTCTGCTGGCTGACTTGTCTGCTGGCAAGGACATAACTGGACAAAAAGCATGCAGTATTTTTTCAGCACTGATAACAAACTGATTTGTAATGGCCCTCAGATGTTAGCCTGGAAGTCTTCAATTACCTCACCAGACTAGAACTTACTATATTTGATACCTATTCTTCTGCCTAGCTTGGTTAAGAGGCCAAGGGACAATGATGCAAGCAGTAGGTGAAGGACACAATGCAATTACACAAGATTTATGTCCTTTGAAAACCACTCTGAAATGCAATGCCCTGCATCAGTCTAGATCAGGCTTTAAAAAGCAAAGAAATTTCCTGGTTGCTTATGAAAAACTGTTAACTAAAGTTTTGGACTGGAAGAGCTACTTCCACCAGCACATTATCAGATACTGCCAGTTTTCTTAACAATGTTCACCATTATGTTTCTCAAAATAGACTAAATTCATACTGGTTTGTTCACCTTTAGGCTGAGTGCCACATACAGCTCCCTAGAGTGTGTTTGATACCTTGTGCTCCCTAGAGATAATGGCTTGATATGTTGTGCAAAATGAACCGTTGGCCTCAGCCCAACAGTTGTTTTTTACGAACACACTATGCACAGAAAACATGTTCAACCATACAGCTGTTGTTGTGCTGGGGAAAGATTCAACTGAAAGGCAAGATAAATCCACTCACAACTTTCAGCTCCCTGCCACTTGGAGCTGAAACCTGTAAGTTGGGTGGATAACCTGCAAAAACCTGTTCTACTGTCAGATAGTTTCACTGACCGTCAATCATATGATCTTAACTGAAAACGAAGAAGTATTCTGAACAAATAAACGGTACCTTTTAACATAAAAAGTGTTAACTCATGCCATAAAAGCAAAGAAAAAAATCCAAACACTGTGAACATTTTTAGGCCAGGATTGCCATCTATTTCTACACAGAACCACATTTCCAGACATTAAGGAAGGTTCTGCTGTTTTTTTGCTCTTGGCTTCTTTTTTCTTCTTTTAGTTGCCCTTCATCACTCCTAGATGCACAGCTCAAAATTATTAACCAGTGGAACATTTTTTCCTATACAAATGTTTTTCCTAGGTTATACTTTCACCTCTTTGGACATAGCTTCAATTTCAAGTCTGGTAAACACTGTCAAAAGGTGAGTAACACACTATTTTTCTCAAGTTAATATCTAAACCTCTGTTCACCATTTTTTTTTATCCCCAATATTATAGTTATATAATATCAGTTATATCAGAATGACACATATCAGAATAATGGTTATATCAGAATGACACCAGAAAACAAGAAGAAGATATCACAACACTAACTAGAATTGTTACATACCTTTGCCAGTTTGGGTTTCTGAGCATATTTTGTTAAATTCAGTCGAGACAGATTTATGAAAGGGCCATCTGGATTTGTTAGCATGGAAGCCTGAGTGGGAAAAAGAAGCTTTTTAAGTGGGAAGATACTTACACTTTTCCTGAAGATTTTCAAAATATTATTAGTATACAAAAAAACACCAAAATTCCAAAAAAAAACATTTGTAGATTCACTGCTCTACTGAGCAGTGCCGACTCTTTCTTCTCTGTCTCTCCCCGCTATTTCAGTGCCTAAGCATGTAGCTTGGAAGTTGGGATACATAACAAAAAAAATCTTCAATAAATACTTAGGAAGATTAGTTTTTACCTGCAATAGTGAGAGGATGCCACATTTTGTCATTAATGTGATTTTAATATGTATTACATACTCATGCTGGTTGCAGTTTATTAATTTTGCCAATAGAACAGGATAAATTAGTATAGACTATAATCCTTATCTTTTGAAGTGACAGACACTGAATGCTTATCATTTGTTGTAGACACTTATGGTGAAATCATGTCACAGTCTTCACATGGTCTTCCATTAATAAAAACTTGTCTCAAGGAGCTGTGAATTTGGAATTTATAAGAATCCTATGAATTTTTGAATTTACGTACATTTTTTATGTAACCAGACTAGCAAATGCACAATAAGTTATATTTTCAAACTCTATTTTGAAAAGAATTTTAAAAATTAAAAATACTCGCCTCCTTCAAACTTGAGTTTTAAATAAACTACAGTGCCAGTGTGTCAGATACTGTGACCAAGAAATCTTCCATTCTGGGAAGAGAGGCAAGCAACTCACCGTGCCGGGCCTGACAAATCCCCCGGAAGCACTGGTGATTGGACGAGCTGTGAGCGCTGTTCGAGGCGTTCTTATCGCCTGTTCCATGGTACTTGGCCGTCCACCCTGCGTGCTGGGTCTCACAAATCCTGTAATAGGTCTTCCTGATTGAGTTACGGGCCTGAAGATGTTAAGTACATTATCCTTATGTTAGGTGGTATTTATTGATAGAGAATTTAAACAGTTATACCCAAAGCATTTCATTTTCAGAAGCTTATGATTTGTTCATTTTTAACTTGTCACATTTTAAAAAATAAACTATCACATACCTAACAGCCGGGCTGGGGCCTCCACCTTGGCTAGTTCCAGGAAGTTTCAAAGATGTTCCTGGTCCTACAAAATAAAAGCATTTCTCACTTCACTTTGAGATATTACTCCCTTGTCCAGAGGACTTGAAACATGATTGTGTTTTACAATAAACAGCCAGAAATTTCTTTACTCAGACTGAGGGGACAAAGAAGACAAACCCCAAATATTGCATTCTACTACTGATAATTTGATAGACTCTTGCAAGAAACCTGAATATTGGTTTTCTTTCTTTCAGCCTCTCCATTCTCTTCTCTATCTCACCTGGGGGGAGTGAACAAGTGCCTGTGTGGATGCCTACTGGGATTGATCAAAACAATTGTCAAGAACATTCAGAAACACCACACAGAGCACTGTGTGTAGAAATGTAGAAGGTTACTGAAATAATTACATCAGGCTAACTTGAAATGGTATATTTTCTCTCTGGCACCCAGACTTGAGTAAGTAAATCTAAACCTTCTACAGAGCAGATGGAGAATGCTATCTGATGACATTAGACCCTAGTAAGATCCCCACCTACAATTTAGAGCACTGTAAAGTGTGAATTCATCCATACCCAAAGGCCATCAATGAAAACACTGAACCAGCTTGAGCCCAGGCGAACTGATGAAGCGCTCCCCTTTTCACATATTTCTGTTTTGACAGTGTATCATTAAGAATTACTAGTTCCTGCAGGTGGATTTTCATTTACTGACATTTGATTGGGCAGTTTTTCTAATCTGTGAAGTGAATGTCTATGAGATGGTTTTAAATACCTGGTTAAAAGCAACATATGACATCTATACCTTGCAGGCTCTTCACTGCTTGTTACTATGTACAGAAAGAAATGAGATTTAAGTTGACACAGACAATTCTTGACAAATCACTGTTACTCATCTATGCGTTTTCTATATGCTTATGAACAGCTTTTATTGCACATATTTCCAAGAACTGAAGATAAACTGATAGGTAGACAGTTTCCTTCCTTCTTTTTTCCCCAAAATAAACTGTAAGTAGCCATCTGACTACAGCTGTATTTAAAGTTAAATGATACGAAATAAAGTATTAACCATGGTCTCCTTGGTAAAATGACCTAAATATGCAATTGGTGTTAAAATAAATAAAAAAATAAAAAAATAAAAAAACTGTTGCTGTAATATAAAAGAGGCAAGACATTAAAATTCCTTTTTTCAGGCATGTTTTTTAATAACTACAATTTTTTTTAGTTTTTGGTGTACTGGGAGAATGCTTACAGTTCCTTTGACCTCACCCCAGGCAACTCAGTCCTTACGTTGAGAATTCCCAAGCCAACTAGCTACGAAGAGATGTAAAAGGCCACAGCAGTGCATGTTGCCACTAGAAGTGTCAGAATTTAAGAGTGAAATTTCAGTAGTTAGTGATGGCTGCAGATGACTCCTTTAACTCCCCAGTAAATGAAATAGCTGTGATTACCCATAATGCCAATTACTACAACTTTCTGAAAAATATGCTGCCAAGGTAACACTTTTAAACAAGATTACAATATTACCTGAGAAAATTAATGGTGTTAATAGTCCAAAAGTAACATAATGGATTTTTCTGTAAAACAATGCTCTAGGACATTTTTGTTAATAAACAAGACTGAGGGAAAATTAACACAGCAAAATTATAAGAAAATAAAAACTGGTGGAAGAAAGACATCATTACGTATGTATGAAGAGGAAGCACAGAAAAGTAGTTTTTTCCCATGGATCCTATACACTTTAGTAATTATTTAATAACTCACGACTCACAGCAAAGTCATTATTAAGAGAGTTTAATCTGGAAACTAAATAAGGGCAGATGTAAAACTGAAATGGATATGTAACTGACGAAGGATTTAAACTGCTTACTAGGCAAAGTATAGACAATACCAATTGTAATATGAGAGGTGTGGCTACATAGTTTGATGTTTGTGAACTACGACTTTAGTGGAGGAAGATATCCTGAAAGATCTGCCACAGTGAAAGACCAGAGTCAAGACCAGCTATGGCTAACACACTTTAACAGCAAAAGGAAAAGCCCACAGTCAGTCAGCACCTATTTTTACTAAGTCATGTGTACAAGTGGAGTAATCACAGAACCACAGAATGGTAGAGGTTTGAAGGGACCTCTGGAGGCCATATGGTACAACAGTGCTCAAGCAGGACACATGAAGCCAGTTGCCCAGGAACCTATGTAGATGGTTTCTGGATAGGTCTATGGAAGTAGACTCCATGTTCTCCGTGGAGTCTCCTGAATTTAAGTTTGTGCCCACTTCCTCTGGTCCTGTCCCTAGACACCACTGACTCTGTTGTCCTTGCGCTCTGTTTAGCAACTTCTGTGCTTACCTTTTATGCAAAAGTGTAACATTAGAACACCTCAGATGTATAAAGAAAGTAAAATCAAGGTGTAGAAGAAAAACATGCTTTCTGCATGTTAGCGGACTGTTGTCTGGTGTGCTGACAACAAAGGACAAGTGGATAACTAGAAAGGTTTAAGAAAAGACTTTCAAGACTCAACTCAAAAATCAAAAGATACAGCTCAGAATGAGAAGATTGTTTAGCTTATCAAAGAAAAGATCACTGAATGATTTAATGACAGATTTTACTACTTTGGAAACCTACATTTGAAAATAACTTTGTATCAGGCATAAAATGTTCGCAAAGAAACAACAGGTGGAGTTATAATTGATAATTCCCACTAAAGATATGGTACACTGATAAAATCTATTAAATTTAATAATTTACAAAAGACTGCAGGGGGTTCTCTATCTTTGAAAAGTTCTTATACTTTCTGAAAAATTATATACCAGCTCAGGCACACCTAGCAAATTTGAAGCACGAATAGTAAAGTCTTATCTCAGTGACTCATAAGTGCAGGCTACACTAGTGTAATAATTTTCTTTGGTTTTGAAATCTGTGACACACTATGCAGAAAGTCATCTTTTTTTCAGTTTCAACATAGTATGAATGTATTTTTCCAGAATGCCTTATTTCTAAATAGTATTCATCAAATTGTTTTTCTTGGAAGATAACCTCTACCACAGGGGGCACAAAATCAAATTAAACTCCAGATTTTATTACAATGGTGTTTTAAGACAGATAGCTATAATTAGTTGATCACAATGCATAAACACATCTCCAATACTGCTTGACTGTGGCCAAGCATGTAATGAAAATTTTAAAAAATGTAAGAAGATAGATATGTAATTGCCTATACAGACAAGAAAAGCTTTTAACACTTCAAGTATCAATTCTGGCCTATGTCCAGTTCTTCCCTTGAATTCCTTGACATGGGATGTGGTTGAGAGCCACGCTTAATAAGTTACGTAAAAATTTCCATGTGAACTGTACTAAAGAAACAGAGCAAAATACAAATACTGCAAAAAAGTAGTAGAAGACAACTAATTATTGTCTACTAGGAAGGGAATTGATGAAGCTGAAAAATAATTGCATAGAAGAAACAATGGCAGAGCTGAAGAACTGCTCTGTGAAGGAAGAGAAAAATAAAGTAGAGAAAAGCAGAAAGGAAATAGTTCAGATAACATTTGCAGGACATGATGCCAAAAGGTGGTATCTGACTGTTGTGTACACTATGGGCATATGGATAAAATTCACAGTACACTGGGGGCAGATTTTTTTTCTAGTTTCCCACAATGCCTAAAGAAGCCAGAAAGGAGCAAATGAAATCAACATACTGATGGAAAAAGCAAGTGACCACATGTATGCTCACTACATTTCGTCAAATGTAGAAGAAAAGCTGACAAAACACAATTGAGCATGGTCTAAACTCTCATCTGACAGGCCTGAGAACTACATCAAGAACACATGGTGGATCTCAACACTGCCATGCAACCATGAAACAATCTAAACCGCTTTTTTTACCAATACTAAATGCTATATCAGGTCACCTCAGTTTGTACTATTCTAGATGACATAAGAGATGACCAAAAGAGCTCTTGTTGAGTCAATGTATTTAAGCGAAAGTCAATCTTACGTGCAACTTGAGCAATGGCATTTTCATCCAGGATCATCTCTGCGATTCCTTCTTGATCCATATCAATTTCATCCACATACACCATTTCTGTCAAAGCTCGTGTTTTCAGGTTCCAAGCAGCCTGAATAAGGATAAGTAAAAAGTAAAATATCTTCAAGACACTAAGTAAATAATCTATTCAGCAATTTTATCATTTCTTTATTATTCACTTCACAGCTTTACTAGGCTCGAATAAGTATTGACTTCAAACAGCTGAGTATATCCATCTGTCTGATGGACGTACAAAAGGGGACTAACTCCTTTGTTCAAAGCATCAGCTGTAAAACACTGTATAAATATATACCACAGGCATTTCAGATTATGAGAGTATTGGAATCCATTTTAGTGACCTGAATTGACAAATTACTACATTGTATGTCTTGGAGGATAATCTGAGCAGTGTAGAAAGGCAAGCATAACTCTAGCCTATGTGACAAGCTTTGTGTTGACTGTGAAGATACCAAATCAGTGGGGAGAAAAAAGAAAACAAGAAAAATCAGTATCAGCCATATAGAAATACCAACAAAGTAAATGCAGGTCCATCCACTTTGATAATTTCATATGCTTGTAATGTACTTATAGAACTGGCATGATATAGGAAATCACAAGACCAATCCTTAATCTTTCATCAGATATTGAACAGATAATCATAAATTTTTCAGAGTAAAAATCACTGCCAAAATAATTAGATTTTCTTCCTTTCTAACACGGGGTACAGCAATCTGGTGGAAAAGCATATTTAATGTTGGCTAAGGAGACCTTTAAAAATAGAAACAGACTATCTGGATAGAAATAAAGGTCAAACACATGGAAATGTTTGTTCCTTAAGTAAGAGGTATGAGAAGATCTGAAACTCAGGCTTATTTAATAATTTAAGTAATCATTTAATGAGACACTTCTCATTCACTCTGTTTTTTTCTCTAGACTTTCCTTATACTTCTATGCTAATCTGTGTCAATCAAAAAGAAAGTGCATCTAAAGATGCTGAAATATTTAACTATTCTTTTAAAAAGTGCTTTCTTCCAAGCAGAAGGACTTCAGTCAGCTGATTCAACCACAATTAGAAATTTCTGTTCAAGAATGAAGAGAAGAGAATTCAGCAGGATGATCTGAATCTAGGCCAGACAGTCATAATCCATATCTGCTTTATTTTCTTTTAGTTTCTTCTTAAGCAGTAGGATGACAGCCTTTAATTAATTTTGAGATTTCTGTTAGATGGTCAAGATCTTTAACAATTTTTCATGATTCTATGAAGTATTTAGTTTGTTGATTTTAAATACCTTGATGCTACTCTATTCTTTTCAAAGACATGTATATTTGCAGTCGACATAACCATGTCAATATGGGGAATATTCTCCAATCAGAGCTCTTGCATAGCCAAGCACAGGCTAATTTCTTACTAGAAGTAAGAAAATCCGCCCATAGTAATGATATTTTCCTGGAAATTGGAAGTAGTAACTCCTCTACATTAATTGCTAAAACTGAGGTCAGTTTTTTACATAGGCATAAGTGTATTATTGTGGTTTTTTTCACTAACTAACATGTGAAAATGCGTTTTTAAACTCAACATGTCTCTTTATCATTACTGGGTAAATATCTGTCATAAAAATAGATTCCTTAGGCATCTCTTCCAGTGTAAATCTCCTAGTCCAAAGCTTCACAGCCAACAAAAAATTCAAATATCACACAGTATTCCTCAATTAAACATCTGTTTGTAGATTACAGATTATCTGTTTTCTCTTTGTGAGACTGATGATTTTGTTTTGTGATAAGCACCATGTCTGGAGCTTATGAAGATAAACTGCATTTTTATGAAATGGCATTTATATGGCAGGAAAAAGAAAGGGAAGGTCATTTCAGACAACCCACATATTCACAACATAACAAATTTAGCTTGTTTAACTCATAATCAGAACAAAATTTACAACACTTAATAGCAATTAAAGAGGTATAGAAATGTGATGCAGTATGTAAGTATACAATAAACAGCATGTAAGTCGAAACTCCAGAAAGAGAAGTGACAAAGTGTTTTTCACAGTTTATGAGAAGTTTGTAACTGAATCAAGTATTTTCTTCTTGTTCCTGAAAAATCCAAAACCTAAATTAAAAATACATACTTTGTTTTCTCTGAACATGGTAACATAATTTTCCAAGAGCTTCTATTCTCCAATGATCCTTTCAACTATAATAAATTTTATTCCATATACAATGAAAACCCCAGAACAGAACTACATTGTGAAGGATAATAATTACTCAAGAAGATACCCAGCAGTGTTTCAGTGAAACCATTCTCTATGTAAACAACTTGCATGAATTCATGGAGTGTAATTAAAGACCTGTAAAATATGTTATGGAGCTGCGTTTAAAGATGCCATTTCACATTGCATTTAATCTCTTCTGACTGTGGGCTGGAGCCAAAAGATGCCATCACCTGCCCAATACTATTCTTGCCATTGCAATTATCGAGAGCTAATGTGGGCAGAGGGAAAATTAATTACTCTCAGTCTTCCATCACTTATGCAAATCATCATGATGCACCTACAAGGCCTCTAGACTCTGCACAAGGTAGGCAGTGAGCCTGAGTTGCAAGAACAGGAAGAGCACAGGTAAGAGCCCACCATTACAGGCATTAAATAAAACATGAAAGTGAGCCCTAAGAGCACAAACATTGTTCTCTCTGTGAATACATGTTGTTTTCTTCCTAATCTCATCTGCAGATGAAGGTCATTCAGTTCAAGGTAGATTAAATTTAGCTTTTAAGTAATGCCTTACCAGTTACAACAACAAAAAAAAAAAAAAAAAAAAAAAAAACAAAAAAAAAAAAAAAAAAAAAAAAAAAAAAAAAAACCAAAAAAAAAAAAAAAAAAAAAAAAACAACAAAAAAAACAAAAAAAACCCCAAAAAAACCAAAACAAAAAAAACAAAAAACAAAAAACAAAAAAAAAAAACCAAAAAACAAAACAAAAAACAAAAACAAAAACAAAAAAAAAAAAAACAAAAAAAACCAAACAAACAAAAAAAAAAAAAAACAAAGAAAAGCTATTGAGGACCTAACGACAAAACAAGTATTATTCACTGTATCAGAAATTCTTCCCAATGATTGCATCTAATAATTGTATTTATGGAAAGAACTTTACCTGAAACACGGTGTATTCAGAATCAAGCTCCTGAAAAGAGAGAAAATTGAAACTAAGGAATGGAAATGCCAAACAATAAAAACAACAACACAAGTGTATTTATACTCTGTGATGACCTCATTTTGCACAAACATTTTCTCTCTGATACATATATCCAAATTTCCATTTTATTACATTATCTCAACTAACACACATTATGAAGCTAATCAATGTTTTGCACAATGAAAGTAAATTTGCAGTATCTTTCTGATACCTTTGCTTTCTTGCTTCTAGCCAAATCTAGCCAAATCTTCAATTAACATGCAAGCATTATGAAGCTGAAAAATTATAGATGAAAAGAAAATGAACTTGGAAGATGTATGTACATCTCCTAAAAATTAACCAGATTATCACACCATGGTCTTTAGAAAGCCTACTTAATAAAATCCATTTTTGCACTGTTTTTTTAGCTGCTCCTGGTGATCACAATGATACCACTCAAGAAGACAAAAGAAAATTTTGTCACTTTTTCATGGTACTTTTATGATGAAAATGACGTATTCACTGCACTTGGACAGTAATATTGCAAGTGGAATAAATGTTGAATTAACAGCCTGTTGCACTACCCATAAAAACCAAAAGAAAAGCTACCAGATTAAGTTTACTGTAAGTGAAAAAGCTGGAATTTGCATCTACCTGAAAACTTCTGGTAAAATTGAGTAAATACTGACAGGAAAAAATGTAGGTTTATCACCAATTAATGTGTAATTATCATGTTTACATAATATTTAAACTACCCTTCACTTCCAGGGACTGGGGATGGGTTTTTCCTAATGTATTACTTTAGCTTTAGACAAGGAAGGTGGGAGATAGATGTTACTTTCTCTAAATCACTATTAGTCTTTTGTAGTGTCAGATCATTTCTGCTCCTAGAGGTAGTGAAAAATTTCTTGCATATCTGGCATTGTGTAAATCTATCACAGTTAAACCAAGTATATCAGACTGAATATACAATCTTCAAGTAATTCAGACTATAAAGGGACTTCTGAAGGTCTCTAGTCCAAAGCTCTCAAAGCAAGGCCAGCTATGAGGTCAGTTGAGGCTGCTCATAGTCTTGTCCAATTGGATTTTGAAGACTTGCAAGGATAGAGGCTGCACAGTGCCACTGGGCAACCTGTTCCACTGCTGACTATTCCTATAGAGAAATGCTTTTGTTCATACCAAGCCAAAGCCTCCTTCACCTCCCTGCATCATTGCAAGTGGTCCCTGGCTCCACTTTTTGATAACCTCCTTCTATGTATTAGAAGGTTGCTATTAGATCACACCAAAGTCTTCTCCCAGCTCAAGCACTGCCCTGTTTCTGGCTTGCTTTGCAGCCAAGACACAGAGCTGGCTTCTGTTCCACCAGGAGAATGGCAATCACCCCTCTGTAGTACAAGACATGATCTACTTCTTCCAATTTGAACCTTTTTACTCAGCAAATTCTATGACAGCAGGGACCTGGAACACAGGTGAACATCTTCCTTCTGTAGTATGGAATTGTGGCCTTTAAAGGATTGTATTTGGAGCCAAAAAGTCATTCACTGGTGTCAGAATGCGTAACACATCTTACACATTGAGTATTCTATGGAACTAAACATTAATTCAGAAATTAATCTCAGTTTACTGTGATGTACCTGGGCCTGACTGAGGCAATGAAACTGGCTTTGCATTTTAGTTGCATGATTAAATGAACTACTACAATTCTTTTATGTATAGCAGTTATTTTCTTAAAAAAAGAAACTATTCAGCTTTCTAAGTAATACAGGACATTAAAATATTTCAGCTTACATTTTGTTCACCCCATTGTGTCTGAGTATTACACATATGAAGATGGTTTTAAGAACAGTAGGCGGTCTTACATACCATATGTGCTACAGTAACTAATAGGGACAAGTTAGGAATATTATTAGTCAACACTAATACAAAAACGCCTTGATGTTACAGATGTGTATCTTACTTTAGGCACTGTTCATTACCTTAAAAAATAATTTAAAAATCAGACAAATTTGCTTATGTAGGAGCACTTATATTACTATAAAATTCAGACATTACATCCCTTGTGATTTTGGCAAAAAAGTAGTTGATCAATAATACTAAAACCATTGCACTCTCATAATTGTAGGTGAGAGTATGCATTGTTCATACATATTAATACATTGTTTCAGTTTTTGACAAGAAATAACTTTAGATTTTAAATAACTCTCAGGCAGGTAACAGGATTCTCAGATTAAACAAAAATATGGAATAACAAAAATTACATTAGAATAGAACATACTTTAACATGGGTGGATCCAACAGTTGCTACACATACAAGTAATCCACAGGAACTAGATTTCAAATAAAGAATTCTTTGAGAGGATTAACAAATAGCATTGCCCTGTAAGCTTGTCTCTCAAAACAAAAGCTCAAATTTATTATTCATTTACACATATAAAGCTCCCTTGAAAGTCAAAAGACTGTAAAACCAGTGAAGGAACTATTTAATACAGATCCCTAAATCCACTGAGGGCACTTTAATATTAAAATGCAAGGTCAGTTTATTTGAATACCATAAATACTTTAAAAAAATAAGTTTTTTGATGCTTGTAGCCTGGAAGAGGGAATATATTACATACCTTATATTATAATAAGGTTTCACTCTACAATTAGTTTTAGCTGAGTACAATTTAATACATGCAAAATATTAAAATCATATTCTGAAAATGCTCTTCAAATGATTAAGAGCAGAAACACAGAAAAAAACCCCAAACCTTTACCCAGGAACAATGATTTCACTTCAAGTATCACTATTTTCATGCATAAATTTACAGTCTCGCACCAGTAAGTGATTTCAGTTGAAGATGCTTTTCCAAATCAAGTTCAATGCCCATAAAGATAACTGTGATAACTTTATTACGACCTTACAAAAACAAGTTTGCAAATTATAGCAGCTGGAAGTTCAATATGGGAAAAGAAAGGATGAATGAACAAAAGCAAATGCTCATAGAAGACCATTAATAAAGTTAAAGGAAGAACATCCACAATATCTCTATTAATTATATCAGGCTATTTTTTTTTCTATTGTTAAACTAGAGCAGGCCTCATACATGGGTTCTGTTTATTGCCTTGAATCCTACATATGGAACACAAAGAGTAATCAGATTAGGTGACTAATCAGGATGATCAACAGAGACAGTCCTGGATTGTATTTCCTCTAGGTCATGCTATTACTATCAACACAGAAGACAAGACTTGTTTGCTTACAATAGGAAATAATTAAACTGAACACCGGCATTTTATGTATTTCTATGACCAAATGCCAGTCACACAAAATACAGCTTTTATTTATCCTGAGATAACACAGAAGTGAATTCCACCAATACCATTTATATTTCTAATTCTTAAATTAAGAAATGCACAGGATATTTTATGGAAAAAAAAAATCAATCTTCCACAAGATGTAACCCAGTAGCAGCTAATTATTCTTCTATCACAATGTTATTTTTTAAGAACGCTTCAGGAAAACTTCATTGATTTTAAAACATTTCAATTTTGTTGTTGTGCTCTTTAAGAATTCAAGATTTATAATGGCACAATATTTGATACTGCTATGTAAGAAAATTTCTGATTCATGCCTAGTTAGCTAAAAGGTCAACAAAGTACTTTAAAAACCTCCTAGGGCTTACTGCATCTGGTGACAGGGCTCAAAGAGAGTTCTGCACCAATTAAGATAGCATCTAAATGTATGCACATGTGACTATTCACTGGATCATCAGTAAACTTATTTTTAAGATCTTTTAATCATCTTTTGCCATGTTCTTAAAGGAGAACTTCTTGTCATTATATTTGTGATACAAACATATCCTGAATACTAAACTATATGTACAGGGAGTGGTAAATCAAGACAGAGGTCAAGATATACTGGTCAAGAAAATTCCTTACTACATTTTTAAGCGTGGTGGCAAAAATGCAGCTACTTCTAAGGCTATTGTAAAAAGCTGGTTTCAGCAGCCCATAGCTCTAGGACAGTGCTGCAGATGCAATGGAGCAGGAGTGGTGCTGTCACTTAGCAGATGAGCTGGGAAAAAAGTGCAGGCTTTCATACAGGAAAGGCCACCTCTTTCAGGCATGAAAACACTTTCCAGTTGGGCAACGTTAGTCTCTTCCTTTACTTACCTGATGTTACATTACATGTTTTAGAAGGGAGAAGGCCAGTTGCCTGAGCATGAAGAAGTTCTGACCTGTAAGACTCACTGTTTAACTCAACCTGAGCATGTCTTTAAAGGACATCAGCTCCTGTAGTTTAAATTACATCCTAATGCATGCTGTTCAAAGAAGCGAGTCCCTTAACAGTAACTCACTGTCAGAGGCTACTGTTCCTACAAGATCCCTCTTTCCCTGGTTGCAGAGGTTGGGAAGCACATGCTTAGCAGAATATGGGACAAGAGGATAAGAACAGATGGCACAGTGATTAAAGCCACTAAGTATTCCTCATGCTGCACAGCAGCTCACTTAATCCAAACTTTCTGCAAGTGTTGTCATTTGTCTGTCTGCTTTTCTGGTGCCCAACATGACATATCTTGGGTTTGATTTGCAGAAGTGCTACCATTAAGAGTCTGACCATTAAATCTGCTAGAATTGCTATGTGGTTTTTAAGCATTATAAACCACACTTACTGGGTTAGGTACCAAAAATGATACATACTCCATTTTAGATAATTTGCCAGCTTATATTAAAATACTACTAATGTAATTGACACAGATGGAAAACAGCACCATTTTCTGGCAGGTGGCTGAAGATAACAGAATTAAAGTTCAATCAAAATATTTAGGAACTACTGATTTCATTAACATGCCAGTTCAAAAGTAACAGAGATACCAGAAATCAAAGTCAAACATGCTGAATTTCCATTTATTTATCATCTATCCACTTATTTTATTCTTTAAGAAAATCTCTAAATTGTTATTCCTTACATAAAATACTTATCTAGAGTATACTTATAAAATCCACTCGGTGTCTGCAAACTTTACTTGAACATTGCTGTATGAAATCTTTTCAAAGACTGAAACATCTGCCATGCATTTTTAAACATTATAGAGAAAGACTGATATTTCCCAATCACAAATAGATAGACTTTCAAATACTTTTAGAAGTCATTCATTCCCGCTTAAAATGAGCTCTTAATAAGGATTCCTCAAGAAGATTATATAAGGCAAGAACCAAACTAATCTTATTTCAAGTTTGCCTCTCTTCCATCTGAACTTTCTGATGGGTTTGATATGTGCTGCTGCTGAAGAGCACCTTTTTCACACAAAACTGTGGATAGGAACACAGCTCTGAACTGAACATACTGAAGTTATAAAGTCCAGTCATTTGCATGCAACTGTGGCCTGAAAGTATTTCCAAAACAGTGATGAAACTTGATTTTGATATTCAGAGACTTCACGTAAGACTTCTAAGAGTTTATGATTTGATCTGGTATAGACAATGTTCACAGACCCACCCTCCACCACTTCTTAAAGGAAATTATCTTAACTGTTTTTCCTCTTTCATTCCTATAAAAGGTGAAGCTTATAGGCTGGTGTGAACATTTCAAAGATTAAATTAGGTGATCAATTGTTTGTCTGAACTTAGTACAGAATTTGGAAAAACTCTCATATTGCTGGTATATAAGGTCCTTGTTCTCTAAAGAGAATGTGTATCTTGTCTAAGAAAACAATTTAATTTATGTACTTAAATGTTTCACCATGTGTGATCTATATTTGGAAGAAGGAAAACCACATGAGATCTACATCAGAGAATCCCAGAATGTGAAGGATTTGAAATGGACCTTTAAGATCATCTAGTTCCACCCTCCCCTTGCCATTGACAGGGACACCTCCCACCAGACCAGGTTGCTCAAGGCCTTATCCAACTACATCCTCTCACCGCTGTTCTGTTAATTTCCTCCTAAGCATTTTTTCTCAGCCTCATACATCTTCTATTCCTTACTAATGCTACTAGCCCAGCAGGAGTTTGGAGCTGACAGGTGCAACAATACCATTTTATACTTGAGCTTAAGCATAGAGTAGAAATGCAGTTGTATTTACATTCCCATGTTGAGATCATAGATTGAAAAAAGTTTTACTCATTAAAAACTTTATAAATTAAGACCAATGGAAACATATCTTGATCTTTACAACTTTTATTTACTGTTATCTGTGCTATTTCAAGAGTTTCTTTCACAAATCAAGTATTGTCCTTCCATATGCAAAGATCACACATATAAGGCCCAATGATGTGAATACATAAAGATAATACAACACTAGCATGGAACTAATACTGAGTCCCATTTAGGGTTCAGGAATAATGTTCTTGGAATACTTTCTCCACTAAAAATCTCTCTGCTGATGGCTCCTTGGTGGTGCCTTACAGTATAGAACATAAAAAGAGAATCTTTTAAATATCTATCCTAAATCAGTTCAAACAATTGCTGTACTTTATATTTACACTATTGTGTGACCATGCAGCTTTCTTTAAAGACTTGTCCTTTGTGATAAAAAGAACTGCGTTCAGGATTCTTAAAACATCTGTCTATAGGATACTTTGAGACTTACAAATTTACTGTAAAGTGATTAAGATGAAGTCTGTTCAATTACTGTTTTTAAAATATGGCATAAAAATGTTTATATGCTTGTAAACATTTTTTCCAGAAACAACTTTCCCAAATGCTTTGCTCTTACAGAAGGGTGGGGAAATATGTAGGTATTGAAAAACATGTCCTACGTTTCCAGAGACTCTGTAGCTGGAAAAAGAGCAGAGAGAGGTATGCAAATGCCTCCTGTCCCAAGGCAGGGCTCGTAGGTGAGCTGAGCTAAAATGGATATCTCTTAACCTTATGTGATTTGGCCCATACAGCAGCTACGATATCTAAACATCAGTAGAAAATCAACAGGAATATCCCTAGCAGACCTGACTTTTCATCTCAGCTTTTCACTCCGCAAAATCTTGGGTGCGTTAAAGTTCTCGTTGCGAAGAGCCTGGCGCCGCAGCTGTCACGGCAGCACTCCGGCAGTACCCGCAGCACCGCTCCCCCGTCCCGGCTCCGGGGCCGGGCCCGGGGGGCTCCCCCGGGGCGTGTCTGAGGAGGAGCCGCAGCGCCGGCTCGCCGCCTCCGGGCCCGGGGGAGAGGGGGGAGCGCGGAGAGGCGGCGCTGCCCGGCCTCCTGCTCCGGGAGCTCGGCGCGGCCCAGCGCTCGCTGCCTCGCTGCCGGGCTCGCACCCGGCCCCTCCGGCGGCGGCAGCGGGCACAGCGGGGTCCCGTGGTGCTGAGGCAGCCGGGACGCGGCCGCCGCCGCCCCTCGCCGCCGCCTCCCGCCACGGCCCGGCCCTCGCTACCTGCTCGCCGGGCGGCCTCTCCAGCAGCTGCGAGCAGACATCCGCGCACTCCCGGAACTTCCTCCGCCTGAAGTAGCTCCAGGCCTGGAACAGCGGCTCCAGCCCCATCTCGCCGGCGGGAGCACCGCTGCAGCTCCGGCCGGGCCCCGGCGCCTCCCGCCGCGTTGCCGCCGAGCGGGGCCGCGCTGCCGCTGCCGCGGAGCCGCCGGGCCCCGCCTCGGCCGGCCGGGGCGGAGCGCCGGGCCCGCGGGGGAGGCGGCTCTGGGCGGCCGCCGGGGCCCTGCCGGTGCCGGCCAGCTGCCCTGCGACCACGCCGGGCACGGCGCTGCGGCCCCGCTCTTGGCCGAGCCCCCCCCTGCCAGCGCCTCTCGTGGGCTTATTACATCGGTGACTGAAAGCAGAGTTTGAGCTGTAATACTGGGATCAGTAGACTTCCAATAACCCCACTGTTCTTGACTGTTGTAATTTTCTGTCCTGTTATCTAGAGGGGTTAGAATAAATGCCTAAACAAGATAATATAGTCCATTAATCCATATTTGAGTAAAATGTCCTTTAGAGCCATGGAGCGCTGGTTGAGAAAAATACAGACTGCTGTTAACAACACTTTTCGGTCTTGCAGCCTCCATCAGTTCCTTTAGTTCATTAGTTTTTGCAGGGAAATCATCAGACCGAGATATTTAGAGATCTAAAGTTAGAATACAATTGCTCCTGTGTTATATGTACTATAAAATGGTGATTGCGACCATCAACTGAAGTAAAAGAAAAAATGCCTAGGGATGCTTGGAGCAGTAACAGCATTTGTGGTGTGAAAATCTCTGAGGGATGAACACTAATAATATTGCTAAAATCATATTGTTGCCATTTAAAGAGATCATTCTAGTTTTATTGTTTTTGTCTCACCTAAACTACCAATTTGTCCAAGATGCATGAAATTAATACCTAGGCTAGCAAGATCAGTGTCAGGTATAAAGAGAGAGAAGCAGAAGTGACAGTCCTGGCACTATCGCTTATTCAAATATGGGACTAAGTGGCTTGAACTGACAAACAGCATTTACAGACAGCTTTGCTTTGGTTGTCCTGTGAGCAGTGCACAGGTCTGTTGGGTTTGCATGGCAAGGCTTTGGGTGAGAGCCCATACGAGTGGCTTCTGTGACAAGCTGCTGGAAGCTTCCCCTGTGTCCAGTTGGCCAAGGCCAACGATGGTAGCACCTCTGGGTCAACAATTTAAAAAGAGGAGAAAAAGCCTCTACAACTGCAGCTCAAGACAGAACTGAGAATATGTGGAACAACTATGAAGGCATCAAGGTCAGTAAAGAAGAAGGGGAAGCAGTGCTCCAGGCACCAGAGCAGAGATCCTGCAGCCTGTGGTGAAGAGCATGGTGAGGCAGCAGTGCCCCTGCAGCCCGTGGAGGACCACGGGCTGCAGAGGATGCTTGAAGGAAGCAGGTGGCTGCTCAGAGGAAGCTGTGAGCCTGTGGAAAGGTCACAGTCGTCCGCAGTCTACATGGGTGGATACTGCCATGTAGCTTCTCAGCAAAAGGAAGGGGAAGATGGTTCTGCAGCAAGTTTTGTTGTTATGCTGCTGGGAAGGGTATTCATTGCACTTAGTGATCAAGCTGAACTAATGTTGTCCTATGGTAGCAATTAGATCAAGATGCATCTTCAGCTTTTGTACAATGAGATTTTGCAGTACTGCAAATGACAGGAAAATCAATTTTCCTTCTTTCCAATCACCCCCTGCAAGGGGTTTTTGTGCTGTTTAGTTGCAGATATGGAGGTTTGTTTCACTTTCTATATGATATATAAAGCCAGAAAAATTTTCTCTAGTATTGGCACACAGGTCATCCTATGCATATCATCTCTGAAGTCTTTTCCACTGCTAATACTGCTTTTCACTTCCTGCGTGGAGGAATATTCTGAGCTTTCTAATACGGGGATTCTCATTTGTATTGATTATCGAAAACCCCAAATTTGAACTTTTAACCAGTATTTTCTCCAAATATTAATCTCTGTAGTTGGCCACATTCCACTTCTCTAACTTACTAAAATCCTGGAATACAACACAGAGAGTCCCTGTGGCTGTCTGTGTGCTTTGTAGAGCCCTGTATGTCAGTCCCTCTCCAGTGTAACTACATGGAAGCTAAACAGCCAGGAACTATATTGAGGTCCTTCTGGAACAGGCTGCTCCAGTGTGGGCCTCCCATGGGGTCACAAGTGAACCTGTTCCAGCATGGGCTTCTCTCTCCATGAGGCCACGGGTCCTGCAAGGAGCCTGCTCCAGCACAGGTTTGCCATGCGGCTGGAAGTGTTATCTATCGCAAGACAGCTTTTCAGCGGCTTATGGGAAATCAGTGGTTGTTTTTAGTACCTTTAGTAGTGCTTAGATCTCAATGTTAAGGATTTTTTTTTTTTTGCATGCTTGTGTGTAGAGTGTGGAAAAATAGTTATTTTGAATATGCTTTGTTTTTTTCCCAGAGCCCAGGGCTAAGACACTGTAGTTTACTAGAGCTATCCACTTCTTTCACCCACCTTCTCAAAATGAGGAAAATTAATTTTGTGGGAAGTTCAATAAAATTAATTTGGGGAATCACACCTGAGATGTACCTGATTTGTAGGAGAAGAACAAATTGTAATTTTTCTGTTTAACACTGACAGAAAAAAAATCAGAATTTGGTAATAGCAGTATCCTGGGAGACATTATCTAGGTGGAAAAAAAACATTTTGCCATGCAAAATGTTACAAGTAGTCTCTGATCATGTGATATTATGAAAGATGGAATTTGCCTGGCTTTAGTGCAATATAGGCTTGTCTGCATTTTTTTACCAAAAGTTTTGTAGTCTGGTGGTTAGTCCTTTCCATTACCTTAGATAAAAATGCTTAGTTGATCATAATAGTAAAATGTTCTCCAACTGTAATGAATTCCTCCATGTTTATTGAGTCAGTGCTATATTGGGACAATGATAAGTATGTGACATAGCTACACAAATCACCAGGCTTTATTAAAGAAAAGTCATGTGCTTGTCTTGTATAACTATGCACATTCATTGCATTAGAGGTGACCTGACCTTAGCTGGGATGTTTTGAGTGACTATTGTCATCCTGTGTGCATGGACAGGAAATTTAGT
This sequence comes from Vidua chalybeata, assembly GCF_026979565.1. Lineage (NCBI taxonomy): Eukaryota > Metazoa > Chordata > Aves > Passeriformes > Viduidae > Vidua > Vidua chalybeata. Next base: position 17,495,099 of record NC_071535.1, read on the forward strand.
GGTGCTGCTTTATTTACAGCTTGAGTATTGCGATGGTATCACTGTCGCATAGGTAATTTGAACCTCGGCTTCATTTATTTGAACCAAGAACAAAAAATTCAGAAATCAGAAGTAAGGGTCAGTTCCTCTTCTGTCTATTATTTATTCTTAATTTGAAAACTAGTTGTCCCTGAGATAGGCTGCAATAAAAACTCTCACTATAGTTATTTATAGGTGAAAATATCAGGGAGCTGTACTGAACAGAATGAATTATTATTTATCTTTATTCAGAAAACACATGGGTTTGTATAATTTCTTTTTAAAAAACATAGGTTTTGTGACAACTGTAACTGTACTGGATTTTAGTCATGTTTCCATTAACTGTTCAATACCTTGTCACAATTAAATGTTGCTTAGAGATATAAATCTGCTTCACATTTTCACCTTTTATTTGAATTGTTTTTTTTCTTTTTTGCTGAGAAGGACACTTTAAACTGATACTGAATATTGGCTCTGAATGTCTTTAATGTTTTTCATCTTTCTACACTCCTCCAGAATAAATGATTGAGATGCCTAAAATGCTTTGCATTTTCCAGATGTTTTTATAATTTTTCTTTGCCAGTCTCTTTAATATTTAAACTCTGAGTTTAAATGTATCTCATGTACCATGAGATACATGAATTAGCTTCTTATAAAGTATGTACAGAAGAGAGTAGGACAGGACCCATCAACATTTAATATACCTTTCATTTAAAAAACATAGATGCTGTAGGTTGACTTTGTCTCCCATGACGGTAAATCTCCCATGGGAGTCTTCTATGCACCAATCAATCATACTTATTTCTTGAATAAGGAATGCTAATACTCAGCCTTATCTCTCCTCATGAAAGCACATGCTTACAATAAAACCAGAAGTAGAGCCTAAAAATAGATCCTAAAATTCTGTTGATATCTTAAAATTTCTTAGGCAGCTCTGAGGAGAAATGTCCTATATCCCTTAGTAGCTAACTCATTTAGTTGCAGGCTACTGCTTCTGTCAGTTACTCATCTCTCTTGAGATAGAAGATTATGGAAGAAAGATGTAGTTTGCAGCTCAATACAATTAGCAAGGGCTTGAAAACAAATATTGAAGTTGTGACATGTCTACTTGCAGATTGCCTCAGCTGGAAATATCTTGCTCACCTTTGAGCAAGAATTGGCATATTGGAAGTCGACATGCAAAAAAGATTCATTCTGCTGAATCTGATACCTTTGGTATCAGGAGAATTGAGAACAACAGAGCATAGAGCAGGTTTTGTTTTTTGCTCTTTGAAGGAACCCAAACAGGATTACAGATCAGGCCATGCCCAGGGAAGGCACACAGATGTTGCAGAAGGGCACAAAGAGGAAGTTTTCTCTATATGTGTTATTTTCAGCCAGGACTCTGACATCTGAAGCTGAGTTCACGTATTTGCTTGTAGAACCCATTTCTTGCTGACTGCAAAAAAAAAATTAGGAGATGTCATGCAAATGAAATTGCATTAAGAGCAGAGTTTTTTCTGATGCATGGATTCACTGTCCAGGAAAGTAATTTGTAGTAACAGCTTCAGGTTTCATTCTGTAACCAGCCAAGACAACAACATGCATCAATAGCAATTATTGCAATCATAAATAAGAATTCTGCTGTTTCTTTCTTACCATACATGATCTCCTAATCATAGTTACCCATGATCTAGCTGGAGAGGGACCATCCAGCAGTTAATAACAGAAATGAGGCAGCAGGAATGTTCAGGTCCTATACATCAACCTTCCTTCATAGGACTTTATGTCTGTCTGTTATTTATGCATTGACCCAACCCAGCCTTTGTAATCACACCCACACCTCCTACTTTCTTTTCATCTGTAGTGCTTCATATGAGGCACTATTTCTTGTTTGATGCACATGCTCTGTAAGCTGGGCGGTGTTCATAACACTAGAAGAAATCAATGCAGCTATAAAAACCCAAACAATGGCCAAGAAAAAGCCTGGCACGTTATTTCCATTGAAAGAGAGGTTGCAAAAAATTGCAAAGGATCCACTGATGACTGGATGTTGAGCTTAAAAATACTTGGACTTTACCATTTTTTTTCCCATTTCAAGTTTAGAGCAGCTAGACTAACACACTTATTTGCAGTGGATCCTAAATATCAAAGTAGGAAACCTGGTAATAATACTAAGTTAGCAGTCATACCTAGAAATCTTTATATAAATAGTTTTGGCCATAATATCTGTATATATAAATGCAGTGGGGAGAGAAAACAGATCTCTTGTTGCTCAGCCTACTGTATTAATTACAAAGCCATTCCAGCATCATCATTTGTTATATACCTGTTAGCTCCCTCAAAAAAAAAAAAAAAAAAAAAAAAAAAAAAAAAAAAAAAAAAAGTAGGTGCCCTACAAATCTACTTTCTTCCTTTTAGGAGTCTTAGTCTGTTTTATTATTACTTTAACATTTTTAGAACAAAAATGTGGGGAAAAGATCTATTTTGAGGATGAGTGGACCTTTATGAGGAGTGGCTGTTTTATAAAGCTTTTATATAGGCTTGTGCACAATGGGTTACGCTAGAAAATTATATCATGTAGCAATTTATCGCCCCTGTTTTCTTTTACAATTGGAAGCACTTGAAAAGAACTATTTCCTGTCCTAAAAGTTGGCTTACTTTACTTCATTTGGCAGACTGACTGAAGTGCAGTGTGACTCTATTCCAGTCCTTAACTGATCTGTTCCAGAGCTTAGTTAAATCTCATAGTATGAAGTCATAAAATGGAATTAATTAATTCAAGGTCTGCATTCCACTGCTTAATAGTATTATGTTACTTTTTAAGTTTCTTTCCATTATGAGTGTTAATACTGTTACTTTATTTAATATTTAAATAATTTGTTTCCTTCAGTTCTTCTGAAAATTTGTATAATTGCTGGTAAATTATGTTGTATTTGACAAACCTGCAGTATTGTATGTTGATGATATGTAGATGCTATATAGACTTATGGTTAAGATGTTTCATGATTCCTTTTGACAGCTAATCTTTTTGAGACCTTTTGCAAAGTCAGTATTGTGCACTGTATTTTGAAGACCTTGTCAACTACTGTGTAAAAGGAGGTCAGCTTGACCTCACAATTTAAACCTAATAATTATCATCAACTAGCTGAAATTTTGATTAATTCCCCAAACAATATTAACAACATGTTTTGGGGTTGTAAAGAAAGGATTTAAAACAGGTATAAAAGTTATGACTGTGTACAAAGGTGTTGCTTCACATTGGTTTTGATCATATCATAAAATGGAGCCTAAGATAGCTGTCACATAAGTAGAAATTAAAGTAAATTGCATTCTGTATTTAGTCATTAGTCAACAGTTGAAATTGATTTTAAGAGCTCAGAATCAGACTTTTATCATAAGTCTATTGATAGAAAATGCCTTGGGATGTACCATTCCTTTACGTGCTGCATTTAAACCTTGTGCTGCATGTAAACCTTTAAACCTTGTTGAGGTTGTCCTGTTATGTCAAGTGCTGGTCTGGATACAAGTTCTTCTAATCACCTAGATGAATAATTTCAGTACACATATAATTTTAACTAAAATGCACACTGAAGAAAGCTGTTTAGATCCAAGTTGTGTGTACATTGATTAGATCCATGGTGTGTAAACACAATGTCATTTCTGAAAGAAACTGAGTGCTCCACTGAGGGGCATCAGAATGCACCTTGGTGTCAGTTTGGCAATCAGAAACACAGTAGTTTTTTCATTGTCTGCAGACTAAAAAGAAGCTTCAGCTGATGTTGTTTACTGATGATGCATCACTTCCAAATGTCCAGAAATTATTGCTTTCTATACTAATTATGGATTAATTTAATTTCAATAATGTTTTTATCTTATTCATCCCTGTGCCAGACCTAAGTTGGGAAACCATTACCTGATGACTCTCTAAATCAATTCTAAATCAATCTGTGAATAAATGTATTGTGGCCTTGGTTGCTGTCTGTATTGTGACATGTTCATTGTATTTTCAATAGGCTGCCTGTTTCTTCCAGGGCCTAGCATGAATGTGTACCAAATTAATACAATTCCTATAATTATCAAGGTGTAATTTAACTTGCAGAAAGAGAAAAAAAAATTATGTCTGTAATATTTAATGCTATACACATAATTATTATATTTTAATGTCAACCATTATATAGAGTTCATCGATTAGTAACAAAGAAAATATGGATTTATAGTTACCAAGTTTATAATAGAACTTGCTTTTAAAATGGTTACAGAATCGGATGATGCTTTGACATAGCGCATGATTTTAAAAAACAGTTGCATGTTTCTCTTCAAAGCATGTCAGCTATACCATTTTGAAATTGTCAGAATTTTTGGAAGTACAGTATAATGTACTAATGGCTTATTGCTCTTTAGCTCATCATTTTCCAACACCTTGTTATAAAGAATCCTCTGTATGTGACCATACCCTGTACATGCTCCTGTCCTGTATTTCCCAGACCCTTCTGTGTTCAGATGAGATGTGAAGAAATTAGTAACTTTTTCTGTGCCATTTCTTATCCTTAATTCATTCCTTTGCTTTTTGATGATGCAGTAGACCTACTGATTATGTCAAGCCTTCTTGTTTCTAATGTTACTCTTACAAAAAATCTCTGTTGTTAACTTAATAAAATATCTTAATTATATAAAAATTTTATTAATTTACATATAGTATGTTGCTGATATGGTATAAAATACCTCATTGAACTTTCATTTTCTGAAGGAGAATTAACTCACCTAGTGTTTGACTTTGCAATGCTGTCTTTTTTCCTCAACTTCTTATTTTTATCCAGTGTAAACAGTCCTTTGTGATCCTTCATGTTTGCCTCATTGCCGTTAAGTGGTAGCAGGTAATTCTTATTACTCTCTTTTAAGTGTTTTTTTTTTAGTTTTGCAAAATATTATTTTCAGACATTGTGTTCCCATAATAGACTGGGACCTTTTAATCCTGAAGAATGTTGAAATTAATGTTGTCACTGTTGTTCATCACTTTCATATTATATAATTACTACTTGAACCAGCTACTCTGTATTACTTAGGATTTAACAGAGAATAATCCCTTATCTTGTGTGCTCTGGAATTAGCTGTTCCAAGAGCATTTGTTTAAGAAATCACTTCTCTAAGCCTTGTTGCATTTAGCAGAACATGAGATACATTGTAAATATATTTGCAATATGCTAAGAAGTATGTTTTCTTATAGGTATGCACTGTGAGACATAAAAATGCCATTTATGGGATTTCATTTAAGGAGGTGATGTAGCTGTGTCACTGTATGAACTATGTGATGTGCCTGTGTCACTGCATACTAATGAAACATAATTTTAGTGATATATATGTAGGAATATATAGAACATAATAGGAAAGATATAAACCCCACCACAGCCAGCTAAGGCAAAACAGCCAAACTCTTGTGAAATACCTTACTGGAAGAACATAAAATGTCTTATCTATCCAAAAGGTCATTTCTTTCCCACTACAGCCACAGTGGCAATAAGGCATACCTGACCCTGCCATTGGCTCAGCCGTCAGACCATGGTGTTGCTAACACCAAGGTCGTGGGCTTAAACCCTGTATGGGCCATCCATATAAGAGCTGGGTTCGGTGACCCTTGTGGGTCCCTTCCAACGTAGAATATTCTGTGCGGTCTGTGAAATTTCCTTTCCCTGTGAACACCGCCCGGTCCCGTGTGTTCTGCCAGCCGCGATCAGCACCCTGGACAGCGCCGTGCCCGTCCCGCCGGGCTCGGCCGCGCGTCCCGGGCTGCGGCGAGCGAGCGGGGGATGCTCCCTGCTCCGAGCAGCTCCCTGCTCCGGAACAGCTCCCTGCTCCAGAACGGCTCCCTGCTCCGGGACAGCTCCCTCCTCCAGAACAGCTCCCTGCTCCTGAGCAGCTCCCTGCTCCGGAACAGCTCCCTGCTCCAGAACGGCTCCCTGCTCCGGGACAGCTCCCTGCTCCAGAACGGCTCCCTGCTCCAGAACGGCTGCCTGCTCCAGAACAGCTCCCTCCTCCAGAACAGCTCCCTGCTCCGGGACAGCTCCCTGCTCCAGAACGGCTCCCTGCTCCAGAACGGCTGCCTGCTCCAGAACAGCTCCCTCCTCCAGAACAGCTCCCTGCTCCGGGACAGCTCCCTGCTCCAGAACGGCTGCCTGCTCCAGAACAGCTCCCTCCTCCAGAACAGCTCCCTGCTCCGGGACAGCTCCCTGCTCCAGAACGGCTCCCTGCTCCAGAACAGCTCCCTCCTCCAGAACGGCTGCCTGCTCCAGAACAGCTCCCTCCTCCAGAACAGCTCCCTGCTCCGGGACAGCTCCCTGCTCCGGGACAGCTCCCTGCTCCAGAACGGCTCCCTGCTCCAGAACAGCTCCCTCCTCCAGAACGGCTGCCTGCTCCAGAACGGCTGCCTGCTCCTGAGCAGCTCCCTGCTCCAGAACAGCTCCCTGCTCCTGAGCAGCTCCCTGCTCCGGAACAGCTCCCTGCTCCAGAATGGCTCCCTGCTCCAGAACAGCTCCTTTCTCCAGAACAGCTCGGAAAGGTCTGGCCATGCTCAGTTTCTGCGTTTACCAAGAAAGAGGAACAGCAGGGACTGGTGTCTGGGTTCTGGGGTAAATGTGCAACGTATACAAGAATGCCACAGTGAGGGAGGGATACTGTGGGGCCTTGTGGCTGCCTGCTGTGAGTGAGTGATATGGGTGGAGACATCCAGAGGCTAAAGGAATTATGTGTGTCCGAGTGGGAACCCTAGAAAGAGCAAGGAGAGAGGAAGAGGCTGTTACACCACGCTGCTTCCTATTCCTGTCAAGAATAGATGCCAAGTGTGTAAATTCCACTTGCACCCCTTGTGCATCAGCATAAGGCTAATAAACTATGACAATGAATAGTTTTGCTCTTGTAATTTTCTCTCAGGCATTGCCCCATTTTAGAGGTGGTAGTAAATTCCTGAAAAATTGAAAGAAAATGCTGGCTGTTTGTGTGGTGCATATGATGTGCAAATGTTGCCCTCCTCACACTGCATGTATGTAGTTTTTCTGACTACAGATGTGGGTTCTTCTGTTCATTACACAAAATATGATCTGCAACTTCCAGTTAGAGACAATATTGTTACATATTAAATTTTCTTCCTGATTGCTGGGGTTTTTTTTCTCTCTTCAGTTTTAGTTTTGGAACAGGTGTCTGAAAACAGCCTATTTACTCTCTTATTCTAATTTGTGAATTGCAAGTAAGACAACAAGATTAACAAATTTAGTTTCACTGAAGTTAATACTGCACATTAGTATTGATCTCAGGAGATTCAGAATTTCACTTCAACTAATAATCTAAAAAAAAATATGTATTTATAGAGTAGAAGAAAGTAAAGACTATAACTATAATTACGGGTTTTGTTCATTCATGTTTAAATATACGTTATATAGGCAGCAAATAGAAAATTAACATATTCTTAATTTATACCATAAAAATACTCCCACTTTCAAATGAGCTTTTGCAACATCAGAAGTAAAATATATATCAGATGCCTATGTCTGCTGATAATCAATCCAATTTCCAGAATGAGATTAGGCATCATTATAGACTTTTTCTCTAAGCACCTTTCCCATGGGATAGCAACACAGAACAGCCATGTAGAGTTAACATCTGATTAGAAAGAATAATTTTGCAGTTCTAAGACAAGCTAGTTGGGAATTGTCCAGTCCATTTCTCTGGCTACTTACCCCTCCTGAAACTTCCAGAGAAACTATAGCACCCCAAGTTCCAAGGTGCTCCGGCTGTTTGGGAAGCAAATAGAAGGAGAAAAAACTGCTTATGATTTTCTGAGTAAGATTTGCTTTCGTTGATACATATTTTTGTCCTGATTAGGGATTAAAGTCCCTCTCTTTAATTCATAAAATCATATGTTTCGTGGAAGGGTAAATTTCCTTGGGTGTAAGTTTCAGGCTACATGAATTTCTCTGCAGATTTCCGTGCTATGTTGTTTTTATTAAACGTGTGGGACTGAAAGCTGCATCTGAGCCTGGCGTCACATACACTGTCATTGTAAGAGCTTGAGAAAAATATTGAAAAATATTGTCTCTCGTGTTTTACACTGTTAATATAAAGTTAATTGACTGGAATGCTTAAATGTATGCATTTAAAAATAATTTTCTTTTCTAAAACAATGAAAGTACTAATAAAAATTTAAGTTTATGTGAGAAAGATTTAAGAGAAAAAACTCCCTCTAATTAAAATGAAAATATAGTAGCACAGAAAAATGTCTCTAGTACAAACTAACTAGATAAGAGTAAATATTTTGTGGGAGAGCAGTCAATATGAGCAATAATATAGTAAAAGAGCAAAAGAAGATAAAGAAATGTAGATTTAAAAATAAATCCTAATAAACTAAATACCCTTGGAAAGCCAAACCTGTGCTGAAAGTAATAGGGAAAAGATTTGGTTTATTTTAAATTGTCAAACCAGACACTTACCCAGGAGCTTTTAGAACAGAATCAAATTTTACAGCACAAAGCTGTTCGCATGATCATGTACTGTACATTTCTTTAGCCAGCGCGGTACTCTATAGAGTGCCAAAGCTGGGGGGGAGCACGTTTTCCTGACCAAAACTCTGGACGTGGCGAGGGGGTTCCCTGGCGCTGCTGCCTCATGCAGCACGGAGAAGTCGCTTCCACGTCGGTGAGGTCGGAAAGTGATGACTGCCATGTAAAACGCTTTGAGAACTGAGGCTGAAAAGTTGTGTATGGGAAATTAGGGCTTGAAAGGGAAATATCTTTTGTGTGATGCATGACTCAGGCGGTGGGCTGAAAGGGTTAACTAATCGCCATTAAAAATTACAGTTGACATTTTCTTCTCGGATGGCAGGGAGCTGGCGTGCCGCCGGTCCCCAGTGAGAGCGGGGGGTGGCTTCCACGCACGGCTGAGAAGGGGCTGGGACTCTTCCAGCCCGTGGCTGCCGAGAGCCGGCGGCGGTGCGTCGGGGGAAAGGCAAGGGACGGAGATGTTCCCCGAAGGGGCAGTAAAAACAAAAACCCCCTTCAACTTGGGGAAGGGGGAGAAGACACAGCCTCGCTTGAGAAGGGAAAAATAAAAAAAAAAAAAAAAAAAAAAAAAAAAAAAAAAAAAAAAAAAAGTAAATCTAGAAAAGCCCCGCGACGCGCCACAACGCGCGGTGGTGAAGCGTATTCCGGCCCGCCTGCCCGCTCGCCGCCACCTCTCGCTGACCGGTCCCCGCTCGGTCCCCGCTCGGTGCCCGCTGGGTCCCCGCGTCGCCCCCGCCGCCCGGGCCCCCCGCAGCCCGCCGGGCCCGCCCGGCCGCTGACGGCGCCGCCCTCGGCGCAGGCGCATCCGGGGCGCGGGGGGGCCGGAGCGGCGCCGCGCCCTCGCTCCGCGTCCCGGGCGGTGTCTCAGCGCAGCCATGTCTGGCGGCGCGGGGCGGCGAGGCGCGCTCGGGCGGCGGCGCCCTCTGTGAGGCGGCGGCGGACGAGCGGCGGCGGCGGGCATCCATGTCGGCGGGCAGGGATTAGCGCGGCGGGCACCCAGCCGAGCGGAGGGGGCGGCCGGCCCATCGCCCCCTTCCCGCGGGGTCTCCGGCGGGAGCGAGCCGTACCCGGCTGGCGGGGGCGGGTGGACATGGCTGACCGGAGCGCGCCGAGCTGCCACCTGCGGCTGGAATGGGTCTACGGCTACCGGGGTCATCAGTGCCGCAACAACCTCTACTACACGGCCGCCAAAGAGATCGTCTACTTCGTGGCGGGGGTCGGCGTGGTCTACAGCCCCCGGGAGCACCGGCAGAAATTCTACCTGGGGCACCAGGACGACATCATCAGGTACCGCTGGCGCCGCGCGCCCCCGGGCCGCATCCCGCCGCGGGCTCCGACCCGCTCCGGCCGTCCCGGCCCCACAGCCCGGCTCATCCCCTGCTCGCTCCTCCCTTCCCCCTGGAGCGGGGCGCGAGTATCCCCCAGCCGTCGCCTGCCCCAGGCGCCGTCCCGGGCAGCGCCGGTGATGCGCGTCCCGCCGGTGCTGTGAGGATCCGAGGATCGGACCGAAATTCATCAAGGACAGTCAGCGCTTCCTCACCGCCCCCCCACCCCCCCCTCCCACCCCCCGCCCGGGCTTCGCCGTGGGTAGAAACAGCCTGGAAATGGCTTTTAGCAGTCGGATTTAATCAGGCGTGTTGTGTGTCCCCCACTGCCGCCGGTGTGCGGTGCCGAAACTCGTACGGGCGCCTGTGCCCGGCGCGGCAGCCCGAGGGTCGCCGCTCGCTCCCCGGCCGCCCCTGAATGTCAAAAGGCCGGCGGGAGGAGAAGCATTAATCGCGTGTGTTCCCAGAGCACTTGGGCTGCGGAGGAGGCTAATCTGTAGCAGGTAGACCTTTGTCTGGTGTTTAAAAGGCGACGATTACACGGGGAATTAGTGGCCTGCCTCTAACTCGCGCAACTTTAAGGGTAATCTTAAAAGAACAACCTTTCTTGAGAAGTTGAGGCTTCTTCTGTAGCTCGGTAGTTCAGGGAATGTCACCCTGGTGCTGAGTCCATTAAAAAAATTAATTACAAACTGATGTTGCAAACGAAGTGTATTGGTATGATTTCTTCTATGTCTTTCCACTCCAAGGATGCTTTTGTAAGCCTAGTGGTGTTGTGAGATCAGTGAGAGAATTTGAGGAGTATGAAGGGCAGATGTAAGCCTGAGTCATCAATCTTTTCCCTTACAGTAGGTGTCATTGCCGATGGATTTTAAATTCTGATTTCCTTTGGTCTTCCTGGTGGGGTAAGAGCTAGCAGTAGTACTTTTGTAGGTCTTTTGTATGTTTTACATCACAGAATTTGTTTTTATGATGCTTAGTGCTCCAAGGCATACCTCTGTATGTGTTACTCATGAGTAACAGGTATTGCCTGTAGAGAGCAGAATAGATGCTATGTCTTTCATTTAAGCTTTTAGACACACTAGAAAACTTGGTCATAATGGCCACTTTTTTCCTTTGTTTAAATCTTTTGGAAGGAATTTAAATAGCTCTGAAGTATGACTGTGAATGTTCCTAAGAAGGGTGTCACTTCTGTAGTACGTTTCTCCTTGCTGCTAGATAAGTGAAGAAAACGTACTCAGTGCACCACAGCAGAGTGTTGTACTAGGGGTGTTGAGTCAGGAGTTTGAATCGCTATTATTTGCACTGCTTAATGTTTTAACATTCTCACTTTAATCTAGGAAAAATTGTTTTCTTAAGAACTGCTAGCCACCTGTGATGTCAGGTGCTGCGGGAAATCCAGATCTGCACCTTGCTATTGTGCTAAGGAAGCGGTGGCTCGCTGCTCGTTCTAAGGTCGCGGCAGTGTAATATTACACATTTAATACCATATATTCATGAGTGCTTCTGAATGACACTGTTCGTTTCAGGAGCACTTCTTGTAGCATAAGAATTAAATGGTTTGAGCTACAACCATTTGTTTCCATGTGGTAACAGTTTCTTCCTCAGTCTCTCTCAGTTTCGGTACAGTGTGCTACATTTGGCTAAAATGTGACAGAATTGTTTAGACTAGTACTAAACAAAAAACCCGCACAAAAACCAACCAACAAACAAAAATCCGCTATAAGTCAGCTAACTGGAGAGAAAGAGTGTGTCTTGTTTGTGTATGTACTTTGATTTGTGTATGTATTTTGGCCCATACAAATATAGCAGTTTCTCCTACTCTGATGCGAGAATATAATTCTAAGTATGATAAGGATGCAGTTAGAATTTTGCATGTTTCTTAAATGCAAAAGCTCTACAGAAATACTGATTTAAAAGCAGCGTGCCTATTTCTAATAGTATGATTAGTCTTGCATTGATAAGTCTTTCACTTGCTACTTTCTCTAAAATGCAATGTGGTGCCATTTAAATGCCATCTCACACTTTTCCTGATTAAACTTGCATATCTAAACATATTAGTTCTTAATATTTAAAGGAGACATTAGAAGGTCAAATATTTTAAAAAACAAACAAACAAAAAACAACAACAAAACCCAAAATCCAAAAAGTAGGTGCAAAAATGCAATGATATAATATAGTAATCAGTGTTACTAAATCTTCTCTCTGAAGATAAGCTCAAGTGTTGTATTGGAAAAGAATTAATATATTTTGTGCTCAGTCTCAGCAAGTACTGTTTGAATGCTGAGATATTTGGGATTTTTTAGTGAAAGCAATGGGAAGACTGTCTTTTTACAAGTATGGGATCTAATTTCTGAAAGCAGTTCTGGAGTCTGAAAATCTTATGTATTTAAAGAATCAAACTTTCATGAGCCTAGCTCCATAGCTACAAGGACTAAGCATAAATATTGCTCACTACATGGTGATATTATTAGTACTCTTCATTTTGAGAACTTTTATATTGTTAGCATTCTTTGGATGACATTGTAATTGTAAACATCAATCAGGAGAGAGGAACTGCAGTTCTTAAGTCAGAGACCATTTCTTTAGTAATAGAAAACAGTATTGGAGTAATGGACAGTCATAGGACATTTTCCATTGGAAATTTCTAACACCAGCAGTTAGTTTTGGTTCTGCTTTGCCTGCTTTTGTTAAATGAAACTCTGTAAGCCTGCTGTAAGATTTTTTTATATGATTAGGTATTTTAACATGATTTGCTTTCAGTATGAATGTCTAATCTTAATTTTAATCATGGTGTCCACACCCCAAACCCCTCAGCCTCAGTTAACTGTATAGTAAAAGTAAGAGAGCTCTCTTTCAGTGTTTGGTCCCTCAGATCTATTGAAAACTCTTCTGGACTAGAAGAGGATAATTAGGATAATTTCAAACATCTTTTATTAGTCTGTTTTGGTGGTTTTTTTGTTTGTGTGGGTTTTTTTTTTTTTTTTTTTTTAACTATCTCAGTTGTAATCCATTTTTAAAAGGACTTTTCTTGCTTGCTGGTGAGCTTTCACTTTTTATGTGGTTTTTTTTTTTTTAATCTCTTCTGAGAATTATTTTCCAGAAATCAACTCACTATTCTGAAGGATACAGTTACATGTTTTCAATATTACTTGTCTCCCATTTCTTACTCAATTGCATATTTTTATGATTGAGGTCCAGGAATGTATGCAAACACTTGTGAAAAGTATCAGATGCACAAATGCTTTGGAAATTTGCATCTTTTGGGAATGCTGTTAACTAAGTTTCTTATATTTTCAGGAGTAAATAAGGAAAAAAATCTTGTACATGATATCTCAGGTGACTTGCTTTGATCTGTTGCCAGCAGCCTAACTTGGATGTCTGCTGTGTTTGTGGAAGATAAGTTCCCCTGTCCAACCTTGGCTGTGTATGTGTAGGAGATACTAATACTGAATGAAAAGTTATTCCTACAAAGCTACTGGTTTCAAGTGTGTGTTCTCTAGGATTTCATGCATCACCCAATTAGCTTGTGATGTGTAGAATGGTTTGCTTTCCGGTAGCTGAGGAAGAAACAGTATCTTGGTGTGTTCAGGTTAGATCTTAACTTTGTTCTTTCCATAATTGTATTGGTTTAGAGGATCATAGGGTTTTTAGTGTTGGCTGATCTTCCCATTTCAGAGACACCTTAGGGGGATTGTATTTAAATCTGATCTGAATCAAGATTTCAGAAGATGCTCCCTCAGAGTATTAACTTGTCGTACTGTAAAACTCATGCTCATATTGAGGCTCCTTATTTGTCTGGGCTAGCTAAAGCATATTTATGTATTTTATTTTTTTGATATGAGAAGATTGGAAACCCTAAACTTATCCACCTTTTTAAATGGCTGTCTACTGGCAAAAGCCTTTGATGTCACTAGGACAATTCTCTATGTTGATGTGCTATATGGAGGCCACTGATATGCTCCAAGGTGACTTACAGAATAATTTTTCCTTTTGATGCTTTTTTTCCCCTTCCTTCCCTTCCTTCCCTTCCTTCCCTTCCTTCCCTTCCTTCCCTTCCTTCCTTCCTTCCTTCCTTCCTTCCTCCTTCCTTCCTTCCTTCCTTCCCTTCCTTCCTTCCTTCCCTTCCTTCCCTTCCTTCCCTTCCTTCCCTTCCTTCCTTCCTTCCCTTCCTTCCCTTCCTTCCCTTCCTTCCCTTCCTTCCCCTGTACTTCTAGCCCCATGATAATCCTTTTTATTTGGCTTCAAAGTACTGGAATTTTACTGGGAATTAACTTTTCATCTGACAGTGATGATGCTACTGAAAAATAAAATCAAAACATAAGGTTAAGCCAGTGCATCTTTTTGAGAGCTTTCATAGACTTGGGAAAACTTTATATTTTGCTTTCCATGATGTCTGTTCTTGACTTCAAACTTTAGCACTTATTTGTTATTCTCCTTTTGCACCATTACCTTTATGCTGACACAAAACAACCACACAACTGTGCCAGTCACAGAAAGAAGAAGAATTATGTTTCTCTGTCAGAAGGAAACAAATGAGGAAGAGTTATTATGTCTGTCCCACTTTTTCTTAATATCCATTATGTGAGCTAGCTGGCAAATAATAGTGCTTTTGTATGTTCTTCCTAGAACTTGCACTGTGACTACTTGATTAAGATGTTTGTGGTACATTTAGGTTTTATTGCTTAAGGTAGTAGCTGGCACATTTTATACTAGTAAGAACTCTTGAATCTCTGCTGATAATGGCATTTATGGCTCTGCTGTTGAGCAACTCTAGGCTGTGTCTAAGAAGTTAATTTCCCTTCTTGTCTGAAGTCTGTATATTTTTCCTTGTCTTGGACTGAGTTGGGGGAAAGAAATCATGCATCATCTGCCCAAGGACTCATGCAGCATTCTGCTTTTAGGGCAAACATAACTTAAAAAATTATTCAGAAAACATTGAAATTCTTTACTATTAGGTGCTCTAATACCAGAAACTAACCATTACCATGCTACAAAGACAGAGGAGAAATGAATGATTGTACTTTCTGTTTAGTTAAAACTTGGTCCTTTTCCCCCTTTGTGCCCCTCTGTATCCAAGACTGTAGAGAGGTAAATTGCATGTTTACAGAGAGCAGGGGTATAAGCAAAACAGGTAGAAAGAATGGCAAAGCATTTTTCTCTATTCTCACAGAGACACGGTTTGGCTGTTTCCAACAAAATAATTTACTTGTCTAAATCATGGCTTTTCTTAAGACAATTTTTCTTGTTGCTGTGAACTTTAGGAATTACCTGAACTTTGTTTCCCAATGAATAAAAATAAGCAGCCAAACCACTGGCCACTAAACTGTGATCTTTTCAGGCACTTTAAGACTGTCATCTTTTTATATTTCAAATTTCAACTTAGTCTCCTGCCTGAGATACTATGACTTTGTTCCTGTATTCCAAGGCAAAGTAAACCATTTCATTTTAGTGTCAACATTTCTTAGGTTCTAGTGAAAATCAAAACCACTAAAATAATTTCTGCTCTCTGGTGTTGGTGCTGTGTGCCAACTCTGTTTTATCTATTTATTGTCACACTCTGAGTGTTAGTCTAACCATCAACATCTAAGAAATTGTTGGACTCTGTCAGCTGCTTTCTAAGACTGCTCCTAGATAATGCTCTCTGGGAGGCAGGTCCAGCCTTCCTCTGTGTGGCTGTCAGCTGTGGAATTTCTGCAAGCAGAAATTCTAGCAGTGCAGTGATTAGTCACATCCTAGTTTTGAATGGCAACAGATATTTTCCTCACCCTCTTTTTTCATTAACTATGCATTGTTATGACATTGGATGACCTGCTGTTGGACTTTTTTATTAAAGATGCTGAGTATTTCTACCACCTCATTGTATCATTCTGCCTCTCTTTGATTTTCATTAGATTCTAGTAATCAAAAAAAAAAAAAATTATGAACAAAAGAGAGTATCTTCTCAGAAAAAGAGCCAAACAGGTTTCACAAGAATGTAGAGGGAAGTTATTTTCTTTCCATGTTTTGTGTTCCCCCAGTAGTCTGACACCTTAGGAGTTCTCAAAAAACCTCAACGAACATTTGAAACAATTGAATGTTGGGGTATCTGCTGTCAAATTTGTCTTGTTCTTGTCTGGAATAAATGGCGTATGTTCCTGACCTAATTCCAAATGGCAGTCAAGCACAGATGTTAAGGAGTGGGTACTAAGCCCAGCTACAGAATTTTGTCAGGTGAAATTCTATTAATTGGTTTGGCAGCAGATCTATGAATTTTCACTAGGAATTTAATGATTAGTTGTGTATTTTGGATTTCAGGGAATGTAACAGATGAATACTAGGTTGCCACATAAGGAAACATTTCTAATTATCATGTGTAACCTCTTGTGTCTTTTGAATTATGAATGTGACAGAGGAAAAAAAGCTTAAGCATGTCCTGGTGAGGAATTCTTTGTATGCACTTGAATTCTATACAGTCCATGTCTTTCTTTGTAAAAAGAACTCTGTTGTTATTCATTTGCAGAAAGGTAATCTCCCAAACTATTTCAATAATTATAGCCATCAAAGAAGGCCAGTCATTCCCCATTGCAGCCTCTAATAACTGGAGGAAAACAGGAGTAAAATCCATTTCATAGTTATGCTTCAAATGTGAAATGGATCATGCATAGAAACACCTCAAAATGTAGCTCGTCTAATACTTAGGAAACATACAAGGTGCATGCAGCCTGGATTATTAGGTATGCTGTTAGGAAACCAGTCTTTGTTCTTAAGTGCCAAGGAAGGTCCTTGGTAGGAGCATTTCCCCTTGACTCAGCCGGTGAGGCTGCCCCTGCAGTACTGTGTGCAGTTCTGGGCTCCTCAGGACAAGAGACATGAGGAACTCCTAAAGAGAGTCCATTGAAGGGCCACAAAGATGATTAAAAATCTTGACCATCTCTCCTGATGAGAGGCTGAGAAGCTGGGACCATTTGGCCCAGAGAGGAGAAGGCTCAGAGTGCATCTGATCAATGTATATAATAAATAGATCTGATCATTATATATAGTAAATAGATGAAGCAAAAGTGTGAAGAAGATAGATGGATCCAAGCTCTTCTCAGTGGTGCTCAGTGACAAATAAAGTGACTTTCTGTCCAAAAATAAAACCTGTAGGCCCATGCTGAACAGGAGGAGTTTCCAGAATTGGTGGTTCAGTTTGAAAGCTTCACTGTTTTGACTACAAACATTATTTATTACTTTCTTCCCATGTGCAATTTCAAATAAAAATAATTTTATGTAAATCTAGTTAAGGAAATAAGTTTTTTTTAAAAATTGTTTTTTCTTGACGAAAATTAGATATTAATTACAGGTCATGGGGTTTTGGTATGCAATAGAATGTTTACTGTGAAAAGAAATAGCTTTAATAGTATTTTCTGTAACAAAGAGTGGGCTTTGGGGTGTGTGCTGGTAGGTTCCTGCTGAAACATGGCACCTGGGGTTCATTCTGCATTCAGGCTTGATGAGGAAACCACGTTCTTGCTTCAAAGGATGAAAGCAATGTAATGCTGAAGCCATGTGATGTACCATTTTGAGAGGTGAAATACAGGCACCAAATCACTTGAGTAAGTTAAATTACCAGCTATTGTACTTTGTTAATAAGCCATTAAGGCATTTTTCTTTTTTGAATATATTTTTAGGAAATGATTTCTTATTTTCCCCTGAAAGTTTGTATTTCCAGATGAAAAATCACATATTCTCCTTAGCTTATTCTTTGGGCTTATGTGGTGTCATGTTTTGTTTATACTAAAGATAAATCAATTAACTCACTTTACCGTCTCCAAATGATATTTTTGAGCGTACTCAGTTTATTTCTCTCCATGAAAGAAGTCATGATTAAAACCTAAATAATGTCATAATTAAACGAAGCAGTCCTCCTATAAGCCTCCAGCTTCAGTATCTTTTGTCTGTCAGTCAAAATGGCATTTCTTACAGCAGAAGCAATTGCTAGGACAAGGTGAGATAATTACCCTGCTGACCATTTTATACTGTGGTTCACAAGGGCAAAGTCCCAGTTAAGCTCTTTCCAGCTATTTGTGTCAAGTGGTCTCAAATTGTCAAATGTTTAAAAGTCTGAAGGGAAGATTTGGGTGCATATCTTCCCTTCATATCTATCCTTCCTCATATCTATCACAGATCAGGGGGAGAGATGAAATACAATGATGTGCCTTCTCCCTCAGGAAAACCAAGTTTTCTTGATAGTTGTAAACATGTTCTGGAACATGTTACACTGTCTGAAAGATGTTTTTCTGATTTCATGTTGGCATGTCATTTTTTTTTTTTTTACCTGCAGTTTTGTACATCATCTTTTAAAAGAAAAAAAAATTATTAGATTTGGTTTGAT
This sequence comes from Vidua chalybeata, assembly GCF_026979565.1. NCBI lineage: Eukaryota > Metazoa > Chordata > Aves > Passeriformes > Viduidae > Vidua > Vidua chalybeata. Next base: position 17,513,326 of record NC_071535.1, read on the forward strand.
AAAATGAAAATATTTAGGAATACTGAATAAAAACTTTCCTAGATTGTTTGAATTGAAATTAGAATAAGCCTGTTGTTTAATACACCTGCATGCCTTTGAGAACTTTATTTTTCCTAATAAAAACAACATGAATAGAAATACCAAAAATATCCAACGAGAACTGAACATTTAAAACATACTAGAAGTTTATTAAAGTAGATCAAGACAGCAAGGAGCTAGACTTAGGAGCTTGCTTTCATGCATTGTGCTTTTCATAGCCAGCAGTCACATCACCTTCTGATCTGATTCTGTCAGTGCGCACAGGCAAGGTCAGGTCAGGTCAGCACTTAAATGGGAAAATGTCTTGGTGCTGTAAAAAATGCTTTGCTTGATTTGGTAGTTTGGTCTTTTTCTCAGAACTATTGCAACAAGATGAGGCTATAGGACAATGTCTGAGAAGAACATGAAATGTAACCAAAAGCTTAATAATGTTTGATTCCTGAAAATTTTGAAATATTTTTGCAGAAATGTTGAGGTCTGCCCTAACCTTTTTGTTTTTCCAGATTCCAGTCAAAGAAGTTATATTTCTGCTTACCTATGTTTTCAATGGCTCTATATGTTAGTCAGTCTCTTGATATAGGGAGGAAAGTAGGTTGATTTTTAAACAGCATTATACGGTTAACTGTGTCTGCAGTGTTATTATAGTAGTGATAGGCAGTAACTTAGCATGTTTCAATCATTTTGAACTGTTGATTTTTTTATCCCCCTCTATTTTTTTAGATTGAAAACCGTAGTGTATATGTTCTGTATGACATATCAAAAATTAGTTTAGCTTTTACTGTAATTAATAACACAAGCATTGTAGGCTTTTTAAAAAAGATGTGTGCTTGAAACAGAACCTGAAATAATTGCAAAAAGATGTTTCTAGTTTTATGTCACCTACATTTTGGGGTTTTTGAAGTTTAAGCTGACACTGACTTTAAGCTAAAAAGTCCATAGAATTTAGTCTTGCCTTTTATAATATCTCAAGGGTTTTTTTTGTTGTTTTTTTTTTTTTTTTTTTTTTTTTTTTTTTTTTTTTTTTTTTTTTGCTTCAAGATGTAGTTTGCCTAGTTTTTCAAAATATTGTTACACAACTTACAAAGTTGTATTTGTGATTTAGGACAGCACTTTTAGCATCAACAGCTTCAAAGGAAAAAAAATATTCATAAAAGTGGCAAAGGTGTCTAATCTGTACTGATAAAGATTAGTCATATGCTGACATTAAAATTTAAATTTGTTCAGATAAATTATAATGCTGTTATATTATGATTAAAGAAATTGGTTTATTCACAATATATTTTTTGACTTGACATAAATTATTGGTTTTGCTACACTCACATGGTAAGCAAAGCTAGTGGGCACTTGAAATACCTTGAAAAGAAAAACAAAGCTGTACTTTTCCTTAAACCTAGGTAGCAGAGTGTGAAAGCTCCCATAACCATCTTAATAATTTGGTTGAATGTTTGACCTAGATAGTGTTGAATGGTCTCTTCAAAATACATGTAGTGAAGATATTTTGCCCAATGAGATTCTGGTGTGTCATCTGGTGTGGTATGAATTTCCCCTGGTGTAACAGTGAAGCACCTTACAGCATGTTATAGATGCAGACAAATCACCTTCATTAGGGCCCAGATTGCTCTGGTTACTCCATTGGCTACAAAAGACTCCCACTTCTGCAAGAAATACCCAGTATCATTATTTGCATTGCTGTTAGCTATTACATAGTAATAGTAATAGCTGGTAGCTATTACCATAGTAATAGACTTTGAAAATGCAGTGCTTGATTTGCACAAAAAAGGTCAGAATCAGCCAAGATTGCCTTAACTCTTGGTAGCAAAAGCTATGATTGAATTTTTAAGCGAGTTTTATGATGCCTATCTTTTATATTGCAAAAGATAGAAACCACAAAGAATTCCAGTGTGTGCACCATCTGATAACACCACTACTACTCTGCATTTAAAGCAAGATGTCTTTGTGAGACCACTTCCGTTAGAAAAGCAGTGTTCCTTGTTATTTTACCTAGCTGCATTCATTATTAAATCTCCAAATACTGTATCTTTTCTTTAGAGTAGCTGTCCTCATCCTAGTTGCAAAAGACTTTCCTTTAACTGGGAATTCTCATTACTGTTGAGAGGCTTCCTGCTGGACTCCTTTTCTTTGGAATAAGTTCTGTAAGATGGTGCCTGATGCTTATTCTTCTATGAAAGCCCTGAGTATTCTGATATTACGTCAGAAAATACAGTGAAAAATCCTTCCAACCATTTTTCATAGGTTTCTAATTTCATTTCACTGCTTGATCTTCCAAGCTTTTTCAGAGGAATTCCAAAGCAATTCCCTATTGCTTTGGGCTGCAGACAGGATGGATCAAGACTCTTAACTATATGCAATGGTCAGTTTGATTATTTTGCTTTAAAAGCACATGCCATTTTAGCAAAAAAAAAAAAACCCAAAATTCCATAAAAATTGCCCCAAAGCCCATCCCAAAACAAAATCTTCTAGTCTAACAGCAATGTCCAACTTCTAACTGTTCAAATATTCATAGGTTTATCTTTGATAAATATTTTTAGAGGCTCCTTTTTGGGGTTTGAATTCAAGAATTCAGAGAAATATGTCCAGAGAGTGAGTGGCATAACCAGAGAGAGTAATGTCAACGTGAACAAAATGATCAGCTCTAGGGGTACCTGCAGTAATGCTTCCACTGATGGTTTAGCCACATTGGTGACAGATCAGGGAAATCTTTCATTTGCCTTTTACACTCTGTTGACTACAGGAAGTATTACACCTTAAACTTCCTTTGGCTTCATATGAAATATATTGGTAAGATATTTGGCATAAAATTACATGTAAATAAAATGCTTGATTTAGTCGTGGTGGTAAGAGGTCTCCATTTTATCAAGACAGCTTGCATGCAGAATGAGTGAATTAATTCTATGTTTTGGTTAGCTGACAACACTGTAAACCTTCTCCTGACTTTTAGAACTGTGCTAATCTCTATTCCCTGCTTATAATCCCTCTACAAGAGCAAGCAAGGTGAATGATGCTTTATCTCAGATCAAGACAAGGCATCTGACAGCATTTGGAAATTGCCTGAAGATTTATTGTGGAGAGCATGACATTTAAAGTGAAAAAGCCTTCTGGAGTACTTGAGGAAATAAAATAAATATTTGAAGAACTGGTAAATGTTTGGTTTGGGTTTTATTTTAGATCAAGGTTGCACTTTAGATGATATTTGTGTTTTTTAGTTACAGGTTCCTCTTTTGCGTACTGTTTTTTCAATTGCTGTTTCTTCTGCCATACAAATTAATAACACAAAAATGAATAGCCTGTGAAACATTATTCAGTAATAATTTATATATAGTTATGATTTTGATTATAGCATATGCTTATAAGAATGAGTATTACATTATGTTACACTCCTCATTAGGATTAGTCAACTGGATCAGTATTCTTGAGATAAACATAATTTTTAAGCAGAAGATTTGTAGTTTCTTGAAAGAGTTACCCATGAATGCTCTTTATCCATCTTCTCCTTTTTATTGGTTTTCAGTGATTAAGTTTGTGAGCCCACACGGGTGACATCTTTCATTGCCTACCAAGCTACATGTTGACTTCTGAGTCCCTTTAATATTTTCTAGTTTTCCTATGCTTCTTTTCTGTTTTATTTGTGGTTCTGGTACATGTGGGGATTTTGTTTGTTTCAGGAGATGGTCTTTTGTGTAAATACTTTTGTGGCCTCTATGGCATATTTACAGATTTTTCTAAACACTAGCTCAGATGTTGTCCCAGTTTTAAGTGGTATCCTGGTTCCTTTCACTTTTCTGGGTGCAAAGTTAGATGCTGGGATGGTCAATTTGTGACAAGTGTTAGAGAGATCCTTGACTTTTTTCTGTAGGAAAGCACCTCTGTCAAACACCTGCAGAACATCTGTGGGTCTGATAAACTCAAGAACTCCTGAAAAAATCTAGTGTATCTGCAGTGTCCAGGGCTGGCAAGATAGTGTTTTCTTCTGCTCTAAACCTTCTTTGGTTGGTAATGAAGTACAGTCAATTGAAGCACAGAATGAATGTTGTGCTTATCTCAGCTTTTTTTCAATAGCAGCTCTGCCACTGCCTTCTTCCCACCAGTCCTTACATTAAGCCAACTGCTAATTTTGTCAGGATAATCTTTCTGTGTAAAAGAAGAACTTTTCAAAAATTGTCACTAGTTATTCTGTGACTCCACTGAAATATTCAGATGATAATTTCTTGCACACTGAGATATTTTCATTAATATTTCATTATCTTCTGTAGGAGAAAAGGCTGAATTGCTGTTTAATATACTTGTTCAGAAATATGAAAGAAAATGGTACATGCTGTGATTTTTGTTTTCTGTGTGATACTAGAAGATCTAGTACAAAATTTTAAAAGTAATAGATGAAAGGTTAATCTAGTGGTTAAAAACTGTTCTAAATCTTGTAGAGAAGAAGCAAATAGTGATGACTGGGTAAAGGGATGTTCAAAGGGTTTTAGTAGTAGTAGATTTAGAAACAAGAAAATTTTGTATGCCAAGCAAGTTTATTTAGTTAACGTATGGTCAGAAGCATAAAAAATAACCTTCCTTTGAAAAGTAACTTTTGAAATGGTCTTGGCTAAAAAATTTGGACTAAATGCTTCTTTGACCTTAAATAATTTATTCTTTAGATTTCTAGCTCAGCAATGGAATGAGTCTTTGTGCACTGAAAAATGAGTAATTTTAAATGTGATAAGAAATTTTGCCATTTAGTTTCACTTTCTAGGCTGTATTTCATGACAAAATTTATTTGAAATTAATTCTGTTCATATTTTATAGACATGTTTGTCTCAGTTTCCCCATAATACGTGGCTATGGCATGATAATCTTTAGTAAAGTAGTTCGTTGTCAACTGGCTAGAATGGGAAATAGATGTTTCCACTTTAATTTTAAACTGAATTGCTTTTTTTATCTGTGACTATTTTGTAGGTTTGTTTGCTTTTCACCACATGTGTTCAGGAGCCAAGGACTGCTTTCTCACTTTGTGGCTGACAAATCCTAACCAAATCATTTACTAGTACTTCCTGTTTCATTAAAGGATCTCTTTTGGGTGATCAAATCTAGTGACCCAAAGGAGCTGAACAGCTGCACTGCCTCCTAAGTTACTGACAGCTGATTGCACTGTCTTCTCTCCACAGATCTTGCACTTCTTATTTACTTTTCTCTCTCTTTTCTTTTTTTAGTGTTTTTTTTTTTTTTGGCCCCTTGCTGCTAATTCTAGGGGAGTCATTTTTGACACTTCATTTGTAATAATGGTTTAAATAATTGGTCAAGTCTGTGTATTGTCTTGTAAGGAAAGAACGCAGTTGGGTATTTTTTTATGTGGGATTCTTACTTACCTTCAGGGTCTAGTATGTCCCATTATTGTACCACCAGTTCTTTAATATGAATAGCTATTAAAGAATAACAGGACATTATCTTAGCAAATTTATCTCCAAATGAATCTGGAGTATATGATATTTCTAACTTTCATGTGAGAAGGTTTTTTTTTTTTTTAGCTAGGAACATGTACGTAATTTTGCTGTCTTCTTTTTCAAGGAGCATGTTAGAAAAGAATTTTGTTCCTCAGACTGTGAAAACCTGGTGATTAAATTGTCACAATCATATAGAATTTGTGAAAATCCAGCAACCCCACTCAGTCAAAGCACAAGTTCTCCTGTTGGCATTGGCAAAATCATTCATATTTGAAAAGAAGGGGAGTATCTTTATTTTTAATCATTTTTCTAGAGATGAGGACTTAACAGAAAGCTGAAGCCAATCCCTTCCTCAGCAATGGAGGACATGACAATGCAAGACAAAAATGGATATCTTCATATAGGGGCATATTGTTCCCAGAATATTTTACTCAGTTCTCATATTTGATGATTTGGGAACTTTGCATTAGTTGCTTTAGTCACTCTCTGACTCCTTCCTTGTCTTTGAAGTACATCTGTTTTTTTTATTTTTTGCCCCCTCCTTGGAGTTCAGGAACAAACAGAAGCCCAAAGCAATCTTTAGGAGTCTCTGGGTTGTTTATAAATGTTTCTTGTTAATCTAAAAACATTCAGATCCAATAGGAGAAAATATGGAATGGTAATGAGATAGACTGCAGCTGGGAAGGACCAACATACAGTTTGAGTTCACTGTCCCTGTCTCCACTTCAGCCTCTCTTACTTTGAAGTTGGATGCTTCTGCAATTTAAGGAAGCTTCAGAAAGCTATATTTGACATTACTGGCCCTGGGGCAATAACTGGATGGAAGGCTGGTAGTGGTGCTCCATGATGAATACTGCTTTGTTTTCTCTATGGAAAATAAGTGTGCTCTGACTTGATCTGTTTAAATTTTGATAAGAGATGTTTGCTGATTGCAGCTCTTTCTGCTTTAAGATCTTAAATAGTATGACATAAATGGTTTGTAGCTTCCCCTATTATTCTTTCTGGAAAATATGGATAAATTACAGCAAATAAGAGAATATTCTCGAGTGTATGTAAAATGTCTGTAAACATACCATGAAAATATTTTGCTTTATTTAAATATAAAAACAATTTCACACTTAAAATTAACTCTTAATTAATAGATGTCTGAGATGCTGTTATTTTACTGCAGTATTCTTTTGTGCATTTTTACTGGTGCCCTAGTTTTATGAAGCTCAGGAGTAGTCACATGAATATATTCTTGGATTTTCATCCAATATTGTTGCTAAGGAAACATCATCTTTAATACTGTATCCTTGTCTGCAGCTTGTCTGTATTAATCAATGCCTGCTAATGCTCAGCACAAACCAAGTGAAGATGAAAACGAATCTTAATTTCTTTTATTATCAAGTAGTTTATTATTATTGTTATTGACTATTCTCCTTCAGAATCCCCTGCCACTTCAAACCTGACACAAATTGGAGGTCTTGTCCATGTCTCTAGTCTCATTCCGTGCAGACACAACATGGACAGGTTTTATTTTTTTCATTGGCTGCCGTTAGTATTTAATATAATAATCTAACATTGGTCTTGTACCATCTTGATCCATCTTGACCATGGATCTGGTCAAAATGTTGGGGAATGATTACATATTGCTCTGAAAGGGAGAAAGAACCTTTCATGAATGTGTTTAAAAGAGGAGCTTGAATGTACTAAAGTGAGAAACACATCCCTTTTCAGTATGCTGATAAAACTCTACTACTGCATTTCAGACCAATTTGAGTATCTGGCTAGGAAAAGACCTGTCATTCAGACATAGCAGTGGAAACCTCAGTTCACTACAAGTCCAGCTATTTGGTTTGTTGCAATAGTGACAGACAAGTTTTTTTTTAATTTTCTATTTCTGAACTCTTCTGGGAAGTGCCAAGTTCTAGAATCAATTTAAAAATTAATTTGACTTAGCAGTTTGTTAGTTTAATATCTGCTTTTTTTCATTATAAAGTTTGCCTTTTGGACATGTTCTTACATATGTTACATGTTACTACGTTAGATCTAACATCTGTTGTGGCAGAGCCCAGGTCAGAAAGGCTAGAGGCAAACAAGAAGGCCTGAGGAACTTCTCATTAGGAATATCTGCTTCCTTTTCTGGACAAGCATCAGTATCTCATTCATCAGCTTAGTCATCTTTCAAGGACGAGGAAAGAAATCAAGCACCAGTTTACAGTCTAGCAGTGTGGGCTAGATGCAAGCACAGTTTCAGCAGTCTAACCTGGTGATACCAGCTCTCCTTACCAGGATAGTAAAGGGAATTCTCTCCTTCTGAGTGCTGTAAAGGGAATATGTGTCCTTTTCTTCTGAGTGCAGAGCTTCTTATGCCACTAAGCAATCTCTTCCTTCTCCCTAAGAAAAAAAAAAATGCAAGAGAATATTTCTGAGGGACTGTACCTAAGCCCACAAGTCCCACACTAACAGATTTGAAAGCTGCCTTTAGAGCTGAACCATACCCATACTTTTCTGCCTGATCTCAGGAACTGAATGGATGAATGGCAAGCAGCTATTGCAGATACCATCCCAATAGTTGTATGTTTTAACACCTCAATAGAGGTGTGTTGAAGATCATACCCAGAGTATCCAAACTCATTATTTGATCCTGTTAACTGCATCACACCCACAAGTTCCTATAGTCTGTGTATGGAAAGTGTTTATTGTTATTTGTTTCTGGGCACCCATTCTAGTTAAGCTCTTTCTGTCTGCGCTAGGAAGCTATTTAAAGTGTTTTGCTCAGGGCTAACAATGAACATTCTCAAGTATGTGACTTATGTTGATGCTTCTGCTCTAGAGAAGCATCAATACAAGTTAGCTCATGATACTGTATTTTTGTATTGATTGCTATGCTGATAGGGATTGTTTGATCACTCATAGTCCAATGAAAGAACTGAAAAGAGTCACCATATTGTGCAAAATTGGAATCTAATCCTTGGGTTTTCATGAGGACCCAAAATTTTCAAATCCATAATTCTGCATGATTCCTCATGGGATTAATAATAGCTAAGACTTGATTACTAAGGAACAACATTTTATTATCATTCATGTCTCATATCAAAATAATGTAAATATGTGTAGTAGTTACTTTCTTTAATGATGGTAACAGAAATAGTAGTCCCTTGACTTTTCCCATGCTTCTCTTTTTCATCTGCTCTGACAGCCTGTGAGATAGAATACTTATAGGTAGTACTTTAAGTTGTCCTTCACTCCTTGGTCTCTAGGAAAAGACATGGAAAAGTATTTTCAGGTAGGTGTTTCTTCAGCCACTGCTAACAGCATTGCTAAATAGTTTCCCTGAAACTCACCATATTTGCATTTTTTAAAAGAACTTGCTGTCTTAAAATATTTATTGTACATTTATTTTCTTCTTCTTTCAATGACTGTCTAGAAAAGTTATTAGCAGTTTACTATAGAGACTGAAGTGATAGGGAAAGGATGTTGGTAATTCTGCAGTGTTGTCTGTTGTGATTAAAATACAGGCTCTTAATTTGTGCTACATTATTGTCCTATATCAAGTCAGAATTCGAGCTCAGTTGTTTAAGCCAATATTTTGTATTGTGATGTAGAAAGAACTAATGCTGTGATACTGCTATTAGTTGTTACTTGCCATTTATTAATTAGGAATAGAGGAAACCTTCTCTGTATTCACCTAATATTCTTTGAATGAAATTAGTTGGAATGCTTGGGCTGAGGACAATGTTCTCCTTTCCCTTTTTGGTCCCCTTACTGTTGTCCCTTCCATCTCTGATGCATTGTATTTCTCTAAAGACTCTAGGCTTTAGTTAAAAACATACAGAGGTAATTTTTGGTTGCTATAAGTTGTTTTGTAAGGTGTGGTGTGGGAGTGCTTTTGCATGTATGTGTGTCCATACACATACAGTGAGTGTTTTGTTGTACTTGTGGTGTGGTTTTTGCTTGTCTAAAAATATACTATGCACTTGTAGCACAGATCAGGACAGGATTGAAGAGGTGAGGAATAAGACATGGGACTGCTGTGTTTTCCTATTTTCCTCTTAGTTTCTGTCTCTTTTTTCTTGCTTATTCCTTTCACTTAATATTTCAAATTTCTTTATTGTTTATTTGGTCTAATTGCACCCTTTCTGTGGCACCATTAAAAAAATAGATTATTTTGGTGCAGTATTTTCTCTCCCTCCAGATGCTTTTCCTTTGTCCTGTGAGTACACCATCTGCCTTTGTGTGCTCTGGGAGATGTGCAGGTGTTTGTCAGGATTAGGTGGCAGAACTGAATTGAAATGTGGGAAGTTTTGCTGCCAGCTCCTTTCTGCAATGTTTTTTAATTGTGAAGTTGCTCTGTCAAATAAACAAGAAGGGAACAACTAAAGAAACAACTCTGGAAGTGTTGTGAAGCAAAGTGTGGAAATATTGGTTACTTTATCCTGGTGCTGAGGGTAGCAGGGAGTAGCCAAGAGCAGAAATTCCCATAGCAGAATTGAAAGGTTCAGGGCTTTTTACCATTTCAACTTTGAAGTTAGGAATTCTGCTCAGTTTTGCATGTAGAATTTGTCAAGCAATATCAACAAACCGAACTGCTATTTTAAAACAGAAAACATATAGAATTGTATTGTGTACTGTAGTTTAACTTCATAAAATATTAAGCATCTTCTAATGTGATTTCCTCTTGCTCTTTCTGTATATAGAAAATGTATCTATCTTTTGAATAATAAGATTTCTCTGGTAATTTCCTGGTTAGCTTTAACCTTGCTGTTTTTGTTTATATTTATAGATTTTCCTTGTCTCCAGCCTTTGAACTTTATTTATTTATTTATTTCTCCTTCCCAAATAATTTTGAGAAGATCAATATACTTACTGTGTGTTGTTAATGATTCTGTCCACTAGTCTCTCAAGAACATTCATTACCTTGGCATTCATCAAACTAGGAAATTTTTTAACCAAATTAAACAGCCAGCTTTAGAAATTATGTCTTCCTGACTTCTATGTAGTATTTCTACATCATTCTGGACTGCTGTACCTAGTATGTGTTCAGTGTGATCAAGTAGTTTGTTTGGGTTTCTGTTAGAATATATTCTTATTTTTCTGTATTATGAAATCTGAGTTCTCAGACCTTATGTTCTCCCATACAGCTTGCTGGCATAAACCAAACAAAGAAGTATCTTGCTGACTAGAATGTTTTCTAGCTTGGTCCCAGATTTAGCAAAACAGTTCCGATGAACCTCAAGTGCATTCTGAAAGACTGAAATACAAGTTATAATAACATTCTCTACAATATTAGAAATGTGGAGAGTTAATAATTATTCAAAACCATTTATTCCCAATTGTTCTATATTAAAATTAAGACATTTAAGATAATCTTAATTTCTTTTAAGTTCAGTCATCTGAAGTGTAGTCATTGCCTCTAGTCTAAGCTAGTTGTGCTTTGGGTTGCTGTACAATCAGCAGAGAGCTCCAGAAAGCTGTCCTCTCATAAAAAGGACATCAAATACTGTGTGGAATAAAGAACTTCTGGAGATGGGCATCTCTCTCCATTGATGATTATGTGTAGATAGATAACACTAACTTCTGTTTTCCATTGTTTGTGTATTAAGTTTTAAGAAATACAAAGGAAAAGAGGTATTTCTCTCAGTGCATGAAAATCTGACCAAATTTAGTAACCACTTTTGGAACAGACGATTATTGACTATTTTGCAACTAATTTAAATGTAGAAGGCTTTTGTAAGCTAAATTCAAGAAAGATGTTGGTATCTACTATATTTAGAATTTCACAGCTACTGTGGAGTCTGCGATACAAAATGACTTATTATTATTCAGTATCCATAGGAAAATATTGTAAAAGAATTCCTAAGAAAAAAAAAATAATGCAACTAACTAGACAAATACAAGAGTTTAATGCAGAAATATTTTATATCTTTTTTTTTTTTGGCAGCCTTGCTTTGCACCCCGAACGTGTGTTGGTGGCAACAGGTCAAGTTGGGAAGGAACCATACATCTGCGTGTGGGATTCATACACTGTGCAAACTGTATCTGTTCTGAAGGATGTTCACACACATGGTATAGCTTGCTTGGCCTTTGATTTAGATGGTCAGGTATGTAATTAATATTCTTTTTTCAAACACTTGAATAAATTGTTTATCTATTAGAAATCTTGTCACATAGTTTTTCTTAAAAAAGGCAGTGTATCTTCTCAGATTCTATTTGCTTATTCTCAAGTTGAGGAAGATCAAGTTGCATTACTAATGACTGCCAAATATTTACATTTGGGAAGAAAACTATAACTTCAAAAGCTTTTTGAATGGACATGAGGTCGTAGATGAGGTTCTTCTGGTCTGAGGGCCACAGTTCAGAGTTAGACCAAATAATTGGAGACAATGGACTTCCCCTGTGCAGGAGGGGCATGTCTTATGCCCAGAGTGATGGTAGCCCTGTTGTGGTACTCATCTTGGACCCCTTCAGGCACCATCCCCTTCTCTGTCATGCATTTTGCACTCACTGGTGGCTCTCCACGTTTTGATTCTTTGTTCAGACTCATGTATCCTGTATCTAAGAGTCAAGAAAAAGATTTAATTGGATTATAATTTTGTTGCTTTTGAACATTTTCTGAGTAGTAAATTGGTTCTCAGAGCTGCTACCTATAAGGGAGATTGTTTTTACCAGGCACTAGTTCCTCTGAGTAAAGAGGCTTTTTTGACTGATGTATTAGAAGTGGAAAATTTAATGGTTATATTTACATGTTAGGTAGCAGCTGAAAAGGTATTAGCTGAGAATATCCTTTCTGGAGATGTGCTTTCCTGGTCTATGAAACACTTATTTCCTTCCCACTCAGCCTTGCAACGCAATAGTTAGCTTTAGCTGTATCCTCAGCTCCTTTTGCTTGCTAAAAAGGTCAGTGCCTGTTAGTTACTGCTGTTTTCTCAAGTGAGGATGTATTGTAGGGACCAGTTGCTGTCTTTAAGAGAATATCAAGAGGACATGTTTCCTCTTGAATACAAGAGGAAAGCCTACCTGTAACTTGTTTCTGTTAAAACATGTTGTAATTGTTGTAGGAAAGTTCTGAGTCTGTTGAAATGACCTCTCACTGTCTAGGCAGTCAGCTTTTTTCTAGAATATAATTTCTACTTGTTGTGTAAACTTGTGTCACTCCCTCACTTGAATGGCCTTCATAATTTAAGGTCAAGATACATCAAATTAGGATTGAAATACCCTGATTTTTCAAAGACGGAATAGAAAGGTAAGATTTTGTAGTATTAATAAATAGGAAGCATGGGTAGAATTTGTATTTAACTTATTTTTCTTCTCATAATCTTGGAGATTTTCAGACAGTAAAGGAAGTATGTTATTTGGAATAGGTTTCTATCTTTGGGAAAAAGATTACAATTCAAGTTTGGAGTTTGTTTTTGCTTTTACAAACTCACTGGATAATCAATGTAGAAATTGAAGCTAAATTTGTCTTTAATGTGCATAAGTATTAACTGCTGAACAGTGAAAATCTTTGCCCAAAAGATATGAAAAAATTTTATATACCAATGTCAAGATGGCACAATTCATGCAAAAATGGAACAAAAATACTAATTTCCTTTAAAAATTATGCCAAGTCACTCAGTTTTTTTTTTAAATTCAGTCCTGTTACTTTTTCTGTTGAGAATTTCTATAGAAAAAATAGCATTTTGACTGGTTAACAGATAGAATACAAGTGGCTGATTCAGTCAATCATTTGTGTCAAGAAATCTGTGCAAGGTATCTTCACAGTCAAGAAAAGACAGGCTGCAAAGCACAGGAAGATCTCAAAATTTTATTTTTCTTGGTTTTTTTTTTAATAATCTTCTTGTCCATACTCGTTTTACAGTGTAAATGGCTTCAAGCTCTTTCTGAATAGTAAAGACTTCATGAAATTATGTTTGGGGCCTTTTTAATTCTGGTTTGAGAAAGGATTTGGAAAGAAATATTTACTCATTTGTGTCTTGAAGAATCAAACAAAAGACATTTAAAGTGTTTAATTGGTTTTGATCTTCTGTTTGTTTTCAAAAAGATTGAAGAAAATATTTTTTTCTTTGTATCTCTTGACTTATAAAATAAATCCTGCAAGTTACATGTAATTAAACACATACAGGTTCATTGAGTTCACTGATTATTCCTTTTTTGCAAATGTCTCCTGACCACAGCTTGCCATGTGTGCTATATATAATTATCTATATATATATTAAACTTTATTGATCAGAAATATGTTATTATCTAAGAAGATCTTTATGGCCATAATGTTGTACCTGAAAAGATGCATCTATGTAAGCTTTGGTGTAAGATATAGCTTATGTTTTCTTCTATATCAAAATGGAACTATTGCTTCTATCTCAAATATATTACACATTTTTTTGTAACTCATTCAAAATAATGACTTTAGATTTCATTAATATATTGAGTTATTTTTATTTGTTTAATTTGGACATTTTTAGCGTTTGGTCTCGGTTGGTTTGGATTCGAAAAACACAGTTTGTGTATGGGACTGGAGAAAAGGAAAATTGTTATCAATGGCTCCTGGTCATACAGACAGAGTAAGTACAACTAAATAATCTGAGCATCAATATCATTCTAGTTCATTAAACTGTATCTGTATATACGTACTAGACCTCTGTCTGAACAAAACCCAATTTGATTTAGAAACTGAATTTGCCTAAAGGTTGATATGCATAAAGACATGAAGATATTTTAGATGTGTGCATTTATTTCTAGAATAAAATGTGTAACTCAAAATTTATTTGTATATGGTTTGTTGAGACTGAAAACATATAGGAGAAGTGCAGAATTAATGTACTTCTTAGACTCTAATCCCCATATGGGAAATCAAAATGCAAATAATTGCTTAAATTTTTCTAGTCTGTAAATGAACCTTAATGCTGTTTTATCATGCGTTTTAATTACTCTAGGGAAAAAAAAAGACAGAATTATATTGGGTATATACTGAATTTTCAGTATGGAATGAGAGGATAAAAGAGTCTTTCCAATAGATCCATTTAAAGCATTTCAGACTCCCTGTTAGTTTGCTAGAAGTTTTTACTGTTTTAAGTGTCCTGTGCTAGAAAGGCCAGCTCTGTTGACATCCTTTGGTTTTTTTATGCAGATATTTGATATTTCTTGGGATTTATACCAGCCAAACAAGCTCGTCAGCTGTGGTGTAAAACACATTAAGGTAATGAAATAACTCTTCATTCATAAAATATTTAAGCTGCAGTAATATATGCTCTATAAAATGTATAAAAATAGAATCTAAAAGGAATATAGAATGATAATATGGAAAGTCTTGTGTAGGAACAATATTAGTTCTTAGAACTGCAATCATGAATCACACCTGACTACACTAGATACGTTAAAAGATCTGTCTAGAGAAAAACAGACCCTCCCTGCTCAAAGACTTCATGCCCTGGCAGAAGTAATGTAGTAGGAATGAAACAGTTGTTAGTAGCATTGTATGTAATGACTGTAACATAATTTAAAATTTAGGTTCTCTAAAACATGCTGTTTGAAATCCAAAGTAGTGTAAGGCAGGATGCACACATTTCAGGTGACTCCAGGTACTCCAGTTTCTGAATCTTGGACAATGAATGAATTGCTGCACTTCAGATGTGCAATGAATTCAAAATCCATTTCTTACCATTTAAAGAGAGAGTTGGGAGACAGTGGAAGAGAAAGGAAGAGAAGCAGCATTTTCCTTTCTTTTAATTCTTTTCTCTGCTTGTATTCGTATCTTTGTCATTTGGAGCATCCTGTACCTGTTACAGGATTCAGAATTCGGACAATTCATGTACTTTTCAAGCATGCTCTGTTTGATCCATGTAGCAAATTCTGTGCAGAAAGACCTTTTTTTTTCAGGTTTAACTTTGTCATCAGGATTATCAACCGTGATTAGGAACCGTGTTTCACGTCACTCAAAAGTCACTGTCTTTTCCCATGCATGGTTTTCTATGTTACCAAATAACTGCAGTAGATGGCAGCTTGAAAGTTCTGTGTTCCTCTTGTGTGTAGGTTCCCACAGTGTGGAAATTGTGTAGGTTTTAATACAATGAACTTGTAGAGTAATATGTATTAATGGCCTACTGGAAAAAGTCTTAAATCTGTTGGCTAGATTGCACAAGTCTGATGTGACATGCTAGTTACAGAATTCCATGAACTTGTTTAATAATGATTTTTTTTTCTACTTCTCTAAGAGGACCTTTATACCAATAGTAAGCTAATATTTGCCAGCAATGATTTAGTATATTTAAGATGGCTTTATGATGTCAAAACATATCTATTTATATAAGCAAAAGTTTGAGCAACTTTTAAGGTTCTACAAAGGCTTTCTAAATAGCAATGTAACTTCAAAAATAATTGCTGTTTCCTCTGGGAAACCAGTATGAAAAATCAGAATTCTAGAGGTATTTAGGCATTTGGTTCAGGCAAGAGGTTTTTGTTGATGTGTGTTTTTTTTAAAACCACACCTTCTTGCTCTTTCAGATATCAAGAATTACTTTCATGTTTTTAATACTATTGTATTTTTTCTCAGATGATATTTTATGCAAATTGTAATAGTACTTAAGTTGTGTAGATAGTTCCATGTGAACTGATATTGAAGAATTACTTTTCTTAGACACATTACCTGCTTTCACATTGGAGCTAGGTGCTCAATTTATGCAGTGACTGTGTAGTTGCTTCTCAAGCAACAACATGGTCTGTCTTGAAATCTGTACTTTAGTTAAAAAAATACTACTGTCATGGTTTCACCCCTGCCAGCAGCTAAGTCCCCACCAGGTGCTCACTTACTGCACCACTAGCAGGACTGGGGAGAGAATTGGAAGGGTAAAAGCTGGAAAACTAATGGGTTGAGGTAAAGATAGTTTAATAGAGAAAGCAAAACCCGCACACAGAAGCAAAGCTCACCAAGGAATTAATTCATTGCTTCCCAGAGACAGGCAGGTGTTCAGCCAGCTCCACAAGAGCACACATAATGATGACTTGGGAAGACAAACTCCTTCACCTCAAATACTCCCCCACATCTTCCTCTCACTTTATGTACTGAGCATGATGCCATTTGATCTGGAATATCCCTTTGGTCAGTTTGGATCACCTCTCCCAGCTGTGTCTCTTCCCAACCTCCCATGCACCCCCTACTTCCTCACCAGTGTTGCAGTAGGTAAGCAAAGAGCCCCTGGCTGTGCAAGCTGTGCTCAGCAATAACAAAACCATCTCTGTATTAAAAACACTGTGTTCAGCCAAAACACAGCTCCATACCAGCCATTGTGAAGAAAATTAACTCTCCCAGCCCAAACCAGCACAACTACTTAAGATACTGGGATTTGTCTAATCAGTACTAGTTAGTCTAATCAATAATGGTAATTTCTGCTTATTTCTGGTATTGCAGGTACAAAAATCTATTCATGGTAACTTCTTACATTATCCCATATTAACTGAAGTCTGCTCAGAATTTTGAATTGATTATTGGTAACAGAGTGCCTTGCTGTGAAATACAGTTCCCTAAACACATATGCAGGAAACTCTGTATGCTGAGACAATGTAAGAGTAACCTGTCAGCAGTGATGCTTTCATGTTTTGCATTGGATTACTTCAGCAGCTTCACTTTCCAGTGCACATTTACATGTTTGGACAGGAGGGTTTGAAAGGAATATGCAAGTGCTTCTTGTTTGCAGAGATCTCAGAAATGACAGTGTTTATCTGGAGACTTAGTTGGCAAGTATTGTGCTCTGACAAGAGAGTTTGCATGTCTTTAGTTCAGGATTCATTGGTACATGTTGGGTGACCTAGGAGGGAATTCACACTTGTGTGATTGCTTTAATTACACACAAATGGTTTGTTAGAAAGTTCTTAAAAATCTCTGCCTCAGATGGCTCCGTGTGATCCACAGTTCTGATGAGAAATATATCTACAATAAAACCAGCTGCCTTCAAACAGAGCAAATAGAGTCTTATCAGAAATCTGCATGCTTAGGTGGCATCTTTAAATGTATAAAGTAACATAAAGTGCAAATGCACCATTTTCAGCATCAAAGAAAGATAAGATAATCTATTATGAAATACTTTTCAAAAATAACTGAAAATACAACTGACTCACAAATTCTTATTTGAAAGAATTTTAGTTTAATTTAATACTGATATCCGAAAATTCCTTCCCAACTACTCTGTTCTGATGATTTTATGGGAAAATAAAGTTGGTTAATAACATAAAACATTGTTAAACTGGAGAACTAAGTCATGGAAAAGGGGGCGGATGGTGATGTCTTTTGCAAGTAAGGTACTTCTCTTTCAGATGTTCATACTAAATTATAAGGTATTAGCAAAATAGCCATTTCTAAATCACTTCATGTTGCAGTTCTGGAGCTTGTGTGGCAATTCCTTGACACCAAAACGTGGTGTCTTTGGCAAGACTGGTGATCTCCAGACTATCTTGTGCCTCGCCTGTGCAAGGGACGAAGTGACGTATTCCGGTGCGCTGAACGGAGATATTTATGTATGGAAAGGAATCAACCTTGTACGGACAATACAGGGAGCACATGCTGTAAGTATCTCTTTCTAAATTAATACTGAATGTTAAGTAGATTTCTGGAAACCAGAAAGAGCAATGCGAGGTCACCTTGTCTGTGTTTCTAAGTGGTTTCAATGATACTCAGGATGTCACATTGGAATATTTTTTTAGAACAGTATACAGATTTGAAAAGTGAAGACATGTCAGTGAAAGTTTAACAAAAAATTTCCAAAGTGCTTGGTAATATCTACTTTTAATTGAAATGTTTTATATGAATATAAAGTGATTATACTTTTGCTATGTAGGTTTTAATTACATTTTCCATGTTATTTTAACCATATGGGTTTGTGATTAAAGCAGGCAGCGAAAAAACTCACTTTTTGGTTTGCATTCTGATTTGTGCATACTAAATTGTGAAAATCCTCATTACGTCTCATTTGTTAATATGCAGGATTTGACTTCTAATTGTCCAAGTATCACTTAAAAACAAAGCCAACCAGTTTCTGGTTGGTTTAACCTACAAAGCATGAAACTGCTAAGGTCACTTTATGAAGCTGTATGATTTGCTGGTTTAATGTTAATTTTTGTTTTGAAGAGCATTGTACCTTGTTGATAATATTTGAGGTTCCAATCTTAGCAATTTAACATGGTGTGAAAAAACAAGCATATGAGTTCTGATATTGCAGCTTCAAAATTGTAGATAAAAATTAATAACAGTTAATGATTCTTGCTTGTAAGAATGTGTTTGTTTTAACTGGCCTGTTGGACTGGGTGGCCTGACATTTGTAACTGAAGTATAAGAGTCACTCTTTGATTTAATCAGGTAGAGTGGAGGGGACAAAGTGATGAATGTTATGTGTGTGGGAGAGGTTGCAGTCAGTTGTGGCAAGCAGACTCTTGGTTTAGCAAAGAATACACATTCAGGATGATTGTGGCTTGTTGAATGAACTAATAATTCAAAAGTGATTGGAGTGCTTATTCTGTCAGTTGTATAATGACACTATCTCTGGTTATGAACAAAGATAAAGTTATGAAGAACATCTGTGAGTGAAGTGTATCCCAGACTATATTTTGCATTTGAGATTTCTTTATCTACATAGAAGTGTGTATATATATATATATATATATATATATATATATATATATAAATAAAAAAATTACAGATAAACCTAGACAAGCATACTGTCCTGTATGCATCTGTAGAAATATAAAATATATTCAAGAGGGCCCAAATTATGAATCAGGAAGTATGAAGGGATATTCATGGTGTGGAGTTATGCTTGCTCTGTAACTTCAGATCTAGTTTCAGTCTTCATAATATGTGTTCAACAGCGTTCTGCTGTTTTCTGTGTTCTCCTGAGATGATTGGACATTGTAAGTGCAGACCTCGATTCCCAGAGGAAAGAGTATATTTTCTCCTGTTGAAAACTGATGCCAAAATATTCTCCAATCCTGTTGTGCTGTAGGAGACAGCTGTCCTGCATATTAACTTGTTACTTGGACTATTTAGACTTGCAACAGTTTATTTCTCAGAATAATGCAGTGCTTTTCAGCTGTTTAAGTATGAAATGCCAACTGATAAACATAAGATGATGAGAGCTTGTTGCTCCCTTATGTGCTGTGTCAGTTCTGAGTTGACCATAAGATCAAATTTGAAGTGCAGTAGTGTCCTTATCTTCAGTAACATCAATGGACAGAGCTCAGGTGACCTTGGAGTAGGTCTCATCTAGCCTTCTATTTTTGCCTCTGTCTAGGCTCAATGGACTTGTACTTTGCAGTTCTGAAAATTAAGTAGGAACACTAGTTCATGTCTTTGAAATTAATTTTTACAGGAGATTAGAGTCACTACAAATCTCATGGATTTTAGGGGAAAAAAACCCAATAAAATATGGAAACTTTTTTCCAACAAAATTAAACCTTGTTTTTCAATTAAAAATTACCTTAAAGGATAACTGACAGACTACTCTAAGCCCAACATATGGAAACTTGAAATGACAGTGTCTCTTCAGCCATACTAAAATATTATCATGATATTTTGTGGCTACTTAATTTAATAAATGAATGTACTTAATTTTATAAATGATAAATTATGTCCTTCTTGTCCAAAGGAAATGGAAGTGCAAACAAGACTTATGGTGTGTGTATGTTGTTGTAGGGACAGTGTGCACATAGTAAGGAATTGACACAAATTTCTCTTCAGTGTGCTAGTGTTGGAATTGCCATCCCTGCACACCTGTTCATCATCCTGCCTCTTTACTCCTCAACAGGTGTGATGTAAACTGTAATCTTATTGAAGGAAGATGTCACATTATTTGCATAAATACCATTCTTTTCTTACAGCATAAACAGCAGATATCTGAGATACTGGAAAACAGTTTCTAAAGCATGTTAGTGATGTGGAGAAATAGCCCAACCCCAGATTTATTAAGATATTATTAAGACATTGTCTGCATTAATATAGAAAACCTGTTGTTTTCAAAGGTTGGTTCTCTTTGTTGTGGTTGCCCTAGCTGAAAGGACATTTTTCATTTTAAGAATAATTCAATGTGGAAAATAAGGCATGGTCTCCCAGTATGAGCAGCCAATGAAACAGATAGCAACTTTAACAAGCAAAATAAGAATTCTTCATTCAGACAGATTATCTGTTTTCTGTCATAGCAGTACTAACAGAGAGAAAAGTAGAGTTTCCTGAAGATTTCCATCTGAGTTTGAATAGAAACAAAAAATTGAAAGCACATAAGTTAAGAGTTAGAAGAGGATTAGGGAGTTCACTTAAAATAGAAGTAGGAATGAAATGTAGGAAAAGATGGAAATGAGCAGGGTTTAGGAGTAAAGGCACAGAGTTAATGTGCAGGGAACAGTGGATAACAATGGGAAACTTCAATTCTAGATTTGCCTCCTAAATAATAATCCTAGTAATGAAAATTTTAAAGGGGGGAAAGAGAACAATAACATGAAAGCATGTGTAAATTCACTGGTAATGATAATACTCCATGAAGTTATTTGTAGGTGATGGATCTGGCTTTGGAAAATTAATAAATACCTTGACTAATAAAAAAAAAAAAAATAGTTGTCTTATTTGTGTACCAGTGCAAAGAACAGATTATAGAATCTTCCACTTACCACTTTATATGTTCTACATTCAAGGTAGTCCATGACTATTAAGGTACATACAAGATGTTACTTGGCTATTAAAACAAAATTGTATGCTTAGTTAAAACACTGTATGTTTTATAGATTCTTGTGTGCTATGCTTTTGCCTTGCATAGTAAATGTACATAAGACGCTTTCTCAGCAGATGAATAATTAATTTTGAGATAGTCTTTCAGAGGTACACATTAAAGTTGTGTGGATTGATGTCAGAAACTGAGGTTAAATAACAAGCTTGAGGTTAAATAACAGGCACTCTGTTAAAACCATTGCACGCCTATGTCAGTTGGCTGGATACTAATTAAATATAGATGGAAACAATATAATGAACTTAAATGAATGGTTTTAAACTGGTATCATGTACCAACACATTAAGTCATGCAGTATTTTCTCCTGCCGCTTAGACTAGTCATTGGTTTCAAAGGTAACTGTTCACTTATTTTAGCCAAAGGGAGGTATATGGACAACTACATTAAATTTTTATAGTAGTATGCACATTTTTAAACTGTTTCCTGGATGATTTGTTGGACAGGAAGATCACATTTCACAGCAGTGTCCTCTGTAACCTCACCGACACCTATCTTAAATGTTTGCAATCCGTTTCCTTACTCTGCAGTATGTGTTGGGAGAGACAATGTCTCAGGATGAGTGCCCAGCATGGGTGTTGCTTTACATTTCTGTGTCCTGTAGTATATTTGGGAGTAAAAAGGAGGCACTGGAGTTGTTTTTGTGTTGGTATAGTGTCTCTGTTCTCCATGTTGCTCAGTAGTTGCTCCTCAGTTTCCATATCATCCTCCTAACTATAGCTAGCTGCAGTCATCATGTGTTTTGGGAATTGCATAGTCAGAGTGGTGGATTTTATACAAACAACTGCATTTAGATAAACTGACACTTGATTTTTGCACACTGGGGACAAGATTGGTCCAGCAGCAGTAGAAAACCATAAACTGCTTCAGTATTGGAAACTTCTTGGATTCAAGTAGTGGCTAAGTATTCTTGCAGGAGGGATCATCTTTATCAAATTCTTCTTGTACTTCTCCAGCTTTCAACTATAATTTCTGGTAGATCTGGGCTTTTTTTTTTTTTTTTATTTGCTCTCATTCAACTATTTTTTTTCTTGAATTTGAGGGAACACAGATGTGATACCAGCTGGTTATGTTGGAAAAACAGGAAATATCCAGCATTCTGAGAAAATGTTGATAGATTTGAGATATTATTTCCAGAATTCTCCTGTTCATTAGGAAGTGCAATGAAGAATTTGTAAAAGAATAATAAAGTCTGTATACCAAGCTTCATAAGTTTCAAGATGGAAGTCTTTGATTTACACTTTTTATTTTCATTCAGAGCACAGTCTTTGTGGCTCACATTCAGATGGATCTAACAAAGTCAGTGCAATTGTTTACCTTTCATTACTACTAGAGGGTTTTTAACCATCAAGAATCAAATTATGTTGATGACAATTTCAGGCTGAAGGATTAAAGAAGCATGAAGACTCCACAGCTGATTTGCATTAACAATCTTGTCAGTTTTTAAAAGGAAGGATTTAGTGGAGGATTTACTGGCCAAGCTACCTCAGTAAAGAATCTGTCTTTTCCCCTTTAAGTGTGAGCCTAACAATTGTATGAAATGTAGCAAAGCTCAGCTTTTTCCATTAGATACTTACAGTCCCCATTAATGAGGGGCATTTTTATAGTTTTCATCTCGTTCTCTTATTCCAGTGGCACAAAGACTGAAATGAGAGTGTCCTATTGCATTTCAAGAGGTTGGGCAAGCACATCTGTCAAATCTCCTTGACAACCACTATGTCCTTTTCAAGATAAGGATATTCTGTTGAACGGAAAAGAGATCAATTCTGGATCCACTTGATCTTATCTTCAGAGCATTCCTTCAGCTCCCTCCCACATTGCCAAATGTCTGATTATTTTTTTAATACCGACTAATTAAATAATGGATTTTGGAAAGAGTTAATTACAGAAAAGAAAATAATTCGATTATCAAGATTGCATTCCAAAAAGAGCTTTAAAAGACTTGAACTTGGACAGAATTCAGCGTATGCTACAAAATGAGCTGAAATTCCTCTAGACTTTTATTTATTCCATGGCACCTAGAATCATAGAATCACTAAAACTGGAGATGGCCTCCAAGATTAGAGTCCAATTGTTAACCTGGCACTGCTGTGTTCACCACTAAACCCTATCCACAAGTGCCACATTCCACCTGTTTTTGAATGCTTCTAGGGATTATCCCTCTAGGACTTCCCTGGGCACCCTGTTCCAATACTTGGCAACCTTTTTAGTGAAGAAATTTTTACTAGTATCCAATCTAAACCTTCTCTGGTGCAACTTGAGGCCATTTCCTCCCATCCTGTCACTTGTTACCTGGAAGAAGAGACCAACCCCCACCTGGCTACAGCCTCATATCAGGCTGTTGTAAAGGGTGATAAAATCTCCCCTGAGCCTCCTTTTCTGCAGGCTAAACACCCCCAGCTCCCTCAGGTGCTCCTCATAAGACTTCTCACAATAGTAAAGCTTAATGCAGTAAAACAGATAGGCACACATGGAGAAAAACAAATACATTTTGTGCTGTGTTTTCAAAAACATCCAGGATCCTAAGGAAACAGAGGATTTTCAAGACATTAGAGATAATGAGAGTTAGCCTTCTACTCTGCTTATGTCTTAAAAATTCCACTACATTTCTGTTTAGACATGTACTGCTCCTGAACTTGTGGCTTGTCATAAAAGTCTCTTTCTTGAGAATGGACATGACATGCCAAAATATTTGAAGTTCTGTCACCCAAGTCTTTCAGTTTTCATTGTCATTTGATATTCTAGTAGGCTTCTTTTTTTTTGTGAAAGCTGAGAGACTTTTTTTTGTAACATGAAAAATTATTTCCTTGTTCCCTGATGCTAGAGAAGCAAGCACAATCCATATTTCATTATGACCAGTCCATTATGATATTTTTCTTAGTTGTAATTTAAGAAGAAAAAACATATTGCTAGGAGATAATAGTAATGAGTACTCCAGAATTCTCACAAGTAACATTGTTGTATCCTTATTTCTTCTTTGAGTGTACAGCTTTTTTTCCCCCCAAAAGTCAATCTCTCCTTTGCAAATGATCTTTGCAGTTAATGTGCTTCATTACTATAAAATCCAGACCCTATCTAAAGAACTGTTGGAACTTTACTTCTTTACAAAACTGAAATTTTGGACCAATATTACAGAATATATGTGTATATTATTGGCTGGTCTACTTTCTTTTGAACAGGAATTAGAGACAGATTTTCTCTTCCATTGTTTCTAATGCTCCTAATACTCTCTTGTTTACTTTTGTCATAGCTGAATATTGCATACTTAAAATAAATATAAAACAATTTTTTAAACTTCTAATGGGCTTACCAGCTAAAGTTGCCCTTTCAGTAGCTTTGCTTACTGAAATGTGTGTGTTATTTCTTAACATAAGGCTAGTGAGTTGTGTAGGTAATTAAAAAAACCCAATAGTGTGTATGCCATTTAGATATGTATTGTGTTAAATCAAATATAGTGGCTATGTGGCTATAGTATCTTTATTTTAATGCTACATGTATCATCTTTGCCTATTTGTTATCCTGAAGAAAACATGTATCAAATGAGTTGAAGAAAATGGGTTAGATTTTGTTTCCTGATGTTTGCCTTTAAAATAAGAATTTATATTAAATTTTCAAGGGTGTAGCATGATCATTGTTTTCTTAAGTTTTATATCTAAACTTAAATTTTGAATCAGTCTTCCTTGGTTTAAAAAATAAAAAAATCCCAGATGTTTTTTTGCATTGTCTTATAGCAGCTGAGTACTAGCAACAAAGGCCCTGAAGCAAGCCCAATAGAGATCATGGGAAATCTTCATGCTGACATTAGAGTTGGACCAGGTCCTAAGGCAAGAGGATATGAAACTAAGCTTTCTAGGGATGAGAAGCAGCACCCCTATGGTGATCATCATCAGAAGGAAAGCATTCTTGCAGCAATTCACTTTATGTTTATCACTTGTGGTTAATTCTGCTTGTTTTGAGTTAGTTTCTGTTTCTGACTTTCTCGTATTTGAATTGTATTAGTTGCATACTGGTTTTCTCCAATCTGTGTATGTTGTTAAAAGTAACTTTTTTCTCTCTTTAGGCAGGAATTTTCAGCATGAATGCATGTGAAGAGGGGTTTGCCACTGGTGGCAGGGATGGCTGTGTTCGCTTGTGGGACTTAAATTTTAAACCAATTACTGTGATTGATCTCAGGGAAACAGACCAGGGGTATAAAGGTAAAGAGAATTTTGCTGCTGTCAATATACCAGTGAGATAGGGAATTTATCAGTGTTTTGAACAAGAAAAGACTTTAAAACCCAAAGTGTTGTTTTATGTACATTACCATGAACTATTCCCTTGAAATAGAATAGATCATGCCCACTAGTATGAAGGTCACAGTTACTTTTACAAGCAGTACATATGATGAGGATGTAGACACAGATTTAATTTTTTAATGCACATTGTTTCTAGAGCACAGCAGTTTTTAACAAGGAACAGTAATGCTTTAAGAGAATTTGAGGCAGTGAGATCTACAGTGTAAAACAACAGAGTACAACAATTTCATTTGCTAGTTATCCAATTTTTTATTAAAACTATTTGGATGTTATCTACAGTTTTGTGAAACTTAGAACACTGCTTACTTGTAAATATGACTTCAGTTACAGTTCATGTCATACTAAAACTTTGCATAGAGTGTTTCAGATATTGTTGCTGTAATGATTTAGGATAAGAGTACAAGCATGTACTGAAGCACTAGTGTCACTTACAATATTGCTTTTGTTGGCATTAGGTTTTCTTCACCCCCAGTCACTTTTGTTATTTTCTAGTATCTTGCCAAGGATTTGAAAATGTGCTAGAATGTCTGATAGCAATGAGACACTCAGGGTCAGTGCATAACTGATTACAACTGAAGTCTTTGTACGGTGTAATTGACATGGCATTCCCACCAAGAGTGTGAAGTATTGCAACAGGATGGAATACATTTCATTTTAAATATGCCCTGCAGTAGAGTGGCTCTATTTTAAATTTAAATTTACTCAGTTGCTGCTTCTGAGTTCTGATACATGTAGCTGAAAGCTGTTTCATTCTATTTCATTCTTTCAGACTTGTTCTCACCTCCAGTTGCCTCCGTTACTTCTGATGTAACAGGCTCTTACCATAAACCTTTGCCTTGTCAAATGCCCATGACAGAGCAAGCAGATTTAAAAAAAATCTTATACTGAATAAAATGAGTTTTCTGACTCTTTTCACTTCACTCTTTTTTTAATATACTTCTGAGGATTGTCTCTATGACCTGTCCTCTTGCTCGTTTTCTTAATTGCATTTTCTGCTACTCCACTGTCTTACCTCTTGGTATACTCTATATATATCCTCCAAGTAGTCATGAAAAGGTTTATGTCCAAGGGCAAGTATGCCACTATTTATGAAATAGATAAAAAAAGTAAAAGAAGTAAATCCAGAAATAAGAGAAGGGATATGGATACTTCTTGTCATTTTCTTGCTTTTATGCTTTGTCTTTTGCTATTTTACCTTTGTTTTTCAAGTTCTGAGGATGTATCTCTAAGTGACAATCTCTTCTACAGGTCTCTCTGTAAGAAGTGTTTGCTGGAGAGGAGACCATATACTCGTTGGGACACAAGATAGTGAAATTTTTGAAATTGTGGTGCATGAGCGTAATAAGCCTTTCCTGATAATGCAGGGGCACTGTGAAGGAGAGCTGTGGGCTTTGGCTGTCCATCCTACAAAACCCCTGGCCATGACTGGAAGTGATGATCGATCAGTCAGGTTAAATTTTGTTTCTTTGTTAAACTGCATACAGTTTTAGACAATCAACTCATTTTGTAGGCAACCTAATTGAAATGTACGCATTTTAAAGCTAGTAAAATGTGGCATTGATGTACTCCTACAGTTAAGTTATGCAGGAAATGAGTGTTCTTCAGTAATAAAATACAGTGGAAGTATGTATTTCCCAAAACCCCCCAGATATGAAATTTGAAAACATTTTGTTTAGGCTAACATTGAGCACTCAGACATAAGTATCCTTTCAGTCTTTCCTTTTAAGGAGTTATGTTAAGGATGCACAGCTTGTGATGAAAAAAAACTGTGATAAAAACTTGCACATTTTACTCTTACCATATTTACTTTTCCAAATGCTGCAAATAAGCTTTTAATGTGTGAGTTTCATCAATCCTAGTCCATGCATTGTAAACAGAATATAAATGCTCAGAAAGCCCACTAAATTACTCCCTCTTACATGTTCATCTCTATTTTTTTTGGTCAAACCCACCTTTTCTTTCTTATAAGTTAAGGTGTCAGTGTTTTTGTTAAATATCTTAAGTGCAACACAGTTAAGCAAATTAATATTTAAATTATTAATATTATTATTACTCTGTAATTCCAGATATGATTGTACATAATAGATGTAATCTACCTTGTTATAAAAACACATATTTGAATATTTTTAAGGAGTTATCAATAATGACTTTTTAATAGGAAAAGTTGTTTATACTGATCCAAGTCTTTAATTGTTATTTAATGTTTCTGACTAAAATGATTAGCAAAATAGTGAAATTTTTTCAGGAGTGGTCTAAAAGTATGTATTGTCATATGTTATTATTTTTTATATTCAGAAAATCAAAATTAATCTCTCCCCACATTTTATCATTAGAGATATTCCCACCTTTTAAAATATAAAAATATTTCTTGCTGTATACATAATTCACACTTATGTTTTAGATTTTCCTTGTGGAAAATTATTTTCAAATAGGGACACTGCCATGTCTATCATTGTGCAGAAATTGAGGGCTTCATCTTGTCTATGACAAAGCTGCACACCCATTTTACATTTGAAATAATTACTTTATTTTAGAATCTGGAGTTTAATAGACCATGCTCTGATTGCCCGGTGCAACATGGAGGAGCCCATTCGCTGTGCTGCAGTTAGTACTGATGGAATCCATCTTGCTCTTGGAATGAAGGATGGCTCTTTCACTGTGCTTCGAGTCAGGTATGTTACAAAACTTAAAAATAGATATGTTTTTAATATTTTGATCTCTTGTGGCCATGTATGTGGTCACTTGTGGTTTTGTTTTAAATTACAGAGGGTGCTCAGATTTTTTAAATGTGTGCTACATATGTTCATGTTGTTGTATAACAAACCATTTGACAAAGCATACTGGTCTATTTGCAGAGAGAGGCAGTTCTAGGATATGTTTTGCTTTGGGTTTTAGATTTATGAGTTACCTTTGAATTGCTAAGAAATAAATTTTCATTACTTTGTAAATTGTTTCTATGTGCTGGAATTCTGCTGTCAGCACATAATGCATACAAAACGAGTACTGCCTTGTGCTGCTGTGATCCCGCAGTTTTAAAGGGAAAATGAGATTTGTCTTTTATGTCAGTGAAGTTTCCTTCCATAGGTGAATAAAAATCTCATAATCTACTAGATGAAATTTTCTTGTCGACCCAGCTTGAACAGTTCCTTTTTTTCACTCTCCTTCAGCCCAGTGAAGCACCTTCTTGTGTCACTGTTTCCTTCCGTTTTTTTCTCCATGAAGCCCTAACCAACTCTAAAAACAGCAGTGTTGTGTTTGCACACAGGATAGCTAGGTTCAATATATAATTTCACAATCTTGTTCGTTTTTTAGACTGGGAACTTGACAGTGTGATGAGGCTCTTCTCTACTTATGACATGCTTTCTTTCATACTACAGAGATATGACTGAGGTTGTTCATATCAAAGACAGGAAAGAAGCTATTCATGAACTCAAATATTCTCCAGATGGGAATTTCCTAGCTGTTGGTTCCAATGACAGCTCTGTGGATATATATGGCGTTGTTCAGCGATACAAGAAAGTTGGGGAATGTATTGGATCCTTAAGCTTCATCACGCATATGGATTGGTCTTCAGACAGTAAATACTTACAGACCAATGATGGCAATGGAAAGAGACTTTTTTACAGAATGCCAGGTAGGATTCTGGGTTGTCTTCATGCTATTTGTTACTTATAACAGAAATAACATGTAGTGGTTTTGTAAAAAAAAAAGCCAAATGTAAATCTTGGTTCAAAGCATGGGGGTGTAGACAAAGGTTTTTGTAAGTTCATAATATTTGCCACATTTGAGTAAGTACAGCATTTTTCTAGCAAAGTTCCTGAAATATTTTTATCCTTATATGCTTAGTCTCCTTTCCAATGTATATTTTTAT
Source organism: Vidua chalybeata (assembly GCF_026979565.1). NCBI lineage: Eukaryota > Metazoa > Chordata > Aves > Passeriformes > Viduidae > Vidua > Vidua chalybeata. Next base: position 17,542,718 of record NC_071535.1, read on the forward strand.
ACTAGAGATGCTGCCTTATAATTTATTTTGTTTCTCAAAAATAAATATTTTCTCCCACTTTTTTTTTAAGAATTAAAATGCAGCATTTAAATTAAATTTTCCAATCGCTTAATGGCTTTGTTCTTATAGAGCTTGCATCTTAAGTAAACTATCATTTAAATGCACTGAATGGTTTTTAAAATGTGTGGAATAATCAGTACGTTGCAGCTCAGAAGAGGCATTTGGTTGTCTAAAACTATGCAGCAGACAGAGGAATTCAACTTAAAAGAGCTTTTACAGTGAGGAACTTTGTGATAACCCCATTATTGCAAGTGTTTACAAGACAATTTTCTTGAAAACTTGACTGAAGTGTCCCATAGTCTTGAAATAATTTCTATCAAGGTAGTTCCCTCTGTAGAGCACATATGCACATATTGCTATCTTAAAGCTTGAAATTTAAGTAGTCCTTATTAATATATGCCAATGGCAGTATTTATCTCAAGGCTTGGCTTCTGTCTGTTGCATACACTCTTTATATAATGTTCTGTATTCTTCCCACTCATCTTTGTACTATTTCTATTTGTAGTGACTGTGTATTATCACCACTTTTTATAATGTCCCTTCATTCTTAGACAAGATTTATGCTTTGCACTGTACATTATTCACAGATTCTTGATGCTTTTTATGACTCTCTGCTGAAGCATCTAATTCATTCTATGCACAACTTCGATTCTGTGTGCTGAATGCAACAGATGATGTGTAAGAAAAGATAGTGAGAAGTTAATTAGACAGTAACAAATAGACAGGAGGAGGAATTTGAAGTTATATAGACAGCTTTCAACCTGGAGTTTCTTCATATGTTAGAATGTGGGTTTGTAGAACCTTGTTTATGAAAAAAAGTTTATCAAAGTCAGTGAAGTTAAAGGAATCTCCCAAATATTTCAAAATAATGATCAAATTGTGTAACACTTGAAATTCCACAATGAATCAAGAAGCTTACAGTTGTCTGGCACAAGATCTGCAGGACTTAGTTATGGATATAAACAGTACTGTTTATCATCGTTTACATGGATTAGTGTTTGAAAGGCTGAGAAGTGGATTGTTGTCCTGCTCACCTTCTGCAGGTGTGCATTCAGTCTGACTCACAGCTTTCACCTTTGCCTGCACTGTTCTTGCATTGCTCCAGCCCTTGGCTTCTGGCCTTTCCAGAAGACACAGTATCTATTTAATGGGCCTTTGGTCTGACTCTGTTCCTCAGCTCTTACCTTGTGGTATTGGATCACTACCAATAGAGCTGGTGTGAAATAATGTAACAAGGATCTAAGCACAAAATTGGTGGTTTTAGTAATTTGCAGTGGCCAGATATGAGTTCTTCAGTTCTTGCTCTAAATAATCCAAGTTTCTACAATCATTCAGCAACATAATTTTTTAATGAACTTTATCTTAGAATGATTACATGCATTTTTGATAAAATTTAAAAAATAACACAGTCTCAAGCAGATACCAAGAAATAATAAAAACTATAAAGTACCAAACCTATGATCTTCTGTTAAATAGTCTTGAGAAGTCTTCTTACTGATACTGTTGGTCATAATAGGCAATACAAGATCAGGACCATTTCAGAAGTCAGTTTTTAATTCTGTTGTACTTGGATTTGATTTTTAGAGAATGTTTTATAATGTTGCATTCTTGAAAATTGCATGAGCGAATATTGAGAAATGGCTCTTTATTTTTTGCTTAGGTGGAAAAGAAGTAACAAACAAGGAGGAATTGAAAGGCATTCAGTGGGCATCATGGACCTGTGTTTCTGGCCTTGAAGTTAATGGAATCTGGCCCAAATATTCCGATATAAATGATATAAATTCTGTGGATGCGAATTTTATTGGTCAAGTTATGGTTACAGCTGATGATTATGGAATAGTAAAGCTCTTTCGATACCCATGTCTAAGAAAAGGTAGTGATTTATAAATTCAATTATATGCATGTTCTTAAATTGTGACTATTCAAGAAAAATGTAATAGAAGACTGGAAAATTAAATGGTTTTTAATATCACTTTCTTTTTAAAAAGAGTTTTAAAAAATGAGGGAATACCAGTCTTTAAAAACAACACCCAAACCATTAATTTAAGTACATAAAGTTTGAAGACATTTCCTAAGACCTATCCATGCTATTGTAACCAGCACTAAAATTGAATGATGTCTAGAATGAAGTTCTTCTAACAGCTCTGAGACAATGAAGCCTTTCTGATCTAAAAAGATTACCTATAATGGAGTGCTGTTAGGAACTTCATTTCAGTAACCCATCCAATGACTGTGTTGCAGTTAGGTAGCTTTGAAAACGTTAACTGGGTGTACTACTACTACCAGTTCTACTGCTAAACATGGGAGGAGATGAATTGTTAGAAGTACTTAGCACTGACATTGTACATTGGGAACCCGTGCTACAAGCATGTATAGGGGGATGTTTTCATAGACTTAAATATAAATGATTTAAATAACTGTATTTTTTCAAAGTAGAAGTAATAATTTTACTTTCTAAAAAGTAAAATAAAATTAATACAGTGAAATTTTTAAAATCTCTGGTACACCTTATACAGCATTATCATATGTCTTCTGTTCTTGTGTTTGACTTGATGAAGTTATATTTTGGAACCTAAACTTAAAAATGTATCTTAAACACACATTAAAATTTGTGAAAACTGCAAAAAGATGTTGCTATTGATTAAAATACCAGTAGTAATTAGAATATCTTTATTAAACACTACTTTTTCTATGGGTTCTTTAATATTACATTCTAAGGTCCTTCTGAAACATTTATTTCACTAATATTGAGAGATATTTTTATTCCTGTTCTAGGAGCAAAGTTTAAAAAATATCTTGGTCATTCTGCTCACGTGACAAACGTCAGATGGTCGCACGATCACCAGTGGGTTGTCTCCATTGGGGGCGCCGATCATTCTGTCTTTCAGTGGAAGTTTGTCCCCGACCGCAAGTTGAAGGACACTCTTCATATAGCACCCCAAGGTAAGGAACTAACTGAAAAAAACACAACAGAAGACTAAAAGAGAAGTAAAATTCTTTGGTGACAGTATTGAAATAAATTGTCAGTCTGCTCAATTGCAACAGTTGTTGTTCTTTAAACTTTGAAGGTGCCTGATGCACCTGGTAGAGTTGTTTAATATTTGCCAGTACCCTGTTGTCTTGGTTTGGCATTAGTTGGTCTTTGGTGAAGATGAAAAAAATCTGTGCACTGGCATTTGGCCAATGGTCAAACCATCACACCTGTGTGTTCAGGCTAGCGAGCAGATGAAAAACCTTCACTGCTGTGACTCTTTTACAAAGAAAAAATTTAAAAGTTCAAACATAGATATGAATTTCGGAATACTGTATATATCACCCTTGACTAAATTGACAACTGGATGCTCAGGTGTCACTGGAAAAATACAGTTTTATACTAATTTGTTTAAATTTTTGAAGTATTTAGGTGATAATGTAAGTATTATAACTGATTATTTAATTTTTTTTGAAAGCAGAATATAGATGTTTTTTGTTTGGGAAAAAATGAAGATCATGTTTCCACTAGTGACTAATTAAACAATTATTCTCATGAGTTTCCTAAAATCAAAACAGTTAACTGAGTGCCTCCCTTGGAAATTCCTAAAGGAATTTAGAGAATCCTCTGGGGAAATGAGAATATAGATTTACAATGAAATAGGCTGTTTCACCATTTAATTGCTCAGCTCAGATGAGTATATATCAGTGTGGATCCAGGAAACAGGTAAATACAGATGCAGTGCTGAACTTGTCAGTGACAAATGCAGAAGGAAACAATAACAGGTTCTTAATACATGTCAAACTTTACGTGACTACCCTTTTTCTCTGCAGTCACAAAAAATTTTCCTCTTTCTTGCCATCTATAATTTTTCCCTCCCCCCTAACCTACTTGAAGAATTTCTACTTGCATCAGTGGCTCACTTTAACATAAGTTTCTCTTGGGACCCTTTGTTAATTTTGTGCAAGTCTTAGTTTCTGCTTTATACTGATAATTTAATTATCTTGTTTTTCCTTGCCTCCTAACATTAAAGCTCACGAAACTATTTTAGTTAATGAAAACTAACTCACTCCAGCATACAAAATTATCATATTTATGGCTTATTTCCTATGTAGCAGCAGAATTGTTCCTGTCAATTATTAGCAGTTTATGTTGTAGTCAATATAAGCATTGATTATCAAATCAGGAACTTTAAGCATTTAGTTTAAACTTTCTGGCTTGTAATTTAGGTTGCTTAATTTTTTATTTCTGTTTTCTTGGTGACAGAGAGTCTGGTTGATTCTAATAGTGATGAATCAGATTCAGATCAGTCTGATGTTCCAGAGCTGGACTCTGAAATTGAACAAGAGACACAAATCACCTATCGTCGACAGGTAAAGATTTTAGTTTTAATGGCAGTTGGAAGCTTCCTAGGGTTTAAGTTGGTCATTTATGAAGACTGTTGAAATCTCAGAACTGGGGAGTCGGCACAGGAACTGATCAAAACCTTTAGAATTTTTACCTGATGCATTCAAAAGATCAAGCTTATTAAAATATACTGATTAATTATTACAAGTAAGATATTAATTAATATTAACATTAACAGAGAGAAAAATTATTACATGTAATCCTAGAATGCAATTTAAAACCAAGCTGCACTACATAGTCACCAACTATAGGTATTGGAGGGGTTTTTTCAGTTATGTCTGAATAACATTTTCATGAGTGATAGCAGCAGCTGATTTCTCAGAAACATGTTTTTCTGATGAGTCTTTTAATTTTTAAGTATGCTTTTTCTTAAAGGTTTACAAAGAAGATCTACCTCAACTTAAAGAGCAATGCAAAGAAAAAAGAAAAAGTGCAGCTTCTAAGAGACGTGAGCGAGCCCCAGGGAACAGTATAAGACTACATTTTGTTCATGGGTACGCAAACCAAGATTCTTCAAAATATACAAGCAGACTTTGATTTTGTAGACTGGTGTTTATAATTTAATAATCTGATTAAAGACTTTTATATCTGTTGCTTTATGATTTGCTATTTTAATTTATATCTGTAGAAATAAATTTACACTAAATAAATGAAAAGCTTTGATGCCAGCATACTAATTCTACACATGAATTCTGAAGTGAATTTGAACTCAAGCTTGAGCTGGTACTTATTGCTTGAATACTAGTGACTATATAAAGTATTCAGTAATCTCACCCATACTTCTCAGTATCTGGAAAGCAGTAGTTCTCTTTGATGTATGATTTTGATAGCTAGAACGGAAACTTTGTGTAGTTGAAGATGACTGGGTTCTGGACAAAGGGGTGTTTCTAGCAGTGATTTATTAAAAAAAAAGAAGTATAAACTGTTTGTGCCTAGTCTGAAACAACTTACATGTTCTTTTCTTAATTTAGGAATTAAATGTAATTCTTAATAGGTCTTGTAAGTTTGTTAAAAATGAGTTTATTCTTTTTTTGGTGCTAGTTTGAGTAGCAGAATGACGTTTGGATGCATCCTCAAAATCTTATGATTTTATCTTTAGGATTAGTAGTTTCCCATAATTCTTCATAAATGAAGAATTTTTATCAGCAAAAAGATGTGGTGTTTTAAAGCAAACTGGTACTAGATGTTACTACATTAGAATAATAATCAGAAATATAAATTCTCTTGATATAAAGCAAAACCAAAACCTTTATTCAAGTAAGAAGTTGCAAGTCAAGTTTTCCTTTCAAAGGATACCTCTTTACAGGAATACAGCTTCTTTTCTGATGTAACTAAATGCAGGGAGAAGTTACTGATATTGTCTGTCTTTATAATGGAACTTTAACAATTTTAGTAGGGCTCCACATGGAATGCATAATAAATTAATTGACTAAGTATAGTTAATATTCAAATCAGCAATTTTGTCTGCAGAAGACGTAGTCTGAGTAGTAGCTTTGGAAATAATGACAACTGGGAAGCTTGGTACAGAGTTGGGGTTTTTTATTTCTCTTTTTGGTACTCCCGAATTCTCAGTTGAAGATCTTTATATCTATGTAGAGAATGCATTAAGGTGGGTAGCTGCTGTATGTAGTCTTTAAAAGTTTGTCTAAGAATAAAACCAAATGATCCTGAAGAAGATGTAGGACAAGCAAGGGCCCTGGATCTTTGGTATTATTGTTATTTCCTTCACAACAGAAGTGGAGCTTGACCAGAATATCCAGGAATGACCAGAAGTAGAATGTCCTGTTGTGTTCTGTCTGGTTACCTTATGGGCATCAAGAAAACTAATGAAGAATCCATGCTGAACAACAGATTTTTCTCAATGTCCAGGCTGTTAACTTTAAAGTGACCCACATCCAAGTGAGTAATAGGCATATTCTCTGATTCAGGAAGTCTGCTTTGCTTCATCTTTCCTTAGCTGCAATGGAAATGTCTTGGATGTTCCTTGAAAATATAAGAAGTGGTGCTTTTTTTTTTAATTAGGGGAATCAGAGGCTCTTTCTCTTTTCTTTGTTTTTGAGCTTGTTGGTGTTGTGTTTTGAATTTGTCAACTGCCGTGAAAGACAAACTTGTAAAAAATCTCTTGATAACCTGTAAGAAATCTCTTAAACCTCTGGTTACTTCCTGTTTTGGAAGGGAATAAAATTCAGAGTATGTGAGCCAGCTTCTGACTAACATGGATGAGGAAAGAACTTCTATTAAGAGGTTCAACTGTGTCTTTCTCTAAGAGATCTGATTCAGTCATGATCAGAAACACTTTGTTAAATTGGTGTACAAATTTGGTCTCTTTTTGATTATTCCTGTATCTTAATTCTGCCATGTATTTGGCAGGGTGGTGGTTTAGAAACATGAACTATTCAGAAGAACCTTTTTCTTGGAGTCAATGCTTATTATGCTTTCTTTTGGCTGGAAGGGAATAAGGATGCACATATAATACTCATGCCCTGTATTCTCTCATAGCTATGCTGTTGATTTCACAAGAATGATTTTTTTATATTTTTGAATATGCATAGAATCATATAATTATTTTTCAATATTCAATGTATTTAAGCACAATCTAGTTTGAGTTTCAGGATATTAAATAAACTAACCTTACTGTAAGATGAATTTTGGTAACAGTTTCAAGATGGCATTGGAATGCTCTGTAAGGACAGCCTTATAACATCTTGCATGGATTCCTACAAGTACCTACAAATAGTATCTGAAGGGAATAGCCTATGAGTGGGTCCTCTTGAAAAAACTACTGCTATGCAGAATATTTAAAAAAAAAAAAGTCTCCACCTTTGTACTAAAGATTCAGTCATGTTTGTTTTGACATTTGGTTCTTCTAGAGATTTTGGGGGAGGATTGGACTACATGTAGAAGCTTCCCACATATACTTTGAAGAGTTGCATGCAAATTTTGAAACTCTTACAGCATTAGACAAGATATGGACATTGACTCTTTTCCCAGAGAGGACAGTACTTGTGAAGTTGCCTGTTAGCTGGATATAGATATGTAACTTGCAAATGTGGGTAGGATTCAGCTTCAGGTTACAGAATTCACAGTGATGTGCCCAAAAGGAAGTGGTTTTATGTGTATATTTAAATTTCCATCACAGTCACTGGAGATTCAGTCAGTAGTCAGTGGAGCATAAGGAGTGATTTGGCTCAGGTAAAATGAAATGCTGATGGTTGGCCAGCTAAGCAGCCCTGCAGGGTGAACTGACTCTATTGACTACAACAGTGTTGATTAAAATGTAGGAGTTAATGTATCTAGCAAACATGTGAACACATATGTTTACATGTCTTAATCTCAAATTGAATGCAGTCCCTGCTATTCATGACTTTGGTAATGGCAATTTAATTTCTGCTGCATCTTCTGAGAGTTACTGTCACATTAACTTGGATCAATCCTGGATAATTAACTATGGCAGAATGCATTCTTATTTTTATTGTGCCTTGTTATATATTACCCACTAACTACAATACAGAACTTGCTTTCATTATTATTTAATTTATAGTTGCTAAAAAAGACACCTTGTAAATTTCTTTGGTTTGTTTTCTGCATGTGTATAAATGATTTCTCTTAATGCTTTTTCAGAGATTAGCTAATAATCTCAATTCTAAATTGGTTTAATAAAATGGAGATATAAGTATTTTGGAACAGTGTTGAATATTCTTAGGGAATGATCTTCTACATGGAAATATGCTTCTTTTCATTGCTGTTTAACTTAGGCCCATCACTTTCCCTCTGGTAAAAAGTACCTTTATTGTCAAGAAGTTAGTAAACTGGCCCATGGGAAAGACCAAATGTGTTCAATGTGGTGACAAATACTCTTTATTGGCAGTGCTTGATATTTTGGCAAAATGTGTTGTATTTTAATTGTAAATAATTGATTGTACTAATTTTTATAATAACTAGAGGAAATTAACTAAAATTAACTTCTATCACAAGAAGTTATGAATAATAAGAACAATTTTCCTGCATCCTAGATACATTTTGGATATTTTGAGTAGTCCTGTGATACATGGCATTAATGTACTTAGTTTCACTAGGTTTAATTTAAGGTATATAGGCAATTGTTATGATGAGCTGGGAAAATTCTGAGTTTCTAGGTTGCGTGTAGGAAGACCTGAAACCCTTTTACTTCCTTCACACCTTTTACTTTTATAGGTGACTGCTAAGCTTGCAAGAAATTGCTCAATGTCCAGTATTTCTTTCAGCATGCATATTTTCATAGATGTATAGATGTTGTTTTTTTGTTATTTGTTTGGTTTTTTAGTATTCTCCTTTAGGGTAAATATTTGGCTTTTTTTTTTTTTTTATGACTCTGTGCTTGCAAAGACAATCCAGTATGTTTAGCAGAGCACAATGCAGAGTGAAGCACAAGAAAATGATGTCTGAGCAGCAATAGGTTCTTCTTTGGCACTGGTCCTGCCTTTATAATCACTACCCCTCTCCAAGTGTTGTCATGTACTTAAAATGATGATGTTACATACTGTGATTGGTTATTTTTGTTTCCTTTCTTCCTAGTTACTGTAGGTCGTTGTATATTCTGTTCCTTAAAAACCTAGTGGCTGTACATCTAAGAAGGCTGCAAGCAGACAGCACTCTGGGTTAGGCAGAAATCAGCTTCCAAACATCTGCACATGGCTGCAGGGGAAGGTTGTTAGTGAGGGATGTGGGTGGAGGGAGAGCAAAGCAGGACTGAAGAGCCTGCAGTTGTATTGTGAGTCTAAATTGTTGGTCACTTTGCAAAGAGCAGGGAGCAGATATAGCTGAGCCTCAGATCAAATGTGGGGAGAGAATTCTGCTAGAGACCTTGAAGGGACAGTAACTCAGGAGACACTGAAAAGTTGCTGGACTAAGACCAAATCTGAAGTTAAGAATCTGCCTGTGAATCCCAATCTAAATAGTGAGTTGAAAGGATCCTTATTTGAAAGCTTTGTTTCTGTGCTATCACAATTTTTGGTGGTTTAAGAAGTTCACTTCTCTTTTTTTGTGATCTAATGAGACCCAGCTTTGGACTTCACAGTACGGGAGACAGTACCAAGCCGGGAGGAGAAGCCGGCAGACCCGATGGCTGTGTTGCCATCTGGAGGGACCTGGACAGGTTAGAGAACTGGGCAGGGAGGAATTTCATGATCTTCTAAAAGTTTGAGATGCAAGTTCATGAAATACAATATTCTTCTTCTGGGGAGCAGTGGACCTGAACTATCTGTTGGTCTGTTTAAAAACTTTGTGTGGTGATCTTAGTAATTTTTCTCTAATCACATATAATGGCATAAGTACCATTGTGTATAATGTAGGTGAGCCAACTGAAATACATTATGTTCAGACCTGTTCCAAGTATGTGCTCTGTTGCATAGATCAAGTATTTATGAACATGGATCCATGGTGTTTGGAATATTCTCTAAACTAAAGTTGACCAGCTACCTCACAGATTCATCACTTCCCCAGTGCATATGGTTGTGCTGTGTACATAAGGAAGGATGTATGTAACTTCATGATCTTGGTCACACCTAGGAAGAAATGAGTGTAGTGAGATAGTACATACAGACCTTAGTTGGGAATTGGCCTACTCATGCCAGTTCCTGTATCACTAAGAAAGCAGGCAGGTTTTCCTTCAAAAAAAAGAAACTGTTCTACAAAAAAAAATATGTGTTTGTTTTCTGTTATCAAACTATCATGTTTTGCTGCCTGCTTTTTGAGCAGTAGGAAACTAATTCTTTGGACATTTTCTATTTCACTTAACTGGTTGTTGCATACTCAAATTCTCCATGTGGTCTGAAAAAAGTTACTAGCGATTACTTTCTCTTCTAAAGTAGCTGTGGAAAATAACAATTAAGTGCCACTTTTAAACTAGTGCTTGTAGTACTGATGTCTGAGTAGTAAATTAGATTGCTAAATTGATGTTCCTTTAAGAATGGGAAAGTATATTCAGAATTTTAAAACACCAAAACAGTAATTGGTAAGTAACATGAGTTTTAAATGCACAAATTTCATCAGCATAACTTTATCTCTGTTTCAGTGTATATGTTTATGACTTTGGTGAACAAACCTTTTTTGTTGAATTAGTTACAGAGGTTACGACTGCCGAAGCAATCTCTTTTACACGCAGACGGGTGAAATCGTATACCATGTGGCAGCAGTGGGAGTGGTGTACAACCGGCAGCAGAACACACAGCGCTTCTATCTAGGTCATGATGATGACATCCTTTGCCTTGCTATTCATCCCTTAAAGGACTATGTGGCAACAGGCCAGGTAGGATTCATGTTTATCTGCAATAACAATCTGAAGTTGTTACTACTGAATTCAGAAAGGTTTTGGGGGAAGAGCATCCAGTCTACATTTATTCAGATGAAGGACTGCACTTCTATTGCAGATGGAATCGTGACACAGAAGTGTTTTTTACAGTTATTTGTATTATATTATTTGTATTTGTAAGAGTATATACACTCCATAGTTTTTCTGAACATCGTTTAAAACTAAGAATAGATTAAATTTTTTTATTTGGCATTATGTTGCAGCTTCTTGATAATAGGTGGAGGAAATGTGCAGAAAAAATATATTTTTTTAACATCTGCTTTGTGAAGTTAGCTATAATAGGATTGCATTCATTTACTATTTTGCAGTATGAAGTGAGCAGCAGTTGTTACGGTCTGGCATTCCATTTTAATGCATTCTGTTTTTCATTATCACCTATACACAAACTATGTACTGATTGTGCATACAACAAAGGGATGTATGTTGCTCAAGTTCTTTTTATAATACTAATAATAGTTAATTTTATCTTTTGCCAGACAGTTATTTTAGATAAATAATTTTCACTCATATCTTCAAACAAAGAAGTCTTCTGGTAAATACGTATACACTAGGACTTCAAGGTTTGAGCTGATGTTTCATAGTTTTTATTTATGCTTACAATTTTTATCATTGTTGCTCTTGTTATTGTATAATAAATTGGAAAACATGTGAACTGAATTTTTTAATAGAAATAAACTTTTTTTTTATTATGCTCTCGATTTCTATAAAAATGTTGAGATTAACACAACTCTGTAGGTCAGTTAAGAAATTAGCCCTAAATATAAGAATTGAGTTGATTTAATTTTGGAGTAGTAAAGACTATGGATAAAAATGTCCCTGAATTTACAATAACTTATGCTATCAGGCAGAAAGACTCCATTATGTACTCTTTTATACATACATATGACATATTGTTGTATGCTATGTTACATGAGGCAACTAGGTAATGCAGTAATCATTCCTCATACCTCCCTGGTTTAGATGTTCCTGATAGTTGATGTTCTGAAAAGCTTTACAAATATTTAATGTTAAGTTTGTGACAAAACCAGAACTAGATCCTAGTTTTTCTGAGCCTTAAATGCAAGAGAGTTTTGTTCTGGTTTTGCAACCTTTTTATTTGTGCACTGTGGTGCAAAACCCTTGGAATAGCAAGTAATCTTTTAAGTACTGACTAATAGTGCTTTTGTGCATAGTTGAAAAGAATAAGCTATATTCCCTTTCTTACCAGATTTGTTGCCTACACTAGTGCATTTTTGTGCCACAAGTATCAATGTTTTAGAATCTGCCTTGCAATGACACCAGAGAGCAAAAGTCACCTTGATTTCTGAAACGTGGATAAGCTGACATACTAACAATAAAAATAACCTTTTATTTTTAGACAGGGAATGATTGATGAAAAATTGATGGAATAAATATGCTACAGTGCAATCAATGAAGGGCTTTTTTTCTCCCCCCTCCCCCAGGAGGACTTTAGTTAATTGTGATTAATGTGCCTAAGTCAGCTGGGAAATGGTCTTTGGGAAGCAGCAAAAGGAATAATATTCTGCAAGCCAGACAACAGTAATACTAGGAAAATTCTATCACTGTTATTTTTTTCAAATACTTTTTGAAGTATTCTTAATACTTTTTAAACAACTGTGTAAAATAATTGAGAAATGAAAAAAAATGGCTATGAATATGTATACTTTCAGGTTGGTCGAGATTCCTCAATACACATTTGGGATACAGAAACAATAAAGCCACTCTCAGTATTAAAGGGCTATCACCAGTATGGTGTTTGTGCTGTTGATTTTTCAGGTAATAAGTATTTATTTATTTATTTATTTATTTACACTTTTCCTTTTCTGTGTGAAAATACAAGATAATCAGTTCTGCTGAGAAACTGGGGATTCCTTTACACTGCAAATTTTGTATTAAAAATATTCTCCATTGTTCAATGTCAAATGAGATGCTGTCTTATAATGAACATTCATTAAAAAGACCTCCTTTCGAGTCTTGCACATAGGAAATGCAAGAACAGCTACTGTCCTGTTTAACAGCTGAACTGAGCACTTCAGAATTTCTTTTGGTCATACGAGGCAGGTGCACAGATCTGGAGTGTTGTGTCTGCTTTACAGCTTTGTAAGAAACATTTTTGAGCAAATTGATTGGGTGTGTGATTTTTTCTTTTTTAAATGAAATCCTGAAAACTATGTTGGTAGCACACTGTTACATTCAGGAAGTCCAGTCAGGGAGTTCTGGTCAGAAACACAGGATCTCTCTCCACCTTAAACTAACATAAGACTATCAGTTAAATCCCTTGAGATTTTTACACTCCCTACATTGAATTCCTGTACCATTATTAAATTTCCTCTGCTCCACTAGCTTCTATTCATTCTTTGTTTGGATTTCCTGGACAAGATCTCTGAACTCACAGCAAAGATGTGTGATCACAAAGATTAATGGTTTGTGGTCTTTGATGCTTCTTACTTTTGTTTCTCCTTTTTCAAGATATGAATCTCATTTCTCAAATTCTGGCATGGATATGTAGCAATTCCAAAAATGGATACATGTCAGAAAGTCATTGATCTTGAGTGAGCACAAGCAGCTTGTTTATTGAAGGTTAATGTGGAATATGTGTCAAAATTTTTCCAAGACTTCGTAGTGCTGCTAAGTTTAAGGGCATTTCACAAATTTCATGGTATGGCTTCAGTTCCTTCCTGTTCAGAAATGAATAGAGATTTTCAGAGTGAACATAAAATTTTCACAAGAACAACCTATGATGAATGTTTTTGTGCAACTATGTTAGCAGCTAACTGAACAAGGGATTTAATATGAACAGAGAGCATCTAAGTTCAAATTCAGAGACAGGATAATTTAAAGTGCTGCACTTCATCCAAGTTTGGATGGCATTTGGATGGCAAATGGATGAAAAAACATGCCTCTAAAAACATCATATACTTGTTTACTTGTTTATACATTCTTATAATACTTGTGCAGTTATAATATTTTGAATATGATTTCTTATTATTGCAACATAGTTATCTATCTACTCTCTTAATAATAAATTTATTATTCTAGCGGATGGGAAACGATTGGCTTCTGTTGGAATAGATGATAATCACACTATTGTACTCTGGGATTGGAAGAAAGGAGAAAAGCTTTCAGCAGTGAGGTGGGAATTTTAACTATGTTTTGAAATCTGTACCTAGATTTACTATCAAATGTCAGTAAGAAAAATATATTCATTAAAAAATAAGAGTTCTCTAATAAATTAGCAATTTCTATTACATATGTGATGCAGGCAATAATATTTATGTCATGTTAAAAACTTTCTGTGGAAGAAGTAAATGAAGGTCTGATAGTCAACAAGAACTATTACAGTGACTGCTCAGCTGGTGAAGAAAGATGGCATAGAAGACATTGCTGTGTTCTGAAATATTTTCTTTAAAACTCTATGCACTTGTGTTTGCCCTCTAAGATGGTGATATATGCTATGTTCAGATCTTTTTCATCAAGGGTCACACCTTTCTTGGAATAGTCATTTGCAGTTGTTTTGCAGCGTTCTTTTTTCTTCAGGGTTCTTTCCTTTTCCTGAGTTTTGACCAGCCTAACCTAACTTTGAAGTCAGCTCTGCCTTTGAACAGGAAATTGGTCTAAGTAACATCCAAAGGTTAAATATTTCAGAAGTTTCTTTGTGTCTGCACAGATTATTTAATATATGTTTATTAATTTGTTTGTCATCTACAAGATAGAATCATATTTCTAGTTCTGAGTAATATTATTTAAACATTTGACACTTTTTTTTTTCCTAAGGATCTATTGCTTTAAATAGAGCAGTAGTGTGAGTGGGTTTTGTCCCATTCTGTCTGGATTCAGTGCTTATACTCTAAACATTGTTCTAGGTAGATTTTAAAAAGATTTATTACTCTTTGCAGTACAGTTAAAAAAGTGCCAGCTTCCCTTTGATCCATTATTGTTCTTTAATTTAATTGCCTCTCATTGTGTTTTTAAACACATGTTGAATTTCTTATCCACTAAGGAATGAAAATTCTGAATAGATGTTGTAGATAAAGAAGGGTACTCCCTTCCCAGTTACTTGTCAAAAGCCCAGTTATCTTGGCTTTTCTGAAGACATTTATCTGCCTTTCACATTTTTTTTTCTTTTCTCCCACCCACAAATCAAAGGAATTGATTAGAATTTTTGAGTGCAGCATCTGCACTTTGAAGATGACTGTGAGTTTGGAAAGAACTCTTTCATTTATTCAGCCACTAGTTCATCTAGTGGTCTGAAAGGACAGAAAATGAGAGAATATTACCACTTTTGAACAAGGAGCAAAAATTAGGGATTGGAGGCTCTTCTCCATTTTAAGTAAAGAAAAACAATCTATAGGCATTGCTTTGCATAGATAGCAAGCATAGTCGAAAGCTGTTTTTCAAACTGTAGGACTGAAGCAAAGCATTAATTTTATAGAAGCATAGTAAGAAATTTAAAACCCAAGAGGTTTTAATGTTTTTAGAACCAACTGTAATTTCCATCAAAGATGTAATAGCAGCATAAATTTTTTCTAACAAAAACAGAAAAATCAGCTAAATGGTGAATGACAATGCCAGTTTGTTTTCAAGATAAGCAAACTTAAAATAAGATTTTTGACTTCTTTAGGTGTCATTATGAGCTGTCAAAGATCTAAATGCCATATACCCAAACTTAATGCAAATACATTTTCTTTTGCAATGAAAATGCCTCTTTCTGCCTCTTTGAAGTAACATAATTACTCACCTGCCTTGGAAACTGAAAGGTAATGAAAATAGAACAGGACTCAGTATGTTGTTCTTTAGTTTTCTACTTTCTCGTTATGAACTATTAATAACGATTTGAAAGTAAATGTTAGCAAGCTAGAGGAGGTATACATAAAAATAAAACAAAAACCAGCTCCCAATCCTATTTCAAAATATTAAGAGTTACACTTATATTTAAATTCTTTTGCTTTGCATTTCAGGGGAAGCAAAGATAAGATTTTTGTTGTTAAGATTAATCCTTACATGCCTGATAAATTGATTACAGTTGGAATTAAACACATGAAATTCTGGCGGAGAGCAGGTAAGAACACTTTTCAGAATTAGAGCACATTCTGTTGCTGACAGTGTAACTATTGCATCTCTGACTGTATACTTTGTGCATGAAAGGCAAATGTTTTCTTTGTCTATCTTAGTTAGTGTTGCCCTAACAGTAATAATGTTAATTGGTATTATGGCAGTAGTGGAAATTCTTTTTAAGATCAATCTGCCATGGAGCTAGAGCTACATAAGAAGAAAAGACCTTGCATTTTCTACTGTCTCTTTTTATATCTAGTAATAATATTAAAATTTTACAGTGCTGCTCTAAAATCATAGAACAGTTTTTGGAAGAAGAACCTTTACAGCACATATGCTGTAAAAAGGCATAAATAATATTAAGGTATAAATAATATCGAAGTTATAAAAAATTCACATACAAAATTCAGACAAAGTACTTGAAGAGGACACATCTGCCAGTTGAGAGCTCTTTGTCTAGATACCTCTACTGATCTTGAGAATTAAAAACCAAGTTTAATTCTGCTTGAGAAATTTTGAACAGTGAAAAACCCATTTCCTGATACTCGTGTGAATGTGATTGTTTCACACCTCAATTCATATATAAAAACACATGTGCTACAGAAGCTTATCTGCTAAGAATGTTCTAATAATTCATGCAAAATTTATGTACTTGAACTCACATGAATCCTGATAAAGATTAATTGTGTAGAGAAAACTGTGTTATGAAAAAAATTACACTGTTTTTCTCAGTTCTAGCTCCAACAGAAATTAACCAAGATGGCCTGAGAGCAAGGTGTTGATGTCTATGTAAATTATTAATTTTCACAATTGAGCTTGCTATCTACAGAAAGAACAAAGTGTCTTAGAATATTTACTAAAAGAGCTACTACAAATTCTTTAGAAAGAAATCTTAACTGTGATAAAAGCTTGGAGATGATGATTTTGAAGAAAAAACCATAGTAATTTAAGAGTAAGGTTGGGTCTTTTGGGTTTAGTTGTTTGTTTGTTTTTGTTTTTGTTTGGTTTTAGTTTTTATTGTAGTGAACGTTGACAAATAATAAATTTATTTTGTGAGATCTCTTCTGAAACTCATTTTTTTGGGGAGCATGGGTGGACTAAAAGAAAAGGACTTGTTGCTTTGGGTATAGTTCTTGTACTATAGTTCCAAGCAGATGTCTAATGACTTGTTTTTGGTCTGAACCAGGAGGAGGACTAATTGGGAGAAAGGGCTGCATAGGTGCATTGGGAAGAACTGACACAATGATGTGTGCAGTATATGGCTGGACAGAAGAGATGGCGTTCTCTGGAACCTCCACGGGGGATGTGTGTATTTGGAGAGATGTGTTTCTCATAAAAACTGTCAAAGCACATGATGGTCCTGTGTTCAGCATGCACGCATTGGAAAAAGTAAATAAACTGCTCATTGCTTATTTATGTCTGGACAAAAAAGTCTATGATAAAGCCATACCTTTCCCAGACTCAGGAATCCATGTCCTTATCTTCATTACAGAAAAGCCTTGAATGGTCCAAATTCAAAACGGTGTTTTATGCATTAGTGCAAAATAGTGTTTATGCAGTCTCTTATTCTTGTTATGTAGCATGCTGTTTCTCAAACCCTTCTGGTCAGTGACATCTAATTCAGTAACTTTCATAACCTCTTACTAAAGAAATAGCAGTAACTGATTTAAGCATCAGTGTGTTCAATGGAATATGTGAGCTTGTAAGAGAGGAAGATCATACTTGTACTATTTTGTAGTGTAATTACTGTCTACCAATAGATAAAATTCAATCTGTAGATCATTAAGTACTTTCTCCAGATTCTTGACTTCCTTTTAGCCCAGGAAAGCCTTTAAGCATGTGCTTAAATATGGATGAGTGTTCCAGTTAGATTATTTTTGTCTTTAATGTTATGTATATGTTGGTGTTTTGCTGTGTTAGACTCCACCTTCCAATATTTGCCTTTCAGAGAAGCAGCATTGGACAACATGTGTTATTCATACTACAAGAACTGAGTGCTCTGAAGGAAAGAACTAATGATTTCAGTATTAACCACACCTCCTGCTTCTTTAAATACCTATTTAAATTTTTAAAGACAGAATGGCACAAATGTGCATATATTTGAAAAATATAAGCACTAATCAAATTTTTGCAATACTAAGTCTTGTTTTGAGTAATGAGAAGAAATGCCAAAGGGATATGGAGGCTAAGTATCAAGGAAATCCCTATAATATGTTGGTTCTTATTTTTCTAGAATGGTAGAAGCATACAGGCTAGAACTAAATCCAGCCCCTGTACATGCACTGTACAGAACTATGCTGCCTTCATCAGGAGGAGAAATCACTCATTTTGTTGCTCCTGTTCTTTTCATCTCTAACATCTGTAGCTCTGTGCATTACAGTGTTGTATATAGTCCATTTTCAGTATTGGCAGAAATCACTGAAAAATTAAGGAAAGATAGTAATCAAATATAACTAGTGATTTTTATTTCTTTTCCCCCAGGGATTTGTCACTGGAGGAAAGGATGGGGTAGTAGCTCTCTGGGACGATACCTTTGAACGTTGTCTCAAAACCTATGCCATCAAAAGGGCTGCTCTGGCTCCTGGATCCAAAGGTAACACAGATTTTATCCTATGTTTTGTTCTATTTTTGAAGTACTTACTTTAGAAATCTTTGTGAAACTGCTTTCCACAGTAAGAGGGAATCCACATTTGACATAATAAATACGAAAATAATTTTTTTAAGCTTTATTGGTTCTAAATAACTAATTTTTCTGTTGGGACTGGAGTTGTGTGTTGTAGGGTCTGTTTGCACATTTGGTGGATGCAGGTCATAATATTTAGTTTACTACTAGCCTAAATTAATTGATCCAGCTTAAGTTTCTTATCATCCAGGTGTTTTCTTGCTGTGTTTTGTTTTTATTAAAGTGTCAAGCAAAAATCCTCTTATATTTCTTATCATGGAGTATCTTGCCTGATCTTTTTTATTTCAGAGAAAGGAATGAATTCAGAATTGTGGTTAGTTTTGTAGTAGTAGTATTAGTAGTTAATTGATTAGTAGTCAATAAATTAATAGTTAATTTTCTGTAAATGCATATATCTTTTGAAATAATTAAAGAACATTTTCATTCCCTATTTTTCCCGTTTCTACCACTTATTCTTGATCTTAATGCTAATTTACAGTTCCCTGTATTTTCATTCTAGATAGTTTTTTCTCTTCCATCCCCTTCCCTTAAAATTATGTTTGCTATGTTGTAAAGTACATGATTTGATTTTCAAATATGATGAATATAAATACTTATTAATGAAAACATTGTACTCCAGAGTCTTATGGCTTGTTAACAAAAAGCTAGAATTGGAGGTACCATAATTGGTAGCAATATAGTGTTCTAGTTGATAACTAACATGCACAGAGTCAGGCCTATTTAACTTCTTTGATGTATTGCTAAATCCTCACAAATGAATCCAGACATGTTGGTTCATGCAGGAATGTTTTCTACAGTAAGAGAGTAGATTTTTCCACAGTGAGAATGTGATGTGCATAAGTGTGAAAAATCCTCTTTAAGGCGTAATTGAGAATTGTATCTTCTAACATTTTAATGTTCTAGGTCTCCTCTTAGAAGATAATCCTTCTATACGTGCCATATCATTAGGACATGGTCATATTCTAGTGGGCACAAAGAATGGTGAAATATTGGAGGTGGATAAAAGTGGACCAATAACTCTGCTGGTTCAGGTGTGTTTTAAGTAGCAGTCAAATATGTCATACCACTAACATGATTTTATTTCTCAAGTGAAGACTTGTGCAATAAGAAGCACTTTAACTACTAATGAAGTTAGTGATTTACTATCACTTTTAGTTAGACTAAACCATTATGACTCCTTAATGAGCAATATAGGACATAGAATTTCATTACTAGTTTGTTCAATGAGTTCATCCATCCAAAGAGACCAAAATCATAGATGTGCTTTGAAAAAAATAAGAAAAGTGTGTGAAATAGTGGATCTTCCTCCAAATTACTTATTAACTTCTCTTGAGTACTAATTACTCTTATTTTTAAAAGTTGTCTCCTTGTCATTTGTTTTGAGATTTTACTTGTAATTATGTAAAAAATTTTGCAATACCAAACAACTGCATTGTTTAAGCTTGACTACTAAACAGATTTTTACATTGCATCAACATAGTATTTTCTTTCATAGTTAAGTAGAAATCTCTGGACTCTGTCCTCTCTGAGTAGCCAGTGCAATACATAAAGAACTATGTCTGTTAAAAGAAAATATTAGAACCTAAGGTAAAGAAAAACCTAGTTCACAGAACAGTTTGGGTTGGAAGGGACCTTTAAAGGTCATCTTGTCCAAACCCCCTGCAGTAAGCAAGGGCATCTTCAAACAGATCAGATTGTTCAGAGCCCCATGCAATCTGACCTTGGATGTTTCTGGGGATGGGCCATCTGCAACATCTCTGGGCAAGCTCTCCCAGTTTTACTGCCCTTGTCATAAAAAATTTCTTTCTTCTATCTAGTCTGAATCTACTCTCTTCTACTTTAAACCCATTACCCATTGTCCTGTCACTACAAGCCCTACTAAAAAGTGTCCCTGTATTTCTCATAAGCCCCCTTTAAGAGGCTGCAACAAGACCTCCCTGAAGCCTTCTCTTCTCTGGACTGAGTACCCCGTCCTCTCTCAGCCTGGAGAGGTGCTCCAGCCCTTTGACCCTTTCTGTGGCTCTCTTCTGGACCCATTCCAACAGGTCTATGTTCTCTTGTGCTGAGGACTCCAGAGAGATGCACAGTACTGGAGTCTGACCAGAGTGGAATAGAGGGACAGAATCACCTCCCTTGACCTGCTGGTCATGTTTCTTTTGATGCAGCCCAGGATCTACTTTGCCTTCTGGGTTGCAAGTGCACAGTGCCAGCTCGTGTCCAGTTTGTTGTCCACCAAAACCTCAAAGTTCTCATCAGGGCTGCTCTAAGTCCATTCTCTGCCCAGCCTGTGTTTGTGCTTGGGCTTGCCCTGACCCACGTGCAGGACCTTGCCCTTGGCCTTGTTGAGCTTCATTGCTTGGATCCACCTGCCAGGCCTGCTGGGCCCCTCTGCATGGGCTGCCCTCCCTCCAGCGTGTTGTGCCATCTGCAAACCTGCTGAGGGTGCACTCAGTCCCACTGGCCATGCCACTGACATACATGTGTGTGAGGATTATTTTGCAGAAGCTTTCTGTAGAACAAATTACTATAATTTTGCACAAGTAGCAGAGTGGATTTTTTTCAGGAATTCTGTGGTTTTATTCAGATATTTATTATCCTCTAAATAATGCATATTCTTTTTTTTTTTTTTAGTGTAAATGTATCATTTCATATTTCAGTTTAAAATAAAAAGAAATCTGATTTGTTGTGTTTTTTTCAGGGTCACATGGAGGGGGAAGTTTGGGGTCTAGCTACTCATCCTCATTTACCTATTTGTGCCACTGTAAGTGATGACAAAACCTTAAGAATATGGGATTTATCTCCTAGCCATTGTATGTTAGCTGTTCGCAAATTGAAAAAGGGTAAGATGCTTAGTATGAAAAATATTTACTGATGAAATTGACATTTACAAGCATTATGAATCTTTTGAAAGCAGGAATTGAAAGCAGAATAAATTCCTTTCTTTGCTCAAATTATTTTATTAATGCTATGTTCACGAGTTATGTAGCCCTTAAGCTAATGAATCTGCACAAAAAATTCTGTGTAGTGCTGTTCTGAAGATTATTTGCACTTGTAACTTATTTAAGTCAGTGAATTAACAATAAAAGTTGAGTCAATTACATAAATGCTATGTTGCTTATAATATTGCAAGGCTTTTTTGAGACTTTGAATCTAGAAATTTTTTGGAAGAAATCTTAGAAGAAATGTAATTTTCTTTGTGAATGTTTGAAGGATCTAGAATGTCAAGAAAAGAGAAATCATAAAATTTTTACTTGTTGTTTAGGATATAAATAAATTCTATTTTGACAGATGGAAAATCTGTTTTAAGTGACATCATATAAGGTGATTTTTTTCAGGATTAGGTGAAACTGGCCCTGACAAGCTTCTAATTCTATGTATGCTTTGCTAGATAAAGGAATACAGTAGGCTTTATCTGTTTGGCATTCAGCAATGCAGTTTGATTCAAACATAAGGGGAAGCTTAATTGAAGATTTAGATTGACAAAATAAATGTAGAAGAGATACAAGCTCACATAAGCAGAGATTCTAGTTGGTGAACTCTGCTCAAGTCTTAAAGCTGATATTAATATATTTAAGTGTACTTTTGGCAAAAAGTGCTTATATTTTTCAAATATATGCACATTTGTGACATTCTGTCTTTAAAAAATTTAAATTTTTTGCTGATGAGACACATTTTGAGATGCTTTGGCAATCTTAAAAAGTTCCTGTGTACTGTACAGAAAAAGATGTATGCTTCTGCAGACTGAGTAATGGAATTGAAATAATACTTGTTAATGATAAAAGGCAGATTCAGTGACTGTAAGAAAAATGCCTGTGTAGGTCAGGAGTAACTTAAAGAGCAGAAGGCTCAGGATGTTGTTGAATGCAGGATGACAATTACATGTGATAGTGAGGTATTTTCCCCAAGACATAGTGCAGTATTCATAGAAATTACAACACAAAAATCAGGGTATTTTTGGTGTACATTTCTCATCTGTGTTCAGCTGAGTATAATTAAACTAAAAGTTGAGAATGAAGAAAGGAACTACAGGATAATAAATGCAAAGCCTTGTGGTGAAGCCATCTAAGTAAAGGATTTCTGTCTCCAGGTTAATCAGAGGAACAAATAGTAGGGGAAAATATGTATGCTAACAGAAAATTCTGACATGAAAATAAATCTATAAAAGTTGACCATACATAAATTTAAATTGGAAATTAAACTGTTTTTCAAACAACCCTGGCATGTTTATTGGAGGGATTCTATGACTTAGTGAGTTATTGTTTGTGATAGCAAATGACTGAATTCTGTGAATCCAGAGGGTCTTTTCCAGCTGTGTTCTCCTTATCAGAGCAAATGGTAACAAACAGGCAACACCAGATACAAGGAAGGAGATCAAGTTAGAAATATAGAGACAATAGTGATTAATCTGTATTACTAATGTAGAACAAATATCAATTAATATGCAAATTCCAAGATTCTGGGCTTGTGTACCTGTTTGTATGCTGTCACAACTTGGAAATTATTTTGGCAGCATCTGGAAAACTTCCTTGGAAGTTTTCTAGGATAAGAATAGCTTTCCTGTGCTAATGGAAAAATAGATCTGAAAGAAGGATAATGCACTGTAAATGTATCTGAATGCAATTTCTTTATTTCTCATAGGAGGCAGATGTTGCTGCTTTTCTCCTGATGGAAAAGCATTAGCTGTTGGTCTCAATGATGGAAGTTTTTTGATAGTTAATGCAGATACCCTGGAGGATTTGGTCTCTTTCCAGCACAGGAAAGATGTTATTTCAGAAATCAGATTTTCTCCTGGTGAGTGATTTCTTTTTTTAAATGAAAATTCTAATACCAAGGTTGTTCAAGTAAGACTTATCACATTTAAGAGATAAAAGTAGTGAAGATTTGTAGTAGTTTTAGATGTAAAAAATAGGTCAGTAAATCTAATACTAACATTTTGAAAGACCATGGTGTGACATCCTGTGTTGCTTACTTAAGGATGAGATTATTGGAATATGTTTGCCTATAGTAACCTCCTGAATACAACAGCCAGTTTGAAATTGTGAATATCCAGCAGCTCCCTAGGGTTGCACTTTATGACCTGCATAAGTTTGGCACATCACTGATGTTGCTCTTATCTAATAAGAATACTTGAAACTGATGTGTCAGAAACTCCTGGCAACTTTTTTTTCTTTTTCTTATTTTTCCCCTCTTAGTACTCTAAGTGAGGCTAGGTTTTTTTCCAACATTATAGCTCATATTTTAGGAACTCAAAATGCATAGCCTACTTTAGTTAAAATACTCATCTGTTGGAGAAATTTGATGCAAATTACTGATACCAATTCCGATACAACATTACTTTCTGGTTCCCTAAGCCTTATCATTCTCTGAATACCATAAATGCTTAAAATTTCAGCAAATGGTTTTTATTGTTTGAAAATGCAATGATACCATAGTTTTCTGTTTAATGCTGATTATGTGAAATGAAAATCAGTTTGTCAGAGAATATGTATAAATTAGCAAGCTGATGTCAAAAACTTCCAAGTTGCATATGGTTAAATTCAGAATTTACTTGTGTTTAATATGAAGAGCACTAAAATTTTTTGAAAATATTTTGTGTTTGTACTGATGTGTTTTAGGGGCTGGAAAGTACTTAGCTGTGGCATCCTGTGACAACTTTGTAGATATTTACAATGTAATGAGCAGTAAAAGAGTGGGAATCTGCAAGGGAGCCTCCAGCTATATCACACACATGGACTGGGACATAAGAGGTAAGCAGAATTCACTGTAAAAATGTACTGGAAGACTGTTTTCATTATAGACTAACAAAGTACATGTATAGTATGGATTTGTGGTATCACTGACAGATTTGATTCTTCAGCTTATGAATATGCTCTCACAGCATCTGAATAAATATTAAACTCATGATTTTTACTGCCACATACTTATTTAGAAGTTGTGCAATTTGAAGTAAAATGGTTTGTCTCTATAGATGGGTTTGTTTGGATTTTTAAAAAATCCTTCCTGTTTTATCATTTGACTTCACAAGGGCAGTTAGTGATAGAACAAGGGAGAAGGGTCTTAAGCTGAAGGAGGGTATGTTTAGATTAGATATTAGGAAGAAATTTTTTCTGTAAGTATGGTGAGGCACTGGAAATGGCTGCTCAGAGAGGTTGTGGATGCCCCATCCCTGAAAGTGGTCAAGGCCAGGCTGGATGAGACTCTGAGCAACCTGGTCTAGTGGCAGGGGATTGGACCTAGATGGTCTCTAAGGTCCCTTCCAACCCCAAACATTCCATGATTCTATGTTTCTACTCCTTTAATAATATACTGGGTAATGTGTAAATCAGTTACAAATCTGTAACTCAGGAATATGTATCTTTGTTGTCACACATAGCAGAAAGACTGGATTTCCTGTGTTCCAGGGTATTAATATGTGATCAAAATACTAAATTTAGTCCTGTTTCATTAAAAAGCAAGGCTGTGCAATTGTGCAATATATTTGTTCATGTTCGTATTCCTCTACATAGTAACTTCTGAAACAGTCTGATTTATTTTGAAAGAGTGTTTTAAGTTAGCTTCTTTGAGGATTTTGAAAGAGGACAGAAACTGGTGAGAATTTCCCTCAGAAATTAAGTAGTATAAAGGTGTAAAGAAGTCACCTGCTTGGGATCAGCTGGTGGCCAGGCAGCATCTGTGCTTCTCCATCCCAAAAGCACATGCATCAACAGCCAGTAATCATAAACAAGCTTTGAATTGCCAGTACATTATCCAGTACATGTTGTCTACCATCTGATGGACAGCCATAATAAGGAGAGAAAAGTGATGCATTAGTACAGTTTTCAAAGAGAGGAGAAAGGGTTGTGAATTTAAGGGCTCAAAGGACTTAGATCTCTTTAGAAAACCATACTTCCAGATCCATTATATAGGTATGCAGTTTTTTCCAATAGGAAAAAAATTGATGCAATGCTGTTAGCAATAAAAAATTCAAACTAACCTTGCTTTTTTGCTTCTGTAAAATGTATCTTCTATGTTAACATACAATATCTATGTCATATGTTTTATAGGAAAACTTTTGCAAGTCAACACTGGTGCTAAAGAGCAGTTGTTTTTTGAAGCCCCTCGAGGGAAAAAACAGACTATTCCGAGTTTGGAGGTGAGGAACTATGCTGCCTTCTTAACTTACTTGCAAATTAGAATTATGACGCAGCCATCTAGACTACATAAGAGGGAATGATGTATACACCTGTAATTTTAAACTTTTAAAATAATAAAATATGTAGGGGATTTCACATTTTTCTCTTCAATTAAGAAACAGGCATTTGGCTGATTTAGTCATGAAAATCTCACTAGTCTTCTGTGTATCTCTTCTGGTACCTAAACACCTTTGAAAACCTATTGCAGATTACTTAACCTTGCTGTGGAAAACCTCATGTTTGTCTTTATATAACAACGTTTACATAATACATATGGGCAAGAGCAGTATATTGTAGTTTTTTTTTTTCTCAAATATAGAGCATTGTCATAGGGCAGAGAGCAAAAATGGGTAATTTCCAAATTATATTTTCCATTGTATTTAAAGGCAATGTTGGAAAACATAATTTGTTTTCTTTAGCCTGAAACAGCAGCTAAGGTAAAAATTTTCAAAATACTTCTTTAAGTTTTGGAATTGAAATTTCATAGAGGTAAAATTACAGGTCTCAAATGGAATTTTGAATGGTAAAAAAATAAGTGATTAATATATTAAAATACTATCTTTTAGATGTGATGTATCTTTCAGTGCAAGGACTTTTTGTTGAAATCGGATATGGAAGAAAAATGCCTAAGAACTATTCTCTGTCTCAAATGTGTTGTTTTGTAGGTAGAAAAGATTGGCTGGGCATCATGGACAAGTGTTTTGGGCTCTTGCTGTGAAGGGATCTGGCCAATAATTGGTGAAGTCACAGATGTAACTGCTTCATGCCTCACGAGTGATAGTAAAGTATTAGCCACAGGAGATGATTTTGGATTTGTGAAACTGTTTCGATACCCTGCTAAAGTAAGTAATTTTCAGCTGTTTATGGAAAGTATTTATTTATAAATCTGCCTTTTCAAAACTCTGAAAATTCATCACTCAGAAGAAAAGAATGCTTTTATATTTTTCTCATTTTGATCAAAGAAAGCATTCAGTATTACATTGCAGTTTGCAATGCATTAAACTTCCAGTGAGTAAGAATGATCATTCCAGGTGAGACTGTAGAGCCATCTCATGCAGTGTCCTGCTGCTGACTGTGGCAAATGAATAGGAAAAACTTTAAGAATGAGGATGCTTTGGAAGGCAATGAGCATGTCTTTTTCACCTACATTGCATTCATGATTTTAAGGACCTTCATTCTGTCCAATATTAGTATTTTTTTTTCCTAAGATGAAGACCTTTAATAGTGTTTAATCACACATCATAGAAAAGCCATTCCAGAAGCACATTGTATTTTTACTGCTCTTCAAGTACCTCTAGTTTTCCGGTATGTTTCCTGGTAAACGTGAAATGTTGCCATGCTAAGGATGGTAACAGTGCACAAGTACTGACTCAAAATATTCTATGGGAATTTTATTCCAGCTCATATTATTGTCTCTCTTATAAAAAGTGATACAGTGTTTATTGCTGGAATGTGTTTATAAACTAACTCTTTTATGGTTGATATGAAGATAGGGTTAACATTTCATGAAGTTGCTATAGGAGGGGCACTTGGCAAATCATGTGTTACAATCATATGAAACACAAAATAGCTGGAGCATGAACTGTAAAGAAGTTAAGATGATGTCATTGTGCTGGCAACATATGTCAGTTTTGTCTAGCAGACTGGGTAAATTTCATCTTTGCCTTCTTTTTCCCCTTAGGGAAAGTTTGGAAAATTTAAGAGGTATGTTGCTCACAGCACCCATGTGACAAATGTCCGTTGGACCTACGATGACAGTTTGTTGGTCACTGTTGGAGGAGCAGACACTTCCTTAATGCTGTGGACTTATGAGATGGAAGGACATCGGGATAGCAGGCAGTGTGACAGTGAAGAGTCTGATCTAGATTCTGAAGAAGATGGAGGTCAGTAGTAATTTATACAACTAGCTGGATTATGCTATTTCAAGAAGATTTTATTAATGGAAAACTGAAAATGTAGAAATAATTTATATATTGTTTCTATCTTAAGTAGCAAATACTCTTCAAAAATGTTAAATAAAATTTGGTTTTGGGGAAAGGACTGATAAACTGCTGTGAAGAAAATGATAATGAAGTGTTTGAGTTACTGCTTTGAGTCAGAGTACATAAAGAGACATTTGATATCTTCTAAATGAAAAATATTAAGTATCAATTATACATAGCTACCCAAAATCTATGTTTAAAATAGAATCATCACTGTTGGAATTTGGTCACTAATTCTTAAGAAATTATATTGAAATCTGTATAATGTGAGACCATAGTTATCTCGATGTTATAGCATCTGCTTCCATAACATGGAAACATAGAAGCCTGAAGTAGGCTGATGTTTATGTATCTATTTCAAGGTCACAATATCAGTAGTTATAAAGTGTTAATTCTGTTTTGTAGCATTAACTTCTGCTGGTTTTTCCATACTTATGTTTTCTTTTTCATGTTATAATTCCAAGGGTTTATGAGCCTCCAGACTTGTTTTCTCTTCTCCCAAGTGTGGTTTTTCCTCCTTGTCAATTCCTCAGTGTTCAAGAATTTTTAAATTATCACTGCTTCTCATTAAATAGCTCTGTGTAATAAATTAACTTCAGCTGTCACTAAAATATGCTAAATGACCAAAAAAACCCATTAAGTATTAAAGACATATTAAACATTCATTGGAAAAGAATTTTTCATCACTGTCTTCTTAAAAGTACTGAAGAATACAAAAAGTAATTTAATTGCCTCTAGGAAGACTTGTCAGCCTTTAACTTAGTCAAAGATTGCAATCTTCGGAGTTTCTGTTCAGCCTCTGCTTGAGACCTGTTAGAATATCTTAGCCCTATAATCTTCCCTAGGCTCTGCTGCTTTACACAGAACCCTCTTAAGCTGTGTGTTCAAAAGTACTCTAAAAGAAAGCAAGGTGTGTGAAGATTTACAAGAAAAGACATTGACATCTTTAGCCACAAAAGTTTCTCTAGGTCAGATCCTATTATTTTCCGTTAGAGTTAAGAAGTATTCACCATCACATTGTTGGTGTTAGTAATCTCTATCTTTGAAAAAACAAAATAATGGAGAATAAGTGACAACCCTGTCCCAACTTAGCTTTTCCCACATGTTTCTTTTACTATGGTAAACATTATCTTGATGTGCCTTGCTGGCCCTAAGCATTGTGTAGGAACCTTGTGCAAACCTATAGATTCCATGGTAATGGATGGATCCTGGAACTGAGAACAACCAGGCACTGAATCTTACAGGTCTTAAGAGCAGGTGTCAGATAGTGAGGTTCTTTGTTAGTGACTGTAGTTAAGGCCAACCAAGCAGAAGTGGGGTGGCTTTTAAAGTCCCTTGACTCTTTAATAATTTTTTTCCCACAAAGATGTTGTAGGGAATTCTTTTTCTTTTAATGTCTTTTATTAACAATGTGCATGATTCCCAGCTACTTTCTTTCTATTGTGTATTTATGTTAGTCATAGTTCATGCTATAATTGTTTTTGTGATCTAGTACATTGTTGAAATCTGCACAAATTAAGATTAAATTGTTGCTCTTGTACCTTATTTTGGTTTGATACTCTTCCCTCTGGTTTTGTTAGGTTATGACAGTGATGTGACAAGGGAAAATGAAATTAATTACACCATCAAAGCCTTATCAACAAACATTAGACCAATGTTTGGAATTAAGCCTCATCTGCAACAAAAGGAGCCAACATTGGATGAAAGGTAATTATTAAATTACAATTCTAGCCAAAAACTCAACCTGAAAAGAATAGTAGAACAAAATTATATTGGAATATTTAATTCTTAACTTAGAAGGATATGTATAAAAAGAATCTAAATACTTATTTGAAGAAAAAAAGAAAAGTAGCCCAAAGGACTAGGTTGTATCTATTTTTAGAGAGCACAAAAGACTACAAACTATGTATGCATATTTTTATGTCTGGGGAGTTCCTTGAGATGATTGAGTTATTTGCTGGTGTTTAATAATATGTTTTTTTGGAAACTGAAATACTGACTGGTAGTTAGTGATGGCATTATAGGCATGAGCCTGTACGATTGTTTTAGGGAAGGACAGCTCACAGTTTTTTGGTTCTGCCAACAAACTGCTCTGATGAATTCAGCTCCATTTGCTCCTTGCATTACTTCATTCTCCACATAACTTCTACCTTTCTTTGAAAAATTCTGTCTGCAGTGGTTCTGCAGTTTTTGTTAATGAATCTTGGAAAATGGGAGTTGGTTGCTTCACAGTGTTAGTTTTATATCTTGGTTCACTACTGTATGCTTTAGAAGAGAATAGGATGGGAAGCAGACTACAATAAACCCAGAAAATAAAGCAAATGCAAAATAACAAAAACAATTTATAACCTTTAGAACATTAACTGTTGTGGAATCTGCAGCTGAGCATGGGTCCCTGAAAGTTGTTTGTTGTTCACCAAATTGATGTGGACAGTATATGTGAGGAAAAAGGAAGGAGGGATTCCTAATAAGACAGCTGGGGAACGCTGATACTAAAGAGAGGGAAGTGAGGAAAACCACAGGGTATAACAGGGTGTAAGCAAATGGGAGAGTAGAAAGTTTTGCAGGAATGTGAGGAGTTCTGTGGCAATGCTCACACCTCTTTCCACAGTGAAGCTGGAAAAGTCTGTGATACCCTTGTTGAGAAATGCAGTGTGACTTTTGTGGGAGTTTCATTTCCTCTTTTGTTTTTAAGTTGTGTTGCTGTAGGAGAGAGTTGGGTGCCTGTGTATAAAGCTGTGGTTCCCTGTCTTGCATTTATGAGAAATGGTCTTTCTCTTTTTTAATTAGATGTATTTGATGTGGAAATCGAAAAGAAATAATGTGCATGGCATGAAAGCTTTGATTAAAGATAATTTTTTTCTTTTTAATGAAATTGTAAACCTCTTGTGTTTTTTTCAAAAGCTCTTTCTGGAAGCTGAGTGAATTGTATTTTTCAGTTTCAGATAAATTACTAAGAGAATTAATTCTGTAGTAAGGTAATTAAATTGTGATTCAGAATGCAAAATAAGATCATGAAAGAATTCCATTACCTGCATTGTTGAAAAGTTTGGAGCCCTAAAACTTCACAGACTTTTTTTTGGTGAATAATAAAACCAGACTATGGTTACTGTATGTATTTTGACTTCTGTTCTGATGTTAATGTTGTATAAGATTAGTAAATGTTTCAGAAATGTTTTAGTCTACTGTCATAGGTACTAATTTTTTTTTTTTTTATTTTTATTACTCTATTTTTGCTTCCTATGAAGGCAGGGGGTAGTAAGGTAAGTTCATGTACATGAAGTCCAGGATTAAATGCATTTTAATAACTTGAGCTGCTTTGGAAAGTAGTTACAATTTGCAACAGAAGCGAGGGATTTACCTCTTTGCTATTAAATAGCATATTAATAGGTAGAAAAGGGTTAAGGGACAAAACATAAGTGCAGTTCTCGCTCTGAGTGGGCGTGAGTGAACACTAGAGTATTTGGGAGGAGGTGATCAAAGCTCATACTCCTTTCCTCACTACTTTGGAGTGGCTAAGGAACAGCTTGACTTCACTGTCTGAGCCAGAGAGCTTGCCCAAGTGCTTGTGGATGCCTGCAGCACACAGTTAGAGGTCCAGCATGACACGGGGTGCAGTGAGCACAATGCACAGGTGCCTGGGCTGGCTCTGTGAGCAGCACCATGCTGAGCTAATAAAGCTGCAGGGCTGAAGGGAGCATGACTGCCTTGGCTGCAGCGTTTTGCCAATGCACCTGTGCTGCTTGAGGATCTGAGCTGCTGGATCCACCTCGTGCTCATACATCAGTCTCTGGTGTAGGTGCCTGCATGAGGTTATGAACTCCTGCATCTGCTCTGCTTAGAATACGTGCACATGCAAAAACATGCTGTTAAATTTGCAGCACAGCAAGTCCTTAGGCTGTTAGGCCACCCTTCAGACTTGCAGACTGAGCTGCCTCTGTGACTGAACTCAAGATTTCATTCAGATTCAATTGGTCTAAGGTTTGCTTGCAGTGTTAAATGCCAGCTCTGCTAATGATATAGTATTCTCTAGCAGTGAAATTACCATGCTATATCACTGAAATTGCGATACTTATTTTAACTTCTGTTGGAAACACAAAATGGCACTGCTGTGAGGCAGCACTTGGGTTGGTAATTTGAATTATTTATCATTTCTGAATAATAATGTTAATAGATAATATTTTTATGTGAAAAGATGTGTACTGTGTGTCTAATTTGGTTGTGTAATAGCATAATGGATACTCAGCAGCACAAAATACATTTGAAAACTGTTCCTATCCTTTACTTTTCCTAGTATGTTTTTGTGCTAGGTAAATTACTCAGAAAAGAAGTCTATCATGGTCGATTTTGAAAACACTTCTGACTCTGCTACTCCCTGAACTGCACAGCACTGAAGGTTGGGAGATGCCTGTGGAGAATAATGCTCCAGTCTTACTCTGTTCTTGTACTCCCTGAAGTTGGCTATTTGTGGCTGTGAAAGGGGCAGTGCTGTGCTGTGGTTTATGTACCTTACAGACAAATGGCTGCACCAAGAGATCTCAAAATTGAACAACCAGGAGTTTCAGTTAAAATTTTTCACCATAAGTTTTAAACATTTGCAAGCAGATAAAACCATTACTTACTCCATGTGCTGAGATCTCTTGCATGAAAAGAGCCCACTGGCTAATATATTTTGAATTTTTTTTTCATTCTGCATACACTCCCAGATATAATTCACAATCAGGTGTTGTTGCAAAAGTGCTTCCAATTTTATTTATTTAGTTAGTTTTTTTTTCTTGAGTATTTTTTGTGTGTATAGGGACATATAGACAGATGCAGAAATAGATAACCTATTTTAGATCCTTATGTATTCAAAATGGGAAGCAACCTAAAAAAATATTTACTAACTAGTTAACTAGTCCTTTACAGACTGAGAAGTGAAGAAGTTTTTTTTTTTTATTCAGTACAGACAGTAAATAAATCTAAATTGTGCTTCCAAGGCAGTGAGAGAGAAGAAAACTATTGAAATGAAACATTTTTAATCCAAAGCTCACAACTATCACCTTGTAATTGCCACAGAAGGAGAAACTCTGAGATTTTATACAGACATCTTCCATATATGTTTTGGATAAATGAACAGAATGCAGTTACATTTTTCTGTTTGTCAGTCTTGTGATTTGTGAAATGAATGCAAAAAATACGAATTCCAGAGCTCTTTTTGTAAAAAATCATCTTTATCTTCTCCTTTCATATTGTCAACTTGTGTGATTTGGGAGAGGGGAGAAGCCAGGAGTCAAAATGAAAAACTATAGCAAGGGACTTTGCACTAGCAGCTTCTTTTCCCTGTTTGCCATATTTGCAGAATAAATTAGATTACAGTAAAGTTTAAATTTAACATTAACTTGAAAAAATCCTAGTTTTAGAAAACAGGGCTTTTTGAAGCCAACCTTTTTGCTCATTGGAATGTATATTAGTGCAGGGCATTAACCTTAGGACTGAAAAACCTGAAATTTCAGTTTTCATTCTTTCTAATCATAAATGTAGTTATTATTAGTTGCTTATATTACAAGCTGTAGACTGGAACAATATGATGGAAAAGAATGGCCTCCCTTTACTTAGAGGTGAGCTAAAACCCAGATCTTTGAAGAATTGAAAACCCAGTTACCAAAGTATCAAGGTTTACCAAATAATCTCAATTTTGAATGCAAAGAAAAAAACTATTCACTTTGTAACTAAAAAAGAAATGTCTAGAGACACAATTGCATGGCCCAGTGATGAGATGTGGAAGATTTGCATTTGGCTTTTAATCTGTGTAGATTGGTTTTATCAACAGAATCCAAGTAGGCCTTGCTTTACTGTGAAAAATATCTGGAGGTATTTGAATTTTGTACTCCTTGAAGGATTGCATGCTATTGACTGTACAACCTGTTCAAGCTTATTTTGGATTTTATTGTGTGAAAGGTTTAGCTGTTACCTATAGGAATAAATAGTGCATCAGTCTTGCACAGCAAAATAAAGTTAAAACTAATTAGAAAGCATTCAGTAAAATCCATTGTTTTCAGTACGGGAAAAAATCAGTCGGTAAATTGGTGAGTTGTTAACATTGTGTTCTTAATTTTTAGGAATTTTTTCCCTAAATTATTCCCTATATTATTTTGCTTAACTTCTAAGTGAAAAAAACTAACTTGTGTTCACCTAGTGAAGTTACTTAGTGGTTCTTAAAAGAGCTTATCAAACCAGTGGAAGTACCAGCTAATGAAACTAATGTAAAGTGCCCATGCATACTACAAATATTAGGAAATAATCTGTACATGCCCACATGCTTTAATTATTAATGAGGGGTTTTGGCTAGCCAAATTATAGGAATTTTCCTGAGGAAACCTATCCAGTGCAAAGTATCTTCAATCAACATAAACTGAATTAAGTAGTCATGAAAAAATAGCACATATCAGTAGTGGTCAGTACTCCACACATTCTGGTTAGCTGAGATAATTCTATTTTAGTATAAATGAATGTATTTTTGTGACTGAACTTGAACATCTGTCTTTTATAGCGAGTTGACTGTTCCAAGCATCAGCTTATTTCAGGAAGTTAAACCTGCACAACCTTTCTTGGAGTTATTCAGGTGTTGTGTTTGCTGACTCTAAACACTTGGTATAGTTCAGAGGTTTTGGGTTCTGCTTCTGCTTTTTTTCTCTCTTTACAGTAGAGTTATTCCAAATAATTATATTCTCATGCCAACACGTGTTCATAATTCCCATTTAAGTGAATGGAAGTTTTCTATACAAATTCTATACAGATTTATATAGTCTATGAAATGAATAATCCCCTTGTAAAAAGAACTGTAAACCAGGAAGTCAGCAATAATTATCTATATTAATAATTCACTGGCACCTAACTTTTAGCCAAACTTGTATAAGTAATCCTTTTCTCTTTCCCATCTGCTGCTGAAAAGAGGTTCCAGGTAATGCTTTTATTTTCCTACCTAGTCCATCTTTTACTGCCACCTCCCATTTTCCTTAAAAAGCCATCTGTCATGTTGGGTGCCATTCCATGCACCTATCACTCTTCAGAGTATTGCTACATGAAAAATCTGAATTTATATATATGCATTGTGGTTCTGTTTCATACAATAAACTAGATACTGTTTTACCTACCAGTATGAACTCAGTCTCCATGTACTATTATACTTTTCAATGTTTCACAAGTAGTATTCTTCAGTAATATTTATTGAAGTACAAAGATTAGTACTTTTTCCAGCCCCCTAATGGATAGCTGTTTTACATGTGATGATTTGACAGTCTCACCTGACGTGCCAAGGTGTATATGTTACTGAATTTTTTTAAGCATCAGACTCCCTGTATCTGCATTAGTGAGTATAAACTGCCACTTACTGCTCAGAGATAACATGAAAATAATTATAAGTCAGTTTTGTCAAGAAGCAGTACTTAGAAACTACCAGCCTTCATTATCTTCTAATGGAAACCAGACCTGTGAACTTTCACAAATGACTTTGAAGAACTTGCCAAGAGTAAATGGAAAGAAGTCCTCCTTACTTTTAAAATTAATTCTGTACTTCATGCTTGTCAACACCTTTTGGGGAGGGCAGTGCAAGGCACTTCATGCTGAAGAGTAGTGCAAAATCAATTGCTAAGTTCTCTACAAGTTCCCCTAAATATGAAGTGCAACTTTGGTGCCCCACACAGGAGGGGACTTCTTGTTTTGTACCAACTACTGTAATTTGCTCTATCAAATCGTGCCCAAAATATTGCTTGTATTTTTAAAACAGAAATAAATATTGTAAATCACACTGTTATAAATTACCACAGAACTAAAAGAATTGGTGGTAATTTACATATGCAATATAACAGAAAATCATTCCTTTTTTTGTTAGTAGCTTTAGCTACTCAGTAACAATGAGGAAAATGTGGAATGAAATACATAATACAAAAATTAGTAGTAATATTTAAGCTATGTCTAAAACTATGAACAAGGTATTTTTTTGTTTCAGAAACTACTTCAGAATGCTTGTACTTGATTTTTATGGTTTCATAGCAAGAAATACTAAAATACATATACCAAATATATTTTAATTTTGAAAATAAAGTGCCAATATTGAGATATTTATTTCCCTTATGAGAGATGGCTCTAGACAGAACTGTCCTTCCCCATGCTAAAACTGGCCCTATCTGTACGTGAATTCACCCCAACATGTTATTCATGCTCTCTTTCCCATCTTTCCCACACAGTTTTTGAGCATGCAGTAAGTTATGCATACAGGTATATGACCACTGTGTGTTGTATATGCCATTAGTCACTTTGCTGCACATTACATAGCAAATTGAAAATATTTTCAGCTCTCACACCTTTAAAAAAGGACTTGGAAAATGTATTCTCATATCCTTCAGCATTCCTGTGTTTAAATCCTCAAGTTGTTATCTTGAAACTTAATTGGGACGAGAATCCATATGTACTTGTAATTTGCATTCCAGTTCCACTGCTCTGGATCAATATAGAATTAGCCTTTCCTAGACAGATACTTAGAGAAATTGTTTAGGTGACCTGTGAGATAATGCAGCTGAGTAAAAGTTGTCAATTTCCCTGACTAATATACATCCACTTTATTCTGTTGTGTGGCAATGTACAAATGTAAATGTGCTCTCATGATTACTTAAGGATGATATCAACCCGTATTTGTATCCTTAGAGCCTGTAAGTATAGATGGTCTTCTCAAGCAGTTGTAAAATGTGAGACTGTTTTACCTCTTCTCCCATTCTATCACAAGGGATTTACAGACAGCAAATGTTATAAAAATGTCACATTCTAGAACCAAGCAGCAGATAAATACTCAGTTCCAGTAAAGTAAACCTCTGTAAGAATCACGTCCTTTCAGCTTTTACTGCTTTCAGCAAACTTCAAATATGTTCTTCTGCTATATTTAATTTTTCTCTGGTTTTTTCCCTCCAACTCATTTTCCCCTCTCTGTTTCAGGGACATTAAGTGAATTAGGGCCAGGGTAGGAGGGGAGGAAAGAGATGAGGTTTGAGTGCTCTGTGTCAAATATGAGGCTGACAAGTGGAAGAAGGGCTTTTTGTGCTGTGTTTTGGTAATTTCTAGAGGAATAGTAATGAGACGGTTGCAGAATTGTCCATGACAAATGAGAAATTAAAAATATACAGTCTTTCAAAGCATTCTGGAGTGATCTGTTTTGTACTAAAATTAGGCAGGGACAATGAAGAAATAAATCTAAGAAAATGGTATTTTATTTGAATAACTGAAAACATGCTTTCCACCTGTCCTTCAAACTGCACAGTGTACAAACACATCATATTCTATCATTCTGAAAAAAGACAGTCATTATTTTGAATCAAAATTATCATTCAAGAGCAGAGATGAAATTAGAAGTACTTCATACTAAAAAGGATTATGAAAGCAACCTGTTGCTTCGTGTTTGATATTAGTGTATTACACTGCCTACTGGATTAAATCATCTGGATATCACTGAATTTATACATAGAATTTGTTTTAAATTAATTGCTCCTCTTAAAGATGAAGCTTAAAGGAATGTTAATACAGCTACAAATGCTGTATCTGTAGAATCAATTATCAATGCTCCTGCAAATTACTAGGAATAGTTGCATATATTTAATAAATAAAGCTTATTTGTTTGTGTATCTCTATGTATAGGTACAGTTGAATGTAATGTGAGAGATGTTATGGATATTTGTTAAACATATCTAATTGAGATTGTTTAAATAAATCTGGGCTATTCAGAACAGTGGAGCATAGGTTATGGCTGTTACTCCTGCATTTGCATGGTCTTGGTTTTCTTCCCCGTAAGCTTTGGTCAATATCTCATTTCAGTTGATGTAGGAGTCAATGGACAGGTGCATCTGGAGCTCTTTACAAACTATTACAAAAACAGAAGTTAGGGCTCTGCTGAAGGCATGTGGGAACAGGCATTATTAGATTAATCTCTTCAGTAAAATTGCTGCAGAGAAGATGAAAGTCCCTTAAAAACATAGCCTGAAAAAGCTAAGAATATTTACAAAGTGCTCAGTCATTTTAAAACAAGCTTTTGCATTAACCCTATGGATTGTTGAAGAATTAGAGAACCTAGCGTGTTAGGTTCTTTAGGATTTTTAGGTTTTTTCTTTCTCCTTTGACAGAGGTATTTCTTCTGAAGATGAAGATGAATATGAGTTGAGTAGGACAGGGCTCTAAGGTTTCCCAATGAATTAGCAGGTTGGAAGGTTACTGTTAGTGTGGAATTGGTGACAGACAGCCTTCTCTTATTCACAGTTCTTTGTTTCAGACCACCAGTTAGTAGGGCACTGCCACAGCCGGAGAAACTTCAGACAAATAATGTGGGGAAAAAAAAGAGACCCATAGAGGTAAGAAAAATGTTGCTCTTCTCTTCTTTTAGGGTTTTGTTTTGCCAGAAACTGACACACCTGTGGACACATTAAATGATTGTTTTATTTAAAATATATCAGAAGTGGAAATAGTGAATAGTGGGTAAATAGCAGAAGAAGTGGGAGAGAATTTTTTCTTGTAAATAAAAAAAAAAGACTATATTTCTTTTTCTTGCAAATGAAGTGGAGCATAACTCGCTTCTTAGTAATCATGAAACCTTAGAACTGGATGTAGAAAGCAGGATGTCTTGTTTAGATAACTGGATTGTTAAAGGGTGTATTTTTGCTAATAAAAGTAAGCATTTTTTAATTTGAATCTTCTTAGAATTTACTTTAAAACTTCAGTTTAAATTCGTCACTGATAGGAGTTTTAAAAATAATTTTTTAAATTCTATTAATTATGAGTTTAGATTTGGCACCTGTTTTTTCATTACATGGTAACTGCAAATA
Organism: Vidua chalybeata; assembly: GCF_026979565.1. NCBI lineage: Eukaryota > Metazoa > Chordata > Aves > Passeriformes > Viduidae > Vidua > Vidua chalybeata. The sequence goes on from NC_071535.1 coordinate 17,581,238, forward strand.
AATATACCAATTTTTGATTAATCTGAGGTGAAAATTTCATCTAACCTTGGAAAATGCAGTTCCTCACCAACCCAAATATTATTGATTCTGCAAAATATTTGGTGTAGCATAATAAACAGCTTTTTGACATCAGCGCTCTAGAAGTTTTAGGCTGTAATTTAAGTTTCTAGTTGCCGGCTGGAATTAAATTGTGGACCAGTGTTTGTGGACACTTTATTTCTTAGTGTCTTCTGCATTAAAAGAACTTTATTCTGCACTGCATTTTATTTATTTATGTGCATGTGTAAGAGCATCTCTTTCACTGTGTATATATGTCTGTGTGTATTATATGCACATTCTGCAGCATCCCCCTGAGAGGTGTGAAAAGGTGACACAGCTGTGTATGACAAGAATGAGCAGCCATGTAAACTGGCAGGGGAAGCAAAAGCTCAGTTCCTGTTGGCTTGACATGTCATTTACTAGATAAGGTCATAATAAAAAAAATTAAATCATACAGAAGAATGTGAAATTCGTAACTACCTTATGGTTTGGTGTTTCTATTGATGTGAATATCTTTTTTAGGACCTAATTTTGGAGCTGGTATTTGGGTATCGAGGCAAGGACTGCAGAAACAATGTGCACTATTTGAATGATGGTGCTGATGTAATTTATCACACTGCATCTATTGGGATCTTGTATAATGTGGCAACAGGTAGGAGAAAGCCCACTGGAGGGAAAATGTTTCTTCACACACATGGAGTTACAGCTTATAAAGTAATTAATATGCTTTAAGTATTGTAAAAATATGTGAAAAAATATTATTTGTTCCTAAAATTTCAGTCTGTAAAGAATATTCATGATAGCTGCATAGACAAACAAGTGTACTGAAATGTTCCTGGCGCTGAGCTTTAAAGGAAGTAAAGATTTAGGGTTTTTTTTGGTATTAGCTTTCTGAAATTTACATGTTGAAATGATCACAGAAATTAAAAGAGCTGAACTATGGGGTAATTGTAATTTAATTTTTTTTCTAAGAACAAGTTAATATTTTTATTTTGTTTACTTTTCAGTCATCTGTTTCACATACATTCCTTTCCAATAACCCAGTTAGTTTAGATAACTTAGACCTTCAAAAAAGTACACAATGTCATTTGTTTCTGAGATAGTTAAGCAACTTCATGTGGAAAACTTGAGGGAATTGTTTGGAGTTACCGAGTGCTGTGTGTTGGCGTTCAGATAAAAAATTTGGCATTTCTGTTTTCTGGTTTTAAGCTTCAAAATACAACATGACCATAATGCTGTTTTCTCACAAATACTATAAAATTTTCAAACATTAGCCATGTCTATGTGTGTATAAATGCTTTAATTAAAGTTGAACTAAGGTTTGAATTTTTTTTTTCTTATCTTTAGGCTCTCAGTCATTTTACCAGGAACACAATGATGATATTTTGTGCCTCACTGTGAATCAGCACCCCAAGTTTACCAACATAGTGGCAACTGGCCAAGTAGGTATGTTTGTATTTTTGTAAAAAGAATTAACATAACAGCATGTAATCAGGACCTTGTAAATTCATGATAAATCATAAAATATTTGATTATGCTCTCTCCGTTTGTATGAGTGTTACTCAGTTACCTGTCCTCTTTATATGTTCCTTTGAATGTAATTGAATAAAGTTGACAAAAAATATTAAGGCATGAAAGATTAAACTTATCTTTTGTTTGGAGTATTATCAAAACTATTTTTTCAGAAATCTTAAGCCCCATTAAATTAGTCTGGTTGTATTGAACTATCAGCTTGTGTTAAACTTTCCAAAGAGTCACTGCCCCTCCAAAGAAGCTGAATAGAGCTAACTTTCATTTCTTAAAATACTTGTCAATCTTACGTAGGTTTTACCTCATCAGGTAGATTTATAATACCTACTTGGTGGTTGGATATGATATAGTTGTAATATTCCAGGCAGAACCAAAATCCTAATGGTATTCCTACAGATAAATTGAGATTTAGAGGGAAAACATATATATATATATATATATATATATATATATATATATATATATATATATATATAAAATATATATATATATATATTTCATAATGACATTAAGGTATGAACTAACCAGGTTAAAAAAAAGAAGAAAAAACCCCCCACATTTTGCACTGGCATAGCTGGTAGAAATTGCTGTTTCTAGATTTTGTAGAATAGTGATTTTTGTAGCCCTACAATCTCATTGTAGTTTTCATATCTTCTGTTGGTTCTCAGCAGATTCAAACCCCCATTATTTTCTTCAAGGCATAGAATACAAAACCCCCCCTTATTTGATTTCAGCCAAAATAGCTTTTTATTTCCTTTAGGTTTGTTTTAGAAGTTTCATATAAATCAAATCAGTTCTGCAGAATTTATTACCTGCTTTCCTGTGTCTTTTGGATTTTTAGGTGCATGTCTCATTAAAATTGACTCATTGACAATAGTAACCTCTTAGCTAAAATAGCTTCCTTTCTTGGTGAGTCTCTTGCCTCTCATCATTTAAAACAAATTTTTAATGGAAATTATTTAAATGGAAAAAATCATCAGCAGATATTAGTCTATGGTTTGAACATTTGCAAGAATCACAAACCTTTTATTGCCTTTAACAATTTGCTTTTTCATCATATTTCTTAATCTGGCCCTGTTTTCCTTTCTGTAGTGGAGGAATGTGAAAATTTTCTTCTACAGTGTTCATCTTACCCAAGACAAAACACAGGATTTAATCCTTTTTTATTTTCATAATAATTTCTACATCAACTAGCAGTAAGACAATTATTAACTGTTTTGTAACGTGGATTAAAGCATACCAATCAGAGGCAAATGACACTTAAAAATTACATATACTTTTACGCAGAGAATTAAAAATAAGCTGGAAATGAAATATCTTAAAACAGCACTCATTTTCTGATTTTGAAGTGATGTTGAGGGATGTATATACTCTATAAAGAACTGCTGCTACTTTTCCTATTGATATGATTGGCACAAATAGTGTCATCATCATGATTTAAAAAGATTTATTGAATCTTCAGGTACTCACATGCTACTTCTTAGCATTTTTTCCCACTTATTTTGTTAAAATATCAATGACATGAAGAAATATGTTTTTACTTTGGCTGAGAGCGACCTAATATACACCAAAACTAGATTTTTGTGTTGTAGCTCAAAATGGAAATCAAAATATATTCATTCATTCAATATATTCATTCTATGATTTATTTCTGATGTGACCTCCTTTAATCAGTAATTACTCATCTCTAACAGCAGTATTGATGCTGCTGCAATGCAAAAAGATGACATCACGGTGTTTGTTAAGAAATTACACTGAATGTGGCATATATTTTCTTTAGCATTTACTTTATTTCTGATCTAATTATTTTTCTGCTGCTTTTCCATTACAGGAGACTCAGCAGATATGTCAGGTAAGGGAAACAAAATTTTAACATCTTCAGGTGTAGTTAGTCTATCTAGTAGCCATCTGCAGCTTTATAGAGCCATAAGTGATGTGAATTCATTTCTAGTTTATTAAACCCCGTGTATTAGTCATATTACTGTCAGCACTGAATATAAGCCAAAACAGCTCAGCATACTGTAAATATAGAAAAATTAAAATGTTAGAACACACTTCAAAACTACTGTCGTTGAAGCACTTTCCCTTCTTGCTGCTTAGTGATTAGTGAGTTCTAATACATACTGCTACTGTAGCATTCCTGGGTATGCTTGCCAGTTTTGTAGACATGTTGGGGCTGACAACATTTGGTTTAGACCTTCAATTGGGTGTAATTTGAAATGAGGATTTCTCAAGTAAATTCTACTGAGGAGGCCTAGGTGACTGAGTGAAAAAACTAATCACCTTTCACATTTATGTACAATTGTCATGCAGTTATTGCCACTGATCCAAAATGCTTTTTATGATGTCAGTTTAATTTTTCCTCTATCATTTTGGGTCTTTGACATTTTGACAGTCTTGACTGAGATATTTTTTATTAATATTTTTTTTTCAACTGTAATTGCAAAAACTCATCACCATCATGTGCGAATGAGTTCATCGTTGAGCAGCCATAATTGTCTTGTGAAGAATCTTCAGAGATGCATAAATGTGGTCATGTGTAATAGAAAGTGTAATACTCTTCATGTGGATCTAAAGCTTGTTCTGTAAGAACAAATGTACATTGACATCTTTAATGTGGATTGAGTTCTCTTAAATATGGCAAATGGTGCTTGCTCTAAGGATGGGAAGAAGAATATAGGTACCTTTTCCCACACTTCTAGCCTGTATTTAAAAAAAAAAACAATGATGATATGGATATTTATATGAAAGAACATCTATAGTCCTGTACATGGTGGCTGGATACTCTCCCTGTCTCACATGCCTTCTTTGTACTGCAACTTCAGTTTGAGCTTGTGTACATTACTAAATTCTGTTGTCATTGCCTGAAACGGGCACTCTTAACTTTTTTCTTCTTTCTGGAACCATTAGTCTGGAATCCAAGCTACTGCCTGCTTTCATTAGAAAGTTGAATAGTTTTACTTAAAATTTATTGACGGCTATTTGCCATCCTTGCCAACAACTTTTGCTTTTCTAGTTCAAATTTTCAATTGTTTACAGTGATGCAGGTGTTCTTGTAGCAGTAATATTTGTACTAGGCTGGAATGGCAATTAAAGTTTCCTAATGTCTGGGTGTAGATTTTGTCTACCTTACTAAAGATTTTTTCTGTCCTGACAGCCCATGGTAGCTTTATCTAACTGCTCCCAGAAGGGATGACACCTTAGAACATCTCTCTTGTGGAAGTGTTGAGTACACAGGCAGGATTCAGTGTCAGGACAGAGACTATCAGAAGGACTCCATCACACAGAAGGACCTACGAGTCCATGTTCTCTGCCTTGCAGATTTTGCTCTGAATGATTTTGTCAGTTCTTATTCAGGAAAACTAGGTAAGAGTTTCTGTCTGCCACCCAAAAGAAAACTTTTGGCCAAGGTTTAGGGCAGGTGCACAATTCAAGGGTAATACAGAGTTTTACCAGGAGGAGTGTTGAAGAGTGAAAAACAGTTCAGAGCCATAATAAGGCTTTCCCTTCCCTCAGCTTCCTGTAAGAACAGCAAAGAGTTTGCTGCCAATTTTTGGGAAGTGCTACTTGCTGTCAGCTCCTGCCCTTTCTGTTTTAATGGCATGACCATACTATGCTTTGGTACCTCTCAAAAGGTAATAATAATATCTTGTTGCTGCCATGAGAGGAAATTCAAATGGGTAATAAAAGAAATGAGGAAGTATGATCTAAAGACTGTTTTGGAACAGCTGTGGAATTGTGCTCAAAAACTGAGTTTCATGTGGCTGAAATTTTGCCTAAGTCCCTGTGCCTACTGTTTCCCATCACATGCATGCCTTTGAGGGCCTAGATTTATCTGATTAGAAACACAAAGCATGAATCCAAAAGGGAATTTAGTTTATGTGAATCTGGATCTATGACAAGATCCAGTAACCTTAGGACTTTGCAGTCAAATTTATTAGAGATCAGAAGTGAAGAAGTTTGAGAATCTTACTGTCCTGGAAATGCCTTAGATGCTGCTCAGAGAATGTAAGCTATATATGGATTGCAAGATCTTTTGAGAAAGCATTGCATTTGGGAAAAAATCAGGTGTCACCACATTAGAGATAATCACATACATTAGTAGCATGGAAAGATGTTTTTACTGCAGAGAGCTTGCAGTCTAAACAATGCAGACTGAATACCGTAGCTGTACGTCGGTAAGCAAGCTGACGGTTTGGCTGATGTGCTTCAGACAGGTGGCCATTTTGTAGAAAGGAGATTTTGGCCCTACACTGTAAATGGATTTCTCTGTAGCTATCATTTGTCCAAAAGCCCCATGGAGAAGTGACATTCTTGATGAGCAGCTTTTTGAGTTAGCATGCTGCTCTATGTTTTAGTAAGAGAAAAACAGGAGAAGACAGCTCTTGCTTTTAGAACTTCTGCTGTGCTTCACAAATCCCATAACAAGTTAAGTAACAAATTAACACCTCTGGTAATGTAATGAGGCCAACTTGTTCATCCTACCTAATGATCCTGTTTGTCATAAATTGTTTTCCAAATGGAGGCCAAAATCTCTTTTCTTTCCCTTTTTCCCCCATCTGATCACAGCAATTTTGTCTTATAAAAAAGTATTAACTGCTGCAATAAGCAAATCACTACACATTTTCAAAATGACTACTAATGGCATGTTTTTATATTTGTGTAGCTACAGCTCCTTCTATTCATGTGTGGGATGCAATGAACAAGCAGACACTGTCGGTACTGCGGTGCTACCATTCCAAGGGCGTTTGCTCAGTCAGTTTCAGTGCCACTGGCAAACTGCTGCTGTCCGTAGGGCTGGATCCCGAACACACCATCACCATTTGGAAGTGGCAGGAAGGTAGGAAAGAGTGGTTTTGTAGAAGGTGTTTACATTGTTAGAGATATGCTGGCTTGAGTCAAGAGCAATTGTAACTTTAAAGCATCAGCCAATAAAAAAATATTACAATAAATGCTGTACACTATGCTCTGTACAACAAGGTCTAAAATAGATGTATTTACCCATTCTAGTGACTGCTGAATATATCTATATATCTCCTTTGAAACTATTGTGTAAAGATCAAGATAGTTCACTGATTTCCAGTAAGAATAATGTAAGGATGTATTTTCTTACAAATTGTCATCATTATTACTATTATTATTATTACTTTATTCTTCTCTAAAGTCTGATTACTGATGAGGTTGTCATACTCCTGAAATTATTCCCAAAAGTTGCAAATTGCAGAAATGGGGTGCCAGGATAACTCCTCTATGCATCTTATATAATTGTTGCCTTAAGCTATGCTACATGTTTTCAGATCAGCTTTGATCTGTATTTCTGATTTAGGCTAAAGTGATTTGAGCTCCTTTCCTCATCTCCTTTCTGCCTGGCAAAGCCATGTCCAGATTATGGATCTGGTTCTCTAGTCTTAGAGGTTTACTTCCTCTCTCTTTGGGGATTGCTGTTGATAACTAGCAACTCTTAGAATTTTAAATATCAGCTATTAAGTTAATAACAAGTGATCTTTCATAGCTCGTCTGATAGATCCTGTGGGGGTGGATGCAATGTCAGATGTGTATTTATACAATCTTAGGTAGGACGAAGCATGTGTGGTCACAACATGCCTGTGTTCATCTTAAGGGTCAATACACATTCAGAATGGCAGCTAAGGATCCCAGCTGAGGAATCTTCATATGGGTCAATATTATTTTAACATTTTTAACCAGAAATGTGTATTTTTCTCATCAAATTCAAAATGTCCATTTTCTTTCTGCCAGGTGCCAAAATTGCCAGCCGAGCTGGTCATAACCAGCGTATATTTGTAGCAGAATTCAGGCCAGATTCAGATACACAGTTTGTTTCTGTGGGAGTAAAACATGTAAGGTTCTGGACACTGGCTGGAAGAGCTCTCCTCAGTAAAAAAGGGCTGCTGAGCTCCATAGAAGATGCCCGGATGCAGACGATGCTTTCTGTAGCTTTTGGAGCGGTACGTACTTCACCAAACCACCTGAAAATGCATAAAAACAAACTTTTTTTACCCTTCTACCTTTATTCAATTCAGTGAGACTTCTATAACCTGCTAATGAGTATATAAATTATTTTATTAAACTCAGTTTAGCATTCCTAATACTTACCTGCTAGTTAGAACTAGTACCAGCTTTCTTTAGAGTAGAAAAGACTGTGGGTTTGTATGTTTTCTGGAGAAACACACACAGATGCTTTGAACTGTCAACACACTGCTTGTGATTTAATCCAGGTAAAACAAAACAGGCTAGACTGCAGGAAACAAACAGTAGAAATGAGGCTGATTTTATGTCCACCTGGACATGATTGTTTTGTCACCTGTATGTGCTACTGCTCATGGGTGATAAGAGAGCAGTGTTGTCCTGGGGCATTCCTTAATGTTGGACGCTGTTAGACAACTGCATTAGGGGTTTCTTTTGCTTTGGGGCTTTTTGGACATGTGCAGGACATCTTGCTAAGTTCCACAGCACTGCTGGATCTGGAGTTGCTCTGCATGAGCAGTACTCATATCTTCAGCTGTGCAGAAAGGCACAGATACCTTTTGTGAAGTGGTCCTTTGCTTTGATTGCCTGCATTTCTGTCCTGTTTGAACAGCTGACTGTTCAGTCCCGACTGAATTTACACTGATTTTGATTTTTGAAACTCTAACTGGGCTGTGGTTTCCATTTTTTGCTACACTATCACTTTTACACAGTGGTTTCTCTCTGATTTATATGAAGGTCTTACAAAACACCAAGGTATTTTCCAAATAATAACTGTTATTGATGCCCAGGCATTAGTCAGGGGTTTGGGAAACCTCTGTAACCTTTCTTACAAAGAGACAGGTTCTTAGTGTGAGAATCAGGCTGTATGCTGTGTGGCCTGAAGTTTGGTATGAGGTTTGACTATGCAGAGCTTCCAGGGGTTTTGTGAAAATCTGTGCCAAATGAATAAAGCCAAACCTGGCGTGTTCTCCGTACCTCTGTAGGGAGCAGTTCTGGGAGCGCTCTTGATTTTGTCTCAGAAGGAGCTGGTTCAGCTCTCCCTAAACAGAAGTTGGAAACAGCCCAACAGTTATGCTGTGAGGATGATCTGAGGGTCTGCTCTCAGCTTCATTTCCAGTCTTCTTTTACTTTATTAGAGCCACACACACGCACCCTTAAAAAAAAAGTGTGTAGAGCATCAACCCACTTCAGTCAAGGAAAGTGTTTGTGCCACATGTGTACTGATACTCTTGAAATATGATAATACTACACATGATACTAAATTTGAGGACATCTGAATTACTAAACCATTTTGCTCAATAACCAGTTCCTGTTGGAATCCTAATAAATAGCACTTTACTTTCAGAGGTAATATAATTTATTTTTTTTTACTTTTCAAGAGCAGGAAGCAGAAGTAAAGAACAGGCAGCTTTTAATTAATTCTAAGTTAAGTCAAACTGTTTTCTTTCTGAACTAAAAGTTACAGTAATCATGTGAGTCTCTTCACCTAACCACAAAAATTACTGCAATCATAATGTATATAGCAAGGGAGTGGAAATTGCCTTCTTGTGTAGAATGTCAGTGCTTACATGTGTTGCACACATGATAGACTGAAAGCATAGATAACCATATGACTGAAACTTAAGTAATTCAATTTTTTCTTGCAAAAAGAAATGCAGTGATTTTCTTCAAGCTACAAGAAAATATCTTTCAGACTTCAAGAAGGAATATAGTAGCTCATTGTTTTGTCCCTGGAGGTACTTATTGCCTCTTCCACACTTTCCTCTTCTGCAGCAGCAAATAAAAGCAATTTAGCCTCTAAATGCAAGTGGTGTTTATTTCTGAATGTTTTTCTTCCTACCTTACTCAGAATCAGATGATGAGTATATTTTTCCCCTTTTCAGAATAACTTGACATTTACAGGTACTATCAGTGGAGATGTTTGTGTTTGGAAAGACCATGTGTTGATACGAATTGTGGCCAAGGCTCACAACGGACCTGTTTTCACAATGTACACCACACTAAGGGATGGTTTGATTGTTACAGGAGGCAAAGAAAGGCCGTGAGTCTTCTTTTCTTCTTTTTTTCCTGCATGCACATGTACTATTTAAAAATGGTTTAGATTCATCCCATCAACTCTATTTGAGACGTTAAAGGTAGAAGAGTAGTCCCTTTCAGATCCCTGATAGGTGTTAAGAAAAAGAGCAGCCACCACCTCCAAAGTGCAGGTAACCCCATATGAGCTTCAACTCAGCTATTTTTCCCATTTATTGTAAGAGAAAGCATTTAGTCTGAGATTTAGAATCATAGAATGGTTAGGGTTGGAAGGGGCCTCACGGATGTTCTAGCTCCAGCACCCATTTAACTTTAAGTACTAAAAAGTTACCTAGTCCTTGTGGGTTACTTCTTTCACTGAAGATGTACTGAGGTTGTTAACCCAAGGGATTTGCACAGTTGTGATTGAATACATGAATGATAAATTTTATAGCAGTATGATGCACAACTTCTTTCAAAGGAAAGATCTGCTCAGTTATGATGGCAGAGGCAAGCTGTCTTCTCTCAAATCTAAGGTATAGCAAGATTCTTTGTTGCTGTACAGCAAGATCCTGGGATTGTAAGCAAAATATTTCCTCAAACATTTTAATTTTTTGGTGCCTTCCTAGTGATCAGAAAATGCTTCAGCTGTAATATAGTCCATCTGATGACATGATAATGCCCCATTTGGCAGGACACAGGCCACTTGTATTTTCAGACCCAACTGAAAACTTATTCTGTGCTTGAAATATTTCCTTCTACTATTTATAAATGTTGTTGTGATTTTATTTGGAGGATGTTCTCTCTACCATTTAGTTTCAGAGGCTCTTAATCATTGGTATTTGACCTGAAACAAATAGTATTGAATAACAGGAAGAACCCAGAATTCATCTCCTGTGGGAAAATGAAGTATTGACTGTATGCAAAACAAATTTTCATTTAGGAAGACTGCAGTTGCAGTTCACCAGCCTGTTTTGGAAAAATCTTGCCAAGTGTAATGATCAATCATATGTCAAAACACTGCTAGTGGGAAGCAAAGAATATACTATTGCAAAGAGTATCAATTTATAATTCATTATAGTTCTTTTAATAAGAATAATAGTACAAATCAGTAATTGTGATTAAACATTCTGAAGTTCTTCATAAGATAATTCAGCAATCAAAGCTGTAACACAAGCAGCTCGATATTGTGGAACATTGTATTTTTGTTTCTGTTAGGGGAGATTGAAGATAGATAAGACATGTCCTAGCTCAGCTAGAGATGCCAGATTCATCACTGTTTCAATAAACATTATCTTCTTTTTAGAAACTATTTTTTATTTCAATGTGTTCTGTACTGAAATACTGAGGGTTTTTTTGCAAGTAGGAGGGAAATACTTAGTGTTTGCATAATTAATACCAATTAGTTGTGTGGTTTTTCTGCTGTATTTATTTTACAGCAGTGAAAACAGTGACATTTTCACAGAAGTGAAAATATTCTGACATTTATTTCACAGAAGTAAAATACATACCTTTTCTGTTTCTCTCAACTATAATTTGAAAATCTCTGCCTGTCTGCCTATTAAGATGGTGGTTTGCATGCTTAACTGTTCTTCTGACTAGACAGATTCCCTCAGAGCTACTCATTCAGACTAAGCTTAGCAGCATCCATCATTCAACTGGTTCTGTCAAGTGGAACAGTGAGGACTTGGAATCAGTTTGTCTTGCTGGGATGGGAGGCTCACTGTGTTAACATCAGCTGTTCGGGCAAAGGGAATCTTTAACAACTTAAAACATACTAAAATGCCTCATTTGCAGTACAGTACATTAAATAATGTAGTTCTTTCATTCATTAATTGTCCTTTTTGTGGCAGCTGTTATACTCATGGTTCTTCCTGTTGTCTTCATAGCTCAAAGGAAGGAGGAGCAGTTAAGCTATGGGACCAGGAGCTGAAACGATGTCGTGCCTTCAGACTAGAGACAGGACAAATGACAGACTGTGTTCGCTCTGTTTGTAGAGGCAAGGTAAACAAAGCTGCCTGACTGTAAAATAAAGCTTATAATTTGTGCTTGATTTCTGAATATCAGAAATCTTCTAGCTAGTATTTGAAATTAAAGGCTAAGCTAGAAGGCGTCTGCTACTGATATTGTGGCAGAAAAACATCTAGTTTGTGAGATCTCAGTCTTAGGATAATATTCCATATATTTTTTAATTGAAGACTAATTAAGGATTTATTTTCTATTTTCTTTTCACGGTTTGATATCAAATGACAAGCAGTAACTCAGCCAGCATCATGATATCTACAGAGCTTTGTACTTTAATATCTCAGAGGAGTTTAAAAAAGGAATTTTCTTTGATTACTTAATAATTTGACTTAAGCAAACTTTCTTGACAGAACTATAGCTCTAGATGATATTTTAATTACTGTTCATCATGAGAGGTTAATGTATTTTATCAGAGATAATTCTTTCACTATTGTTTAAGGGCAAAATTCTTGTTGGGACAAGAAATGCTGAAATAATTGAAGTTGGAGAGAAAAATGCTGCATGTAACATTCTAATTAATGGTCATATGGATGGGCCCATCTGGGGCCTAGCAACGCATCCATCCAGAGATTTTTTCCTTTCTGCTGCAGAAGATGGCACAGTAAGACTCTGGGATATTGCTGAAAAGGTAAGTGTTAGAGAATACTTGTTGAGGGAAAGATAAATAGACTTGTGATGGTGTTGCAGACTTGAAACTTGTTTTTTATTGTATTCTGAAAATAATCCATGTAATGCTGTTAGCATGTTAACAAGCTATTAGCATAAGATGCTTTTAAAATATGGACAAATAGTAACAGTTACTATTCTGGGTTTTTATTTCTTCACAGAAGATGCTGAACAAAGTCAGCTTAGGACATGCAGCTCGTACTGTTTGTTACAGCCCAGAAGGTGATATGGTAGCTATTGGCATGAAAAATGGAGAATTTATTATCCTGCTTGTCACCTCTCTAAAAATTTGGGGGAAAAAAAGGGACAGAAGATCAGCAATTCAAGATATCAGGTCAGAAAATATTATTCCTGGTCTATTGTAGTATGCTAGAAATCTCCAATATTTTGGGTTTTTTTTAAATACAGCTCTGTGTTCTGAGGAACATTGCAATGATATTTCAGAGAGCTGGAATCAATGAGTGAATTGTGGAATTTGTGTGATTACACTGATACCAGGAATAAAAAGAAAGAGGAGGTACATGGAGATAAGAGATAACATCAGTCAAAACAACTGGGGGTGTGGACCCCAGTGAGGAGTGGTGCTCCCCAGGGGTGGGTGGGCACTGCTGGACATCTTGGTGGCAGCAGGGACAGTGGGATGAAGTGCCCTCAGCAGGTTTGCCGGTGACACCGAGGGTGTGGTGTGGTCCACACGCTCGAGGGAAGGGACTTGTAGGAGGTAAAATGAGATCAGACACTTGGAGATGAAGACTGGATTGTGAGAGATAATGGAAATGCCAGTCTGTCAGTTTGTTCTTTGTTGTGTTTGTTTGACAGGAGTTAGAAGTAAAATTTTGCTTCTGTTTCCCGAGTGGAGGAACAGACTGTGAGATAAATTAGTTGTAATCAGCTCAGGAAAGTTTTGGAGAGCAAAGTGTGATGGAAGAGAAATATAAGCAAAGTGAGACCTTGCAGGAGAGCTCTGCTAGAAGTTAGGGGGTTGCTGGAGTTGGAAAGCTGTGCCAGGGTATGTTTCAGAGAGAATAGAAATAAAGAAACTTCCACAGTAACACAGAATTGGCCGTGAGGGATTTGTTCAGCTCAGGAAGCTACTGAGTTTCAAGACTAGAAAGGAAAACTGGAAGGAAGAAACCAGTGTGCAAAGATACATTGGGGAAACAAAAGGTTTGATTTACATCTTTTTTATTCAGTACACTTCATCTGGAAGTACTGGCTTTCCTTCAGTTAGAGCACTTCAGTTTTCCAGTTTTTAACCTTGTAAGTATAGCATAAGGGAATCAGTGTCATCAGGGAGATGTCACAAGTTGTTAGACCATGAGAGGGTCATGAAATCAGATAATAAACAGAGTTACTCAAGAGATGTTACCAGTGCACTTATATGTGTAATGTGTGCCAAAATTGTTGCCACCTTCTGCTGGATATGCATTCCCTGGAAATTTAATTTCAAAAGTTATTTTGCTCAGCAGACTGAATACTCTGCCTCCCTTCTGTTCTGGATAACGGATACCTGAAATGCAAATTTCTGTACTTCTCAAATATTATAATCTGTTGTAAGTGCCAACCTGTGTTCATTAAACCCTTTTATCTGTTCAGGTTTAGCCCAGATTCTCGTTACCTAGCAGTTGGCTCCAGTGAGAATGCAGTGGATTTTTATGATCTGACTTTGGGTCCCACACTCAATCGAATCAGCTATTGCAAGGATATCCCAAGTTTTGTGATCCAGATGGACTTCTCTGCTGATAGCTCTTATCTCCAGGTATCAGTCATTCATTGTTCAAGGTACTGAATGGAAAACATACTCATGACACATACTCTGCAAGTATTCTCCTTTGACAACTTCTAAGTTTTGTAGCTAAGGTTGGAGTATGTTGCTGTCATTAGACTTACTTTTTTGTAATGGTAAATGGATGCCTTTAATTTTGAATAGTTTTCCTGGAGATCAAATACAGAAAATAAGCAAAGAAATGAGAGACAGATTTCAAATCTCCTGTGATGTGTCTCCCTGCCTTTTTACCTCTGATGCTGATGGGCTGTCTTAAAAGAGAAAGGAGTACAGTCTGTCATTCTGCAGGGCCTGGGGATCTATAAATTCTTTGTCTCTCTGACCAGCGTGATGGCATTACATGTCTTTTTGGTGCTAGACTTTGTGGAGCAGCACCAAAATCATGGTGTTGCAACTTCCAACTATAGGAGGGCTTAAGATGTTTCTTAAAATAAAAATAAAGTAAATACAGTATGCTTTCTATATTTTATTTGCATCTGAAAGGAGAAATAAGCGTCTCTCATTATCAAATCAATATTTAGAGCCCAAGAGGAACACCTTTGTGTCAGTTCTAAAGATAGGAATTTATTTTGCCTTATTTGTATATACTGACACACTAACACATATGTGCAGAATGTGAGTTGTTTCAGTTATTTTTTACTAATTAGACAGTTAAATGTTAAGATTTCTTATGCTTTCTCACTCTTGCTTTATGCTTGTATAGATTTTTGAGAATTTTCAACTCATTGACTAAGTTTTCTTGATAGCTGTTACTTTATGGAGTAAAAATTAACTGTCACCAAAATGCTTTTCTAAGCCCTCTGGAATTATATTTTCATCTTTTGAAACAAGTTAATGTATTGTAAATTCTCTGTGGTCACCTCAAAGGTCTCTACGGGGTCTTACAAAAGGCAAGTGTATGAAGTGCCTTCAGGAAAGCAGCTTGTGGACCAGGCTGTGATTGACAGGATAACATGGGCTACTTGGACAAGGTAAATGATTCATATATTTACACCTATTAAAACACCTGGAACTTCCAGGAGAAGCACCTACTATTTGAAAGCATATTTAATCCCTTCGGTTAGATATTTTCTGTTAACATACCCATCTGCTCTGGCAGCAGCTCCCCTAAATGCAGCACAGCAAAAGGCACTACAGTAGAGCAGGTTCCCTCAGTATACAGGGCCTGTTTGACCTCTGAGGAATCTGATAAAAACCCATCTCTCACATGTCCTTGTACTCACTGGGTATCTCTAGGTCCTTTGATACAACTCTAGCAGCCTTAGTATTTGTTTCATTGCACTCTGCAAATTATCTGGAATAGTGCACTCTTTTTTCAAAACAGTGATGAGAGCACAGGGCCAATGAAAACAGATCAAAACATGAAAAGACAATCCACGACTAGGGTAATTCACCTTTATTTACAGTACCACACTAATGGGATCTGTATAAGTTGTTATTAACATTTGCATCTTAGAAGGCATACAAAAGTACTTTTAAATACCTTAAAGTTACTATATTTCTTTCAAGATATTACATGCAATAAAATACCATATTTTTATTTTGCAGTCAAATAATTTGTTTTCTATTCTATGGAAGTCTGGCTTTCTGTGCCTTTTTTCAGTCTCTGTTGCCTGCTTTTAATTGTTGTCCTCTAATTATCACCCTCAGACAAAAATTGAGAATAAATACTTGAAATTTTTCCACATTTGAACCACTTTGAACAATAAGAATCCTGACTATTTGCTGCAATACACAACTAAAACGATGAGATTTTAGAGGGCTCTGCAAGGCTCATTTTGCTAGATTTCTGATTTTTGTTTGGGTTATCAGTTTTTGTCACCTTTTTGAGACAAAACCAAGAAACTGGTATTTCCTGATCCAATTCAGTATATCTGATGTAAATCATGCCTTTTTGCATGTAGTGTACTGTGCCCTGAACTGGGGGAAAGAATCACAGAAAAATTCCAAATCATTCACTTATTAACAAATGACAAATTTCTTATTTCTGTGCATTCCTGGAAGTATGCATATACCTTGTAAGCAGAACTGAGTAAAAGCCATTTTACAATGCTTTGCAAAGGAACTTTTCTGGACTCTTAAAATTATTATGTTTTCAGGGCAGGGCAATTTTTCTCTCTCTGATTATAATGAAGAATCTTCATTGGACTCAGATAATCTTTTCTTTAGATTGATATGAAAACACTACAGAATCAATGGAACGTAGTTATATGCAATAGAGAATATAAAATTTTTAATTTTCCAAAAGCTGAAGGTTATTCATCTAAATCTTATGCTTTGGTGTTCTATTTTTAGTTGTCCTTTCTTTTTTTTTTGCAAATGACTTACTTGACAATAATAGTACTATTGATTTCACCTCTGGTTCTCTCACATTGCTGTGGGCCAAATTATTTTGGGAATTATATCACTGAATCAGTTTCAGGGGCAATTATGGAATGATTCAAAAATTAATTACAGAATAAAAGCTATATAAGGTGTGCATGTGTGAAAATAAAATGTAAACATTACATTTTTATAGAGCCAGTTAGAATATGAGATCTGCTTTCTATTACCTGACTCTATTTTTGGCAATGGCTTTCAAAAGAATTTCTTGGTCTTCTGTTTCAGTGTTCTTGGGGATGAAGTAATAGGAATCTGGTCCAGGCATGCTGAAAAAGCTGATGTGAACTGTGCTTGTGTCTCTCACTCGGGAATCAATCTCGTAACAGGCGATGATTTTGGCATGGTCAAACTGTTTGACTTTCCATGTCCTGAAAAATTTGTAAGAACTTGTTTTTATTGTTACAACAACAAGTACTGTTGATATTAGGATCTTGTCATGTTTCTCTAGAAGATATATGATGGAAATATTTTCTTCCCTAAATTTGTAGCTTTTTAATACCTCCTTAGCTCCATAGTCTCATCACATGCTCCACATCAGAGTTTCCCTACTATTTTGTGTGGGAGCTCTTGCTATAACCTCTTGTAGGTGTTGATATTGTCTGCCAGTGTGCTTTAGCATAGTGCCTGCCTTATGAAAAATCTCAAAGCCCTTAGTAATTTCCACATCTCTGATCCACTTGACAGATGAGGAAGATAGCTGGTGATTTTAGTCCCATCTCTGTTTCTTCATGGATGAAGAGTTTACAGATTTTTCACTAACACTGTTAAATTTTTTCACTGTTTTTTATAATTTTAATTTATAATGTTTTTTAAATTTGTTTTCACTGTTAATTTTCAGGATTTGAGACTGCACAGGGTAAACTGCTCACACAATTGCAATGAAAATAATTGTTTTTCAGTGTCAGGAATTTTACACAAAACTTGGAAGTTAGTCATGTGACAAGATGTATTTAATATTACTGCATTAGCTTGAGCATTCTTTCCAATTTGCAAAAGCTCTCTTATTGGCTGACAATTTAATCTGCATTGCAGCTCAATAGTAGATCTACTTCAGGAGATCTTTCACATTTGATAACCTATATAACTTTTGAACATTATAAATATGTGATATAATAAAAAGGTAGATAAAAACATGCACACCTTTTTTAATTTAGGAGGGAACAGAATATTTAGACTCTCATTCTGCTGTTGTTTGGGTTTTTTTCAGGCAAAACACAAACGATTTTTAGGTCACTCTGCCCACTTAACTAATATTCGATTCACAAGTGGAGACAGATACGTGGTCAGTGCTGGAGGGGACGACTGCAGGTAGGTGTTCTTGCCTTTACTGCCAGAATCTGCACACCACTGCACATGGACAGTCCACAGCAACATAAAGCTCAGTGTCAGCCTTCAGCCTTTTATCCCTGTGCTTGCTTTCCTGTTCGTACATAGAGAAAAACATATTTGTGGCAAAATGAATATCCCTAATGTTAATGTGAACAGCTAATATTTAATAAGTTAAAATGTTCACATGAATATTCAGAACATCATGCTTTTAATGGGAATTCCTTTTGGCCATGTTAGCCATTTCTTTTAACAGCATTGTAGTCTTCTATATCTCTTATTTAATATCTTTTTGAAAACACAGCTTATTTGTTTGGAAGTGTGTGCATATGCCTCATTGAGAGAGACATGGAGACTTGCAAAGAGGAAACTGCATGAAGTACCAGGCATGAAACACCCAGGATTGCAATGTGACATTCTACTGTGCCCTGCATATGTAAGAAATGACCCAAGACACAGAGCAATCTGTCTCTGAAAGACAGGACCTGGAGTCTGCCAGAAGGATGGACACACTGAGGCTGCTAGTTTTGCTTCAGTGTCAGATAATCTGGGTTTGTATTCCACTCACTGCCAGATGTTGAAAACAAAATATGTGGATGAAAGGAAAAAGTGAATTGTTAATCAATGTACAGTTTCACAGCAAGTTCTTGGGGTTTTAATCAAGAGATGCTATTTCTGACCTAGTGCTGTACATTGATCTATTTTCAGCATGAATGTTTTTCCTTTGAGATTTAAATAGCATAGATAAAAAGAGTATTCCATATTTTATTACTGAGAGAGACCATATATTAACTCTTAAATATATAGTATTTTAATAAATGTTTAATTATTCTAATAGAAATTATATTTCTATGGCTGGTCAAAAGGAAACATCATATCTGATGAAGGAGAAAATAATAGAGTTGGTTCCTTATGACGGAATATTTCTGTATTTAGAGGCCTGGGTCACAGTCATGTCTGGTGAAAGCCTTTGGATATGCATGATCTTCATGGCTAATTTAGTGTTTTTGTTGCACTTAAACATTAAATTAGTTCTATGAGCAAAAATAGATTTGCTCACTTTGCGAGTGCCTTGCCCACTACCTAAAAGTCTAACTCCAATTTTTGCCTTGTGAATAAAAGTATTCTCAGTGGAAGAGAGATTATTGCTGTGTTGCTTGACTGGGCTGTGAGCCTCTCTGCTGGAAATGAGGACCAGGGTGAGGATTTTGTAGTCTTCTTGTTGATAAAGTTTGGGATGTCAGCAGTGGCAAAATAGAATTTCAGAGCAATATGAATTCATTTTATTTTCTCAGCATCATAGGGGAGATTCAGAGAGAACTTTCTGAGCATTATATTTTATACATTTGAACTTTTTAATAGAGTTAGGACTAGCTGGGAGATGTCTATTCAGATTTCTCTTCTGACTGTAAAAGATGTCCAATCATCTGCTTCTTTGAATGGACCTGCTGTCAAAATAAACCTCGAGCATTTATTCTATCCTGCAACATAACTGAGCTTCTAAGTTGGAAAATCATTTCAGTGATAATAAAATCCTGAACAAAGCTGTGTTTTGGGTTCAAGTGAGGAAGGTTTCATCAGATGTTTGTCTAAATCATGCCATAGAGAAGCATTGCATACAGTTAATTTTCATGCAATATAGGAGGGATCAAAAATCAGTGATTATCAGCACTGCTCTCATTGTGGCATTCTGCTGTGAACAGAAAGCTCTCTTTCTGTGTAAGCCAGCATTGCTTTGACAGTGGCACTTGTTTAGGTCAATCAAGAGGCTTTGGTATTTTTCATCTTGCATTTTCTTAAGCCAGATGAAAAAGAGATAAACCTCATCTCTTCTTGTAATCATCTTGTGTGCGTGTTGGATACAGAGGGAATGGGAGGGCTTGCAGGTAGGGGAGAATGAGGAGAAAAGTTACAGAACCAAACTTTTGTGCTCTCCTTGTTATGTGTTATACAAAACTAGTTACCAAACTGTCTTAGATAATATATTTTATATATCAATCTGTAATGAATATTTATTTTAAAGAAGTTGGTGAACTAAGCAGTTATCAGGTTTCTCAGCAGGATGGTTCTTAGCAAAGTTTTGCCAGTCATGCAGTTGCTATTCTACAGGAGCAAAAACTTTGAGGATTTGGTCATGAGTGTACAGGGAGATTTTGGCAGTAATGTTTTTGAGTTTAGATGAATTGCATATGAGAATTGTGATTAGACCTGATGTATCTCATAACCTTGTTTCCTGTCTGTTGTACATGAAAATTAGTCTCTGGTGTTTATATCTTCTCTTTACCAGAGAAATGGTTTGCAGTGTGCTCTTTTATGGCTGTGATTCTATCCCTTATTAAATACATCTGTGCAGGACTGTCGGAAGCAAGATTTGTCCTGCCTCTATTTTACAGTTGCCTTTCATTGGATCAAGATGGATGACTTTTAAGAGCTCACTTATAGTCTGTCCTACTCAGACTGCCAGATCAAAGTCCATATTTTTCTGTCTCTGAGTTTTCCCCACAAAATCCTAGGCTCTGCGAGCTCTTCTGTAAGCCTTCACCCAGTGAAGGAGGTATGTGGATCAAGAGGCTTTGTTCCTCGAATCCTTGTCACTGATCCTCTTCTCTTCTCCTCCCTCCCTCCCCCTCTGCCCTTCATGAATGCTGTGCCTCTCCACTGATAATTTGTCCATTGGTGCTTTTCCCTTGAGGAATCCCAAAGGCCACACCAGAGCTGAACGATGAGCAAAAAGGGGTGGGAGGGACTGGGCTGAGGGCTGCAGCCTTTGGGTCTCCCTGCTTCTTCACTCTCTTCCAAACCTCACTGCTACTGTAAAGGGCTGGGATGGGAGCTGGAAGCTGAGGAGCTCTTTAAAAACTAAACTGCCAGCATTGTTCCTCCTCCTGCAGCCTGTATTGGTAGCCAGTGTTTTCCCTGGTGAAACTGCTCTGTGGTTTGCCATGTGAAAATGGGGGCAGCCAGCTGGGAATGACCACAAATGTTGAGGAGAAGAGTGAGCAGAGCCTCTGTCGCAGTTTGGAGCATAATGTAGCTGTGATTCTCTGCTGAAGGGAAGAGCTGGCTGTCAGCATGGTCCAAGCTGGCAGCTTTATGGTGTTTTTGGTCTTTTTGTCTGTGATGGTGCTTGCTACTGTGCCTCATTTGCTGTTTACATTAAATGCTACTGTAGGAACTTGCTAAGTGTTGCCACCCATGCTTGAAGCATGTGTACATGGGACCAGGCTGCCTGTTCTGATAGGCAGTGGGAGCTCAAGGCTGGATGCTCCACAGAGAAGTCAGAGGAGGACAGAAGCCCGTTGGATAGGTCAGGGAAGAAGCTGGAATGTGGAGGGACTAGTGACAGCCTTTCATCTGGAAGCATGGGAGAGAACAGAGAGTAGGAAGGCTTTGCCTGAAGCTGGAGAAAACCTCTTCTGTACCAGGGAAGGGGAGGCAAAAGGTTTTTGTATAATTTAATCACTTATAGCGGATGATTTTTTACTGTAGCTTGTCTTTTTGGTTAGCAGCAAACATACATCTTTGGGATCTTTAGTCAGCAATACTTTTGGTAATAAAAGAAATTAACTGGAGAACTGAGTAAAAATAAAATAAAATTTCACTTAATAAAATAAATATGCCCTTGAAAGCTAAGAAGCGTACTTAGAAAACAGATAATAAGGAAAATTCAGCTCCTAGGAGCAAGGAAATATAAAAAATAAACACATTTAGAACTGAAAGTTGCCATAGTGTAGGAACTGAGGAACACAGTTGGGAATTAGGTCGGAGAGAGAAAATTAGCTAAATATGTAGAATAATTTAGACTTGAATTTTTTTTCTTTTAATCTCAAGAAAGGCAGTCAGCATATATTTTGCTAGGGAAAGCAGGAAATGTTGTGAGACTAAAGGATAGGATTTCAGAAAATTAAGGCTATTTTATCACTTGGTGACAGCTGAGGGAAAGCACACACTCACAGCAACTTCTGACTTTGCTCTGTGTCAGGGTTTCACTGTTAGCAAGATTCATTTCAGCATAACTGAACTTTCTACCAGTCAGGTTAATGCTAACCTGGACTTGTGCCATCAGAAAGCAGGTCCAGCAGGTGAGACTTCTCCTCAGTCTAAAACAAGACCAAAATAAAGGACTTCAGTAGCAAGAGCAGGGCTTTGATAGCATTCAGGAGTGGCTTAGTTTAAAACCATGTCCAGTTCTCTCAGCTGCTGCCCGAAGCACCTGAGCCACACTGTTTGAGCTGCTGGTTTGCCAAGAGACCCAGTGCCCTTGAACCTCCTGAGCAGCAGCCGTGCAGCACCTCCCCTGCCTTGGGGTCCTGCCCAGAGCCTGGACTGGATGTGCTGGGCAAGGTGTAAGAGTGTCACAAGCAAAGGATCTAGGCTTCAAAAACAGTATTTAACTGGGCAAGGTGACACGTTCCCTGTTTCGTTATCAGTGTCAGAGATGTGACCAGCCTTAATCCTGAAAGTGTTTTTTTTTTAAAATTCTATTAACATAATCTATAGAGAGATGTCATCTTGTCAATGTTTTGGACAAAGTGGAACATTCTGTAGACTCTACAGAAGGGGAAGTAAGACTACAAATCACAGAATGAATTGCCATGTCAGTGATGTGAACACCTGTAGTTGCATTGCATTTGTGTGCTTTTTTGTTCTGTTTTTTTATGCTTCCTTGAAATCGGCTCTGTTTTTCTAAAATTTTTAGCAGCATCTGATTTCTCCTCATGTGGACAGATCCATGTGCTTGCCAAAGCCTGCTGTCATTCTTCATACTGGGTGATTACACCAAGCCCATTTATTTTGTTGGCCCTGGCTTCTGCTCTTCACTTGACTTTGACTTCAGACTTAAACTCTACATATCTCCTTTTAGAAATACAAATAGCATAGTTTTAGGTGTCTGATATGCATAAAAGCCACAATAGATTTCCTTGCCAAAATAATTTGCATCTAAGAAGTACTAGGTGGTTTTTTCAGTCTATTTGATGCTAGAACAGGTAAACACTTGCTATACTTTTCTCAGTTTACTATCAGCAAACCAGTCAAAACCTTGATACCTTGATCTGGTTTTTTGTTAACTGTGAGATCAGCAATCCAACCCATTCACTACTTTGGAAAGGAAGTGGAAAAAAAAACATGGAATGTGTGTTTTCTTCTCCTTTCTTCTAAAGGAAAGCAGAGAAAGGAACACTCAAAAATAGGCTAAGGCAAGACGAAAGAACTGACATGGGTGGTGGTGAGTGGCAAACATCTTCTTTCAAGTGGGAAGCATTCAGTGGCTGCTTGGGAAGTGTAAGGGCTGGAGAGCAGCACAGTGCTCACGGAAGGGCTGCAGGCAACTTTGGTTGCTCTGGTTTTGGGAAGATGCAGCCACTCCCCCTCACTGCTGTCTCCACTCCTGTACCTGTGGGACACCTGTTTAGAGCTGAGGCAAACAGCAGGTTACCCACAGCTGCAGTGGATGCAGTGGAACAAAGAAAGTACTATTAAGACAGAAGTGCTCTGTAGTATTGAGAGCTCAGGCAAAAGAGTTGAAGGATGTATTTTAAAAGGCTACTTATATTTCCACGTAAATCAAACATGGATTGTTTTAATGAGCCTCTTCTGAAAATGGTCTTCAAACAAAAAATATTAAACCAAAGAAATATTATACTTCAGAGAACTCTTCTTAACCAAGCTGTCACAATTACTGCCTCTCATTTCTTTCCTATTCAGCAGTTCTTGATTCTGTTCCCAGGCATTCACAATATTTAAGATGACAGACATGAAATCTGTAGGCTCTTACATTTAACCTAAGGTGTGACAGCCAGAGGAATCTGCAGAGGGTGGTTCAGATCCTACTTGAGCCAAATTTTCCTTCAGTGGTTCCCAGTCATGGGCCTTCAAATATATAGGAAGTCAGGTGAATGTAATTAGACCCAACAAATACATCTGAGTATATAAATCAGTAGATATCAGAGAAATAAATAAAGTTCTTGATTTTATCCCATAGCAAACCATTACTAAAAAAGGAAATAAGTATGATAAACTTCATGTAAGATACAATCCAAACTCATTATAGGTGCTGATTAGACAACTGGACTTAGAGTTTTGGCAACTCTTTGTAAGAAACACAAAATTTGTGCATGAATAGCAGGATCGATCCTTCTCCACTTGCAAGAGGGCAGTTTAGTTTGGGACATGGGAGGTGGGATGTTCCTATTGCTTGGTATGTTTGTATTTCTCTTCCAGAAGCCAAAATAGGTGTTTCCTTAGTTTCTATTGCTGTTTGTGGGATACCTTCAAGACCCTACAAAGTGATTTTGCCCTTAGCAGCACATATCTCGCTTCGTTTGGGCACTGATGTCACGTGAGAGCTTATTGAAAAACAGAAAGAAACCAAAACCTCAAATTCTTTTTGTTTTTTAATGATATCCCCTGAAGTCATGTTTGTTCCAGTGACGTGAAGATGTATATGACACACACTGTTTGTAAAGGACAGCAGGTTGTATCCACTCAGCTACTAAGTGGCACCCACATAATGGGTGTGTCAAACCAGAGGATTAAAGCCAGTTGTGCGTTACCAGTCTTCTAGGATGAAGGGACAATTGCCACTGTCCTGTTGTGTGTGGTGCTGCAGAGCTCATAAAGCTGGTGCTGCCTTCAGCTGCTCTCAGTGGGGCTGAGGAAGAAGATGAGGCCATAAAAATAAAATGTAAATTATTGCAACAAGTGTTGCATTGGTGGGTTCTGAAAAAGGGCTATAGTAGAGGGGCATTTTAGTTTCAGACCTCTGCAGGATTGTAAGCATTTAGGGCAAAAACATGTTTATGTAATATCCTCCGTTATTCCTTCATTAGCTTTGGCTCTTACTACTCTGCCTCCTTCCCACAGAAGCCTCTGTCCTAGCTCCCCCCTCCCAGCCACAAATAAGTTTATTTTTCCAGTGTAGTGGCTGAGAGGGCCAACTTTAACCACAGATTTGGTCATTTTTAATGACCAAAGCTAATCCCAAGCATTCTGTTGCTGAAAATTAATTCTGTATTAACTTAATTGCAAATTCTTGAGACTGGGGAGAAGGGGGGGAGTGGATCTTTCCATGCGATGGAGCTGGAAGTGGTACTGCCATAACACCATGATTTTTTTCAACCACCAGTTGCACCCAGAACGTGTGACACTGTATTCTTTGGAATCCAGTAAATAGCCTTTCTAAAGGAACTCCAGGCATGAACACAGACACACACTGCATGAAATAAAAATGGTTTCCTGTACTTTTGTGAAATGTTGGTGCTGTTGGGTAGTACTTTACACATTTCTGGTCTGTTTTTCCTTTTCTTGCTACTATGTACCCTGGTGTTGTGATTTCAGGTGCAAAATAGCTTGGGTTTTTTTTTTAAGCAGTATCTGGTAATTAGCTTAATTTCTGCTTTTTAGTTCAGTTATACGTATACAGAATAAAGTAATGGAGAAGCTGCATTACTGAGTTGTGAAGCAAGTTAAGGCATTTTAAATGTAAAATTCCATATCAGAATACACTCAAGCCCAAAATGATAACTTGAAAATGTAACAAACTAACTAAATGCATTAGAACCATTTCTTTTTTTTTTTTTTTAATGCAGTTTTAGCTTTGTAGCTTGGTTTGTTCACTGTTTTTAGCAGAGTAAAATCTTTTCTCATGCTGAACACTGCAATTGGTGACAGCCCAGCACAGCAGTGGAAATGCAGCAATGGAGATGGTCCTGGTCTTCTGCTGCCCTTACAAATTCTTGTCTCCTCATCTCACGTGGAAAATAGCTTCATAGTGGCAGCTATTTCTGCAAGGGACAGCTAATGAAGGCACTGGGAAATTCTGTAGAAAAATAATGTTCTTTGCAGTCTTTCATCTGGAAACTCATTCTAGCAGAGCTCTGTGCAACACTGGAGCGCATCCTCTCCTCTCCAGCCCCCATCAGGTCACCTTACAAAAATATTTTACTGTAGTTCTTTAAGCTTAAAATGCAGTTGTCTGTTCAGATTTGTTGTTTCATTATGGAGTGTGTCAGATAGTCCCTCTTGCTTTAACAAGAAAAAAAAAAAAAAAAAAAAAGGTATTTTAAACTAGTCCAAAGGTATGGTCATATATTATATGGATCATGGGTTTAAGTGTACTCCATTTTGGTTTCCACCATGAACATCTAATTCCTGTAACAATGTTGTATGTTTATTTAAAGTATATATATATAAATTAAATGTCAGATTTTTGCATTAATTAAGATTTTTTAAAATTTGAATATGAACTTTGAGTACTTTATTTAAAAAATATTAAAAATACTTTTCCTGAAGTGTTAAGTTTCAGAATTCAAGACTATATTTGTCAAATTTAAGTTTAAAATATGTAGCTATCATTGTTTTCTGATATTGAATGTAAATATTTGTAAAAAGAAATTCTTTTGTATATTTTTGTGAAAATGTAGTTCCCCAAAATATAAAAAAAGATTTAATAAAAAAGTGCATTTATGTTACTGTTCAACACTTTGCCAATTTTAATATCACTTTACTGTATTTATGGGCAGATGTGTGCATTATTTTTTTGTCATATAAGTCACAGGAACTTTTTTGAAGGAGAAACCCACAGTGTGCTCAGTAGGAAAAAAGAATTCCTTAGAAGTTTAGTGGTACTTTCTTTCTTCTGGATATAAATGGAAACATCTTAGAGTATCTATTTTCAAGAGAAGTAGCAATTCATAGGCTTTTTAAGTGGAGAACATTATCAGTAATTCTTTAATTGTTCTGGCTTATGAAGCTGTTTGTTTCTCTTGTCTTTTTGTCCCCATTTTAGAAAGCAGGACTGTGGCAACCACTGCACTGGAACAAACCCAAAAGACAAAGATGTGCTGGGGTGGAGAGCTTAGTCCCTGGGTGCTGGGACAGCAGCACAGCCAAGGGCACTGTACCAAACACTTGGACAAAAAGCAGTTCCCGTATGATCCCAACACAGGACTAAGCTTTCTCAGTGCTTCTGCTGACATACTTTTTTCTTCAACACAACAACCCTTAAACAAGGAACATTACCCAAACAGAACACAAAATGTGCTTTGAAGGTTTTTAATGGAATTTAAAGTAAAACTTTTCTTGCACAGATGTTTTTTTCTTACAGTGTAAAAAAAATGTAAAATTGTCCAAACTTACAAACTTGGAAAATTAGAGACATTTCAAGTATGCAATCAACCTAGTTTTATGAAAAGAATGTATATTCAAAGTCCAAAATGTATGAGTCTTTCCTAGCATCCTGTGTCCTGGTGGTTGATCTTCCTGTCCTCTACTGTCCAGAGGAGGCAAAGCTCAGTCCAGGTTGTATCATATTCATTCACTAAGGAGGAAGAAAAAAACCAATTCCGTAAGGAACAATTCTACCCCTCTGTAAATATGATTTGAGAACTGCTTTGCCCTACCCCTGTAATGGTTAAAACCTTTCCAGGGGGATTGGATCATTAAATCACATGAGCCTTATGGCAGGCCCATAGCTGCAGCTTTGGGAAGTCTGCTACTGGTTTATGAAATCATGGGCAGATGACAGGAAGGAACTGCTCTGCCAGAAACACTCAAAGAAAACAGTTGAACCTATTGTGGAAAAGACAGCTTAGACACAAGATAAAACAATGGTAAAAGGATTTTCAGCTTTATTCAAATACAACTCAGAAAATACCACCTGTCCAGGTCAGGATTCCAATGACTGCTCTATCTCAGCTGCAGGGCACTTGTTTATCACATTAGGCTTTCATCACATTAGTTAATCTTTATACAACTACTACCAAACAACAGCACAGACTTGTCTTTAAAAGAAAGCTGCCCATAAAGGGAATTTTCCTTCATACATCTTTGTTGTTCCTCACATACACATTACTTCTGCAAATAAAACTACATTAGTAATGTCACATGATACCTTTTATTTTTCTTGGTTAGGTTTAGAGTATTTCTCACCTGGCTTGGGTTCGAGTCCATTTCAAGGCATGGCGTGGAGGTACAGCAACAGTGGGATGGTAGAAAGTGCAGTCTGGTCTTGTACACTGTGTATTAAACCTACAATGCTAAAACCAAAAGTATTTCAGAAGAGGCTGCTCAGTGCTGGCTGCCTGAACTCCTGAACATGCTGAGCTGCACTGTGACCCTGCTATTGCTGTGTGACACATCTCACCTGCAAATGAGCCAGCACCCGCCTCCACCAGTGCAACCAGCTCAACCCAACAACAAAAAAATCCTTTTTAAAAAGTACTAACTATGAATTTCATACTCCAAAACTGCCACTGCACTGACTGGTGGAAATTCCTTTGCTTGCAAGAGTTTACAGAGTTCAGCTTGAATTGATCTCTCTGTACAAGTTGGGAGCATGACACAGCATTACCTGAGGGAGAAGAAATGCCAGAGTATCTGGCTAATAATATCTGAGCATGGGTATTTTGGCATTATTAGGAATGGAAAAAGCACTACACTTCCTGGCATTAGATCCAGGAACACAATTCTATAGAAGAACCCAAGTAATAGACTCCTGTAGTATATAGATTACATTAATAAATTTTAGGGTAAGTGGGCAACCTTTTAAGTTTTTGTATGTTGCACCATATCTGAAAGAAGAGTCAAAGAGTCTTGAGACATATTCCTTCCCAAAAGGCTCCCCCCTGCCCCCAGCATCCTGGCTGGGTATATTTTGAAAAGACATATGACCCGTTTGAAGCTCTCTAGCAGCATTTGGTAGAAAGATTACTTAAAATTATAATTTTCCACACTTCTTAAGTCATTACTTTTGTGAATTCTGCTTATAAGGCACAGTTAAAATATGAACAGTAAAAGCAAAAAGTGTTAAATCTTAGTAACATTTCCTGTTCCAAAGTAGCATGTTTCAAGTCTTTTTCTAGAAAGGAAGGAAGATAGGAGATATATCTTACTTTTGGGTGGTAAAATGGACACTCCATTTTCTTACAAGCTGGAAAAAACTTGCACAGTGGACTACTGGAAGGTATGGATAGTGTGGGCAGGGATGCTAATAGTAGAAACAAAAAGAACAGGAAGTGAGTCTGGATCAGAAAAAATTGCCTTTTTAAGACAGCTCTGCACAACCTTAAATGTATCAATCTTTCTGCTAGAAATTCCATTTTATAATATACCAAAATTCAGCAAGAAATACAGACAGCAATTCCCAATGCAGTTAGTAGATCCTGGAGTAAAACAAGGCTATTAGGTAATCACTTAATTTGGTTCTTCAGCATTTCAGGACAGAAGTACCATGGTCAAAGCAAAACATCCAACAAATTACACAGAGATTCTGGCAGGCTGAGAATCTCAAATGTTAAATTTAGACAGCAGCAAGCCTGTTAGAATTTCAACTGACCGGACTGAGAAGCGCAGACATTGCACTTTCCAGGAATACAGAGGAGCTGCTGGAAATGATATGGGAGACAAGCACATTGTACTTGGTGTCTGGCAAGGTAACAAAACTGCACTGAACTGTCACTAGGGGCTAAATTACTTCCAAAAGATCATGCAGTCAAGGCCCTGCACCTCAGCATGGTTCAAAGGCTCAGCAACACCAACCCATATCAAACACAGTTACTGCCTTCACCGAGTAACCTCACCCCACAAGTCATCTCATCACAACACCAACTTCGCTCCTACACTGGTGTTAAAGAAAAAAATGTTCAAAGGCAGGAGCCTCTGTTTTCAGTGTGTGTCACAAGCCCTTGGTACAACATGTGTCCAATTTAAGAGAAAAAATCTGAGGAAAATTGCAGTGCTGGCTAATCCCTTCAGAGAAGGGACAGAGAAACAGACAACTTGTGCAAGTCACCACTTTGGCCTTGCACAGCCTTCATATGGACTCTTGCGTAAGAGCATTGGAGGACTTTTGCAGTAACACTGGATTATTATTCCTCATCTTGCATTAAGAGTTGTAAGAAAATTAAGTCAACTCAAGCAAAAAAATATTTTTTCATCACTGTCAGTTTCTGTTTCCAAAAATACTGTTGTCCCTTTAGCACTTTCATTTAAAGCTCAGAAAACAAGAGGTGCTCACCTGGTTTAGGAGATGGATGGGGGGTTCGTCGACTGGCATGAGTGTAAGGACAGTCTGGCTTAGTGCACTTTGCATCGTATTTACAGTTTGGATGGATGAACAGACATTTATCAGCAAACTTGCAGTTAGGAAAAGCTCTGAGGGAAAAGAAATTGAGTCAAAAGCTCATACTTGGAGCAAAATGCCCAAACATCTGTTGCACACGAAAGCCAGAGTATGACAGAAAGCCAGAGGTGCAGCAGGGCTGGGGCATGTCTTGGTTCCCTCCCAAGTGGGGCACGCGGTGTAGTGCACGAGCTGTGCACCTACACACCTGCACTCAGCTGCCCTTCCTGCAGACCCCCCCTCCAAGCAGTGAACAACTGAACCACCTCACTCACAGGGCAGTTTGGTCCTAAACTCCTTGGTGCAAGCTATGGCGTGTCCCTCTTACTGTGCGGCACAGAGTGGCAAAGGCAATGTGAAATCAGACCTTCCCCAGAGAGGGGTGCAGTGTTCCCTAAGTTTTCTCTGAAGAGTTTTATTTTGAATTTAGCTACACTAGATTTTGTAAGATAATTCAGATGTCCAAGTAACTGAAGTTACCCAATCTGCTAAGAGTTACCTCAAAACAGACAGTTTTCCTGGACTGTTCCTGCTTATTGGAAGACAAGTCAAAGGCACAGGGCACGTCCAAAAGTTCACCTCCTCTTTCAAATTTAAAACCCATAATCACTGCATTACTTCGTAACAATAACCTAACCTTCAAAAGCACTGTAACAGCTGGCAGAAGAGGGCCTATCTTTTAAAGATGCTAATTCCTGCATCTTCAAGCAGCTCAGGAACATCAGCCTGTACTCTAAAGCTTTCTTCTGCAAGGGTGCAGCAGCCATCCCTGTGTTCTGACACTTGGGAGGGGGTGGAAAACAGAAGGAATAACAGTGTGATAATCTAGCTCTGATCCTGCCCTGACAGTTTTGTGCTGCCTTGGAATATTTCCTGACACCGAGCAGAAGTTTGCAGGACTGAAATGAAAATCCAAATAGCATGTCAAGTGGATGAGCTCTGTACTACTCACTTGCAAGGTAGTGTGGGGTGATGGTACACACATTCATCTCCATTTTTACAGGCAGGCCAGTACTTGCAGCGCTCCAGCACCTTCTCCTGTTTTTGTAGCATACTTAAGTCTTCCATTTCGACTGGATGGTAAGAAAGAAGAAAAAAAACAACCCCAAGCTGGGACCTTTATGATTCTATATGCAACTTGGTGTAAACAATCCAGCATAATCAAAATTCACTGTACTTCTATTCTCTTTTAATCAAAAAAATCATGACAGTTAAAGTTTATGTACATCATATTTTCTGAAGAAAATTTCCAAAACCATAAAGTGGAAAGTCATAATACTGAACTGACAGCTGCCTTTTGGCAGCTTGATCATAAAAGATCAAATTTGCACTGTTTACAAGCAAAATAAATCAGTTTTCTTTTTCAATCTGAATTGATATAAAGACTTGGAGAGACAAGACAATGACTCCAACTGATCCTGAGTTATAACTGTTCTGCTGAGTCATGAGTTAATTACAGCCATGTCTCCTTTCTCCAAGACATTTTTTGCTCTAGAAAATTATTTCAAGAGATGAAGGTTAAAAATCAATTTTTATGATAATCAGATTTATTATTATGGGGGCATATACTGAAAAAGAACCACTTGTATGTAATTTGTTCAGACACTTCAGCTACCTGAACTCAGACTCTAATCCAAAAAGTATTTTAAGCAATTCTAAGCTGAAACATTCCATACCTTCACTACCCTTTTGGGAACATGGGACTTTGACTTCCTCCTATTTAACATTTCTTATAAAACCTTAGTTTCCAAATCCAGACAATTGTACATATATTGCTGTTGTCTTATTTTCCCAAAACTGCCTAAACCTTTGGCTTTTCAAAGTTTTCCAGCACTGCCTAGACTTCCCTCTCTGATCCTACTAATGACACAAATTGTTCCAGCTTCATTCCATCCTTAGCCTCATTTATGCCTTCTCCTTGCAACCCACCAAAGCCAAACAATGCCATCCTGTTGTAGGACCACACTGGCTCGTACAGATCACTTCCACATGGATCTGATTGTGTGTGAGCTTCAGGCCCATCCCTGCTACTTCATAGGAATCCTTAACAGAGCTAGGACTGTACTGGCAACACTCCTCTGCCAAACAGCTTGGGTGAGGAGTCTGAGGCTACACATGGCAAAGCATGGATTTGCAAGGAACTACTCTAACAACTGTTTCTCTGTGCTAGTAAAGTGCATGGATACAACACAACATTCCCTTAACCTTTAAGACTGCCAGGTATGTGCAGTACTTCTGCAGCCAGGGAACTGAAAGGACATGGACTTAAAAGATCTTTTGCTGTGGTGCTCTCATAACTGCATTACACATTTACAGCTGGATCCATGCAAATTAAGGGTTTTCAGTAAAGCATCAAATAGTATTCTTAATTCAGTTCAGAAATTTGGATACACTGCTATACAGAAAATAAAGATCCTTATTTTCTTAAGAAATCTAAGTAAAAAACATTAATCCAAGCAGAGTCCTCAGGCATGTATTCAACAGGTTTATGACAAAACAGTAAACTCTGTGTTTTTCACCACCATGTCAGCATTCTAAACAATTCCAACATGTGGTTCAGAAAGCAATTTCCCATGTTATTCAAAAGAAATATAGAAAGAGAATACAGAAACCTTCATGTAAAATCACACACTGTTAAGTTCTACTTTCAGGTACTAGCCACTGGACTGTACCAACACCTTACACTAACAGACTCCTTCTGGTGTCACAACCCTCGACAGAAACATTAATACCATCTGACATATTTTTAAAAGTTCAAGGCATGTCAGTGTGTTAACTGTAACATCTCAGGTCCATTAGCACAGGGACAAATTGTAACAGGTCAACCAGAAGGGCAGATTTCTGGCAATGAAGACAAACTACATTTGCAAAAAACAAAAAAAAACCAACCAACAAAAAAAAAACCAACAAAAAAAAAAGAAAAAAAAAACCCAACAACCCACAAAAACCAATACAAAACAAAACAAAAAAAAACCTGAAAAAAACCCAACCAAATTTTACCAATACTGAGATGTGTGGAGAACTACCATGTGCCATATTGTTCTAGAATACCAAGACAAAGGCTTCTGAAGAGACGGTCCCACTGAACTCCCAGATTTGCCTAAAGAATGTTCTAATTTGGAGAATAAACACCACCACCACTTTGGTTTCTTAAGAATGATAGATCCAGGAGGTGTAGCCATGATCAAGCAGCACACCAAGGTTAGATCCTGTTGGTCAGCATAATTACCGTCACAGTTCTCCAGCTGCCTGGTTACAATTTGCATCTGCTGTGCTCGAAGACCTTTCAATCCTTTGCCAGCACACAAGTGCTGGGTAACTGGC
The DNA here is from genome assembly GCF_026979565.1 of Vidua chalybeata. NCBI lineage: Eukaryota > Metazoa > Chordata > Aves > Passeriformes > Viduidae > Vidua > Vidua chalybeata. The sequence continues at coordinate 17,614,438 of NC_071535.1, forward strand.
TTTAGTCCTTCCATTAGACACATATCTTCCTCTTCCTGATCAGAGAGGTATCCTGGTGGACTGGGCACACCATCCAGTGTCACAATGAACTTGGGACTAGCAGGTTTCTCTGGCTGTGCAAGCTGATCTCTATGAAACAAAGAAATGTAGTAAATTTACATTTTCTGACTCAAGAAGTTTGAGTAAATGTGAGCTGTGGTAGTGAGTGAAAGTAGTACAAGCTTATCAATGGGGAGTCAAACAGTAACAGACCTTCTTTTAGTAATTACTGGTAATGCACTCCATTTAACAGTTAGATTCTAGTCTCTCTGAGGCACTAATAAGAACTACAGCTCTCAGGTACAAGTTCAGTTTGTTGCATTCTGCTCAACAGACAGATCCAAAAACTCATTTACAAACAGTCAATCCTGTGGAATTTGCAGTTTTGAGGCAGAAAAGGAGGGCAAATACCATTCTTGGAATTGCAAACCTTCCAAACATGTGTCTCCTCAAAATTACTGAAAAGCACATTATGAAACAGTGGTGTAAAAGTTTTTATAACTAGGATGAGAGAATTGAAATACTGATACCAAGAACTTTGACACTCAGCCTGAGTAAAAGGTCAGACACTAATAGCCTAGTGTCCTGTATCTGACAGTAGTCAGCATGGATAAGAAGGAGCATTAAAACAGGGAACACATACATTTCTCCAGCCTTTCACCATCCCATTCATTTCACCTGAGGGATTTCCTGAATGACAAGTGAGTCTAAGTATTTGGAGAACTGTGGAGCTCTCATCCTAGACAAACAGCAATGGGATAAACTTTGCTTCCCTATGAAGTGAGGCTAAAAGCAACTACATTGTAGAATGCCTTTAAGAGGACAAAAACCAGAACATGAAAAACATCACGAGCTAGAACTTTCAGACTGAAGCAGTCAGAAATTGACCTATTCACACGCAAAAATTTACCTCTCTCCTATAGCACAGTCAGAGCTTTCAACTGTGATATTGCCAGGTTATCCTTCTGGGTTTGTTTGCTCAGTGTTGGGTTTTGTTTTCAATTAACACCGGCTGTTGAAAGCCACTCACAGAAACACCAGCAGTGTCTCAAGCACAGCAGCCCACGTGATGAAGTTCATCACGCTGTTTAGAGTGGTTTTAACTTGTAACAGGTAGGACTATTTGTTACTTGGAACTTCGTTTGAAGCTGACATGAATTTTAAGCTCCTCCTGGTCAAACTCTCCAGTAAGGAGCCTTAAATCATTGTCCAGGATTCACCACACTCAATACTGTGTTAAAAGATGTTTCTTAAGAAAGTAATCCAAGGGTGGAACAGGCATAAAACTAAAGGCAATTTAAGCAAAATGATTACTTGACTAAGATTTCAGAAGTCAGAACAGAAGAGCAGTATTTTTCAGTTCCTTCTTCTTCTTTCTTGCAAATCAAAGACATGCTCAAGCTACAGTTGATCCTAGGATTATTTTCCATTGAGAAGGATTTCTGTGAGGCTTCTTGCCCCTGCTTTGTTTCTTTTGCTATTTAAAGTCAGTCCATTTTGCATGATTTCACACCTCCTGAACTGACAAAGCACAAGTCTGACCAAATGGCTCCATCTAAACCACAAACAAGCAATTTGACTAGCAACTGCCTAAATGAAGTAGCTTTTCACCGTGTCTGTATCAGACGTCCTGAGTGAACTCGCACTGCCTCTGTACCCTTCTTTCCCAATTGCTGATTCTGTGTCGCCATTTCCTCTGATAACTTGGGCTTCTTCAGGATAAAGGACCGAGTATCTGAGTGGACCAGAGACTCTGGGTCACAGTAATCTGCATTGGGAGAAAAATTACATAGAAAAGTGTAAAATAAGGTGGTAGTTGTGCTCTTAACTTATAGCATATTTCTAGTATCAATTTATGTGGTCAATAAGCCAATCTTACTTTGTTTTAATTTCTTCCTAGTAGTTTCCAGTAAATGTTTTTACTTCTCTGTTAATTCCACAGAGGTGGATCAACAGAAGCCATAAGCCATATTAGGTCAGATTAGGAAATTTTATAAGTGGAATGGCTATGTTGAAACAGTATTGAAGGGGGTGCAACCCCCCTCCCCCTCCAAATCTCTCATCCTCTGAACACAATACTAATGTAATGTGTTCATTCCTTAGAGATGTAGAACTAGATAATTGTAGAAATCAGTATAATTAATTGAAAAGGAGTGTCTTAACATTCACTGGCCAGTAATATTAGATTTGAAAATAAAAGATCACAAGACTTAACCCTGAGTCACTTGCAAGGCATCTTCAATCATAGGATCAATCTGAAGCCGACAAGAGAGCTCCTTTTGTTCAATTCCTAAAAAAAACAGCAATAAGAAGCATATTTTACAGGATGTCAACATGAAACTATAGATTAGAGAACTGAGGCACACTCTCTAATATTTCCAATAAAAAAAAAAATCAACATTCACACTTTAAACACTTTTAAAAGCCATTCTCATTATTATGACCCCTTTTCTCATTGTTTCAGGAACAGTAACATGGTAATATCAAAGTACTGTAAGACACTACTCGTTCCCATAATCGTTGCTCAGCACAAATGAGGTCTGTGGGCACAGCAACTGATGAAGGCCAAGTTTCTCCTCATTTGTAGAGGAGTTGGCCATTCAGAGAACACACACAGAGGAAAGCAACTAACAAGGGACTACTTTACAGTCTTCTTAAAAGAGCTTAAGTAAATCAGAGCATCACTGTTCTACATTTGAGATATGGTTAAAAATTATTTTTGCTTTCTGTAGATTTCCTAAGCAAGCTATCATTTCCACTTCAATGGCAAAAGAGTGAAAATATTTAGCATAATTATTTTATGTGCATTAATTCAAAGGCTGATAAAGCTTTTTCTCACATACTTTACAGATACAATTTCAACTACTTCAGGGTGGCAGAAAGATTCCAAATATATCTATATTAGGAATAAGCAACTGTAAAAATCTTATTTAAATAATGAATGTTCACCATTCCTTTACAATGACCATAGGATGATGTAACAAAAATCTTACTCAAAACCAAATTTTATTCATAATCCAAATGTCTAAACACTTAGCAAGTATAAACTAAGTACTTGTTATAGAAATATTTTTTCTCCTGCCTTACTTCTATGTGACTTCTATGATTCCTTGTGACTATTCCCCATCCTCTATAAGAAAACCATGCTGAAAAAGTACTTTGACTGCCTTTAAATATTATGCCCTTTAGGAGATTCAAAACAGAAGTAAAAACCAAAGCTGACACAGTTAGCCTGGTATCAGCTTTCCTGTAAGAGCAAATAAAGTATTCTTATATTTAAACTGAAAAATAAAACACTAGAATCGTTAGTGTGGAAAACATGTGTTGAAAGAATCTTTTAATACTTCATACACTGGAAAAGTGTTCTAAAAACTGTAGAGTATCTTCACTCTCACTTAAGCTTTGTGACAGAATTACTCCTACAAGATACTAAGGAAAACATGCAAAGGATGGGGAAAAGAGAAGCTTTTCCAAATGTAAGCGCTTCTGCAAAATTATTCTTCAGTGACACGTCACAACGCTGTAGCATTCTTTGCTTACTGATTAATTCCTCTGAGGCTGTCTGAGTGTGTGTTTGGATACATGTATCTATCTGACAGCCACGCTTTAGAAAGCTGCATGGTCTTCAGGGCAGTACTGCATGCAGCTTCTGATGCAGACTTAAAATTTAAAAGCATTCCTTTCCTTTTCTCTGCTCAGTTTGTAAAATGATATCCCCTAGTATAAATTCTTAAAGAATATTATCAGATGACCTTGAATTTCTTCAACTGTCTGCTCCTTTGACTCTTCTACTTGAAGTTGAGAACTCAGAACAGGCAGTCTGCTTTGCACATGAATGACTTCTAACTGTGATTCTTCTGGGCTAATTCGAGTTCTTGGTGCAACTGGAACAGTCTGTTTCTGTGGAACTTTAAATAGAGAAACAATGGCAAATCATTTACATAGTACCCAATCAAACAATAGTACTGTTAGATAGATATATTGCGCTAAAATAACTCTCACAAATTCTTAGACACACACAAAAAAAAAAATCTCAAGCGTCTGTCTCCACAAAAATCATTAGCTACCTGTAAAATTCTTAGTGTTCAAGTATATTTGTGCATGTGCACAGAGCACCCTGAGTGGCATCTCAGAACACCTACTTGTAAGACAAAACAGCATGAGAAGGATTAGAGTGACAACAGCAAAGTACTCATTAATCCACTTCTACATACAATTTATGTGGTACTTTCTGATAGTTTTGAAATCACTTTTCATTCCATCTTTCATATAAATAATCATGGATCATCAATATGGCTCTTCATATGATGCTAGCTTATCCTTTGCTGAAGTCCTTGCAAATAGAATACAAAATTTAATGGCAGCAGAATCATAGAATCACTTAGGTTTGAAAAGACCCTCAGGATCACCAAGTCCAACTGTAACCTAGTCCACCACCACCAAACCATGTCACTAAGTGCCACATCTACACCTCTTTTAAATACCTTCAGGGATGGTGACTCCACCACTTCTCTGGACAGCCTGCTCCAATGCCTGACCACCCCTTCCATGAAGAACTTTTTCCTAATATGCAGTCTTAACCTCCACCAGGACCACCTGAGGCCACTTCCCCTAGTCCTACCACTTGCTATTTGGGAAGAGATCGACCCTGACAGAACCACAACCTCCTTTCAGATAGTTCTAAACCTCTGTACAGATAGCTGTGGCTTGGAATTTGGGGGTAGCAGGACAACAGGTTGACTTCTTTACTTGGCTTCTGCTAAGACTGCCAGAGCTGATTGCGAGAAGCTAAACTCTTCCCTCAGCTAAGTATCAGATTAGCATTCAACTTCTGACACAAACAACTAATAGGTACCACTCAAGTACTGGATTAATTATTTATGAATTTACTGTTTTGTTTTACTGTTTTATATGTTTTAAATTAGCTTACTTCCATATTCCATTCAAAATACTTCAAAAAATATGTAAAATATTATTTCTGAAGTGAAAAAATCTGCATGATATTTCAGAAAAAATTCACAAATCACCTCCATATTAAACAACAAAGTGGTGCCTTCTGGTCTCTTCACTGAAATATTCTCATATTGGTTAAGTCAAACTACAGGATCACCACTATTAAAAAGAACGGCAGTTTTAATTAATTTAGACTTTTCTAGCTATGTATCATTTCCTGCCATACAGTTTGAAGAATTTGAGAGAGAGCAGGCAAGAGACTTCAGATGGTATAGAAGTCATGGTTTAAATAGTTTAGCAAATGTTCCTTCCCTGGCAAAGTGCAATGTGTCCTGCTAACAACATGTAGATTTATCAACACCCAGTGAAATGAAAGCAAGAGACAATAGCTGGATTCGTCCTTCTTCAGAAGTCTCTCCTAGCTAGGAGAACTGAATGCCTACACACAGACAATTGCTCAACTGCTGTGTCAACTGCAACTAAAATCACTGAACTGGAACTGCAGCCTTGCTGTTAAAGGATACTTATCAACATACCCTGATATAAATCAGTCACTTTGTTCCTCATTATTTTGCACATCTAGTATCTATATCCAGTGCATTTTCATTTTTTTGCTGTTTGGCTTTTTTCTCCTCCCCTCTCAGAAGGAAGAAGGAATGTGAAGAAGGGGAAAAGAGATCAAGTAAATAGTTCAAACCACCACCTGGCTTATTCTGATTCATTTCCCCTTGGCAACTGTTGACTATAGAATACTTTGGGCACTTCCATTTTGTATCTATACACTTCACGGACTTACTATCTTGATTAATATGTTTTAAATACCACTTCTCTCCCTCTTTTATGTTTTCTTAAATCATCACTGAACATCAATGTAATGAAACAGGACACGGTAAATCCCTCATGTATAACTGACTTGCTATTTAGCATTCTGTCTTATCTCTAAGCACTTTCTTTAGCTTGGATTTACACAACAGAATGTGGAAATATTACAGATTAACACAAGAATAATCAGTGCTAATTACCAGCAGAATAATTGGTTGTTTTTGTAACTGATTCCTGTGCTTCAGAGATTGCTTTCAGTATTAAATTCTTATTGGCTTGTTTTGAAGGCGGCAATGAAGGTCTAAAGGAAATAAAAATAATAATAATTGTACTTGGATTGCACAGCAATTGTATCCGTGTTAAAGACAGTTGTTTCAACAGGTTAACACAGGAATAATATTAACAGAAATCATCATCTACAATTATCTTATCCAAAACAGTTTTCAGTTAATCTATTCTCTCAGTGGTTGGAGATCCACAAAATGCTCTAAAAAACAGAGGTCCAGATGTGTGATTTCACCTCTCAAGCTTCTGTAAAACCATGCTACATATGAAAGGCATTCTCTGCCATTAATTTCTTCCCACCTCTGCCCACCACTTATATCTTGCTATGTTTGTGCTGGCACCAATAATTATGCAGCCATTCTGAGAAACACTAACCAGCTGCATAGTTAGACTCACTCTATCAAAAACATTATTTGTAAAAAAAGGCTTTCTGATTGTCTTTAACATCAACAATAAGGAAGCTTAAATCAGACCAATGTACTGTGGTACTGAAGACAAATTAAATACAGTGTATTAGCTTAAAATAAATCTTATACAAGCTAGCACTAGAACCATCTCTTCTCTAGTTTATATGTTCTTACTCTATTGTTAAAAAACAAATATAAAAGATATGTATTTTGACTAATGCCTGACACTTAGACAGAAGTAGGGAGTGGGGAAAAAAAGGAAAAACCTCTGAAGACTGTTTGAAAAGTTGAAATCACCTTAAAGGACAAGTGTTAACTGGTTTGAAAACAATTTCTGAAAATAAATCAAATTACTGAAAAATTATTTTACTAGAATAAATACCTGGTCTGAAACATGTCAAAGTTAATGTTCTTTTGCTAGTAAGCTTCGCCCAAATAATGCAAAAATTCACACTCCATTGCATCTTACATGCAATAATGAAAAGAGGTTACAAAATCAAAGGCAAAAGGGTTGCATAAACAGGCATCTCATCCACGGAGTTGTGAGATAGTACAAAAAATATTAAAATGGTTTACTAAATTTTTGAAAGTGCAAATTGATTTTCCCCACTTCCAAAGTTTTCGTTCATTATATTAATTCTTGAAAACTCAGAACCACTGAGATCTTCAGTACCTTCTTTCTGGCTTTGCAGGTACAGACACACTGCTGGAGATGCTTCCTGTTCGCAATCCATAGTCTTCCTCTTCCTCTTCATCTTCTCCATCATTACAGAACTTTTTCACTTTGACTACCGAGCTTACAACAGGCAGCCGTCTCTTCCTGGAGCTTTCCTCCTACAACATACAGAGCAGGCAAAACAGCTCATTTAGCAAAACCCCGTATCAATGAGCCAGCAGAGAAAGCACTGCAATTCCACCTGGAGTCAGGAGATGGAGAACTTCCATTCCAGTTGGGCAAGGGACTGCTCTGGATAATATGGAAATCAGACACATTTACACTGAAACAGCTCACTGGAAATGTAACTGTAAACAACACTAAGGGAAAAAAAAAAAAAAGAAGAAAAAAACTCTCAAGTACAGAAAAATTATCCAACACCTACAGAATAGTATTCTTCAAGATGAGTATGTTGAAAGTCAGAGAGAAAAGTGAAATAAGTATAAATTACTTTCTTCCTCTGTATCAACTCTAATTTCAGATAGGTGTAAGAATTCATTTCTAGCAAGGAAATTACATATTTCAAAGGATGCTAATTGTTACACACAGTCAGGATGGTCCAGTTTAAATAGTGCAAGGTCCTTGCTGTCTCTTCTGGACATTATTCATGAAACAGTAACAGAAGAAAAGTATCACAAGACCTTTTTTGAACATTTCCAAGGAGAGATGTTCCTGACATTCATCAGCAAGTTATGTACATTAAATAAATCACTATATTCTCATTTGCACTTCTCCATTCTCTAAAACTAAGACACCAGCATGTATCATTGTAGAGCATTTTAAATTTCCAAGTAAAATTCATTACTCTTTACACAGAATTAAGTAGTGGCCAAGAGAGAGAATTTTATGAGCAGCAATAAACATAGATGCACTTGCAATACAAGGTATGTAAAATACTTGCTTCATTACAACATTAGCAGCCATAACTATTTTCATTCCTCTCAAAAAAGAGCTCTTCATTCATATGGTTAGTCTATCAGCTAGGACTACCACTCTGCTTAGCTTGGCCTCCAAAGCACTTAGGGCAGCAATCATCTTTTAGTTTGTCCTTGTCCAGCATCCATCCCAAAGAATTCCTAACTCACGTGGCTCTAAATAGAATAGTAATAATAATCCTCATCATCAATGTATCTGGGCTAATAAACAGCATGCAAAAAAATCCTGATTTACAGGACTGTGTAAAGCTGGGGGTATACATAGCTCTTAGGGAAAATCATACTGGTTCAGTGATCTTAAGATCAGAATTACAATTTTTTTATTCATCATATGCAGCTCAGTAATGTGCAAAGCTGTTAGTCCAAGTCAATATGACATGAAAATGTACATGGTAATTAAATCTGAGATGCAGCAAGCTCTCAGATAATGATGTCAAATTATGCAATCTGTTTTCACCAGTGGACTCAAAGGATGAAATCCAAACCTACTGGTACCAGTGACGTAAGTCTTTTGATTTCTCTGAGGTCAAGATTTTACTGAAGTGTACATAGCAACTTAGGTTCCTAACAAGAATAAACTTTTGCAATAGTTAAGGTTGTACCAACCTCACTGGCCACTTTATCAGCACAGAGTTTGGAGGTGGGTCTGTGACCTTCTGCTAAGCTGCCAAATGCTTCTGGATTGCACAGCTGGCCTGTTTCCAAAGACCTGCAGCCTTGTGTGTCTAACTGGCGGCTCCCCTGCAAGCTGCCTTGCTGTGACAATCTGGGCACGTGAACGTTGCCCTCTGTATTCCTGACCGCTGGTGGCCGGTAGATCTCGGCAGAGGGACGAGAGGAACCGTAAGTTACAGTCACAATAGGTTTCTTCCGTGACAAAGGATTCTCCTGCACGAAGTTTAGGTCTTCATCAATTAGATCATCTGGTTCAGGTTTAATGTCAATTACAGCTTCAGAAGGTGACAATTCCCTCAAAGGCTTGACAGTAGATGTTAAGCGGGATGCAGAACCATCTTCACAAGACTGCCTGATAAAAAAAGAAATCAACAACTGTTATCCACAAGTCCAGGCAAATGAGAACTGTCTTTTAATCAAAGCCAGGAGGGAAGAATAATTAAGGTATTACTGTTTATAAAAATTTAACACATTGATATTTTCAGTTTGGTTAATTAATCTAAGCCCATATTGCTTAAAGAACTGAGTTCTGATTTAATGTTTTTTGTACAACAAATTGTAGGAATGATTTACTCTTCAAAAGTACTTGTATCTTTCCAAATGTCTGTACTCTTTAGAATGACTACTACACTCACACAACTACTGATGTCTGAAGGTGTTCTAGGAAGTTGCCAGCAGCCTTACCTGGAAGCAGTGTTCCTCTGCTCCTGTGAGCTGGTTGACACTCTGGAGTCATTTCTTTCAGTCCGAGTGCTTGACACCGCAAGAGGTGGCAAGATATCCTCACACCTCCTCTCATCACTCACACATGAACTGCTTTTGCTGGAAGGCAGGTTGCTCTCAAAGACATTAGATTCTGAAGATTTTACGCTGGTTGGTTCTGTGGAGAAAGGTACCTTTCACTTTTACATTAAACCCAATAAACAAAAAATTAATGAAACAGCCAAGATTTTTTTGCAACTCAGACATATAACACTACACAGAAAAAAATAAGCCTCCCTTCACTCAAAATTTAATTTTCTTACTTACCAGTAGTCACAGATCGCAGCTTATCCAAAACACCATGGAGCCTGAAATAGACAGCAGACAGGGAAGGAAGCAAAAGAAAAAGAGGAGAGATAAAAACCTTTAACTTACATTCAGACTAACAGAGATAGAGATATCTATCTAGAGACTAATCATTTTTCAGAAACCCACCTCCCTTTCACCCTTAAGACTTCACTTTCCATCAACCAGAGTATGTTTGACCTCAAAAGGGAGGCTTAAAGTACCTTGCCTCCAGTACATCTTGCACATGCAGGCAGAGTATTCATCACATCATCTACTTTTGGCATTCAGTTGGTTTACATAATCAAAGCTAATACTATCCACCTTTCACAACAATCAATGGAGTTAAGTATCAAAAAGATTGATTCAAAAAACCTAAGTTAGAAGCCTAAAGCATAGTCTAAACTTCTACTTTGTATATGAAACTTTAATTACACAGTAGAGTTAAATGTAATTGTAAGTACTCAAACAGTTTATAACTCATAATATGTAAGATTCTCAGGATTCTTCCAGGATGGTTTGTATATACCAACAATATTCTCTGAGACGTGCTAGTGAGCAAAAATATCTCAGCAAAGTACCAAATTTGCCCTTTGCCTGTGAAAAAGGCATTAAGCTGAAGTAACACAGAAAATTACATGACTTTAATACAATAAGGCTGCTCAAAAATAAACACATATTACACTGAGAAGAAAGAAAAAAAGCCCCAAACTCAAAACCTTAAACTCATATCTTACTTGTAATTCAAACCTGATAATGGGCAAGTCCATAATTTAGGCTGAATATTAGAAATGAGCTAAGGGACAAGAACATATTGAAAAGACTGCATGTGGTATAATGAAGGCTTATACTTGTTCTCGTTGTGAGCTTTCACTAGAACACTTGTCAGCTGAGTCTGGTGATGCAGATCAGTTTTCACACTGACCTCAGGATAACTGATCTGACGCTTGGTTCAGAGTAAGAAGTGGTGGCCAACCAGCAAGATTGCCAGGTTTGTCACAATTGCTGCAAAACTTTTGCCAGGAGGCCCAAAATTAGCAGCCAGAGAGACAAACCAAGTAAGGCAGATCTTGCTGAGTACTGTATTTAATCAACATTTAAGAACATATACATTTTGGGTTGTCTTTAGAAGAAGTAAAGACAAAGTAAAGAAGTAAAACTCCCAACTACAATGCTATGTAACATTTTTCCACCAGTCCCCTTACAGCTTATTCATAGGTTTCATCTTGACTTCTTTTCCATCCTTCTTTTAACCAATACCTACTTTGGTACCTGATAGAACACTCTTAACATTGAGTTTGCATAATCATTATATATATATATATATATATATATATATATATATATGAGGATACTGACTTAGGGTTAAAACAGTCACTATGGTTAAAATTTAAGCAGGTGTCAAAACCAGCTGGTGGTATAATATGTGCATATAGTCAACACATCATTTAAAATATAAATATATAAAATTATCTTGATTTCTTTGCTGAAATTTGACTTCTCTACATATTTTTTTTTCAATAAAGTTTTAGTTTCATTTACAAAGCCATGGAAGTGTTTTCTGCTACACTATTTCCTACTGTATATCAGGATTCAGTCAAAACTGTAGTACAGGAGCTACATCCTCATCCACCTGTAAACTTCTCTGATTTGTCTGATTCCTAAAACTACTGTGAGAAAGACAACTGCGTGATTTCCTGATACACTGAAACCCAAAAGCTTCACCTAGGCAGGCCACAAGAGGCAGCAAATAAATGCCTGCAGTTTTCAAAACAGAGGTCCGTGCTTAATTTTACTCCTTTATTATATTTTTGAAAATGCCAAGAGAAAAATGACACCTGTGTAAGTAAAATCAAACTGTATCTACACAAGTTACGCTATCACCCGGAAATACATCAGTTTAAATAGCTAATACAGTGAATTGTAATAGTTGGAACTATTTTTCATTTTTTGTCAGTGTTTATGATTTCATAACACAGCCAACTTCTAAAATGTTTCTCTCTGCTATTCAATAACAGAAAAGCTCCTAGGAAGTAATTACATAGAAGAAATATTGGAAGTGAATGTAAACTGTCAGTATGAAATTGTCAAAGAAAGCAAACGGAAAAAGAAAAAAAATTGTAGTATTTTTCTCATCTATACAAAACAAAATAATGTTCCTTAAAGCTCTATTAGGTAGGAGATTCAGAAATAAGATTAACTTGAAAAAATACACAACTCTGAAAGCAATAAAATCTCTAGATTCAAATGTCTGATTTACTTACAGGTTTCTACTCTAAAACAAATTCAGTATTAGAAAATACATGAGAAATATAATGGCTAAATTTGTCATGCAGCATGGAATAAATGAATCTTCATTGTCAGGAGCTGACAGTAGAGTTGAAGTGTTGCTAACTTGTCCTGTTCACAGTATTTCTGAGGTTCTACTTTTGATTTTTGGAGTTGGGTGGTGGTAATAAATAAATAGCCTGAGAGGTGGGAATACCTAAGCATTTGGTGCTAAGCCTTGTCAAAGACAGTACACAGAATTAGATCCACTGCTCATCTGCCCTGATATAGTAATTCCCATGCACAGCAACCTGAAGCACTGTCAGCATAAAAGCAAACAGATTGGTCCTTCACATCTAACTGCAGTGAACAATGCTCTCCTGCTCACAGGGGCTTTTGCAGGAATAATTTTAAGTCAACATACAGCCCCCACTTATCTTAGCACTCTATTTACAAATCTAATTGGTTTATAAACAAATACGTCCTCCAGTCCTTTGCCATCTATCACCTCAAAAGCCTAACTGCTGACAGACTAAAACTAATGTACTTATTAGACATGCAAAGTAGAAGTTTTTATTATATGCAAATTACACAATGGGAAGATAAATAAGTTTTTTAAATGTCAGGTGTCACTTATAGAAAACAGTCCTGCACTACTGATAAGAAGTGCGACAAGTAGCTTGCAAACATACCAGACAGTAAACCTGACAGTATTGTTTCCAAGGAAAAGGGAAAGGTCTTCTGTCATCTGCTCTTGACTCTTCTTATTGGCCACCATAACCATAATATAATCAGGGAGCTCTTCATCTAATAGAAAGAGAAATACTTAGTTTTGAAGTATAATAAATCATGGAAGACATAGCAAACATCTTTAAATAAGTAACCAATTGTTTTGTCTGTCTTACTATATAGACTGTTCAGGCAGAAGATTAGGTAAGCAAATTAACAAGACTTCCATTTCATCTGAGGTTCAATACAAGTCTCATTTACAAGCAAGGAATAAAAGATCATCAACTTCACAAGAGCATAAGCTGAAGATCAGTGTATTTAAAAACTGAGTAAACAGAACAGAAAGAAGGGCAAAATAAAAGAAAGCCACTCTGCTGCCTATATCCTTTTTCTTGAATACTAGCAAACACCTACAATATTCATCACCTCAAATATTGCCAAATACAGCACCTTATCATTGTCAAATTTCCTTTAGTTACAAAAACTAAACAAATATCCATTTCTGATATTAAACAAATTAAACAAATGCATTAAACAAGTGCATTAAACAAATCAAAACTGTATTAAATTCCAGATTTCCTACCTACAAAAATAAAGCAAATCCCAGTAACCTCAAGACTGAATTTCTATTCTGTAATGCATGCAATTTCATTCACAGTGAGAAACCCACTCCCTTGCACACAAGGCACTCCCACTCCTCAGAATGCATAGGAAGGTGCTTCGAGCCCAACAGTACCACATTAAGGGTTTGGGGAGTTTGGTGTTTGCCATTTTGCTTTGGCCTAGCTCTGGCCTCTGCTAAGGACTGACTGCCACAATTGTTGCTCAAAGGCATTAGTTGTGCTTCTTGAGCACTGACTTCAATTTAGTTTAATCAAACATCTCATGCTCTCCAATTCCACTCCAGGGCATGATATGAACATAACAACAGTAAGTGTAAACAGCTGGGAAATACCTCAAATTATGAATCTGAATCAAGGCACTAATACAGCTGTGCTTATTTAACCAAACTAAGACACAGCACTAGTGCTAAGTACACAGGACTAAAAAGACCTAAAAAATGAAAAATAGAAACCAAAATCCAAATGAAAGGAATTGCCTTTCTTCTATATCTATGTACTGCAAATAATTTATCTCTCCCCTAGAATACAAAAATACCATTCACACATTGTACCTGCACTACCACTACTCAGTTGTCCAAACATAACCCATTCAGAGCTTAAACCCTCACGTCTTTTTGGTGGCTTTTTGTTTGTTTCAGATTTTTGTTGTTACTGCTTTGTGTTTGGGTTTCTTTTTCACTGTAAACTACAAGTTGTTGCACAAGACTGACGGATGTTCAGACCTAGGACCTTAGAATGAATTTTATTTATCGGCCAAGCTACTTTTAAACATGATAAACTCTTCAGGTGGTTCAACACATGATAAAGTAAAGATGATATTTTAAGTACAGATAAAAACATAAGTTAGCACAATTACATGTAACAGCATGATAGAAGAAGGAAGGAACTTTCTTAATAACTGTGTTGGCTTATGCCAACTTAAACTGCATGTGGAACTACAGCCTTTTGAAAAATTTCCTAGCTGATGAATAATTAACTGACTTCATCTTGCTTAAAATATATGAATATTTCCTTTGTAAGCTTTACACAACAAGTAAGTTTCAAAATATCTTCTTGTAAAAGACTTTTCAAGAGAAAAGAATTAGTAGATAGAAAGAAAGAAACAAAAGCATGGTTCTTTTGCAGAGGCTAGAACGAGGGAGAACCAACTTTTTACTAGTTACCTGAAAGAAGAAATGGAGAGTTTTTGAAAAAGATTACTTTAAAAGTTGTTCAAAATACTCTAGTCAAGAAAAGAAATCTGAAAAATCACAGAAATTTGGAAACAGTGGTTTAAAAAGAAAACAAAGGCCAAGGCCTGTTATATACTGTTTAGCAATAAAGAATACAAAATTATTTCAAGAAGTTCAGAAGCTGACGGAGAAGAAATTGCAGACATTGTCTGCTGATCCTGGGAATACAGGAAACCTGTCCTCTGAATACAAGAGACAGAAGGCAAACAAAGAAAGAATAGTCATAGCTGGAATCAAAGTATTCTTTGATATATCTAGTATCCTACCAGCATCTCAGTATTAGAGATTTATTTCAGATATATGGGAGAAAGCAAAGAATCAAGAACTGAGAAATTGAAACCTGGAATGATGGTAAAAAAAAACCCAACCAAACAACAAAAAATGAGTTACTTAAAAAAACAAGCTTTGAGATGGTGAAAAAGATGATTTTACAATTAAAAAGTTCTAAACGCGGTTCCTAGGCACCAACTGATTTCAGAACGTCAGTTCATATGCAACTCCCTTCTATGGAGCCAATACATTTTTCCATAAATACAATGCCTCCCTTGAAACAGGAAAGAAGATGAATTTGGGCTCAAACAATCTTTGAACTTGGCCCTGCAACTCACAGAATCTCTAAATTATGCTCTTAAGTCCTTTTCTTCACCTGAAATCCAAGAAACATCACAGACAACAACAATGCAGTTTCAGGATTGAGGTATTTTGTTTCCAACAGAATGCTGTGTTAAGTTACCAACTTCTATTGCTGCAGAGAAGGGCTGCTCTGAAATGCAATATCCAGTTCTTCACGGATTCAGAAAAAGCAAAAAGCAAACAAAAGACCACAGATGTTTACACGGCTCACCCCTCCTGTCACAAACCAAAATAAAATCTCCCCCTGCCTCTAAGATTCAGATACATGTATTTCATCATCATTAGCTCAACAAAGCTCTTTCACTTTAAAGGTTTGTCCCACATAATGTTGGCCCACAAATGACAGGGCCTTTTAATTTCCTAAGACACTCACTCATCTTTGTCCTCTCTTCTTATTTCAACAGATGCCTCACCCTGAATTCAAGAGCTGATAAAAATATGTCTAAGAAAGACTGATTCCATCTCAGAGTGGTCACAGCTAACTGCTGCTGTATTTCCAAGGCTCTTGTTCTATATAGTGTTTCTCCTAATGCTTCAAAGCAATTTCCTTAGATATTCACATCATGGTTTGTTTTTCTTTCAAATCCCCTGCCACCATTTCTAAAGGGGAAGACTATTAGACTGAACTCTTAGTTATTTTCTTTTAGTTCTTCATATACTGATGTTCACATACTGTTTCCTCTTATGCTTAGACTAATATTTTGTGATGCATGCCTCTTTCTTTCTTACTAGTCCAGCACTTCAGGTAATTCTTCTCATGCTTAAGGCTTTAACACAGGTAATAGTAAGTTCCATTAGCTAAGCTGGTTTCTTTTCCTACATAATAAACATTATCTAGAGAAGACTGCTGAACACATGGCAAAACTTACCAACATAAGCCCCCAGCTCCTGTAACTTTCCTTTTATAGCACCCTAAAAAATAATGAAATATTATTTAAGGGATGGATCAACAAAGTATTTCTAATTGGCAAGAGATGGGAAGCTTAGCAAAGTTTCTCTCATTTACTGTTTAAACGCATTGGTTTAACATGCTAAACTTTTCCTATTCTCTACTGCTCAGGACAGGAACGTTCTAACAGCGAGGGGCTGACAGCAGAGTAACGGAATCTCACTCTGCACCGTATTTCCGATAGACCAGTTCCCGGCGCTACCATTCAACCTCCAAGTCCCGCCTGTCTTTTTTTTAAGCGGAGACCACCCGGACTCACAAGGTGCAAAGAAAATTAATCCAAGATGGTTTGATACAAGGATAATTCCCAGCTCAGCAGGGCAACAGAAACCGGCCGGGATTTCCACACTGTGACTGCCGAGTGGGAGCCGCTGACAGGCCCTGCCGGTACCGAGGGCTCTCACCCGGCCAAGCTACGCGCCCCCCGGGCAGCCCCGGGACACAGGGAGCACCTGGCAGCCGCCCGTCGGGGGACTGGGGTACCCCGACTCCGCTTCCCACAAAAACGACTTTCCTGCTCCCGCCCAACCCGGGAAGTCCGGAGGCCGAAGGACCCCGCCGCCGGCAGCCGTGACGGGGGGAGGCCCGGCCGGAGCCCGGTGCCTCAGCCGCCGGCTGGGCCTGCCTCCACATGCGGGCCCGGCATGCTGCCGCGGGCGGAGGGAGCGACCCGGCTGCTTCTGTCTCACCCGGATCTTGCGGCTGATCTCGGTGCCGATCTCCATGGCCGCGCCGAGCCTCCCCCGTCCCGGCCCGTCCCCCGCGGCCCCGGGCCCGGCTCCCACCGCCGCCCGCGCGGGTACCGAGCGCCGCTCGGCCTCAGCGCGCAGCCTCCGCCGGCACCGCCCCCTGCCGGGCGGCGGCCGCAGCGCCCGCACCGCGGCGGGAGCCTGGGGCGATGGAGAGGGCGGCGGGCGGAGCCGCGGCTGAGCGGGTGCGGGCCGCAGGGCCCGGCCTCACCGCCCGACAGAGAGCCGGCGTGACCGTGAGTGCCAGAACCACAGCGCCGGGGTTATTTCAATGTTAGTGCTCTTTCTCGAGAACTACACAAATTGAATACTCTGTTATCTATTAAAAAACAAATAAATTATAGTATAGCTATACACAAAGTATTCAACTAAGTTTTAATGCCACGCTACAGCTATAAAGGTTTTCTGGTGCCCACCACAACCTCTTTGTCATCTCCTTTTCTCATCGGGGCAGGAGAGAGAAAATATAACAAAAAGCCTCATGTGTTGAGAACAAGAACAGGAGAACTCATTCACTGATTACTGTCATGGATAAAACAGAGTTGGGGAAAATTAGTTTAATTAATTAACAATCAAACTAGAGTAGGATAATAAGAAACAAACACAAATCTTAAATCACTTTCCCAGCACCCCTTCCTTCCTCCTGGGTTTAATTTTATTCCTGATTCCCTACCTGTCTCCCCCCAACACCAGGGAACAGGGATGGGGGTTAGGATCAGTTCATCACCTGTTTTCTCTGACACTGTTTCCTTCTTTCCTGTTCCAGTAGAAACAGTCTGCCACAAAGACTGCATACTCACTGCTACAACGTGAATCCTTTTCGTGGGCTGCGGTTCCTCACAAACTGCCTCGCCAGGCATCCCTTCCATGGGGTACAAGTCAGTCCTTCAGGAAGAGGCTGCTCCAGTGCGGGTCCCCCAGAGGGTCACTAGTGCCGGTGGCAAAGCTGCTCCAGCGTGGGCTCATCTCTGCACAGAGCCACGGGTCCTGCCAGGAGCCAGCTCCAGCGTGGGCTTCCCACACGTCTACAGCCTCCAGGCATCCATGTGCTCCAGCGTGGGGTCTTCCGCAGGCTGCAGGTGGATCTCTGCTCCCATGCTGATCTCTGCTCCCCTGTTGATCTCCACAGGTTGCAGGGGCACAGCTGCCTCTTTACCACGAGCTGCAGGGGAATCTCGGCTTAGTGCCTGGAGCACCTCCTGCCCCTCCTTCTGCACTGACCTTGGCTCCTGTAGAACTGTTCCTATCACATATTTTCATTCCTCTCTCTGGCTGAAATTTACTTGTGCTCAATAACTTTTCAACCTGTCTTAAAAATGTCATTCCAGAGGCGCTACCAGGGCCACTGATGGGCTTGGCCTTGGCCGGTGGAGGATCCATCCTGAAGCTGGCTGGTATTTTCTTTATCAGACATGCAGGAAGCTTCCAGCAGCTTCTCACAGAAGTCACCCCTGTAGCCCCTCCACTATCAAAACCAGCCACACACACCCAGTACAAGCATCTCTTACTGCTACAAGGGAGTTGTTGCAGAGGGAGGAAGAATTATGTGGAGACAAGCCTACAAGGTAAGCGTAATAGTAAGCAAAAAAGAAGTAATGTTTGAGGCAAATAATTCATCTTTTGCACCAATGTCTCAGATTCACTTCAGCTGGTTTAATGAGTAGTGATATTATAGAAAGCCCAGCCTACAGATAAAGGGTCTTTTACAAGTAATGCCACTGATTAAAATAAACTCCAGGCATTGTAGTTAACAGCTGTATTAATCCCTTCCTGCATCACTGTTCCTAATATAAATCAAACATCATACAGAGATAGGTTAGACTAATTATTGCTAATGATCTGAGCTGTTTGCCTGACTCTACTTATAATATATTAGTGTTACAGTGAGAGGGAATCAATAACAAATCAGTTTAATTACACCATTCCATTTTAACCTTTTAAAAGACACATTTTGCTTTAAGATTTCAATTATGTTGTACTATGTTGTAGTATTGGAAAAAGAAAAATAATTATTGCAGTACAGAAACAAGAATTAAGTTTATTTCATAAGTAAAGGACTTACTTTAGAAAAAGCTACTGTGTTTGAGAAAAGTTTCCTTTGCAAATAATAGCAGGAGCTCATTTCTTCAATATCAGCACTACATTCTGTGTAAGAAAACTGCTTGTTTTCTTCAAATAGGAAAATTCTTTACCTTAATTAGTTACTTAGTAGAACACGTTCAACACTTTACAGTGCCTTGTAAGTAAAAATGAATCGTGTACATGAAATTGCAGGCTTCAAGCGTGTAATAGACATATGGTATGGTCATTTTTCTAGCACTTCTCTCTACTACCATCAAAAATATGTAATGATGCATAAAGACCCAGCCATCTCTTGCTTTCTAGCAAGTAAGAAATAGAATGATGAAAAACCAGGAACGTTTCAGAGCCAAAACATGATGAATAAAGTAAATTTGTTTAGAGAACAGCTTAGATTTAGAATTAGAGGTATTCTTACTTTTCAGATCATGAAGTTACTATTTTGCATGGTGTAAATGAAGATATTTTCCACATGACTTCTTCATTTTTTCTGTACTGTGGGAAAGCCCCTTTAGCTAGCAGTTTCCGGGTTATCCTGCCTGTGTTTTTATCACAAATGGGTAACTCTCCACTGGGCTGAGGAGTATATACTTGCATACCACTTTTCTGCCTGGAGGGTGCCTGATTCTGCTTCCTGTTTGGCTTGCGTCCAGCTTTCTGTTTTACCTTTAGTCAATACAAAGACCAGATGCTGGAGAGTTCCTGTGGATTTGAAATAAAGTGAATATTTGCATCAACTTCCACCTATTGGCTGATACACTCAAACTGCAATCACATATTTGGACAAGATGGAAAAAAAACCAAAACAAAACAACCCTCCAAAAACCTGTCTCAGAAGGGAGGATGTCTCCCTTTTTCTGAGAAAAAAAAATTGGTTTATACCTGTTCCACTATGGGCAGTCCATATTCAACCCAGTGGGCAGAAACTTTCCCTTGTACCTATAGAACAAAGGGTACAAAATTCAGCTCTGGGATATTATTCATTTCCTCACATAAACTTCAAGAACAGAATAAAGAGTAGTGCAAAGATGAGGTCAAGAACCATGAATGTCGTGAGTGTTGGCCAGAGCTTAAAGGGGGAAGCAGAAGCTCAGTACTGTGCCCTCAGGTAATCACTCTGCATCTTACTGATGTGTCTTTTCCAGAGTCCATCACATGCTCATGGATGCCTTTGTCTCTGTCCCTTTTATTAGAGTTGATACATGGAGCAAAGTATAGAGGTGGTGAGATAAAAAGAATGAGGTGGGGCAATATGGAGAAAATGTAGAAAATGTGTTTGGACACAAACTGGGGTTATAAGAAGGAAAAAGCAGAACAAAAAATATTATTTATGAATACAAATGTGATGAGCTTCAAGAGGAGATGTAAGCTGCAGAGGAACATATTGACAATGTAATAGCCATCTCTTTTAAGATGAGATGTTGTCTTTAATGTCTTTCCTTCTTTAATGAAAAGAAGGAAAATGCAGCAAGAACTAACTATGGAAGGCAAGAAAAGTCTAATAAATGCAATTTCTAGGCAGGGAATCAGGCAGGAAAAGGGTATGCTGAAGAATTAGAATAGGAAATATGACAGATAAGAGAATTCCGAATTTTTTCCAGCATGAATTGTTTAGAAATAGGAGGGGTTGCCTCTGTAACCCTGAATTTTCATGGCTTGGATTTTTCATACATTGTATCAGTCAGTTTTCTCCAGCAAGTAACTGCAGTTCTGTCCTCTAGCAGACACCTTTAGAAAAGGGTATCTATGCAGGCTAGTTTATTTTACTCAACATAAGATTCCCCCAAATAATGTTTTATATATTTCTTATGGACTGCTCATCATAATTATGGCTGATGTATGGAGGGGGAAAAAGCAGAGATACTCCTCTGATCTCAGGGAAGATGATTGTGTCTAGGGGGAATAACTCAAAAGAATTCATTATAGTACAAAATTACCTACATATTTCAGCTGAGATTAGTGTCCTCGTGAGCAACTTGTTATTTGCATACTTGACCTGCAGGTTAGACTTGCTCAGACAGTAGCATGTTTGTGCACTTCACATTACCAAAACACTTTCTAGGTTTTACAGTTATTAGTCAGCGTTCACATACTCACTTACCTTTTTCCTCATCCCTGACTGGTTCCATGTTTATATCAATTTTTGCCTGGTTCACTCAATGTGGAGAGCCAATTTTCCAAATTGCATGCAACAATTGTTGATTTCACGTGCACACGGAGGTCTTCATATACTTGTGAGACTGGAGCACAGCCCCTCTTATGGTGTTTGCATTAGTTAAACACTATAAATATTCCTGAATTTATATGCAGTCAAAGCTTGCTAAGACACTTGTTATTAAGGATATAATTTCTACTGACACCTTTGGGAGTTTTTAAGTCCAGACAGGCTGAAAGATCAGCCTTTAGTCTGCATTTTTTTGCTGTGTATCTCACTAACAGCTGAAAATTTGCAAGGACATAAATGTATGTGCATAGGTCATTTAGTAAAGCACACAGGGATTAAACCTTGAAAATATTTCCAAGCTGCATGAAAACAAGACCAACGGAATTTTGGTAAGACATTTGCCTTAATTGGAAAGGCTTAAAATAAATGATCATATGATTAAAAAAAACAAGGATTGCCTGCTATTTGTTGTAACCCCTATTTCTGTAGCGCCCCTGTAGCCAGAGAAGCAGCTGTTCATTGCTGACATTCTCCCTGCCAGGCATTCCAACTCTCTGAGGTAATGGGCTGCAAGCATACGGGCCTTCGCTTTAATTCTTTCAGCGTATCCTTCCGCATGGATAGAGCGAGGGGAACGCCTCCAGGAAAAGAAATTAAATGCACACACACAGAGGCACACAGGGACGGCCGATTTGAAAATATTTCTGAGAACGCAATTTGCGCACATGCGGCACAGCGTCACATGAAAGAGGCCGCCTGAAGAGCTGGCTGGCACAGGTTTATTTTGTTGTAGTATTTTCTTCCACCCCCAGCTCTTTACCCAGTGGAATGATATCCAGAGCAAGTTTTTTGAGACAGGAAGTGAGGAATGTTTTCACTATGAGTGATCTGAGAAGAAGGTGGGTTAGCCGAGATAGCAGCTGTTTCGGACAAGAGGAACACAGTAAGTCAGTTCCCGAGGAATACAGATGAGATGGCTCCGGGAGAAGAAGCCTTGGAGCGCGGGGGGTTTTTTTCAGCTACACATATGTGAAAGGAGACCTGGTGTCTTTGGATCGCTGTGCAAGGTAAGGGGAAAACAGCGGGCACGGTAAAAACATAGCGGCTGATCTTCTCTGCCGTGTACTGTAAGGCTGAAGAGTTTCAACCACTTACTTTTTGAAAAGTAGGTGGTTGTGGGACTGTGCTTCTGGAGGTGGGCAAAGTTTGAGACATGCACTTACTGCTGCTCTCTCAGCCCGAGAGTCATGTCAAATATTAGCTAGTAAAACAAGGAGAGGGTGGAGTACTTTGATTACTTTTTTGGCTGCCCAAATATCTCTGAAATAAAAATATATGTATTTCAAGAATGGGAAGTAATAGGAACCCTTTTTCACCATGATATATTGCAGTTTTATTTTGATTATTGTCATTTATGCAAGCTATTTAAAAAAAAAGAATTGTAAAGTAAAATGCTAACAATTGAGGGGGGAGTAGGAGGTGAAGGTAAAGGAGAAAGATACCACACTTCTCAGTAGTCACCCATTAGTCATGGCCATTTTGCTGAAATTCTAATATAGCATTTTTGAAACTACAGGTTTCTGTTGAAGTATAAAGGTAAAAAGTTTGGCCACAAAAGACATTGTTAGCTGTTGCATGAAAATTCCAGGCTTGGTAAATAAAGGCTTGCTATTGTAAAGGTCATCAGTTGGATTTGTAACTCTGGGCACTATGTAGCTATGAGTTTTTGCTAAAGTAGCTTAAAACAATGCAGGTAGGTCTGAATTTAAAGTAATGCAGCAGGCAAATTTGAGAGCACCTAGGACTGCAGAATGCACAGCTGCTGAATAAAACCAGCACAGCTATGTTTGCAAGAACTACACATGGCTAGCAGTAGAAGATACTGAATGATACCCTGGTGTTATTCAGCAAACTTGCCTTAATTTTACAATATTTATTATATGTTAGGAATCTTTTTTTAGTTGTTTTTTTGTGATGTGGTCTGGAAGTTAATTACTTGAGTTTTTCTTGTTATAAATGGGTTTCAGAAGTCATGAAGATTATGTCAGGCGTACAAAAATGAAATAATTTAGGGTAAATGCTCAGTGGAGCATTCAATGTAAACAACAGATCATAACCTGGAGAAT
The DNA here is from genome assembly GCF_026979565.1 of Vidua chalybeata. Classification (NCBI taxonomy): domain Eukaryota; kingdom Metazoa; phylum Chordata; class Aves; order Passeriformes; family Viduidae; genus Vidua; species Vidua chalybeata. The sequence goes on from NC_071535.1 coordinate 17,637,868, forward strand.
GTTCCTGGCTGGCACATTCTGAAACTTCTGCTCTAAACTTCCTTCCTATGTTTGTGTTGCTACCTGTTTGCATAGTGAAATAACTGAAAGTCTGAGGCTGCCTCATGTCAGCATTAGATGGTTTGGAATTTTCACTTGTCAGGTTAGCCTCTGGTTAGTGATTTTTGGTTTTGTTTGTTTTGTTTTTTTTTTCTTTTTTCCCATGCTCTTAGAATACTTTTCTAACCCTTGATATGGACATAAAAGATTGAAAGTCTTTCACATTCAGTGGTACTCCATAAAACCGGAGATTAAAACACTTCTGCATTTCTGACTGTAACTTTCAGAGAGAAGTAAATTGATTTCTCTCATTGCTGTAGCGCCAAAGAAGACACCTAACTTTGCAAAGAATGTATTGGAAAATGGGCCTCAGGGACAGGAGCTAAGGTCAGCCAGCTAAAAGTTACTCTGTCAGGAATAAACGCAGTGCAAGATTCTGCTGGCAGTGGACAGGGGACTAAAAGCTTCTGTCTGTAGAGCATTCCCTGCATGCTGTTCAAGCAGGGCTGGATTTGGAGGATCAAAGTGCAGAGGGAATATTAAAGTGAGGATTCCCTCTGTCTCCGTAATTTTTTCAGGGAAATCTGTTGCTGTCTGTTGTTACTTATTCTACAGCTAGACCCAAAACCAAATTTGTTGGTGTTTGGGTGAGGATTGTTTTCTCATTCAGCTAAGATTTTAGGTGGTATCTGTTGAGGATGGTGATTGTGTAGAATGGTACAACCACTTCAAGATTATCACAAACGAGGTCATGAAATATGCTTCTGGCCATTCTTTGGAGTAGTGTTGCAAGGATGTCATTGAGAAAAAATGCTGTGCTGCCTCCTCTTTCTCCCCACTGTAGGCCTTTAATGTCTTTCCACCTTCCTTTCTTCTTTGTGGTGCTGCTGGCTGGGGAGCAGGGAGTCTGATACGAGGTTTTTAGCCTAAAGAGTTTGTGGTTATGTTGGATAAGTTTCTAGGTGGGTATATCAATGTCCAAGGAGAATGTGGTATCTGTCTGTTTACAGCTATACCTTTGAGTTTAAAAGCAGGTGTGCTAGGAAGACTACTTCTTCCGGTTCCTCCATTCCAAAGAAACGCATATCCTCTCGTTCCTCCTGTCTGGTCATGCTAAGAGACCTCAGAAGTCAAATTGTGCCTTTTAATATGTGCTACTAATACTATGCCAACCTGGAAAAAAGAAAATTAAAAATAAAACTAGGCGTTTGTTTTCTCTCCCCCTCCGTCGGGGCGGCCCTGCCGCTAGAGGTGCAGGGGCAGAGCTCCTGCCCGCGGCAGCAGCGCGGCGGGGGCCGGGCGGCGCTCCCGGCTCCGGGGTCGCTCCCGCCGCTGCCCCGCACAGCCCAGCCCAGGGCAGAGCAGCCTCACCGAGGGAATGGCATCCCTAACCCAGGGCAGCGGCGTGCAACGGGGGCATCTCTGAGGAGCCTCCCAGCCCAGACCTTTCCGTGACACTATGACGAATTTCACAGGCTGGGCTGCGTGCGCTAAGAAAACACTTGGAAAAAGAAGAAAGGCAAAGCGTGGAATAGAGTTGACAGGAGAGGAGGCGTGAAGGTGTTTGCAAAAACTGGGGAGATGGGTGGCTACCTGTAATCTGGGTAAAAGTATGTTTTTCAAGGAAAAATGAGAAAATAAATGGTTCTCAGAATTCACATACTCTCTTGGTAAGGCAAAGCATAACCTGAAGCATCATACAGCAGTTTAGCATAAGGAATAATGGTACGACTTACTGTAATCCATAGAAGATTAAAGGAATTGCACTTTAATTGTCTGGTAGGAAATGGCTAAAGTGTGAGTTTTAAGGCCTCCCTTGCCTTTCTTTTTTTCCCCTTTATCATTCATGGGGCTTGGTTTTGTGTTTAATCCAACAGCAGATAGTGGCTGAGGCTGCATGATGCTCTGAAAAACAAGCCAGGTTGCTGGATTTGCTCTTAAAGAAAATGTCTTTGTTCAGTATTACAAATACCTTAGGCAACTCAGATTTCATAAACATATTTCATTTAAATTCCGATTCAGTTTATAAATACTTATTTTAAGACACTGCAGTCACACATGATTAAGACTCATTATTCACTTGTGAGTTTAAAAAAAAGAAATCAACTTGCCAAAACCCAATGTCATTTGTGGAAAAACCAGAAACTCTGGTACTTATTTCATTATTTGAATGTATAACAGCCCTGCATTTTGGAAAGGTAGACTGATTATTTAGATTTAGAAAAAATATACATGTTATTTTTCCCATGTTACCATTCCCCTTTCAGTCAAAGTATTTCTGATTCTTATATTTCTTCTCTCTTTTGTTGCTTATTAGGACTCCAGTGGATGTATCTTCTCCTTGTCTCCTGGTGGAAAACTTGCTTGGCTTTAATGGATACTGCTGCTGCTGGTTGATCTCTGGAGACTTTACAGCTCCTTAGCTTTTGAGAAGAGGTGACTTCTCGTCACCTCTCAAGGTCTCAGTGGTAGTAGCTCTTTATCACTAACCATCTCTGGGGGAAAAAGAAGATGCCTCTACCCTTTGGGTTAAAATTGAAACGAACTCGACGTTACACAGTATCCAGCAAGAGTTGCTTGGTGGCTCGGATCCAGCTGCTCAACAATGAATTTGTGGAGTTCACGCTGTCAGTGGAGAGCACAGGCCAGGAAAGTCTGGAAGCAGTGGCTCAGAGGCTTGAATTGCGGGAGGTGAGTTGTAAGTGAAGGCATAACTTTAGGTTTTGGTGCTGGATGACCTATGTGGTAACTCCTTGCCATGTAGGGTGATCAGCTACTGGAGCAGCTATTCTGTCTTCCCATCGTTTCTTCACCTTCTGGTCTTTATGGAGACTTGGATTGCTCCTAAACAGTTGCTAAAGTTGTTACAGAGTTTGGGGAATGTCTAAGGGGAGGAAATGTGAGAAGTATTGGTGAATAAAAGCTTAGAATGCAACAAAACCAAAGCAACTGTTTTTAAAACATGACATTGCTGAAAATTCTACTTTAAAAAACCCACAAAGGAAGAAAATAATTTCTACCTAAGCAACATGGTTAAAAACTACAACAAGACTTGAGTCATAAGACAGCATTTTATGTGCATGTATTTTTTTTTCTGATGGATTAGTGCTGTAAAAAGAATCTAAAGCACAAAATGTGATAAGTGTACCAGTTATCAACTATTTGTGTCTTGCTTGTTTAAATACCACAAATATATTTGCAGACACTGTCTTGGAGCTCATACGTAGTCGTATAGATTGAGTGCTGGCCTTAGGGTGAGACTTAGTTTGTGCTAGTTGAATTTGTAAATATCTGTTCAGCCTGTTTTCCCCCCCAAATCTCCTTACTTGGTATTTTGAAGGATTCTTTTAGAACTGAAATTTACTCTTCCACACATTTAGTGATTATTTCTACATCTTCTGTGTTGATTGAATTCCTTCTGAAATGCTAAGATTTGAAATTTTAATAGAAATCTACATAGATGACCAACATATGAATGAATGTCATTATTTTATAAAATTGTTGAGCACAGGTGGTTTGAATGCAGTATTTGAATGCTCTCAATCCTGGGTGAACTGACATTTCCCCCTAGAGTCTGAAAGGTTTAGTTTAGTTGATTTTGGAGTCATTGAATTGTGACAGCATGTGCACTTCTGGGGGGGCAGGAGAGAGAAAATTAGTGATACAAGTTTAGGGTTGCTAATATTGTTCTGAAAAATATGCTTTTGTTCTGTTATGTGGTCTGCCATAGAATGACCTTTTGATTATGGAATTCAAATGCAGAATAAAAACCCTGGACTTAGGTAACCAAATTATGAGTAATTGTGAAAATAATTAGTACTGAATATTTGCATTTATAACTATGATTTTTAAAACATGATCTTTTTATTGTCAAGCAATTGCAATTGTTGATAACTTTGCTCAAATATTGAGCAAATGTATTTAGAACGCAATCCTGCAAACATTTATTACATTAGAAAGCATGCATTACTGTAGGATTCCTTAGTGGAAAATGTTATATCTAGTAATTTGTTTTCAGAAATGCTTTTTATTTTTTCTATTTAAAGAATAATAACAAATGAAATATATGTAAAGCCATTAATCTATAACGGTTTGTTTACTGTGGTTGTTCTCAATTGCAATATGCATTCTTGTAGAGTCTCCAAGTATTTTTTTAGTGTACAGTTATTTTGGAAAATGCAATTCTTTGCAAGGATATGCCTTCTTTTTTTAATCTTTCTCCTTCTAACAAATGGAGAATCTAGCTACACTTGTAGCCTTAGTGTTTACTTAGAACACATCAGATATCATATATTTAGAATTCAATTATTGTTGTGTGAATGGATTTTGTCAATTTTATCTGTCCACTTTCAGATGTAACTTCTAAGTCACAGAAAGTATAGATTTTTTACTATTTGCAAAATGCAAAGGCTTTGTCTTCCTGAATGATGACTACTAGCTTCTATTGAGCTAGTCACAGAGTGCTGGAGATGCAGTTTTGTCAGCTATTCTTCATTATCTCGTTCTTTGGAACCACTCCTAAATATCTTTTTAAAAACAAAAAACAAAAACAAACAAACAAACAAACAAACAAAACCAAACAAAAAAAAAAAAAAAACCAAAAAAAAAAGAGAGAGCAAGAGATGCAGTTCCTCAATTAAGGGTCATATATCAGAATAAGGGAGTTGACAGTATACTATTGAACTCTGAGCAGATTCCTTCAGTCATGCATTCTTGCATGGATTATTTTGGCAGGAGACTCTGTTGCAATAAAAGGGAATGGAAAATAAGGATATAAATTACTTTCCAGAACTTGCATTCAGAAAAAGTTGTTCTGCCTTTAAATAGTCAGATTTGCCAAGCAGATACTTGATCATTCCTTGCGGCTTACTTAGTAGAAAGTTTTCAGAAAGAAAAATGTGTTCAGCACTTTTATTAAATCTGCAAAAACAAGTCTTTGGTACAGTAAAATACAAAGTATTTCTGTAAAAAGTTGGCTATTTTTAGTTCACTGAACAGCCTTAAAGCATGAAGTTGAATTCTACGTGTTCAACATGAAAGTATGATTGTTTATTTAAATACTGAGACTGGGGGCCATTCTCACATCCAAGGTATCAGTTTCAGATTACTGTATATGGCCTACACAGCTAGGACAAGCAGTTCCCAAGCATCTTCAAAACAGTTTACTGCATGAGGCATTAGGGGAATCTCTACCATTTTTTACACATTCAGTGTTAACATTTGTAAATACCTCTTTCTCTCTGGTGTAATTTGGAATTACTGAATTTGGACAGTTGAACTGAACTATTTTAATGGTGTGCCATCTTTTAAGATATTTGTTTTAACAGATCTTTATGTAAATGAGTAGTCTTCAAATTATGCATTGCATGGCTAAACACTGTTTTTCTTTTGATTTTCCAATTAGTACTTCTCAATTTCCAAATTGTATACTAGTACGGACGCATAGTTAGCATTTAGGAAGATTTATATATGTTGACAATTTTATTTTTTTATGGAATGGTAAACTTTATAGAAAAGTGACATGAATTCATTAAACTGAGTATCTTCTGGTATTCCTAGAATGTGACTCATGAGGAATGAGTATGTAATCCAGCTCTCTTAAAATGAGGAACTGGAGAAAGAAGTCAAAGGGAATAGTGAACGTAAGTTACTTACCTTTGTGGCACAGTCTGTCTTTTATCCGGTGAGAGAGCTATAACCAAACATGATTTATGCAAAGAGGTGTTACAGAAAACCATTCTGGAATCAAAAGTTTTGAAAAACTGCTGAGAGCTCTGCTGGTTAACCACCTTAAAAAGGACATACAGCAGTGCTAATCTTGCATCTAAGGCATGAGTATGTAAATGAAATCCTTGAAAATATAGAGATTTTTTCAAACATTGTAATATAGCTAGGTACATTAGCTAGCTAGGTTTGGCAGGAGATGTTATAGCTGGTGTCTTTCTCTTGTTGATTTTTTTGTTGTTTTCTAAACAATGCAGCACTTCTAAACCAGAGAGAAGGGGCAAATTCTGCTGTACAAGCAGAGTCTGACCTAACTGCAGATATGTGGTAGAGTACGAGTATAAGAACCAATGGCAGGGAACTTCTGTGGAGTGTATGTGTTGTGCATGTGGAAGTTCCTGTGTTTGTTTTGGACATGCAGAGGAAAAGGAGCCAAGGTTATCTGGATCCTGAATAACTTCAAAGTTCTGAAACAGTGCTTCGGAAATGCTTGAACTGTGCTGTAAAACTTTGCTCTGAATTCTAAAACCTCACTTCTCTTTTGGAGAAAACACAATACCTTTAATTCATTGTGGTGGTTTCTTAAATGTGTTTTACATATGAAAAGAGTGTTTTTAAAATCAGACCAAGTGCAACCATAAGTATTCTTACGTCTGTATGTATCAGTAACCATATTGACTGACAAATAAGAGTTGGGCTGCTGTGTGACAGAGGGATCATTAACATAATTATGATTATGTCTTGTATCAAAGTCTGGCAGCATTTTAGCTGATGCTTGTGGAAATAAGAGGAGAAGCAGTCCTTATAGTTGAACTGTTGTGACTGCCTCTCTGAACCAAATTTTCCTTATAATTAGGAAAGGAGAAATTGACATGGAGGAATGTATATAAGAATGCCAGAATGTGTAATCTGATTCGTTTAACAGATGTTGCTTTATTGAAAAGCAAATTTGAATCCATCTAAAATAAATATAAGAATGTGATAATTGTAATTTAGGAACCAAGGAAAATTGAAGGACAGGGCAGTTAGGTAAAAATCAGTAACTGCCTCAGTTAAATTCTTTCTCTGAAGAAAAAAAAGAATACATTCTGGTAAAAGGTTTGCACTCAGGCTTATACTGAGCAGCACAAAATTAAGGTTTTTCTATGAAAACAATAGTGGCAATTAGGAAGCCCTTCCCCTGATTTCTTTAGCATTTTTATAAAGTCAAGTCAGAATATACCACTTAATTGCATTTTGTTTACCATCATGTCAGTGAATTGCTGTACAGTTTTAGACCAATTTTGACAGAAGAGGTTTTCTTTACTTCTGAAGCAAAGGCATTAGCTTATTGTTTAGTAATTTTAGGCTTCTTTGAAATGTGGCTTTTTCCTTTAGTAAAGCAGTCAGAACTTAAGCCTCTGATGAATGGGAACATGATACTTCTAATGTCAGTGATGTGTAAGGTGAAGTCAAAAGCAGTTATGTGAGTTCATCCTTCTCAGAGCCTTGAACAGTGGTGGGAAAAAGTAACATGATTTTTTTCAAAAAAGTATATTTCTGTATTTCTGGGTCATGTTGATAATTGACCTACCTCTGTTAGAGCTTAAAATATATCTTGGACATAATGTTTTCTGTGCAATATGAAGGTACGGCTCTTTAGCTTGTGAATTAGTCAGCTTACTTTTGTCAAATGTCCTGATGAGTAGAATCTTCCTTGCCTGTTAGAAGATTGTTTATTCAAGATATATAAAGGGTCTGAAACACAGTGTATTGTGATTTGTACAGTGTTCATTTGAATAAACTAGAATACATCAGATTACCTTGCAACATATGGATTTGCTTATCCATTTCTTATCCCTTCTGTTTTGCTTTAAACTAAATTGATAATTACTTTGTTTAAATAGCATTTGTGAAATCCATATTAGAGTAGTTAGGAGAAAATAATTATGTGTGTGAGTGTTGGAAAAAAACATTTCAGTTATGAAAGAATTAATATTTAAGAATAAATTGTCTCTTTGTTCATATAGCTACTTTGCTAAATATTCCCTTCTGCAGCTACAGTTGAAGAGCTTGTCAGTGCTAAAACAACAAAAACAGTATAGGCAAAAGTACCTTACACTAAATAGCTGCAGTATGAGGGGAAAGGAAGGGATTTTTGTCAGTGTTCCTGCTGATCTGCAAGAAGAATTGGTCACGGTACTAAATAGAGAAGCGCAGCTTTCTACTTGGTGGCTGGTACATGATGAGAGTCCCAGAGGTTTTTTTCTCCACCACTTCCCGTAAGTCTTGGATATTGTACGCTGGCCAGTCCAGGCTGCTCCAAGTCCTTCTCAGCTAGAGATTGGGAAGTTTTGTGGAGGAGGTTGTTTGTTGTGATAAGAATGGAGTTTCTGGAGAATTTTCAAGGCCTGTTGTCTCCTCCTGTAGCTCTTAACACTGGGCGTAGGGAAAAGCTTTCATTTGGTATCTGCCAGTTGTGCTTAGTACAAGATTATTGACCCAGTTCTCCTGCACGGGGTATATTCACGATATATCCTGATAGGAGGAGCTGTTCAGTATCCAAGCATATAATAAAGCTAGATGTGGTGGAGCCCTTGGGCTAACTGGGATTTTATGAGTTTGACTGCAGTGCTTATCCTTCAATAAGAGGAGGTGTTTTCAGCATTCTGATCAGGGAAGTCTTACAGTTTGTTTCATTTGTATGTATCAGTGTAAAAGAGGAAAAGCCTGAAAATATATTTTGACTGCATTCTTCTGCTATTGTTATATCTTTTCTGATTTTTTGCCTCAGATCTTAGGATGGGGATTCCTCAGGTACCCTTGAGGCAGGTAGCCAAATGCATTAATCAGAAGGCACTGTATTAACCATTACAAAACAATTCTCCTTTCAGCCTATTTGTAATCTATGACATATTTAGTAAGATTTATAGTATAGGACATGGAAATTAACTGGAAAATATGTTATGGAATATGTAAGGTTGAAGTAAATTTTGAACACTGCTATGCCTCAGGGGACCTCCAAGGGTTGCATGGTCCTGCCCTCTGCTCAGGAGGATCAGGTGCTTCAGGGATTGCCTGGGTGAGTTTACCAGGCACCCAGGTGCCTCTAAGGATAGAGATTTGACACCTCTTTGGGCTATCTGTTCCAGTGTTTGGCTAGTCTTGTTGTGAAATTTTTTTCCTGATCTAATTGGAATTTCCCACATTGCAGTTTGTCCCCAGTGCTTCTCATACTTGCTGTGATTACTTCCAAGAAGACTCTGGCTCTGTCTTCTCTGTCTGTGTCCTGCTCTTAGGGAATTGAAGTCCACAGTAAGATTTTACTTTGTCTCTTCTAAGGCTGATCAGCCCTACTTCTCCGATTTTCACTGATCATGCCAGAAGATCTAATACAGTCACCTGCAGTAGTGTAGTTTTGTGGCACTTATACCTGGTGAAACTCCTCTGCTTAGCTTAGGAAGTCTGGGTGACTCCAGTGATGAAGTCACTCCCACCAGCTTGTGAGCTGTAAATACTGCGTGGGGCTTTTGGTACTTTTGTGTTCTTGATAGCTCTTGAAATTTTAGGCAAAAATATTTGCTGTCTCTAGTGTCAGAAAGCAAGTAGGTAGAAATTAACTGTGCAGAAATTATATGTTCTTTTTATTTCTATTTGATTTTCTTCAGAGGGATTGGGTCATGAATAAGTCACTAAAATAAACGAACCTCAAAGTAGTGTTAATCTTAACAGCTTAACATATTTTAAGAATTATGTCATGACATTCTTTTTAGCACTGGATGTTGTCCTGAGCTGCTAATAATAAAATGTTTTAGCAATGAATAAAAGTGGGTTCTATTTTAATCAGTGCGAATATTCCAGGGTGCATAAGCTTCTCTGAAAACTCACAGGATCAAATTCTGCCCTTGAAGTGAAGTGAAAGGTTTGCATAGAAGTCAGAAGACCAGCTTTGGTCTCTAGTATTTTGCATGGCTTTTTAAAATATATGGGTTCCAGAAGATATTTTAAAATGTGGAAACATTTTTCTGTTATGCCAGTAACTGCTCAGTTCAGTGTGTAGGCAAGAAAAAGTGGTCAATGTTTCAAAGAAATAGATCTACTCAAGTGATCATCATGGCTTAAAAATAATCTATACATTCAGTTTAAATTCAGGATGTAGAACCAGGAGTAGTTTTACATCAGACAGTTTGAAACAGTGGCAATGTTTGTGGTCTCTTTTCCACACCGTCTCCTCACCTTCTATGAGGTTTAAGTACACCAAGCCTGCAAGTGAGTTTATTTAAACAATTGCTGTACTTTTTTTTGGGTGTATTTTTAGCTGGTTTACAAATGCTGTAGCTCCTACCCTTTGCTTTCAGTCTCTGCCATGGCCATTGCCCTTGCCCAGAATGTTGTGGTTCCACATTTTAGGTAGTGCTCAGCCCGAGGCTGATGTGTTGTCCTGTCAGAGAAGTGGGCTGGGTCAGAGCAGAATGTCAGCATCATGGTCTGACTTTGGCTCCTGTGACTGCATGCATGCTGTTAACAGTCTTGTGATGAAAGAGAAGCACACCTTTTCACACACATTCCTTTCCTTACTCAGTCTGCAGGAGGGATTAAGGAGTAGTCAGTCATTCAGTACATTTTATCCTTTTCAGCATGTGCTGTTGCAGTGAACATGGTATTTCTTTCATAATGGTGTTTCTGTGGTTCTACTATTGGGTTTTTTTCCCTAGCATCTTATGGAATTTAAAATACTGTCTTCACAATATCCTTGTGGGGTGGTGGTGGTCACCTAATGACTGGGGGATTGAAGAATAGAAATAAAATGTTGTTTAAGGTATCAGCAAACTTTGTGTGCCTGGACTGGGAAATGACGAATGTGTTGTTTATATTATTTATATTCAAAGCCATATTTCTTTTTTCCTCTTGAAACTCAAAGTATTTATGACTTCCTAAATTTGACTCTTGGCTTTCAGACTTTAGAAGTGATGAGCACACAGCGTCCATCTGAGAAAAATTTGGTCTGTAGGATTTGCTTTACAGAGAACTCTCTTTCTGATTTGGGAATAGTCTGGTTTTCTATTGTGATTTTTAAACTTTCCCATTCTGCACTTGGTCTAGATATCTTCCTCTATACAGAAAAAACCTGTTTTTTTCTTCTATGAAGAGTTCTAATTAAATTGATTTTCTGTACTATAGGCCGTCTTTTTATCAGGGGGCCAGAGTTGTTTTAGAGTTTAGAGAAAGCATCTCAAGGTTAAATAGGCAGATTTTGTCTGATTTTTTTATCTTATGAATACTAATTTTGCAATTACATGGTAGCTAGCGCTAATTTTAACTGCAAGGATTTTCTTTAAACCTTGGGGTAAAAAAGCCCCCAAACACCAAAACTACCAACAGTCACTTAAAACTGTGTTTATGCCAATTTAGAGAGGAGCAAAGAAGTACATCTTGCCAGTATGCAATGCCAAAGGAACACTATGTCTTAGAATTGGCTCTAATTTCCTATTTTTGCTAATATCTCAGACAAAATGTTTTTATGGAATGGATAATTTTATTAATTTAATGCTACACCTTGACTTTTGTGCCTCAAATTACTTGATGGTTTGTGCTGATATGGAGCACTGACTCAGTTGCTGTCCATGAAGTTTGGGATGGGGTGTATGTGCCCGTGCTGTGGTTGTTGCACACACAGTCATCCTGACAGAGCTGTAAGGAAAATCTGGAATCCCATGAGAGTGGACTCTTCATCCTTTTTAGACTGTAAACTAAGATGTGTGTATAAGAATTTTTAGATGTGTATATGGGTGAGTTTTTGCAGGAATGTACAAAAGTGGTCTTTTTCTACTAAGAGCTGTAGCTCCCCAGTGAATTTCAAATCTGTTTTCCACAATATCAAGATGCTAGAGCTTTTGAGAAAACAACAGTAAATACTTTTTTTACTAGGGAGACAATTTTTCTGTGAATAGTTTACAGAAATTATTGATTTACAAAAATCATGATAAATATTCCCTCTACTTTATAGAACTCCACCCTTAAAAGCTTTATTTTGTGTAACTTAAAAATGTCTTAAAATATGGAAGGTTGTATTAAAGGTGTTGGCATTTCTACAATTTCTAAATACATTAAATTTTATGTAGCAAGGACTTGGAGAATTTTCATGTAAATACCTACAGACCTAATTGGCAATTATTAACATTCACTTAATCTCTCTCCTTTGGTTAAAACACTTCTAATTATGATATATAGTTTTGCTATGATAATGATGTGAATATTTTCCAGTCCATATCTGTTTTCTGGTCCAGAACTGAACAAAAGAAGTACTGTGGGAGCAGATTTTAGTCAGTTTAAACATAGTGGAGAAATTTAAATTTTTGTGGATGACTCTGCAGTATGGATTTAGAACTATACTGCGGAGCAAGAGAAAAATACTCTGATCCAGACTTCTTCTAGGAGAGGATCTAATAAAAATGAGATTGTGTTGCTCAAGATGCCATTCAGTGGGATTTTGACCTTCCAGGGTGCTATCCCTCAGCCTCTCCAGGTGGTCTGTTCCAGTGCACACTGGAATGTTGTGTATGTATGTTGTGTTTTGGCTTGGTCAGGAGTGGCCACTCAGGCAAGATATCTTCCTGCTCTGCTGTGTCTGGTCCTTTTCCTGCTCGTGCAGTGAGCCATGTATATGCTTTAATGAGCTCAGCTTTGACTGGGGAGCTGCCTCTGCTCTTTTGTCCTTCAGCATCCCATGTGAGCCTGCCTACCAGGTCCCCAGAGGAGCCATGCTTTGCTCTACTGCTGTCCCATGTCGTTTTCCATTTGCCTTCCCCCCTTCCCTTAGGTTTCCTGTCACACATGAATGCCTACTGCTAGCATCTGTAGATTGCCACAACAGAGTTAGGAATTATAAACTGTTTCCAAATAAAGAGTAGTTCTGGTACAGTTTTAGGTGGGGGACATTATGTACCTTAGCTGGTTATCTGGATGTAATGTCTGCTTTTTATGGTAAATGTCTCTGCAGTTCCCTGAAGTTTTCAATAACCCATAGCCTTACTCAGTGTTTTAAAACATTTATTTCTAAGTAGCAAGACTTTCATACAGTATATTTTATCTAATATCACAATATTAACTTTTTTATCGTTGAAATACCTTTTTCAGATTACATATTTCAGTCTCTGGTATTACAATAAGCAGAGTCAACGCAGATGGGTAGATTTGGACAAGCCTCTGAAAAAGCAGCTGGACAAATATGCCTTGGAGCCAACTGTGTATTTTGGAGTAGTGTTCTATGTGCCTACTGTTTCTCAGCTTCAGCAGGAGATTACCAGGTAAACCTCTTAGTATAAACTTCTACGTGTTTATAAATTTGCTCTCAGCATTCTGAAATATATAGTTTATTTAAAAGTTGTCTGCTTTCCACTCCCCTGCCTTTATAGAAATGAAAACTATTTTAGGAAGAATTTTTGTTCAAACTGTATGCTAATTTATCTTTGGAATATATAAAATATGTGATAAACTAAGCAAGCAACTAACTTTTTTGTGATCTTAGGAATCTGCTCAAACCTGTTTTAAGTAACAGGCATACCTGCATGGTCAGACTTTTAATTGTTTTAGTCCCTTCATTGACTTTTGAATTTGCTTTGAATTTGCTTGACTTTTTAATTTGTTTGTTGAAGATCCATATGTTGCTTTCATGGACACCTATCCTGCACAAAGCAATTGCAGATTTTATTAAGCTATGTTTTCTTTATTTGGCTTTCAGTACTTTCTGTTCTTTAGTACAGTACATTGGCAAGCTACAGGCTACTTTGGCTTGTGAATTTTTTTTTATTTTGGTGTGTCACTGAGCCATAAATATGGATGTTAGTTCTGGTACTATGTGTATGTTTCTACTGTGAAACTGGGGAACAACACATAATTGTTGCTGACTGCAGGGGGAAAAGTAAAGTAAAACTGAGCATATGTACTAGCCTGTTATTCCTATTGGCCTGTACATTGGCTTCTAATGGCTTAATGAGTATAGTTCTGATTTAATGATTATTTTTAGCTGGCAATTGAGTACAAAACCCATAGCTGGATTACAAACACGTATTGTTATTTCAAAAATATGTGCTTGTATTAACTAACCCATTTAAGCTAAAAACTTTAAGTTGCCCCTGCTTTGAGTGGGGAGTTGAAGCAGATGATCACTCAGAGGTCCTTTTCATCTTAATTTATTCTGTGGTTACATGAAACTGTCTCTGTTCCTGAAATGCCCTGCCAGACACCTTTCCTGCTAATTGTGATGAGAAAGCTTTTCAGGGTCACCAGGTGCAGACCTCTTGGTGCAGACACTGGTGCTGTTGTATACTGCTCAATGCTTGGCAGCTTTAGTTTTTGGTTTTCTGTGTGATTTCTGAAAGATTTTTTTCTTTTTGAAGACTGAAGTTTTGTGCTATTTCACAGTGGCTTAAAAATTTTAGTGGCTTAAAAAATCTCTGGTTCCACTTCTGTGTTCGTGTACTAGAATACATTAGAGTAAGATAAATATTGAGGTATTGTATTGGGAAGCTAAATTGCCTGAAAAACCTTAAATAGTCTTCTCTGGCATTTATTTAAATAAGATGATATTTATTCTGGAGCTTTAACAAAAATTTGCCAGTGTGCTGCCTGGTAGAAAGCAAGAATTTATGTGCCAGTCTTCTGCTTGTGTCTTAGAGGATGGTACTTACTTTGAAAGTAAGAGTCTGGGTTACTCTCAGAAATCTATGTGTTTTTTCATGCCTGTTTGATATAAATGAGATTGAACATGTTCAAGCAAATTGTATGTTTAATGTACACCAGGAAGTGGAAATGCTATAGATAAAAAAAGATGTGCTCTGTGGGGGTAGTGTTAAGATTCTTTATCTATAAGTTTACTTTTAATAGCAGTTCAATGGAAGGAGCTTACCTTCTGTTTCTTGACTGGGAAGACTCGTTCCCCAAATGCCTTGGGCTTTTTCTTTTCCATTTTTTTGAAGGTCTGGGTTTAGTCCCAGCAGTTCTTGTGTGTTGTGTAGGGATGTTACGTACTGTCGTATGATATATCGGGTTTTTGTAGTAGATCCCCAAGAATATAAACAATATTTATAAATTATCAGTGTATTTAACAGTGATGGAAGACAGCTGTCCATTAACATGAATAAAATTTATGTGGAGTTTACCTGACCTTTCTAATCACTGAATGAATTACAGCACATACTTCCATGTTCTCAATATAAATAACCTTACTCCACTAGAGTTAACATACAATATGAGGAAGAACTTTTTAAAACTAGACTTATAGAAGACAAATGTCCTCCTTGGCCAAGTCTGTGTAGCTGTGATGGCAATTTTGAGGTGTTTTGGGCTCCAGATACAAAGTTCTGTGGGTGGCTGAACGGGGCAGAAAAATTCAGGCACATAGTGGCTCAGACTGTGGACAAACAGTACAGGTAGTAGTGGTTACATGTACGAGAGATAATGCAAGAAAAACGTAGATTAAAAGAAAAAAAATATGTCTTGAAAGTGAGAAGAAAATGTACTGAAGTTGTAATGCAGAAATGAAAATCCCTACTGGGATTGAGGGAATGTACATTGTTAGATCTATTGGAAGAGAATGCAGCAACCCAGCAGCAGTTTACTGAACATTGTAAAGAGACAAAAACAACAATTTTAAGGATGGAAGAGAAAAAAAAAAAGAAAAGAGGGTTTGGTAGTAGATAGAAATTGTGGAGGTTCTTTAAGATCACTGATTCTAGAATGGTATGTGAAAGTTAAGGGAGACAGGAGTTTTAAAAGGCCTTGAAGTAGTGGGTCCAAATGATGAGAAAGACTACCCTCTACTCAAACTGGGGAATGTAGAGAGGAATAGGAAATGAAGGCATAGTCTTCTACTCTCTTAAAAATTAAGAAGCCTATGTTAGCTTTTTCTTTTTTCCCCCCTCCTTGTAGGTATCAGTATTACTTGCAATTAAAGAAAGATATCTTGGAGGGCAACATTCCTTGCACACTGGAACAAGCAATACATCTGGCTGGTTTAGCAGTTCAGGGTAAGTAAGAAATTGTACCAACTAGCTAATGTTGCATTAGAAACCTTAGTGATATATTTTCTATTGCCTGTTTTCTTTATGTCACTCAAGAGACCCAATTCATTAAGTTATGAAAGGGGCTTGCTTCTTAGGACTTTGTCATATGAGCTGAGGAGAGCAACAGTTGGATCAGTGGCCCTGAACTTGCTTCTCTGCAGTCCTCAGAGGTGTACCTGGGCATCTAATATGTAGTTTCAGGAGCTGGATTTGAATTAGACATTGGAGTTCCTTTGGGGGCAAAGGCTTCAGTTGTCTGCCTACATCAACACTCCCTTCCTCTGTTTCTGTTAATGAAGACTCTATTCTGACATATCTTCACAAATAAGCAACTTTGAATGTACTTGTATTTCCACTTTTTATCCAAAATTTCCTATCACATAAGATTATTTCAAGTTAGTGTGCAAGACTGTTAGCAGTTCTTGTGTTCAAATCACTCCTGAAAACACATTTCTGTGATACCTGTATGAAAAAGGCAGCTTCATTTTTCCTGGCTAGGGTCAGATGGGATGGAGTATATACCAGTCCTGAGGCCATCTGTACTGATTGTGTTCGGTGTTCCTTGCAACGTGCTTGTCTGATACTAATCTCTCAAAAGTTTGTAATGGCAACAGCTGTGCTTAGTTTGTTTGTATATTGTTATTTGTATATCATTCACAGTGAATGCCACTTCAGTATGTCTAACAGCAATTGTAAAACTGCCAAAATTAAACAGGACTTAAAATCACTGGCAGTATATACAACCAAAGATTTTTTTTGTATTTGGTTAGTTATATACATTGGTTGTATCACTGTAAAGATGATGATTATGTTTTCTTGAAAATGTGGTTACCATTGGACTAGGATAAATTGTATTAATGCCTTGTTTATATAACAGTGAATCTGTTTAATTCAAGCCAGGTTTTAATGGCCTTCAACTGAAAAAATCTTGCTGTGTTATTTATATGTATTTGGACAGTGTAAACATCTCTCTGCTCAGTGAGTTGTTTATAGAAATCTTTCAATATAACCCTCTTTATAGATGGAAAATATTCATCCTTTTAGCTTTCACTTTCATTTCTTATTCCTGTGTAAGAGATGAACTGTATATGTTGATAACACAGTGAAAAAAAACCTCAAAAAAAGCACAGGTTCTAAATTAATGTGCTCCAATGACTGAAGTTGCTGATACCAGGCAGATTAGTAATTTTAGCTGGTGAATGAGCAGAAGCAGTGCTTGTCGTTTCAAGTCAACTGGTTTCAAGAATCATCTGTATTTAAAATCAGTACAATATTATAAATCTAAACACTGCTTTATCTCAAGAGCTGTATTGGTGTAGTGTGTCAAACGTGCTCCCCTTTCATAGAAATAACTTCCATATTAAGTGTTTTATCATTTCTTCTTCTCAATCCACAAGGAGTGTTACCAATCATTCTGAACAAGGTAAAAAGATGGGATTTTTTTTACCTTTTCTCTTTATAAACATTATTGGTTGGTTTGATCTGTTGTTTTGCTTTATGATTGTAGTTAGCAGGATAGAGGTTTGCTACTTGGAGATCCTGCTGCAATTAATTGGGTTTTGAATAACTTTGTTAAAAGTGTTTGAATCAGAGGTTTTTTTTTTTTTTTTTAGCGGATTTTGGAGATTATGATCAGTATGAATCTCAAGAGTTTCTTCAAAGATATGCTTTGTTTCCAGTGGTAAGTACTTTCTTTAAATTGGTGCATTTAAATTATTAAATTGACAAATTTAAATCCTTCTTAAAGTTGGTAAATGCAAATAATTTTTAGGAAGTTTACGTGATCCATTTTTCTTATTGCTTCCTAGGCTGTCAAATTTAGTAAAGGTTTTCTTTGAGATTTGAGTGAGATATGACACTTTATATTATGCAGAAACAAAGATGTAGTAAGATCTTTTCAATTTTATTCTATATTACACTGAAAAGAAGGTTGAGGTACAAATGGGAGAGTGAGTAAAACCACTTCAAAACAGTGTTTGTGCTTTTGGGGTTTATTTGTGCATATTACAAGCTCCAAGACTAGAGTCAAGGGTTGATTTGCACGTGTAAAGAAACTATAACCACTTGATTTTGTATAATTTTTTTGTATTTTATTCCACAAATGCTATTTTACCTTAAGGGTTGGCTACAAGAAGAAAAAATATTGGAAGAAGCAACACAGAAAGTTGCCTTGCTACATCAGAAGTACAGGTAACATATCTAAAGCTCTTCAGTGCTTAATTTCAGTCTTCAGTAGCTTCTGTAGCTCCGAAAGTTGTGAATCTTGAAAAGCATTTGGACTAATTTCACTTCCCATTTAAATGAGTCTCTTCTCTAGTACATCTGTATTAAAGTTACAAAAGTTTTTGCTGAATGAAAATGAAAAAGAGAACAGAATATTTAGTAAAATAAATTAGAGGATTCAACTTGAAAAGAATACGGGACACAATTAAATAGTGTGACTTCGCCTGTATTGTGTTTCTGACTCTTGTTCATGTGAAGTTCTGACCCCAGGAAGGATGTTTCTTGATAAACAACACTGGGAGATATTAAGGGCAGGAGAAATGCAGAGACAGTAACTGTGCCAGAATGCTTATGATCTTAGGTAGAAAGGGGCTAAGGTGCAGTAGTCCAGGACAAAGGAAAGTTACGTTCTCTGTATCAGTTCATTAGTGAAAAATGTTTGTGTCTATGTGAGTAATACTGAATCTTTTCCCCTGTATTGTTTTAAAACAACAGTTTGAAAATTGCAGTTGCACTTATCTTTGAAATGCACTTGTAACAAGATTACATGGTTCAGGTTCAGCAAAGAAAACTTAATCTTCATGACGTTAGGAAAAAGTGAAGAAATTGAGAGATTTATGATTGAAAAAGTATTGAGAGACATAACAATGAGCATGACAGGATTTTTCAGGTAGAAATTATGTCTTTTTTGAGGTAACTGAGCTATATTGGTGAGTAGGTAAACACAAGCTTTTAAGCCCTGTGATACTACTTCAAGTCTGTGAGAAAGCTGTCTTTGTCAGTTGGTCTAATTATAAAGAATTCTACCTTTACCTACAGATCTTGTCCTCATGCTTTCAAAGTATTACAGTAAAATAGTCAGCATTGAGAAGATGAAACCTTCTTTTCTGAAATGTAAAATGCCAGACTTCCTATTTTCCCTATAGCAATTTAGAAGAAATTTATGTCTTGAACATGTATGCCTCTGGTAAAGTGAGGAAATGTGGAGACAGTGCTGGATTTGATCAAGAATGTGATAATTGTCTGCCATTAGTAGAGATGGTAATATTAACTAGTAGTCTTTGTTGCCATTTACCCCTAAAGATGCCAGAGAGAAAGAAGTTATTAGAATTAAAGGGTAAAGGCTGAGCCAAATATATCAGCCATTGGTGCAGATAGAAACAGCACATTTGACGCCTGCCTGGGTGTCCTGGGGATGCTTTTCAAGCTTTGACAGTGTCGTTCAGAGTAAAACAAAGATTATTTTTTCTTAGTGGCAGTATTAGCTGATTGTTGTTTTATTTCTAGAGGCCTTACTCCTCCTGATGCAGAAATGTTATATATGCAAGAAGTGGAAAGAATGGAGGGCTATGGTGAAGAGACCTATCCTGCAAAGGTAAATGAGGTTTTGATCTTTGTCTAATTGCCCTTTTCTCCCTGTTTGGAGTGGTTACTTCCTGCCAAAAGTAAATAAAACCCAAACCCTAAAACACCCATAATTTTCTGCTCCAGAATTAATAAAGCAGTTGTTTCTTTGGTAACTTTGATTTTAAAGACTTTTTTCTCTACTTGCATAACTTTTTGCAACTTTTTACAGGACAGCCAAGGAAGTGACATATTCATTGGAGCATGTCTTGATGGTATCTTTGTGAAACACAAAAATGGTCGTCCTCCTGTTGTATTTAGGTTAGTATTGTTCTTTCATATGATATCTTAGTGAATTTCACATTTTAAGTCTGTTTCTCACAAGGAGCAATGACTTTTAGATATGATGTGTATTTATGCATTTGATAAACCTGAAACTAGTCTTGTAGTCATCATGCTACAGTGAATACTGAAGCCAGTGAGATTTCTCAATGCATTAACTGCAAAATGAATCTCTTTAAGACAGAATAATTCTAAGACATGAATATTTAATATACAGTTGCATTGCAAAATATTTATTGAATCAAAAAGGAGCAGTTCTCTGCACACAGGGTATCTTAAATCCTGAAATTGTCGCATCAACTCATACAGAAATATTCACTTGTGAAATTGTCCAGGAGTTCCTTTCATATATTATATGTGGAGAGTTATACGATAATGTTTGTTTTATTATTTTGGATTCATACATTTTTTTAGTTTATTATTGAATGTTCTTATAAATTGTAGATAGAGCTCTTACTTACCTAAACACTTAAAATTCAGTCTTCACATGAAATGGCTTCCCAGTGACTTTAAGATACGTTGTGTGGGCATCTTTGGGCAGAATAAATTTTTAAAAAAACATTTTGAGATTTTTTTATAAAATGAGTCTCGGCAATTTAGTTTTTTTTAAAGCAAGAAAGGGTTTATTCTTAGTGAACTTTAATCCTCTAGAATTGAATTTTTGACTGAATATGAACAGAAATCTTGAAATCCTATGGTCCAGCAGTTACTGAAACTTCGCTACTGGTGATTTTCTGGGATTAGAGAAAGTAGCCAGCTTTGCTTCTTCCTGTCCGCAGTTTTGTTTAACAGGATTTAGAAATTCAGTACTGTTAAATGTCCTTCAGAATAATTTGTGTCTCAGCTGTGATAGGAGAGCTGATGCTGAGCTCTTTTTAATTGTCTGGTGTCATCAAACTGCCCTGCTCTGCTTTCCTGCAGCATTAAACAACAGCTGTGCTTACAAAATACACAGGGAGAGGAATAAAGCTTTGTACATGCATTTTGCATATGCATATGCACTTTGTACATAAATTCTCAAAGAGTAGTGGATGCAGTGTCTGTAAACATAGAAAAAAAGTTGCACATTGGGAAGCATCAGAAAGTATTTATATTCTAATTTCAGGATCCAGTTTTCTGCTCTTTTGCTTGTTTGTGTATGACTGTGGGCAATTCCATCACGGATAGCAAGAGCAGGTTATTTGGATGGCAATAAAGCATAGACAAATGACCCATTAATATAATTTACAAAGACTGGGTTATGCTTGAGATTGGTTCAGGTAATTTCATAGCTGTGCTCACAAAGGCTTATGAACCAAGGCCTTAAATTTGAGGGATTTTTGTTCTACATCAGAATGGAGACATTAATGTTTCTCTACCTCATACACATGAGGCAATAGCTATGGAAAATGCTAACAGACACCTCTGTGTAATGAAAACGGGAGTCATATAACTACCTTTAGAGAGAGCCCTATAGTCATGCCTTTTCCATGTGTTTGTGTACTGCAGAATATTCTTTTAATAAATCTATTATACAAGCTTTATTTACACTAACATAATACTAATGGTTCAAGCTAAATTTGCTTTTAAAAAGAAGATGAATAAATATATTTTATGCAATCTAATTTTTTTTCATCTGTCAATGTGTAAGAGTTCTAGAAAATATGCATAATAATGCCTTAAAGGCTTTGTTTAGTGTAGGTTTAATTTTTTTTTCCTGGAATGCTTTCAAGCAGATGGGACATTATAATTTACTGATGATTAAATTTGTCTAAATTTATTTTTTTTTTTCAATAATTGGAAGAATTTCAAAGGGAAGACAAGTAATAATCTTACTGTACATATTGTACATCTTCCTAAGAGTTAGTCACATACATGTTTTCCTTTCAGCAGCCATTAATGCTATGGAAGTAATGGTCTACAACTTGTTCAGATAGATTAATGAACTTTTCCACAGAATCATAAAATGGTATTTAACAGAATCATAGACTTATAGCATATACTGTCTTGAGAGGGACCCATCAGGACCATGGAGTCCAACTTCTGGCCCTGCAGAGGACACCCCAAGAGTCACACCCTGTGTCCTAGAGCATTGTCCAAATGCTTCTTGAACTCTGTCAGGCTGGTGCTGCTCCCCACTTCCCTGGGGAGTCTTGTCCTGTGTCCAGCCACCCTCTGAGTGAAGCACTTTTTTCTGATATCCAACCTAAACCTCCCCTGACTCAGCTTCAGGCCATTCCCTCAGTCCTGTCACTGGTCATGAGATGGAAGAGATCAGTGTCTGCCCCTCCTCTTCCCCTCATGAGGATGTTCTTTATCCACATTCTTGATGGTGGTTCTGGTTTGCAGTTGCATTTTTTGAGGTTTGAAAATCAGAGCTTGTCCAGTCATATCCTGTCCCTTTTGTCTGCAGGTGGCATGATATTGCCAACATGTCCCACAATAAATCCTTTTTTGCATTAGAATTGGCAAACAAAGAAGAGACAATTCAGTTCCAAACTGTGAGTACATTTTTATTTTTTCACTAAGTCATCAGTAAATAAAAACAAATTAAGACTGATAATTTAACTCAAAGGTTAAAAGCTACTATCTATATATTTAGCAGCTTTGAACTGTATGAGTGAGTCAAATGTAATTACACTGTCTTTGGCCAGCTTTCTATGGGAAGGCATTAAAAATGGGACCTTTTATGTTGAGTACATTGAAGTATCTGGTTATGTGGTCATAAAAATTTTCATCCATGCCAGTAAAATTTCTAGCATGTTTTTTTGACTTGAATCAGTGGCAGTTAAAGATAAATATAGCCTTAGAGCTTTGCTGGAGTGGGCCATGGCATTCCTTGCAGAATTAATTTTATTCAGCATCTACCAGTTGCTTTTGTCAAAAGGCAGCTGTTGACAATCCTATGGCAATCTTAACTGTAATTGTATTAGTGTTACAGCTGATAAGTGTCTGGGGCAAAAGGCTTCTACTTTCAAATAAGTAGATAATACTTTTTTCATAAGTCTAAGAAAATTGTTAGACTAGAGTGTATATTTGGGTCTGCAAAGTAGAGTTGTAGGGAAAACTTGGTGACATTAATAAAGTTACATTAAAATTAAATCAGTCAATGGTAATTTAATCTTAAAAATTTCAGTGGCTTGTCTGAAAACAAGTGAAGGGTATGAATGTTTGACTCAATGCAAATACTGGATTTTGTTTTTTTGGCAGGAAGATATGGAAACAGCAAAATATGTGTGGAGGATGTGTGTGGCTAGACACAAATTTTACAGACTAAATAAATGCAGCCTGTAAGTAGAATACATTAGCAGAACTCTTGGTGCCCTTGCAGCTTCCACTGGGAAGTGAAATCTCCCACTCCCTCTGTGTCCTCTTTAGATGACTTGGGTTCATTTTCTTAATCTTTTTTGAGAAAATACTTACCACCAGTTTTTGAAATACATCCTGCTTTATAACAGAAGACAATATTAAGTGCTGAAATCTTACCATAAGTAATAGTGTTTGGCCTTTGCTTCTGGATCACAGTGCTGTGAGAGACTTCAGTTGCTGTGGGGTCTAATATTGCTATAGCTTGTGAGCTACTGGAACCAGCAGGGTTTTGGTCTGTGTTTGGCTGAACTGCTCTGAAAGGACACTAGAGTCTTTAAAAGGGTGGGCAGTGTATGTGAAGCACTCCTGAAATGTGCTGGATTGACAGCTAAGAGGTATGTGGTTCTTTAGGTATCCATGGAATCTGTATAGCTCAAGTAGCACCAGTGCAAAGTAAATTTAATATAATTCATCAAATTAAATTTAAATGGACTGGTCTCCAACTTGGAGACCAATGGCTGGAATTTGAGCTACTTTACTGGAACAGCTTTCCTTCAGTTAAGTTTCTGCAGTCAAAGAATAGAGAATTAGACACAGTGAATAGTCTATCATTGGAAAAGCATGGTTCTCATATGCTTCACTCCTCTTCATACATGGGAAGATAGATGTTTGATATCTGCTGAGGCCAGTGGAAAGATAATCAAATATTTTGTGCCACAGGTGACTCATTAGTGTGTTTAATGCTAATTTATTTGAGAAGTAAGATAAATTTGAAATAGAGTATACCTCATACCTCAAAGCTTATAAACTTGTCTGTCTTTTGAGAGTGATAAGAAGCATTGATAGTAGTAGTGTGTTCATGGGACTTGTGCATTTCTGTCTAAATAATGTCAGGTTGGTAGTTCTATATTAAATGTCCGTCTCTAGGGTTTCTTACTGTAACCACAATGTGGTTTACATGATGTTAAGTCCTCAAAAAAACTTTTCTGGTTATTTCTTCTCTTAAGATTTCTTGTCATCTAGTCCTGTAGCTGAAAACTGTCTTATGCATGCCTGTATCAACTTCAGGGTTTTTTTTTCTAAATCTGTACATACCTTGTCTTTAGAGACTCCTTGGACTCTCCACCTGAGGAGGGCTCTCAGAAATCTTCCCTCATTCTTTCCCTTCCACGCTTTCCAATCCTTTCTCGTCCTTCACTTCCCAAAGGGTGAGCTTAAAAACATCTTTCTCACTAAAAAAATAGCAGTTCCTGCATTTGTATCATGCTATCTTTCGACCTGTCTTGCTATGAAATGCAGAGCATAGGTGCAGTGTAGGGTGGGGGGAAAAGGAGCTTAAGACTTCTGAACTTTACATCCTGGAGCCAATCCACAAATTATGAGAATTCATTAACATTAGCATCAATGTTAGAACATACAAATGCTAATGCAGTGTAGTAATGCTTTATAGTTCCTGTAACATCTGTAATGTTACAGTCTCCATATGGTTTTATGTCTGACATGCAGAACAGGAGATTAACTGAGATATTTTGATCTTGGGTTTTTGATTTTGCTTTGTGATGGTGGCTAATGCACAGAGCTCTTTCCTTGAGAGACTCATGTGGAAGACTAACACAGGCCTGGCTCCCAGAAATGTAGAGTGATCTTTAATTGAATTTGGGAGTGCTTTCTGATTTTTGAAATAGGTCTTGCTATTGTTAAGAATAATTTCTTTCCATTAAATTTTTTCTGTAGACAAACTCAGCCAGTTACAGTGAATCCTGTTAGAAGACGATCTTCATCCAGGATGTCCATGGTAAGGAAAGCAAATAGCTTTATGTTTGCATTTTTATGGATTTCAGTTGACTTTGAATCAAATATTACTTCCCTTCAGTGAAATGAAATGAGCAGTGAAAAAGATTAGTCTAATATGTGAGGAACTGCTTCTGACTTGTAGGAAGAACTGTTATGTAATATATAAATAGTGAAATTAAAACAATTTCAATGAAAAATATTTTAAACACTTCTGTTTTCAGTTTGAACTCTGTCTCTAGGAGACTCTCCTAGATGTCAGATGTCAAGACACAGTCTTGGGTTAGTGGAGGGTAATTTCAAGGTTTTGTACCTGTTTTTTAAATTATTTTTTGTGTGAGCTCAAAGGAGAAACTTACATTGCAGATTTAGAGAAATTATTTAAGGATAAGGCTTTGTATGTGTTTATTTGTAGTATTATACACATTATAATATAATATAGTATATAATGCACATTATTACTATGTGTATAGTATTATATATAATATTTTATATATATACCTATATAAAATGGTATACATTATGTATTAAAAAAACTTCAATAATTCTTTTTAAAATGAATAATCAGTTTTTAACTAACAGTAAGATGTTTGCTTTTTTAGCCCAAGCCTCAGCCTTATATGATGCCTCCACCACCTCAGCTGCATTACAATGGTCATTATAGTGAACCATATGCAACTTCCCAAGGTAAGTTCATAAAATTCATGGCCACACTACACAATTTTACAAGGTTAAAACTTAATTTATATTTGTAGCTACTTTAGCTGAATAAATTATCAGGTGAACATGGGGTAGGTTTGCACTAGAACAGTCATTTAAGTGCTTGCTGCTACTCTAGACACATAGGCTAATGTGAAATACAGTCATGGAATCACGGAAGTATTTAGGTTGGAAAGGACCTTTAGGATCATCAAGTCCAACCATCAAAACAGCACCCTCAAATCCATCAGTAAACCATGTCCCCAGGTGCCACATCTACAGGTCTGTTAAATACCTGCAGGGATGGTGATTCCACCACTTCCCTTGACAAGCCTGTTCCAATGCTTCACCACTTTTTCCAAGAAGAAATTTCCTAATATCCAGTCTGAACCTCCCCTGATGCAACTTTCCCGGAGGCCATTCCCTCTTGTCCTGCCGCTTTTTACCTGGGAGGACACAAACACACCTCATTGCAGCCTTCTTTCAGTTAGTTGTAGAGAGCAGTAAGGTTCTCCCTGAGCCTCTTTTTCTCCAGGCTAAACAACCCCAGTTTCCTCCCCTGTTCCTCCTCCATATCCTCTCCTATGGGAGATGAGCAATTCTACTTAGGATAGCGTGTACAGCAACTGTAGACTGAGGAGTCTTGTGTGAGTTTAAGCTGACCATTGCTTTTTCTGGTTCATGTATCAAACTGGTGTGTTACAGCATTGTGAGATCCTTGTCAATATTAGTCTTAATAGCTGCAAAGAGATTGCCCCAAGACAATTTACATAACTAATTTTTTTTTTTTTAATTAAATCCAGAATGCAGGAAGAGACATTTGTCTAAGCTTGCTAGACTACAAGGTGTAGAGTAATTCAAAGGCTAAAGAAGTTTGCAAGTTATGGACTTGGTATATATTTGATTGAAACAAAGGAAGAAAAAACCCCAAGCAAATGTTAACTAATCTTCTCAAGCAATGTAGACTCCTTATCTTAGCAGTTTACAGGAGAGTCATGGCTGCTTACTCTCATTATTTTGATTGTTACACATTGTGTCTTTAATTAACAAAGTTGCTACTCTGAAGAGCTGAATCTAATCTTTTGCAAAGTCTCCTCAAGTTTGATAGGAACTTTCCAGACCTACAAATCTGCTGGATAAATAGTACTCTAAAAGGCCAGCTCACTGGGAAGGGAATAAGCACATTTTCTATCAAAATAGAGTTACACAGGTCTGAATGAAATACAGGTATTCAGCTACATTCAGAATGTAACTGAATTCTTTGCAGTTTAGTGTTGTAAGTACTGCTGGGTCCTTGCTACTACAAGTGTCCTATTTTTGAACATTTTTTTAATAAAACAATTTTTGATAACAAATTCATTAACGTAAGTGTGGCATTTATTTTGGTGAACCCAAACAGTTAAATAACGAAAACATTTACAGCAATGACTGAATCTGGAGACTGCCAAATTGTACATCCAATGAAGCAGTAATTAAAATGATTAAATATGTCTTGGATGTATAAACTTTTGGAACATATTCTTTACAGTGTAGGTATATATATACATATATATATATATATATAAAAACATATACATATATATATATAATATATATATATATGTGTGTGTGTGATATATATATGTGAACACTATATGGTGGTAGTTTAAACTGCCTCCAAAATTTCTGGAGAAAAGTTAATTTGATTTTTTTTTTGAAGTCTTGTGGTGCTATATCTACATTTGTCACGAATGAGTAGAAGAGAGAAGAGCAAGGGGTTTTGTTTGCTTGTTATGGGGCTGTTCTTAGGTTTTTGGTGGTATTTTTCTTTTGTTTTTCTGTGTTTTTTTTTTTTTTCTTTCTTTCTTTGCTGTTCAAACTGATTACATTAGTGCAAATCCTAGTGTAGACATTAATTTTTTCAGTGGTATGGCTTAAGGTTGATATGGACTTTGTTTATCTTGAACTGAAACTTAAGAAGCCTATCCTAAACAGAAGAAAATAATTTTTAAACAGACAGTGTTCTCCCATAGGGATTTACATGATTGAAATAAATATAATACATTATTCTGGTGTATATACCTTGGGTATCAACAGAACAGACAAGCTGGGATTTTGGTTTGGGATTTTTTTCCTTCCCATTTCAATTCATAGCTAAAAATAACTGAGGTTTTAAAAATCACAAACTTTGCCTTAGCTACATCTTAATAGAGGATAACTTTGTTTGATGTCCTGGACATAAAGATTGTTCTTAAACTTTGCTTTCAGATAACCTCTTTGTGAGCAATCAGAATGGATACTACTGTCACTCTCAGACTAGCTTGGATAGAGCCCCTCATGACTACAGTGGTCGGATCCGCAATGGGAGTGTCTATAGCGCACACAGCACAAACTCCTTGAACAATCCACAGCATTACTTGCAGCCATCCCCCATGTCCTCTAACCCAAGCATTACTGGAAGTGATGTCCTCAGAACTGATTATGTCCCATCACACAGACATAGTGCACTAATACCGCCTTCTTATCGTCCCACGCCAGACTATGAGACTGTGATGAGACAGCTCAACAGGGGGATGGTGCACACAGATAGGCAGAGTCATTCAATGAGGAATCTTAACATCAGCAACTCATATGCTTACAGCAGGCCTGATGCCTTAGTTTACAGTCAGCCTGAAATTCGAGAGCATGCCCACTTTGCTGCCCCACAGTCTAACCATTATCCATTTAACCTGAACTACAGCTTCCACAGCCAATCCCCCTACCCCTATCCTGCTGAAAAGCGCCCAGTTGTTGGGGCAGTCAGTGTGCCTGAGTTGACAAATGTGCAGCTCCAGTCTCAGGATTACCCAGCACCGAATATAATGAAGACTCAAGTCTATCGACCACCTCCCCCATATCCGTACCCAAGGCCTGCAAACAGTACTCCAGACCTTTCACGACACATCTACATCAGCAGCAGCAATCCTGATCTTATCACAAGGCGAGTGCACCACTCTGTCCAGACGTTTCAGGAGGACAGCCTGCCTGTGGCTCATTCTCTTCAGGAGGTCAGTGAACCTCTGACGTCGGCACGCCATGCTCAGCTGCAGAAAAGGAACAGTATTGAAATAGCAGGCTTGACACCCAGCTTTGAAGGAATAAGAATTAAAGAGAGGACCATGTCAGCTTCTGCAGCAGATGTGGCTCTTCCAAGAGTTATCTCAGAAGGGTCACAGCCCAACATTCTGATGGAGAGAACGAAGCAAAAAGAAGGTGAGCAAGAAGAATGCATGAACTGTGATCACAAGAAAACCCTTTCAGATGCCACTATGCTGATTCACAGTAGTGAGGAAGAAGAAGAATTTGAAGAGGAGAATAAGGCCAGTACAAGTCTTTCTCCTCTCCCTGAAGATCAAACCCAACTTTCATCTGTTATGGGAGGTTATTCTCATGATTCAGTACTAAACTACCCTTATAGCTCTGTTGCTTCATCTGCTGGCCCTTTGCATATCCTTGAGCCTAAATTACATATCACAGAGGCAGAAAAGAGAATGAAAGATATGAGCCCTGTTCATTTACTAGTAGAAAGCCAGGTACAGAGAAGAGGGGAAGGACTGCTTACTCCATCTATGTCAGAATCTGATCTTACAACATCAGGGAGATACAGAGTAAGGAAAGATTCAGTAAAGAAGAGACCCGTGTCCGATCTTTTGTCTGGCAAGAAGAATATTGTGGAAGGCCTTCCCCCTCTAGGTGTAAGTGGATACTATTTGTCTTGTTTTGGGTTGTCTGTAGCAGTTGATTGTTGTTTTTGTTTGAGGTTTGGGGTTCTTTTAGTCAGTCTGAGATGCTTTTAAAACATTTAAATTAAAGCTACCTTAAGCTTGACCTTTATATTTCTGTGTTTCCCTGGTTAACTTTGCTTAGCTATCTTTTATCCCCTTCTCTGCCATGTCTGAGTTCTGTTTGTTTAGTCCAACCACACAAATCCAGCTGTTCAGTCTCCATCCATCTGAAAACTAACCTGGCTAGGACCTTTAGAAGGAGCTAATTTAAAATCAGTTCTAGATCCCTATTCTGCCCTACTTCTTATCTGGAGCAGAAGCAACTCTTTCCATTCAACTTTCTTATCTTTCTCTCACTGAAAAATTATATGTAGCCAAAATGTTTACTTTTAAAAAAATTGTTTACCTGCTTCTTCTGACCTAAGAGGGAACCTGACACCTTAAGGAATAAATTCTTTCCTTGCATTTTCTTCTTTACTTCATGCCTTCCTTTTTTCATATCCTCTCCCTTTTGCCTTCTCTTCAAGCTGTTTTTATCCCACTGAAGGTATTTCTTGCTTGCCATATCTCTTTCTCCTACTCCAGTCTTAGGACACCATAAATAGTGGAAAACTGCATGTTTCACTTTTCCTGTAATTCTCACCTCACAGAAATATCAAGATCTGTACGGACTGCACAATTTCACTGGCACTCCTTAGTGCCCACTTTGCTTTAAAATTTTGTTCAGTTTTATGTAGTTTGTGGCAGATTTCAGGTGCTAATAGAGGAAGACCATTTTATATTTTTATTTTGCCTTTTAAAATTGATTGCTACCTGAGTTAGTGTCAAATAGCTTTCTGCACAAATTAAACTGTAGGGGAACTGCTGTATAACTTGTACTGCTGTGGTAACAGCAGATACTGCAAAAAATAACCAGGGCAAAAGCTATGTATTGAAATAGTTACTACTCTCACAAGTTTTTGTCTGTCAGATGTGCTATACATGGAGCTGAACACAATGAAATGAACCTCCATCAGCTTAAAGATTAATTTTATAATTGTGTATATTTTTCTACATTTTTTCTCCTGTTTTTTTTTTTTATATGGGTATAGGGAAAAAGGGATACCCTCCTCCTTGTGTTCACATTTAGATAGTTACTTAGTATTTATTCTCCAAAAGATACATTTTCAGACAGTAATGTGTCTACCAAAATCATACCCTGCTTTTCCTTTTGACAGTTAAGTAGTTATGACACATCCCTGTCAAACTTTAAATAAAATTAATATTAGAACTTTTTCATTGGAAGTGTTTGTAACATAGTTTCTGGTTCAGAAACATTTAGGCATTGTTGCATAATACAGAACCTTACCTTTCTGTATGAATATCCTAGTTACAAAGCTGGCCCCAACCAGTGCTTGCACATTTTGCTTTTCAACGAACTTTTATTGTTGTGTTTGTGTCCACTTCACTTTTAAATGCAGTCTCATCCTGTTAGCTTTGTCTTCCTATTTCTTAACACCATTTAACTTTTGAAAGCGTTGATTATCATTCAAGCAGCTTATGCGCTCATATTTTCAGTGTATTTTTGTTAGCAATTAAACTTAGCAATGGCAGGAATGATGGAATTTCCTCTTACCCTTTTTAAAAGAATAATTTGAATTGATTTTTTCATAGAAATCCCCCTTTGATATTTTTCATCAAATAATGGATGGAATTCCACAATTTAGATTCATCACCCAGTCCAGGACTCAAATGTGTTTGCAGTTCTGTGTTCATGTTTTGTATGTTAAGTTTGTTGCAAACTTAGTAAAACATTTTACTGTATCCAAATATCTTAAAAGTATATGGTCATTGCCTGGTTGTAGAAGAAAAGTGCCTGCAAACGGAATAGTTTAATAAGGAATCATTTTTATGTATTTCTGGGTTTGGGAAGTGATCCCAGGTCTATTCAAGAATGTTAAATATCCAAAGTTGCCACCTCACACCCTCAGTCATGAGCTTTGTAGAGAACAATATTTGTCATTCTTATGCAGTTTCATTAACCTGTCTGGAATGAGGACAGACCTGTGTTGTGTCCTTGGAGGAATGTAGTCCCACCACCCTAATCTCTCACTGCAGTGCTTATCAAAGAAAAAGGTCAGAGCTGTTCACAGAAGGGGCCAGAGAAATACCTTTTGCTTAGTTGAACTCATCTGGTTTCTGCTTTGTAACTTCATCAGATATTTAAGAATATTTACAAGTTTTAGCTTTTCTTTTGCAGGGTATGAAAAAGAATAAAAATGATGCAAAAAAAATGGGGCCTCTGAAGCTAGCTGCCCTAAATGGACTGGCATTGACTAGAATGCCTCTGCCAGATGAGGGGAAGGAAGAATCAACGAGAGCAACAAATGATGAACGAGTACGTTGAAGTTTTTTAATGCTTGATTTACACTAGCAATTTTTCAGAATTTCATTATTATAGATGGTACATTTTATTGACTATAAAATGCTTCATATTAAGGCAAGGCAAATGCTGAGAATAGAAGCAAAATAAAAAGGTTCCAGATTGACAAGTCATTGCTAGAAGTATTGTGTGTAACTCAGATTTTTCTTTAAGATGACAGTGATTCAACTATAGTTTACCCTTTGAACATACAGGAAGTGAATTAACTAGTACCTACTGATATATTTTTGTGCAACTCATCCTGCTTTCTCTCTTAATTTTGGGTTTTCCAGGGTGAAAAGGTATGAAATTTAAAATTCTGAGTGTGAGATTGATTTTATTTGCAATTATTAGTAATTCACATGGTGTTTTGAGTAAGTTTTGCAGTTAAATTGCATCCCCAGAATACAACTTATGCAGATTGTATTTATCTGTTTTGTTCAGGTAAAGCCCATAAAATATTGATGGAACTTGTTTGATCTGCTGAAATCTTAAACTCAGTAAAGGATGTCAGATCAATGAGAGGACATCAGGTTCTAGAATTTGAGGATCATTCTTTGAGAAATATAAAACTCCATCAGCTTGTGTCAGGATAAAAAACATCAGTAAATCTGCTTCAGCCTGTGTCATGTATCATTAAAGAAGTGCAGGAAAGTGAAATACAGTCAATATTCAGGCTGTGACAGGCTATGAAGAACAGTGCTGCCATCACACATCTGACCAGGGAGCAACTAGATACACCAGATTCCACAGTGATTATTGCCCATTCTGCAACCAGTGATCTCTAAAGAATTCAGTTCTGAGCACAGTTGGGCATCCTCAGCTGCAGGTCCCCTCTAGCTCAGTTTTGTTTCTAGTGACTAGGGATCTAATCTAGGGATTAGAACCTGAAGGAATAGTCCTGCTCTCACCAGCTGCAGTTTAAATAAACAGACCAAGAAAATGAACTGCAAATCACTCAGTAATGTGTTGAACTACATATACATTGCTTAAGATGCTAAAGGACAAAAATGAACATTGTGTTACTGATATACAGGTTTAGTACCTGTGCTGGTTATTTCCTCTTACCTAGAACCATCATCTCTTTCTGGGTTGACCTTTACTGGATTCAGCTGTGTTTGTATTCAGCTAGCTCTGCCCAAAGCATTATGGTAAAGAAGAAGCCATGAAATCAAGTAGTGACAGAGTCATGTCACTACACTTTCTCTTCAGGCAGTCAGGTAGAGGTAGAATAAATACCATGAGATTGGAATAGTTCCTAAAACAGCTGAGAAGAGGCAATGCAAAGTAGATATGTGACATAAAAGGAAGCCCAGAGTGTGGGTATTTTAGAAGATAAGTTTAGTGTTGATTCAGTGCCTGTTTCATTGCTCAGCTTCATGCAATTATCAGTTTAAATATGTGAGTTTAGCCTAAAGATAATAAAGGAGTTTGTGCAGTTGATGTATTGTCGTGCAAATTGCATATGATGGAAGTTTACACCTTCCTCTGCAACATTTGGCATTACTTACTTGATATAAGACACTTCTATGACCTGATACCACAGAGCAGTTGCTGTAAGAATCTGGGGACATGTGACATAGATGAAATTTTCTGGCTGAAGTCTTACATATTATTCCTCCTTATTGTTGGCAAAGAGATGCAGAAATTCCAGAAGTGTCTTATGATTTAGAAACAACTTGGTTTCAAAAGAATAAAGGGGAGGAGGGAATAGTTTATTAAATAAAAAAGATTGAATTATATTATTAGAAAAAAATTTTGGGTTTATACTTTAACTGAAGCAAGTTAAGGCAGCTTTCCTGCTGTAAGCAAAATTTAGCTTTCCTCCATCCAAACAACTAAGTTTGTGAGGTTTTTATTATTATTTTTGGGTTTATTATAAGGTTAGAGGAGACCTTTCAAATGATGTCATCTAGCTGCTATATTGAGCAGGTGGATCAAAGGTATTTGAAGCAGTAGGCAGTATGGCATAGCTGTCTGTTTGGCCAACTTTTTTCTCCCCAGATGGGCTGTCTCTACAGAAACTATAAAGAAATTTTTCTTTTACCAGCAGTATCCATATAAATCTTTGTGACCTAATGAAGTATAACAGGCTGCTTAGTTTTCACTTGAACAAAATTCCTGCTGGTTAGGGTTGCCTCTAATTTATTCTGGTATGTTTGTGGAAACATTAATAGCTGGAAAAGCATTGGAGAAGTATGGAGGAGAAGAAAACACATGCATTTTATGCTTCATGAATTCTCTGTTAAAACAGACTCCCCTCAGAATGTGACTTTGCATGGCTGGCTGTCTTCTGTGTTGCAGTGTAGAACTCTGGAGCAGCGGCTGGAGCAGGGGATGGTGTTCACCGAATACGAGCGCATCCAGAAGAAAAGGCTGATGGATGGCGAGTGCTCCATAGCTCGGCTGCCGGAAAACGCTGAGAGAAACCGCTTCCAGGATGTCCTTCCTTATGATGATACCAGAGTGGAGCTGGTCCCAACCAAAGAAAATAACACAGGTTACATCAATGCATCTCATATCAAGGTGAGAGAAATACTCTGGGAGAAAAATTTCCTAGTACACGTGCTAACTAAAAATGCATTTGGCTATCAGTCTTTGGTTTGGTGAGATCAGTGACAATCCCTCCATCTCTCTCTCTTTTCTTCTCCAGAGGTTTCTTTGGGGAAGGTAGGAACCTGTTTTCCTAATCACCTAGAATAATGGAGGGTTAATTATTGGAGGGATCTTCTGCATTCTGCTTCTGTGTTGATTTGATCTACTGTCACTTTTCTGTGTTCTCTCTCTGGGGATTGTTGCTAACAGAAGGAATGTCTATTCTTCCCAGAGCTAAGGAAGCAAATAGGTTTAAAATGAACTGAGATCCTCTGCAATGACCATGGTATTTTTGAGCTGCAGTGACAATCATTGTTTCTTCTTTTTCTGTATTCTCAGACAGTATCCACAATGATCAGTAAGGCAGCTTCTAGCTTAAGCATTTTTGGATGGTTAGAGGAGCTGCCAGAGCCAGGGGGAAACTGGCTTTTTCAAAACCTTCAGCTGCCCTCTTTTCCCATCCTTAACTCTTTAAGCTCTGTTTAAAATAATTTGAAGGGTGACTTCAAGAACTTTGAAGGCAGTTCATTCATTTTTCAATACATTTATCGCTCTAAGTGCAACTACAGTTGACTTCATGCTTTTTCTGAAGAGTTGAGATTATCAAAGCAGCACTTGTAGTTGTGTTGCTTTCTTTTTTTAATAAATCTGTTTGTATACCAACATGGCATCAGAGTTTCTCTGCTTCATTCACAAAAGTTGACCCTTCTCAAGCAAGATAATATTTTTTCAAGAAATAACAACTAGTACTGAAATAATATTTACAGCACCAGAGTATGAATTTGCTAAAATACCTTAATTTCACAAAAGAGAATTACAATTTTGTTTTCTCAGTTTTACATGATGCTTGTGATATAAAATACATTTATTTAGCTATGAACCTATACAGTTGTGACTCTTCTGCATCTAAGATGCAGCTAAAAAATGGGGCAGATATAACTCATAATGGGCTCCTACTTCTGTGGTGCAGTCTTTTTTTCATTTTGTGGATCTTCAAATGGCTGATATTAGAGCTGGGGAGAGGGTTTTAAATAATTACTAATCTAATGTCTTTATTTTTACAGATCTCTGTTGGTGGCATAGAGTGGGATTACATTGCCACGCAGGGCCCTTTGCAAAATACATGTCAGGATTTCTGGCAGATGATCTGGGAACAAGGGATTGCGATCATAGCTATGGTGACAGCAGAGGAAGTGAGTATAAATTGAGTCAGGTTTCTCCTAGAAATTCCACAATGACTTTTTTTATAATCAGTTAGAGGAAGGGGATGTTTCCTCCAACAACTAGACTGATCAAAGATATGTTTCTAGTGACCCCTTTCTGTCTTGATTCCTTTGGCAGAAAAATGAATTTGCAAACTCCTTCTGCAGGAAAGTTAGTTTTCTTAGTAAGAGGCCATAACACGCTAGTACTGTCCAGTAGAGGAGAGATACAGTTGTTACTACAGTAGCATTAGTTGTATGAATGTTCTTAGGTTTCTTGTTAAGCAAGTGTTCTGCTTTTAAGGAAAGTGGGAGAGAAAAAAGCTTCAGATACTGGCCACGTCTTGGTTCGAGACACAACACAGTGACATATGGAAGATTTAAGATTACCACGCGATTCCGTACCGATTCAGGCTGCTATGCAACTACAGGTTTGAAGATTAAGCATCTTCTCACAGGACAGGAGAGGACGGTTTGGCATTTGCAGTATACTGACTGGCCAGAGCATGGCTGTCCAGAAGATTTGAAGGGATTTTTATGTAAGTTCTGTTTAATAGCTTTGCTTTGGGGTGTGGTTTGCGGTGTTTTTTTAATACCTTTTAAAATGGCTGCTATATATGAAGTAACTTTGGACAAATATGCCAAGCATTCCATTGTAAAAGGTTTCTTCACACCAGCAAGAGATACTGAATTATATTTTTTGCAGGAATAGACCTGACAGTTTATTAAAATGACTCTTTCTGTCTAAAGCAAATAATTTGCTAGAAGTCTATATAGAATAAGACATAATTGCACCCTATACTACACATTGGAGTATGTTGCACCAAGTAGCAAGATGACCACAAGCCGTCTTTAGTAGGAATAGGGGAACAAGGCAAAGAAATCCTTACAGAAGTTAGATGATCCTTGTAGATCTGTACTGCTATGGTTGGGGTATGACTTGTGATTTATACAATGTATCGTTTTTCTGTGGCATGTCGATTGTTAAATTACTACTTTCCGGGGGTCATAAAGCATAATAGCATAGCTTATTTGGCTTCATCTCCTAAACGAATTATTCTTGTCTTGTGGAACGTGGTAGCGTACTTGGAGGAGATCCAGTCAGTGCGGCGCCATACGAACAGCACAGCAGACCCTAAAAGCTCTAACCCCCCGCTGCTGGTGCACTGCAGTGCGGGCGTGGGACGGACAGGAGTGGTCATACTGGCAGAGATCATGATCGCCTGCTTGGAACACAATGAGGTGAGCTCTTTTTCTTTCTTGTGCTTTAAATAATGTTAGGTACTAGAAGAGTCAATAACCTGCCTAAAATGTGTGATGGCTGTTCATCTGAGCAGCTGTAGGGAGAGGTCTTACAACTGTGCTTGAAATGGCTCTTGGGAATTCAACAGAAGTTAATAATCTTCTAGAGCTGCCCACATGCACACCAGGCACTGGAATGCTCATTTGGATTCTTGACTCCCTAAGATGTTGAGTCATTGAGTGGAGCAAGGTATGCCCTGGGCCACTGAGCGTATTTCAGGATTTCATCCGGACTTTGCCACTCCTTGCTTTAATTGGAATGGATAATATTCAAGAACATGCTTTGTTGCCAGCCTCTGTACTTGTTATTATTTTGTTCCTAAGTGCAGTGTATCAGTCTCAGTAGAGGATAAAGTGATAGTTTAATAGAATAAAATCAGTCCTATCAACTTCTAGGCAGAAGGGGACAGCTGTAAAATATTTATTAATAATATAATATGTCAACTGAAACTCAACAAATTTACTGTTTCATTGTGCATCCCTCTCCTAACACTGTGACAGGCTTTTTCAGCCATTAGATTTGTGAAGAACAATACCCCATGAGATAGGTGACTTTACCATTATGCACGTTTCCCAGATGATTGGTGGTGTAGTGTAGTCCATACTGCAGGCAGGGGCAATGAATTGTCAGAGCTGAAATCAGAACAGCTGATTCACTAAGGTACTGCTCTGAACCTCCTGCTGGAAAAATGCAAGCCAGTTTCCTTGTTCAGCAGTCACTTGTAATGTTTTGTTCTCTTCTTCCAGATGCTGGACATCCCACGAGTGCTGGATATGTTGAGGCAGCAGAGAATGATGATGGTGCAGACTCTTTCGCAGTACACTTTCGTCTATGGAGTTCTCATTCAGTTTCTCAAAAGTTCTAGACTTATCTAACCCCTGCCACTTCCTAAGAGACTCTGCAAGAGTTTACAGAAAGAAAATAGGAGTTGTCCAGACCTGCTCTCACTGGTGTTTGCCTCATTTCATGAATCACAGAGTTACCATTTAGGGCTGCCATGGGACTGTTAAATGCGAGTCAGTGTAACAGTCTCTGCACAGCAGGATCTTCACTGGACTGAATTCTTCCCACGTTCAGCCACAGTCACATTAAGGAATGATTTTACTTGTCCTGGTCTGTAGTACTTGCACACATTCTTTAGAGTGGTGTTACTCTGAGGAAAATAAGTATCTTGTGGAATGGAGGTATATAGTACAATTTTACTGACGTTATGTTTTGAAACATAATTGTTGACTATGCAAAAGCTAAAATCTGTAGGTGCACAATGGGTCAGAAACCTGCCCCTTGGGAATGTCAAGGTCTTACGCAGTTTGATTCTGCTTTCAATTTTATATTTAGAACAATACATCTATATTTTTTAAAATGAACATTTGGTTTCCTCTGGCTTACTTAGCAAAATTAGCAGTTCTTAGATATTTTAAGCTATTGCTTTAATAACAGTTATTTTTATATTTGGGATTTTTAAATTAAAAAGAAAACAAACCACCACAACAGAAAACTTTTTAAACGTAACAATTTTTTTCAGAGGAGAAGACTGGCAATGTTTGAACCAACTTTTCAAAAATCATGCAGGAAGTCGAAGGGAAGCTGTTGGGAGTTAGTTGTAGTGCCATGTAATAGAACAGACAAGTGAAAGATAATGGTAACTGTTGATAACTTTCATTTGAGAAGAGGCATGTTTACCTGCAACAGGCAGGGGGAAAATATTTTAAGTATCTGTGAGGTTATTTGAAACAGATGGATGAAAATGGATGGATGGAAAGTAGATATTCAGTATTATTCATATATTTAGAGGACAGTTTGATTTTACTGGCTGAAATCAAAGTGGATGCAAATGTTTTAAGCACTTTTTTTGCTGTTATTTATGTAGCTAAATATAGAGACTATAATCATGCATTGTTTCATTTGGTAATATACCATTATTAACCTATTATTTTAAGAAGAGCTTTTTAAGTTGATGAAATGAGAAAACCAAAATGGGAGTAGGAAGGTGCAGAGTGGTGAAGTGGAAATTATTGTATGGAGTGTAATGGAGGAGGTGTGGCAGCTATGACTGCTGGTTTACACAGTGCAGAGATGACCTTAATAAAATGTTAATGTTCCCAGCCAAGAAAGCCAGTAAAGCACTGGAAGTTTCTGTAGAATCCTCCAGATTATTTTATTAGTGGTAGAGCAAATTTTGCTAATGCTGTGCAGCATTGCAATAAAGAACATTTGAGAAATTGCAGAAAAAGAGCTCTTAGAGGAAGCACTGGAGATGGGGGTAATTTAGTAGCTGTGTAAGTGGCTGAGTCAGTGGCTGTGGCATGGACCTGAAGTAGGCAGGTACAGCCTACTGTAGTTTCTATTTTGTCCCATGGGGCTGGTCAAATGATGATATCCCTAAATAATCCTCTGTGGTTTTCAGTGGAGACAGCATGGTTTTAGCTGCCTTTCCAAGTGTTTTGAGATGCTAAGATGAAAATCACTATTCCAAATTGAGCTATAGTTTTTAGATATCTGGTTTAAGTAAAAAAAAACAAAACAAAACAACCTATAGTAGACCACTCTGCAGGCATGGTTAAGTGTACATTTCCCTTGATACTTGCTTAGTGAAACAAAATGAAACTAAAAGTCAGGTTTGTTAGTGCTGAAATTGTTATTTTTCTGAGCTCTAACAAGGATTTGGAAACTATTAAGGCCCCTTCAAAACAATGGTTGAAACATGAATTAAGAATTATAAATAGGTTGCCTCAATTTCCTTTGTAACAAGCTGCTTCTATGAAGTTAAACATATGGTCCAAATGACATTGAGACAATACATAATTTTATACAAAATATATTACTTTTAGATACACAATATTGATCTGGTGCTTTCAGGTCTGCTTAGAAGCAGTCGGTTATTTTGTCCTCTCAGTCTAAGTTAGATTAAATATTTCAGACTAGGAAAAAGAAATGTTGTTCTTATACAAAATACCTAGGAATTATTAATTGCCAAACAT
Source organism: Vidua chalybeata (assembly GCF_026979565.1). Lineage (NCBI taxonomy): Eukaryota > Metazoa > Chordata > Aves > Passeriformes > Viduidae > Vidua > Vidua chalybeata. Next base: position 17,677,586 of record NC_071535.1, read on the forward strand.
AAAACTGAAAGTCCAGAGGAAACCAGTTGCTGAAGACTGATTCTTTATACATAAGCCTTCTAAACATACCAATCTGACATACCGTATCTATGTTGACAGAAGTATTGAAAGAAGCAAACAACTTAGCTATTTTTATCATGCTTAGTTTTAAAAACATTGTTAATTTTTGCCACAGTTCACTTCTATCTTCCAGAATTGTTATTGAATGGGAGGGCAGGCTTTAAAATGTAGCTTGTACCTTTTCCATTTCTTAACTTGCACTGTGATCTTCGTCACCTGATAGATGCAGTTTTAATAACATGATGGACAACCAGAACCTGTTTCTGATACAGAACATCAGCTGTGAGGCATTAAAAGGAACAGTAATAACAAGCAATTGAATCCAGTATTTATGGGATTATCTGAGGTGGGTGAGGAAATGTGTGTCCTTTGGCTTATTTTTCTGTTTAGCTAAAAGAAGTTGTGTTCACTTTTAGAGGCGGTTGTGCTCAAATCTGGTAGTCACAGTCTTGGTTTTTTCAGTGTATCACTGCTACCTCCTCCCCTTCAGCTTCCAGTTCTGTCCATCAGCAGTCTGTTTTTGCAGTAATAGACTTGACCTTATTAGACTTGATTTTATGTGAGTTTTTCTACTGAACACCATAGGATTGCTTTTGTTTGTAAGCATATGGCTCCAAGTGGGCATTGAAAATGAGCAGTTTCTCTTCTAGATACCAAATGAAATTAAACTTCACACCCTTCTTTAAAAAAATTATATTTTAAACCATTGTTTAGATTTTCAGTTAACGTAGACAATTCAGTTTTTAGCACTTTTGTTCTGAGCCTTGAAAAGGGATGCATTTTTACATGTAGTTGTGCTGGATGCTTCATGAAGTTTTGGATGTTATAACAATATCTACTGTCCAAAACCAGTCACAGTGTGAGTCAGAGGTGGATTTATTTGTCAGAAAAACTTAAAATTTCTCTAAAAGCCTGTCCAATTTTGCCAAATGTGTATCTGTTTTTATGGGGATGAAATCAAATGATTATGCAAGATTTGAATAGAGTTTGTTTAGTAAGAAAAGTTGCATGAAGAATTCTTGCAGCAAATGGCAAAGATGATGCTGATCTCTAGGGATGTCAGAGCTCTCAGGGACAAATAAAGGTGCTATATACTGTCAAGAGACAGATTTGGTGGTCTTTTGTTGACAAGGTAGAAGATGCTTTCTAGGATCAAATTAGATGAAGAGACAGGAGAAGAACATACAAACTGTAGTAAGGACATCTGCATATTTGGTTTCTTTCTTGGTTTCTCTGATGCGAGATTTTTTTGGCCAGTGAATCTTTGTAGTCCTGGGCTAAAACCTCTTCTCTAAGAAGCTAAGTCAGTGTTACTGTCCATTACAAAGATGTCACTGACTTAGCTGGGTTAGCTTTAGGCTGTAGGTTCCTCCTGGCCCTGTTCGGTGAGGGAGGAGCTCTGAGGTGCACAGGGGAGTTTTGTACAGCCTCTGCAGCCTGCACAGCAGTGCTCTCCTTTTCTGCTGTCCCCCAGGAAGAGCAGGAAAAGTCTTATGCCTTAGTGTTTCACTCATTGGAATACCTTTCATTCAAGGTGCAAGGTGCTATGGTTTGTAAGTAGAAATACATTTAATTCAAAGGAGGTGACCAAGGCAGTGTTCCTGTATTTCTATGGATGAAAAGCTGCTCTAGGGTATCACCAACATTTAGGAAAAAAAAGTAAAATACAGTAATAACAAATAAAAGTAAAATAAAATTTTACTAAAATGGAAAAGATTTTTGACATTTTACCTTTGACTTCTCTTGTAATCCTGTGTATCTCTTTTTGAAGTGGGCAACACTTGGAGCAATTTTCTCCAAAATGGCTCCTTTAAATTTAATAAGTAAGACTGAGGCTGCTGCTCCAGCTGCTGCTGCATATTTTGTGTTGGAGCAGCTGTTAAAGTCGAGTGGCTCATAGATTTTGATGGCTTCTGGACCAAACTTGGAAACTGCAGGATTGTTTATCATAGCTGTGTAATGAAACCTCAGTTTTAATATCAATAGCATTACTAAATCCCTGGTATTTAAAAACAGTGAACCCATCACTCTGCTTCAATAGTTCAAATTATCAATCTAAAAGAATCAATGTTTCAGTTGCTAAGAACTCAGTGCTTTAGTGTTTAGGGTTGGAATTTTTTCTGATAGTGCAAAGTCGTGAAAAGCCAGAGTCCAGCCCTGCAAGATGCAAAATTCCTGCAGTTCTTCAGGATACTGTAGGAATTAAAATGGGCTTACTGCCAGTGAAAGCTTGAGCCCTAGAAGCATGAATACGCACGTCTGCTTTAAATTTAAATACAGATTACAAGAATTAACCAAAAGAATGCAGTAGGAATGTGCTTACAGGAAAGTACAGCATTCAAAGGAAAAGTAGATGAGAGTTCAAAAGAAATTCTCTTGTGCAAGTACAACATTTTGGACATAGAGAGTGAGGATTTGAGGAGTGGCAGAAGGCATTTAGAGGAGGATTTGGAATGTTTTGTATCCAAAGTAGAGCTGCTAGCAGGGTTTGAGTCATGGAATGTTTTTCATGGCATGGTAGGGTAAGTGAATGTAGTCATAGGTGTTATTTTTACTGGCTTTTTAAAATGTGACTTTTTAAACTCCAAATACTTTTTCAGAGGCTCTGTTATTTTTACATATCTTCCTATCCAAATGTATTGAATGCAATCTGTCAGCTTAATTTCTGTTTACTTATTAAAGGTCAGATTTTTCAAACTACAGTCTCTGGTTTTACAGATACAAAATGCAGGGGGAATAGGCATACTTGCAATTTTGCAGTGATAATTTCTAATGGATGCAGGTGAGATGATTCAAAAGTCTAACTATGTTTTGAATGAAGCCAAGTGTTTACAGTTGGTGTGAGTTGCACCAAGTTAAGGCTGGGCTAACAATGAGACTCCTGAAATGTGGAATTTACCATGTACTTAGAAGTGCTGTTGCAGTGCAGCATTTGCAACGCAGTGGCATTAAAACAGTGTAACACTGTGCTAAGGTAAGGGAAAAAAAAATCTTAAATTGTTGTTGTAAACGTGTCTGTAAAAAGAGAAGTCAAAGAAAAAACAATCTTAGTGTGATCTTGCTTGGGACCAGCTAACTTGGTGCACTCTGTTGGCATCACATGTTACTTTAAGGTCTAATTGGGCTGAATAAAAAGGATTTGTTAACTTCAGTGAGCATTTCAAAAAATTGTTGCTAAATAGCCTTTGGTTCTATTCTTTGCTATTTTCCACATCATGGTGTGTTCAGTGAAGAATAACCTCCAGTGTGTTTGTTTTGTTGAAGTCTATTCTTCAGCTTTATTTAGGGAATGAAGATAGAAATTTAAATGTAAAGAATCTAATGAACAGAGTTTACAACAGATCCAGCCTGTGGCAAGTCAAAGAGCAAAACTGCAGATACTGTAATGTTCTTTTGGTTTGGATATGCAGCAATCAAAACTACCAAATTATTAATTTTATGAGCAGTTTCAGAAGGTGCCTAATTTTTATAAAGGGAATTAAATGCTGTTTTTTCATTTGGAAATATTTAGGTAAAATTAGGAGACTTGCTTTTAATATACTTTAAAGACATTGCAAATACCATTAATTTTTAGAATGGTAGGAAATTTGATGGAGAAAACCCCTGTAAAATCCTCCCGTCTGTCACCTTGCTAATGCTGGATAATTCTGGCAGACAAGGTGTGTATGCTCTTTACAAAGATACTTGCTTCAGTTGCTTTGAAATACCCATCTGTCCTCTTTGTGGCTTTTCTGGGGGCACTTGGATGGAAATTTAGGAGGCTTTACCTGGCAAATCAGCAAGTATGTACACTTCTGCACACTGCTGAAATCTCTTCATTCATCAAAAGCAAACGGGCGTTTGAAATCCTATCAGCAGTTTTGTAGGATTGAGTCCTTAGTGTCAGAGGAACAGAGGATCTGGCTCCATTTTCTTCAGTTTTCACTTAAGCCAGTATGCAAGCATTTAAATGGGACTTTGTTTAAAAGTAGCAAACATGAAGTATTATTTTCTAGTACTAAGCTAGTGGTTAATGTGTCTATTTTTGCTGTCTTGCCACCAATACTGTAAAAATGTATAATCAAGCCAGCTTTAATTCTTGTAAAACTGAAATTGGTTTGTAAAACAATGTATAAATTGTGTTTCATAGACAGAAAAGCTTGTATTACTGAATGTAATATATGTGAAATGAATATATTATAGTCTATTTTTGCCATGGAAATAAATATTTGAAGCAATTATAGTTTTTATAGTTCCATTATTAAAGGAAAAATCCAAGAATTTACTGTTCATGTGTAGTCCTAATCTGGGACTTTGCCTTCAGTTCACAAAGGTGTGATCCCTCTTCTAATGTTCTACAAGTACTGGGTATAAAATTTGTGCTGTCAAGTACTAATTCTTTCTGGCAGGAAAATCTTGTGCCTGCTGCTCTGTCATATTTTTTTCACAATGTTTTGCATTTTCTAAAGCTGTTTTTGGTACTGAACTTCCAGTTTCCCTCCTAACATTTAAGTGTAGGAGGGACTAAAAACTTCTGAAAGTTGGAGAACCATTTCCAAAAGCATGTGAGAGAAGAAACAGTTGATTGTATGCTTACTATGATTGGAGCTGCTGCCAACAACAAGCACTGAAGTTATTTTCATTCTAGAATTGGCATTGAGTTAAAAAGGGAGGTGATGCAGCAGCTTGCTCTACACACCTGGTACAGCATGAGGCTTTGTGAGGTGAATGCAAGAATTGCACACTGAACGTTATAGTTTCACACTGGACAAGTGCATTTCCCTTGTCTTTGCTTTGTCTAGAGCATTATCCACCTAGCTACATCTCAAACAATCAGGCTTTTAACTAAATTTTGTCTTCTAGGTGCACTCAGTTTGAGGGCATTAATCAGCTTAAGGTAAGACAGTTACAAACCATAGATACATCTGTATTTGTCAGAGCAGTTCTCAAGTCCTGGGGAATGTCCTGTGTGATGCTCATTGTAAACAAAGCTCTTTTATTAGACATGGATTCAAAATCAGAAGAGGAAAATGGGACCTGAAATATTCAGCAGTTTTGATCACACTTATTATTTATACTGGTTTTAGATCTCTGGCAAAGGTATCTTCAGAAACCTAAATTTCCTCTAAATCCAAATTGTTTTAAACTGCAGTTGTTATTTTCCAGCCACTGTGAAATCCCCATTAGAGACTTCTGGTATCCAGAGTTGGTTGACAGGGACATGACTTGATGCTTGGATTTGACACATCTGGCCAGAAGCTTTCTTGGGCAAGAGCTCCAGGACTTGGTACACGAGAAACTTATGGGAGCTGATGAGAGAAGTTTCTAGCTCACCAGAACAGCAATAGGAATCCCAATGACAGGTATCAGATGTAGTAGCTTTGATGCACTGCAAAAAAACTCAATCAACCCCAAAACAAGGAGCATTGCTGAGTGTATGCACTCCCTGCAGTCAGAGCAAAATTGTCCTTAGTGCCATGGTGTTAGGAGGGCTGCCATGGTGAGTTTAGCATTTTCAGTGCATATATGCCATCAAGCTGGAAGTACAATGCTCCATTTTCCAATGCCTGTTTTCAGGACAAAAGGTCAGCCTTATCCCTCTGCACAGTGCTGGTGTTTAAATAATGACAAATAAGCAGAACTGAGAGTAATGGACATTATGGAAATGCTTCACAAATACTACAGGTTGAATTTCCTGATATTTGGGAAGGTAACTTTGGCCACGGGCTGGCCCAGCCTACCACTCACCTGCCCCTCAGCGTTGTTACTGGAGTGTGCCTGAGACTGCACCATGGGTGTTTTATGGCAGGGCTGTGCTCTTACCTGCCAGCTGCTTCCTCAAGTAAAGGGAGGAACAAGGCTGGGGAGATGTGCTCAAGAGTCCTTTGGGGAGATCAGATAGCATCATAAAGTGAATTGGACAGAGACTCTAAGATGTTCAAATAGTGAGGAGAAGCCACGGAGAAAACACACCTTATGGAAAGCCATAGCAAGGGGCTTTGAAGACTGATGTTTAAGCTGAAACTCCCTGTATAAGGCTAAAAGCTGTCAGGGTGGCATGGGAGTAGCCATTATGCAAGCTTGTGTCTGGGGAAGGGAAAACCAAGATAAAAGCTTCAGGAGCTCTTCTATCTTTCTCTTAAAATCTACTGTTATCTTAGATGGTTGTACCCAGCTTTTGGGAAGCCTTATAGCCAGCTTTCAAACCTGTGCTATCTGAATGATCTCTGGTTTCACTTGTGTCAAACACTGGGAAAAAGCAGGGTGCCAAATACCTCTGAGCTGAATTTCTGATTGGAGAGGCTACACCTCTGAGGTCCTGCAAGGAATTCTCAGGCTGACAGGAGAGCTGATGGCCTTTAACACGTTGCTTCACTTCTTTGGCATGTGAGCATGCTTATGAGTGAGAGAAATGGATACTGGGAAGAGCTGGGGTCACCTCATAGTTGTGTTACTCATCTGGAACCAGTCTCTGGCTGCTGCGAGATGTAAGGTATGCTGCAGCCCTCACACAGATACTGTAAGGGGAGTCCTACAGGCTTGCTGAATTCTTGGGATAACTGCAGAGAGCTCTGCACCTCGTGCTACAGATCACGCTGCCTGTCCTCTACGAGAATGGGACAGCACAGCTCTGTTGCCTGCCAGCCTGAGGCTCTGTTGGAGTTTCTCTCTCTCAGGTTTCAGAGGCCTCCCTACTCCATTTATGTAGCCTTTCCTTGCCCTTCTCAAGGTCCAATTTCATTCCCGCAATGTGGTAGGGCTGGAAGGATTGCAGGGGAACCCGTGTGTGCCGAAGCCTGTGATCTACAAGAGCAGCAAGGGCACAGCAGCAGCCTGTGTTGGTGCCTTGTGGGGATGTCTGGCAATCCTCCAGCCTAAAACGTGGTGTTGGGTTGAGAGCCTATGCTTTTTGCAGGCCAGTGTCATGGCTTCAAAGATGAATGCAAGTGAAGTTTTGTGCGTTGTCACCTGGCTGTCAGGCACACCTCCTGGCCTTTGCTGTCAGCTAGAATTAGCTTAGTGGGTGAGCTAAAAGGTACCATTAGGAACCCAGCTATTCTGGAGACTTTCTAGAGAGAACAGAAAGTCCCACACACTTCATCCTTGATTTTGGTACCCTTCACTTGAATTAACAATTCTTGTTGCTACTCCTCAACTGCCTGACACCCTGGAGTCCTCCTAGGTTTTCTTTAAGGTGGCTGAAATGGCGATGAGCTATGGGTTCTACAGCTCAGATGGTTTGTCGAGCCAGTGGCAACTGCTGATTCTTCTTTTCCCTTCCCAGTGATGCTTTATCCCTGTGACATGCTCAACTTCCGCTGGCCCATGACCTGCTACAGGTTTTGAAACTGAATCCCTTGACTGGCTGTGACCCATGCTGGGGCAATGGCTGGGCCAGATTAATTTACTGCTCACCTGTTTGCATATCACTTGCTTTACTACTGAAATACAAACTGAAGGTGGTTGTTTCTGAACGAAGCAGATTTCACTAAAGGAAACGGGGAGATTGGACTGCTTGTATCTGGTTTGGTTGTTTTGGAGAGTGAGAAATTATTTTTGTTAAAACTGCTGGTTGCTGTTCTGTTCCTTGTAATCTGTGTACATACCAGGTGTCAGCTCTTGAGAAGAGCAGGTTAAGTGAAGTGCCAGAGAAAAACTGGGAAGTACCAGAGAAAAAATGATGGCTTTGGAGACATCACACAGCTGCAGTGCCCTGCACTTTCTTACGTACGGGTAGTCAAAAATTAAAGTGGGATACTGGACTTTCCCACAGCTTTCTGAAGTAGACCTTGAGTTCCAATTTTGTATTTTTTCCCCTTTGCATATATTTTTAGGTCTCAAATAGAAGCACTATGATACAAAGGTGGTATCATGCATTAGGTATACATACAAAGGTAAAATACATTTGAAGGCCAATGTTAACAAGTGACACCTAAATCTCTACTCTGCGCCTGTGCTGTAGCCAGTAACAGGTCTCACTTTAAAAGACAGAATCAGTAACAATTTCCCTTTTGCCAGTCCTTTCTTCCTGTATTCTCTTTAATGCTCATTTTCCATTGGTATTTCTACTTATTCCAGCCTGTGGCCTGGGGCTGCTGCCTCTCCCAGGTACTCAGACACAGGAACAATAGTCATGCACTAAAGGGCATTATTAGAACATCTTGTTGGTTAGAAACCGTGCTGTCACTACAATGGAACAGCCTGCCTTAGGGGATACAAATGAAACTCCTGGGCCTAATTTTTATTTATGCTGATGTTCTAGTTCTCTTACTCATAAACGTTGCACAAAACATTGCTGAGGAAACAAGTAGCCCTTTTTTGCCCATTGTCCAATGGAGCCATTTGTACTTAAATCATGAAATGCTGTCAGTTGAGCTGCATCATTCTTACAACTACTCTTGCATAGCTATAAATGATAAAGTGTATAGAAATGCAGAGAAACAAAATTGTGAAGTCATTCTGCAGCTAAGCCTAAATGAAAACTCTGTAGGAGCTTTAAACACTGGGTGGATTAAGGATAAAAGGATGGCTTGAAGCTGCTTGTTTTCTGGTCAGCCCTAAGACATGTAAGCACCTTTTTCCTTTGATCCCATTAATCTTTACTTCAAATGACCAAAAAGCCCCACTTTGCTTAGTAAATAAACAGAATCCTACCTTTGAAAAAAACAAGCAGTGATGACAAAACTGTAGCTTTAAAGGCAAGAGGCCATTTTGTTAGAGCAAAATGGCTTTTGTCTATTTGAAAAGAACATTGATGTTATGATGTATGCACTCATGGCCCACATGAATCTGGGCAGAAAAAAAGTCTTTACATTGCAGATCACCGCTGCTGACTGCTCCTAAGTTTGTTACATCTGAAGGATTCAGATATGTAATAGTGTGTGACTGCCTTGTTCTGCTACTGCTTGTGCCAAGGCTCGAGTACAACACAAAGTAAAATGTGACAAGAGAAAAAAATTTAAACCAAACCAACTAAAACCCTCAGAAAAAATCCCCAAACCTTGCAGTGTTGATTAATCTTATCAGTGATGTGGGTCAAACTTGCATATCAAGGTCTTTAAAACAACTTATGTTCTAAGCACCACCTTAAAAGTAAATGTGAATAGAAGAGAGACAGTCTTAAATCCAAGGCAGCCTGAATTTGCTCTTGGATCTGCAGATAAACTGATTTTATATAGGTAATATTTATCTAGAATGTTTTTTTCCCTACTATCTGATAAGAGTGCCTCTACAATGACAGAAACAAGTTCTTTGGACTGGACTAACTGCTCCAGTTTCTGGATACTGGGGTGTGTAATTCTCTGGTTCTTTACCCGACATTTCACTGTGGATCCAATAAATATTCACACCGTTTAGGCAAACAGGTGCTTTCTTTATGAAAGGTCTGTTTTAATCAATTTATTTCCTCTTTTAAGTTACATCTACCCAGAAAAAATTGTCATTGATGTTGAGACAGTTCTTCAACAGGAAATATGGTCAAGAAACTGTTTTTATTTACTTTTGTGGTACTTGTATTACAGGAAATGAGTATGTCATTACTTGTGCCTTTCTGTGAGGTTTACTGCTGTGGTGTTTTCCTACAGTATTTTTTCATTTACAGATTTTGAAGGTGAAATTCTTATTAATCTTTAATCAGACTCATGTTCACAAGAAGCTGAAGTTTGCTGAGTAACATTTTTTACAATGTACAAGTCACAAGTGTAGAGATAGGTAGAGAAAAATACCCTAAATTCTCATTATTGACCAAGAATGGAGAACTTGGAATGGAGGGCCCCAAGAGTGGGAGAAGTCCTGAAGAACTGAGGAGCAAAGAGGCTTTATACTTCTATGCATCAAAACTTGTATGTTTTCAAACCAGTCCCTGTGTGTCAGAATCCTTCATAAAAAGTAGAAACAATTTGCTAGGGCATCCCTTCTGTTCAGCTCTCTCGGGTAAGGAATTGAGAGGGAGTTTCCTGGAGGATGGGAGAAGGTCTGTGATCACTCGTGAGTGAGGACAAACCCTCCCTGCGCTGTACTGACTCAGCCCTGTGGTCACATCTTTACAAGAAGACAGGCTCTGATGAGGGGGATGAAGAAGTCCTCACATTTTCTCACCTGGCTTTTCAGTGAGCCAGAGCACTCCTGCTGCAGGCCAGACTTACAAGGCAGCCAACTGAGTACGGCAGATGAAAGGCTGGTGCCCATCCGCCCAGCCACATGTACCTGGCTAAAATAAACTCTGGTCTCCTGTCATTGTCAACAATGTCCACAGTTTATTATTGTGGACAAGGTACCCAGGAAAGTGGGAATTGTGTTCTGAACTGCAGTGCTATGATTGTGCCAGACATGCTTTTCTCTCACTGGCTTCCTCTAGCTGTTTTTTGACTGTTTTTTTTTCCTTTTTGTCTAAAAGTTTATGCTTCATAAGTGAAGCAGTGGTCTGCGTCTGTTGGAGCTCCTTTAAGCTGCAATGGGTCATCTGGCTGATGGAGTCACAGACCTTGGTTGATGCTCACAAGGCACAGGGGAGGCAGGTGGTGGCAGTTGTTATGTAAGAACTGGTACAATTTGGGCTTGTCCTTGGAGGAAAGTTAGAAACTGACCCTAGGAGATATTAAAGGACAGCTTTTATCCAGGTTCCTAAGACTTCTCCTAGTTCCTCACCTACAGCAAGACAATGTAACTTGCCAGCATTTCCTCAGAACCTGTTAAGATCATTCTGCAGCAATGGGAATGTCAGGCAATAGCTGTACACTGATTAAACAATGACATTTGGGTTAATTTCATGCAATGCATGTACTAACTTCAATTTAAACCAGAAAATACACCACCTCTTTTCCATTTGCTGTACAAGGTGCCTGATGTGTCTTCTTCTACACAGTCCTAGTCATCAAACAGTAAGCAATTCAAACCTTTTCCAAAACCAAAGCTTGATGCAGAATGCTATACCATGGCTGTCATCAGTGCAAGAAATTGAACTTAGCAGTCTCATTCAGTTAAGAACTGAAAATAAAAAACTGCAGTCGTTAATCTACATAGATCAGTAAAAATTTGGATTTTCTTCTCATGAAATAGTTTGATTTTTCATTTGTGGGCTTCTGTGAGGGGTAACATAGTACACTGCATGGTGGAACTGTTTGTCCATTCTGGAAGAGGACATTGATGTAACATTTACGTTAAGTTGAATTCTTGCAGACTACAACATCTCAGATCTTTATAGCAGGACTACAGCTGTGCTATCAATTAATTTACTTAAATCAATAAATATTTCATAACTTATTATTACAGCCCTAAAAATATAAATCTAGTTTTAATATTCTCAAGTTTGTTTTGAGTTATACAACTATGGGCAAAATACACAAAATTCTTCTGATACCTGACCATTTATCCTTTAAGGTCTAATTTACATACAGATTAATGCCCAATTAACAGTATCCTGCTACAGAGATCTTAGCAGTATTTAAACAGAAATAACTGAAAATAAACTGAACAATTTACTACTGGTTGAAAAATGGCAGTTCACCACAGAAGGAGCTCTATCCCTGTTTAATAGGTAAGTTTTGGTTACAGTTATGAATAGTTATGTGAAATGTGAAGGGCCTCTGCAAAGCTTTCCCCAAGTTCATCAAGTTTCTCATTGACTTCCAAATTACTGTCAAAAGCAAGTAAATGTAAAGCTGCCTCACAGGTGGGTGAAGTGTCTGGGTGTTCAAATTCCACACCACAGAAATCAGACTCAGTCCCAGCACTCATAATTTCTATGGTATCTTCTGAGAAGTCCTCCTTGCCCCGTGCCTCCCTTGACCTTCTGCTTTGTGGCAGTGATTCACATTTGTCTGGTTTCTTTAACAAGTCCATGGTCTCAAGGAATTCTTCTTTTTTTGTAGCTTTCCTCAGCCTGTGACCTTTACTGGTACACTCAAGCTCTTCTGTTGTATCAAACTCCTGCAGATCCACTGGGCCCGAGGCTTCCTGACCTGCATGGATTAGCTCTGTCTCGCTGTCCTGGCTGCAGCCAAGGTCTGATTTCAGCACATCCAACATCTGGCGCATTTTGCCCTAAGGGGTGAAGGAGGAAAAGGGTGACACTTCTCCAGCCCCGTGGCACCTGAGCACTGCTCAGACTCAGGGCTTAACTCTGACAGGAGGAAAGGGAGGTTCCTTGCAATCAAGTGACTAAATTAAACATTGAGTATCACCAAACTGAACTGACTGTTGTCCATTCTTTGTCACTGTACCTGTGACTCCCAATCTGCTGTGATCCATGAGTGTGCAGATATCATTTCTGGAGAGAGAGAGGCTCCCCACTGCGTATTCTGGTTACCTTAACCCCCCAATATACCTGTGCATTTGCCCAGCTCTTTGGAAATGTCACCTAAGTCATATGCAGAGACTACTGTAAGGGCAGCACATACCTCATCAAGGTGGTTCTTGTTCTCTTCTATATGGCACTCAAACAGTTGATCCAGAACCCTAAAAATAAAAAATCAAATTATTTCACAGGAGGAAAAACAACTTTTACGAGATGCACATAACCTAATGACAGTAGGTTTTTATTTCAATTTCTTAGCTGAATGGCATCTCTAAGACTGTTTCAATTCCATTCTGTCACAAATAGGGCTACCTGTAGTCAGCAACCCACTGGACACATGCTCAGCAGGCAGACTTGGCTTTGGGCAGCACATGGCAATTGTGGGGTGACTTGTAGTACAACTATGTGTGTGTTTGACCTGCTGTGCCTATGTGCTGCAATCCAGTGGTGATTCTACTGGCATACTGAAGTATCCAAAATCTCTTGGATGCACCATAGTGGCTGCTATACCCAAGAATAAATAAGAAGAAGAAAGAAAGGAATAAAATCCAGCTTGAGTAAAAAAAGAATCCAGAGAAAAGTCCTCAGTCCTGAGAGCTCTCTTCCATTTCTTAGGCTGAATGAGAAAAAAAATTCTGTAAAGAAAGTGTTCTGTGACAACTAAAGTACACAGCCACTGGAACAGAATTGTAGAAAGTCAAGTGAATTTAACCTAGCTTACATGAGAAATTATTAAACAAAGAAGTGTAAGAAGGGTTCTAGTGGAAGAAAAATTACTGTAAAGAGCCAGAGGTAGACTGCTCTCAAAATTTCTTGAAGATTAATTTTTTTACTTGGTGTATTTAGTATTCTTATTGACAGCCTTGACATAAGACGAAGAAAATAAGAGCACATAGAATAGCAAAACCAGCTGGGAACATTATCAACCAGAATATTAGACTGATAAGATCAAGATCAGAATATTATGAAATTAGACTGCCTTGAATGCAGAATTTCAAAAATGGGTTAAGATTCTGTATATATATAGAAATACTGCAATGATTCTGTTAAAATTCTGTGTATGTAGAGAAATACTGCAATTTTTTTTTTCATAAATGGAGAGTTCTTTATTAGAAAGGGCCAGTATCATACTGAAAGCAGCTGGTGAACTTTTATCTGCAAGTGAATGTAACCCTTGCAACCCATGTTGAAGACTGAATTCATATTGGAACAGGAAGGACAGAAGGGGATAAAGGACTTGTTGTGTAAAAGATTAGTAACTCAGTTTATTTAGGAAAACAGATGTTGCAGACTAAAATGAGTTCTTAGTATTTTTCTACCTAGGGTTCCAGGTCAGTTTTTAACACAAGCTGTTATCTCATGGTACATAGCAGCAGATCCAAGTGGATGACCCAAAGGTATTTCCTACTTCTCCTTTCTTACATAAAGCAAAAAAGAAGAGGAAACAAAACAAAAGCAAGGGCTAACTGTGTATATGTGTGTATAAGAAATTATTACTAATCACTACTTCCCTTACCTATGGAGTCAATGGGTTTCTGACATAGCATTACAAAACTGAAAACAACTGTAACCTACCTGTCAGAAAATAAGCCAAGTCTAAGAATTTCACTTGTTACATCTTCAATGAAAGTTAAATACAACAGCTCCTCTTCTCTACAGGGAAAATAGAAACCCCAATGTTAAATGCTTTACCACAGAAACACATATGACATATTTTAGTAAGTTTAATCACCTTCACTGGAAAGGCCATTAAGAAGATTTTATAGTTTTTGTATCAGCAGTTATGTTTCATAAAAGGTAACACTATCATGACAAGCTAAGCCTTTTGTTCAATCTGGATAATAAAAAACTACAAAATATGAGACTGTTCTACAGGTGGTCATGGTGCTTTGTCTTTATGCTTTCTGTTGTGGTATAAATTAGCACAGAGATCCCAAGCAAGGGTATCAGTGAATGTTGGCAAGTATTCAGAACCTGCATTGCACTCAAGAAAGGGGAGCTCCCTGGGAAGAAAGTGTACAATTGCAGTTTGATGCTCTGGGTATAGGCTTCCAAAGGAGCTTCTAGAGAATCTGACTGCAGCTGAAAATTGCTGGTCCTAAATGGAAGCTGAGAAGGATTTAACTGCTTATTTGGCAGCATCCACTCATTTAAACACAGGAAAGAAATCCCCAAAAGAAAGTATTTCAGTGCTGTTTCTCTTTCATAGCATCTTTTTAAGTCTCCCAAAGCATCCAATCAAACTCTACTGAGTCATTCTCCAGTCTTAATAAACAGAAAACAAAAAAATGAAATACATCTTGCATTATTTTCACTACATAAAATTTGTTATTGTGCCTAAAGATTGTAATTTTGGTTCCCTCTATAGTCAAGAAAGTTACCTACAGCTGGAATTTGAGACCTCTATTATAAGCCTTAAGTTAGGCAAACACAAGCCTGTCCTAAAGCACAAAGAATTAAATGACTTTTCCAAGGCCTCTTGGTGAAGCTTTAGTAGTGTTTCTGAATATAACTCAAAACTCTTCTAATTTTCATCAAATTTCAGTGCAGAAATGTGGTAAGAATGCCCTTCAATTTGGTGCTTCATTTGCCAATATTTGCTTCAGAGATTACAGACCTGAAAAGAAATGGAAACAAACTAGGCACTGCACAATCTTCTGAAGTTAAAATGAATTTTGTTTTTTGATTCACATAAACTTTTTTAAGTATTTTATTTTTCAAGCTCATCAGTTTTGAGGAAAGCCTTCTAGTTTGATGTTGTAAATGAGAAGAAAAATGGTTTAAAAGCATACTTACTCATCATCAACAGTTCTCTTTGGTGAAGACTTCTGAGGACACCATGATGGCTCTCTAATGAGAAAATCAGAGGGCAAGAAAAAGAATAACATTCTAAACCCCTTTTATACTACCTTACATGTAATTTTCTTCTGGAGCCATGGAGTGCCATTATATGATTTCCTTTCACAAAAAAACCCACCATAACACCCTTAAACCCTGCTCCAGTAGCAAAATACCCTGCTGGCACTGAAACCTGAAAGACTGCTGTTCAAGAGTATTATATCACCTCACTTGATGCAGTGCTCAAAAGACCTTGGTGCTACTTCAGATGCTATTCAATCTCTGTTATCTGTAAGAATGCTTTTTGAACTCAGAGTACCTTTTATTTCCTCAGATAAAAATGCCTTTGAAAAGGCCAGAGAGCAAATCAGCGAGGCATGCGTGACACTCAGGTCAGCAATGAGGAGAGTCAGCTGGGAGCCCTTGGGCTCTGGCCTCATTTCCAACACTGCTCTTGTATTGCAGCTATCCCAGTATTAAGTTTTCAGAAAAAGATATGGGAAATCCTCCTGCAATGCAGTATTTAGTTATAGTACTATGTAGTCTGTGAGCTCAGATGTACAGAACTAACAACTGTATTAATGTTTCATCAGTCAATTCTGACAAAAATATATTTCAGAGCTCTCTTTCTTAATTGGCTTCCCATTGGAACTTATCACAAGAAAATAATGAATTTAGAAGTTGGGAAAGGCCATTGATATAAAAAACTCAATAAAAGTTCTGTAGAAGAAGAGTTATAAAGAGAAATGCTAGTGAAGACTTATGGCCTAAGGACCAGCTGTATAGAAAGGAACATTTCAAATATTCCCTCCTGCTGTAAATCAGGCACCTTAGGATGGAGTGTTCAAAATCATCTACTCCTCTCTCAGGCTCATCCAAAGTATATCTTTTATCTTCAGCCTACAACACAGAAATAAAAATCTTTATTATCAGTGCAAATACACAGCAAATTTTACCATTAAAATTAATCTAATAACTCTCTGTGATTAAGCAACCCTAGAAATTCCATGTCTGTTCTGAGAAACTTTGGGTAAACAGACAAATGGGACACCTTCTTCTGCTGGAAAGTCACGTACCAATTATCTATGACCTTAGCAGATATTTGATACTGCACTTACAGAAACAATTAAAAAATTAAAGAGATCTCTTCATGTGCCTCAGTGTTTTTTTCTTATAGTTTCCACTCAGTGTTCTGAAATTCTGTCTCCTCTATGTAACTAACTGATGTCATGGCAATAGAGAGAAGAACACCTAAATCAACTGCTCACTGCTGTGGCAGTGATAAAGTGTATTACTCCACAGTGACGGTGGTGGGTGTGTGCAGAGTACCCAGATGACTGATAGATGCATTATTACCTTTGATTTGATCTTCTGGTTTTCACCCATAACTTTTCTCACATGCACTTTGTCTGAAGATGGAAAGCTACAAAATTTAGAGAGGTATTAGATTCCCAAGTAGACTACTTTAAAAAATGCAGAATGAGAATAGCAGTGCCACTGTGAAAATGTCCCATCGACCTGAACAGAATGTAGTACTGAACAGTCAGAAAATTTCTGCCAGACAGGTGATCCAGATTAATTATTTAGCTGCATATTAGCAGGAGATAGCTGAATTATTAAAAAAATTGTTCAGAATTAAGAATGGAGATGATACTAAAATTAAAAGTGCACCAGGAAAATAGACAACCCACGGCCAGAAAATCAACAGTTGCAATACAGAGCCAAAGCTATCATAATTCCAGTCTTAGGAAATTCCTAATTTATTCTATGACAAACTGGAGTTGGACATGCAGGTGTGGAGGACACAAAAGGCAAAAGATTTCTCTTTACAAGGTAGTATCAGCAGAAACAAAACTAATTCAGAACTGTTCAATTTGCTAAGAAGTTCAATGCAAGAGGACACTAATTTTGTTTCAAATATTTTATACAAGATATATCCAAAGGTATTCAAATTCAAAAAAACCAATGAAGAGCTGCATTCAGGAGTTAAAAAAGGATGTTTGCATGATGTATTAATTAACAGACTGGAAAGCATGTGACTACAGGGGCAATAGTGGGGAGCTAATTGCATGCTTATATTGGTTAATTCTTTAAAAGACAGAACTATACATCAGAGAGCATAGGGAAGAGAGAGGGAATTATTATCCCCAGCAGATGTAATATTCCACAGTTTGAATTTAGTGGCACTTTGTATCCAATCTGTATAAATTAAAACAGTTGTTCCAGAAAGAAGACAGCAAAATACGCCAGTGAAAAAAAGGAAAATCACATTATTTTCTAGCTTTTGCTAAGGTGTATCTAGAATAATTATTCTAGTTCTAAGTTCTAGTAAGACATCAGTATAATTATTCTGGTTTTATACAAATGTAATGAGAGGAAAACATCTTGCCTTTATGAAGATAATGTTATGATAACATCTAAATTCCAGGGTTTTACAATAAAGTTTCAATCTCTGTACCTGGTCATATCAGTCTGTGTTTGAGCTTCCACACGCTGCTTGCGGTGAGTTTTCTTCTTCCTTTGAGCAGGAGTGTAAAACCTGTACTGTGACAGGAAAGGTTTAGCATCTGATATTAAGGTGCGTGGAGTAAAAGGTTTTCGGCTCCTAGTGAAGTATTCAGAGTGCCTCTCTAGAAGATCCCCGCCGCTGGCTCTGGGGTGGTTTCCGTGGCACCTCTGGCATTTCACACTCACAAAACTCTCGATGGAGTGACTGCGTGGAAGTGCAGAGCATTTATCTGGTGGCCTTGACACGCAGACACTGGAGTGTGAGTAAAGAGCCGCACGTATCCCGCATGTATCCCAAGAACATTTCCTGGTGCATTTTACTGGACTGGAGTGAACCAAGCAATCCTTGCCGTAAGGAGATGATGCCCTTGGTAGGTACTGTGCCTGGCCAGCAGAGGGTGAGAGATTGTCTTCTGCTTCCAAGAGACTCTAGGAAAAAATAAAACAACATTTGATTGCTTTTCAAGTTACCTGCTTTGCTTATAATGGTACTCCCAGCTATTACTGAGAGCTACCCAGTGGGTAACTGGGAGTTACCAACTTGAAGGTATTTTCTAAGTAAAAACTTTCAATTTTTTGTAAAATCAAACTGGTTTCACAGCAGCCTCAGTGCTAACAGATTTTAAAACCTAGTCACTGGAAATAAGAGAGTAATAAGGAAATGGTTTATTTCAGTAGCAAAACATTGGTGCTCTATTACAGAATATTGATGGCTACATCAAACCAAGAGTTTAATCAAAACATTTTTAGAAGTCAAGAAATCATTCCACTGAGGCAAATTATTTTATCTGGATATGCTCTGTTCATACCACTTAGGCAAGCTAAGGCAGACATTATCCATAATTATCCCATGCTTAAAAATTCAAGATTATTCCGGAATTGTATTATGACAAGTGGCAAAGACAAATAAGACAGAAACACAACTAAATTCAAGTGATATTTTAAGGTGGGGTTTTTGGTTGGTTTGGTTGGTTTTTTTGTGTGTTTTATTACATTAAAAAGAACAATTAAATAGAAATTTTATTTCAGTCATAAAGTTTTGAAAAATTTGCAGTATCAAAGCATAAATACCTGGACAGGGTATGAACACTTGTAATTTTGCTTTACAATGTGTTTGAAACACCTTACAAAAACAGCTGTTTTATGTTCTTTTCCTACCTAGGATACAGTCACCCACGGAATATTCTGTCAATCAGTGAAAATTATGTATGACATTTTACAGTCTCCATGGGCAGACATACTGCAGAACTGGAAGATTAAACCAGAAGCCTATCAGCAAACAAAATTTTGTATAAACCAATTTATTGCATCCACACATGTAACTATTTATGAAATTCAACAACTGTATGATGCAGAAAAGATGACTCCCACTGTGTTACTCTTAACTATCTAGCACCACAGCTCCCAGAGATAGGGCTTACAGTGCAACAGTGAGGGAGACAAGCTGAGGATAGTTTTTTTCTGGAAAATCTCAGTGCTGTACCATGCAATCCACCAGGCAAAAAACCAGCTGAATTATAACATCTGAGAAAACCCAATTCAAAACCAACAGCTAACTTTCTAAAATTACTATCATACTTTCCCAATACTAGGGCAGTTTATATAGGTCCACACATCAGCAACGAAGTGTTGTAAGATTTTTAAGAGAACGTATACAAGTAGAGGCTCTTCCTAAGAAGAAAATTAAATTTCTAAGGCCATTTGAGGTTTATAACAAACTTGAAGTTTAGTTCAGCTAGGCTAACACAGAAATTAACTTGTCCATATACCTCCACCACCTGAACAAAAAACAGGAAGATGATTTCCATATGTGTTTCATTCATCTCTATTATACTTCTAGCAACCAAGTAAGAACTATGAAGCAGGAGTATGACATTACTGAAATTACTGAAGGAACACGTGCCCTGTGGGAAGCCTGAGAAAGAGCGGATGCAGTATGATATAACCTATACATGTCCTGTGACAGGCATTTATTTATAACATACAACCATAATGCCAGTTGAGAAGATTCACAGATTCACCAAGTAGCCCATCCTGCTCTCAGAATTAAGCTATGTGGAAACTACTTTGAGAGAATAAGACTGAAACACAGATCCAGTGCATTTCCAATGGGGCTTCATTGCCTGAGAACAATATAAACCTTGAGAAAATCCTCAAGAACACTTAAATTTTTGAAAATAATCAGCTGATGAAGATGTGGATTGAAGGCTGGATGTGTGATTTTCCCCACCAGGAAGTGACAATGGAATGAATGCCAACAAAAGTCACAAAAACAACTGCAAAATAAAGTACCTGTGGGGATTCTGCAAGATAATCAATACTTGTCCTGAGACTCCTGAAGTCTCCTACTGGGGTAGGCATGGAGAGAAAAAAACCCAATGGCCAAAACTGGAAATCTTTATACATTTATTGAAAATTCATGACATTCTAACCTACAAATAGATAGTGTAAGATAGCAATATATTACTAGTAAACCAGTAAGATATAGTATAGTATATTAACCTATATAATTGGTAGTATAGCTTGTAAATATACACAGATTTTCTGTTCTAACATTCAACCCTAAAAAAGATGTTTTTAAAAATTCTTAGCAATAGATTCTTACTGTGTAAATGCTTTATTTTCTCATAACACAGCTACTGTTATTGCTTAGAATCTACGCTAGTTCATTTTTTTTTCCTTTCAAACAAAATATTTCAAATTAAAGCTCAATTATGATGAATAGACATTTTGTAGCATGCAGTAAATGCTATTTACAGGAATATTAAAAATGCAGGTATTTCATAATGAAAATTAAGTCACAGATCACACTGCCATCATACCATATATTTCCTTCAAAACCATCTTCCCTCACATCAGTAAGATCCATCTAAACTATTCCAGTATCCCAAAATATCCAGAGTTGCAGGTGCCTAATGCAAAGAAGTTTTCTTAGCTGAGGCAAAATAAACTCTTCTTGATGGTGTCTCATGTGAGTGAACTGTATTTTACTACTACAGCATAATTAAATGCTGAACTGATAACATGCAGCTACAATGCCAAACAAATGCCTGTGTTAGCAAGCAGAATAATGAGGCTTACCAGTGTGATTGTTTGCATATAAAGTAGTTGCAGTGGTAGCTCAGCACTATAGAAAACAGATAAGACTGGAAAGTTTCAGCATCCACCTACACAGATAAAAGCTAATTCCATACCCTTCAGAGTATATTATAAACAGCTTAGCTCTTGTAAATGCTTTACTCTCAGTGACTAAAGCAGTTCATTGAACTGCAATATAAATGGTATTCTAGAAGCATTTGTGAGCATTTGAGGACTGGTTCCCTGCATTATGCAAAATAATTATTAAGAAAAGATATGAAGTTATATTAGGCAATTATTTATCTACACCTCATGAAAATGACATGTTCTATTCCTCAGAAGCAGTTGAGTTGATACAAAACAAGACAAAAGCACAAGGTTGACAAGGAAATATCCTGAATTTAAGCACTCCTTATATATGAGGAAGCTTAAGACAGTTATCTTCTTCTCCTTCTCAAATATTTCATAAGTAAAACAGACCAAGTAGCTCACTCGTGACTAGAGAGAATTGCAACCCAAAACTGCATCTGTGTCAGCTGTGAGATGTACTCATTCAAATACTGAGAATAGAATGTCTTTCAAAGCCCTTATCCTGAGGCAAAACTTTACTACTCCAACAGGGAGAAGTACACTCCAAGTAGACAAAGAAACTATATAATGAACAAGGAACTATGTCACTTCAAAAGATTTTAAGAAGTGTCAGAGAATGCTGTTTGCAATTTGTCTCTTTTGAACTTTCAGAAAATTATCCTGTGTTGCAAATAAACTGCAAACAAGCATGTTCACTTTCTGCTCTGCTTTCTATAAAAAACTTGAGATGTTTAAGTAGGAAACAACTTAAATATCTGATGTTTTTTATAGACAAGAACATGCCTACAAATAACACACTTATTAAAATATATTTAGTTCTATTCTTCAAACAAAATTTTAAAAAATCCATTATAGTATCTGAGCTTTAGCTATTAGAACTATCAAGAATTATAACTAATGTAATTTGGAGTAAAAAATCTTGACTTATATCTTGCTTATCAGTATGTTTCTATTCTCTTAATTCAACTAAGCATAATCTGTTTTGAAAGACACAAATCCACTCAATGATGCATTTCAGCAACTCCTTTTAAAAGTTTCATAAAGTATGTATTTATGCTTCAATTTTATTAGTCACAAAACTGGGGTAAACTGAACAGTACTTTGCAGCAAGCATGCAGAGAAGGGACCTCTGAATTTTCATGGACTCTGTGGAAGACAAAATTCAGTAAAAAGAGGTCAAAGCATACTGCTGTCAACTGATGGGCAAAAGTAGTAATACAGAGGAAGAATACAGGTTTCTCTATAAGTTACATTTAATTTCTATATGAATTTTAATTTCCCAGCTCAAAAGCCACTGAAGTATCAGCTGCCTTACAAAAACCAAACTTTGAAAAGAAAGGTTGCTAAATACTTTTTCATAAAAGGTCCAAGGCAGCTCTTACTGGCATCACTGAAATTACAGTAAGATTAGTTTAATCTTCAAATTAACTTGTTCTTGTATGAAAAGGTCTTCCAAAAGAATAGGTCATCTACCGTTATAAAATGAGATCAAAGAGATGCTTTATGAACTGCACTGTCAGGACACAGAAGCTGCAAATTTGCAGTAAATGAGTGTATGATTCTTTTTATTTGAGAAAGCCATTTAAATATTGCACTAAGTCAGCTGAGCACATGCTCTCTGCTGTCTGGATAGAGCAAAACTCTCCTATAGGAAGTGACAAGCTGCCTTTAGAGCAAATTCATACAAATACGTGAACAAATTGGACTTTCTATAAACATATCCTGTTTGTATCTTGGTATTACTATTTTTCAAATCTATGGTCTTGGTACACTCTTTCATTTTCTGCATGTGTGTAGGTGTCAATTCTTTAATGTAGTAGTTCCTACTTTTATCAAATACTGTGACGTTATTTAGAAGGGGTATTACTTAGTGTGCATTAATTCAAACAACCAGTACAAGAGGTGATTGTCACTATGAAGCCTGAAAGGAAATCTGAATATTCCAAATGAAAACAACTTTCTTTGATGCTCAGAAGGTTCTTCTGCTTTGTTTAATCACTGACATCTCTCATTATGACAGAATCAATTTAAGCACAATAGATGTTCATACTGCTGGTACTGTAAGAGTGTAATAAATCTTTAAATATGAAGCATTTCAGTGGGCATTTCACACAGCCACATGTATGTTGCATACAAAATTAACAAGAGACTAGAACCAGTTAATGGTGTTTCCCAATCTATATTTCATATGCACAAGCAGATGGCCACAACTTTCATTCTTCATTAAAAAAAAAAAAATCTCAAAAAACAGGCTGAAAGGTCAAGGCAATGGCACACTTCAAATGGTTAAAAGAGAAAATGAAAATTTAACCTCCTACGAAGCAGCCTTCCTTCAACTCACTTTTGGCATGGATTAATTTATTTTTAAAAATTCATTAGCAGCCAAAAATGCCTATTAATAGGATTACTTGAACACGAGAAATGAAATACCAAGTCTTGCTCAAATCAGAGCTTTTACTCATGGCCAGCTCAATTCAGGTAGAATTTTAGAAAATCTTATTTTGAAAAACAAAGGAAAACAGCTGCACTTTGTTATAGTGCATCCTTTCATTTTAAAGCTGGGAGTTCATGCAGTAATTAGAGACACATGTTACTTGGTTTTGCAATGAAACAATTTAAGGAACTTTGCCTGCCCCAAGTTTGCAAAAAAAACCATGGAAGGACAAAAATGGTATTAATAAAAAATTAAATTTAGATTTTAAATATCACATTTCCTCCCTTTTCTTATTCATGCCTGTGCTTTCATCCATAACTAGAAGCCATGTATTGAATTTCAAAGCATTATTTCTCTGCACTGCAGTAAGGTCACACGCAGGCTGCCTGCTACAAAAATCAGTCACACAGAAAGAAACTGACAGTGTTTGCTGTACTACTTGGAAATGTCCTCTAGCTTTACAGATATTTAAACAATGTATGAAGCTTATGCTGTTAGAATCACAGAGTTAAATCATTATTCTGTTTCAAACTGCAACTGCTCATTTACAGTGATGAACAAGAATGTAATTTATTGGGCTATTTACGTATTTATTTATTAGTTAGAAATACACACCAGATATATTGATGAAATGTCAGCCAAACTAAGTGAGTCTATGCATATAAGCAGAACATATACATACAGAATGGTATATTTTAGTCTAAGCATTATTTCTCCTTTCAAGAAATGCGACTGAATGATTTAGTATACTGTTAGATAAAAATGTATTATCAACTAGGACTTTTCATTAAGAAAAAAATGGAAGATTCCTGATTCTTCTGCTTGGAAGGGTGGAGGTAACAGAGCTCTGCCTTAGGAAATGGTACAAAGCTCTGGAGTGACAGAGGACAGGAATTTCAGCTGAGGTGAAAGCAAGAGAATTCAAGGGTAATTAGAGCTTGTATTTACTGCAAGCACTCTTCATCCAGATACCTGACATCTCTGTCAGAAGGTCAAGACATGCATTCAGTGCTGGGCACATGCCAGGAAGACCCTTGTCTACGTTCTGCTGCTTGAAAGATGCCAGCCCCCACTGCTGCACAGCAGTGATCATCCCGATGGGAGGGGAGTATGTGATAGCATCTACTGCTTAGTATCTACTAAACAGAATTAAAATACATACCTTTCTAAAAGAGGATGGCAGCAGCCTTCCACTGTCTCTTGGACAGGATGGAGCTTCACACACTCTTGTTTTCTCTCCACATTTGGCTATCTTCTTTTTCAGTTTCTCTCTTCTTTGCTGGTCAGCAACTTAGGGAAGAGACAAAGTTGGTCAGAGCCAAACTGAAATATTCTTTGTTTCCCTAAGTGATTTGAAAACATTGTAGTGGTTTCCAATTGCTCAGTAAAGTCAGACTATTGAGATACATTCCACTTCCAACACATAGCAGTTATAAAATTTATGTCTACTCTTGGAAAAAAAAAATAATAGAGTATACTTGTAGATGAAGCTGTGCCTTAACTTTCCTGAAATTTTCTTACCTCACAACAAACACCAGCTTACAGGACTTCCATGATCAGTATTGCTAACAGAGCATTTTGCTCAAAAAGTTACACGCTTTCTATCAGTTTTTTACAGCTAGAACTCCTCTGACTGTACCCTCATCCAGTATTTCACAAAAACTCCTGTGTTTATTGTTAGCAAATCTGACATGTAAAAAAATCCATGCTTACAACATGGAATTTCCTAAATACAAAAATCCAGGGCAGAACAAGCAAATTTTTGTCAAGAACACAAAAAAATGAAAGCCAGCTCTGAGAGGGCTACTTGTCAGGTCAGAGTGGGGGATTTTTATCAGTCCACACTGGTCTGCAGTCCAAGACCTCATCTTCAGTGCAAAGAGTTGAGTCAGGTATCTATGTCACCA
Source organism: Vidua chalybeata (assembly GCF_026979565.1). NCBI lineage: Eukaryota > Metazoa > Chordata > Aves > Passeriformes > Viduidae > Vidua > Vidua chalybeata. The sequence goes on from NC_071535.1 coordinate 17,702,775, forward strand.
GATAAAGTAGCCCAAAAGACAGGAAAATTTTCTGGTTTTGAGTTTGCCATCAGTCACCTAAATCTTACATAATACAGTCCAAAATTTTTGCATGTTGTGAGGAGCCAGGTTTCACAGATGAAACACAAAATTATTTAGGCTAGAAAAAACCTCCAAGAGCAAGTCCAGCCTCTGAGCAATCACCACCTCACCAACTGAATCATAGCACGGAGTGCCACATCGAGTTGTTTCTTAAACACTTCCAGAGGTGGTGACTCCATCACCTTCCTGGGCAGGCCATTCCTATGCTTGACAACCCTTTCCATGAAGAAATTCTTCCTGATGTCCAACTGAAATCTCCCCTAGCACGGCTTAAGACTGTGTCCCCTTGTCCTGGCGCTGGTTGCCTGGCAGAAGAGGCTGACCATCACCTGGCTACAGCCTCCTTTCAGGCAGTTGCAGAATGTGACAAGGTTTCCCCTGAGCCTCCTTTTCTCTAGGCTAAACACCCCCAGCTCCCTCACACACTCCTCCCAGGACTTGTGCTCTTGACCCCTCACCAGCCTTGTTGCCCTTGTCTGTATACACCCCAGCACCTCGATGTCTTCCTCGAAGTAAGGGGCCCAGAACTGGACAAAACACTCGAAATTTGCGAAGTTGAAAAATCAAAATTGGGCTGATGAAAAGTAATTTCATTCCCAAATAGGGAAAAAATAAGCAAACATGCTTTTGAAGTCTGTATACCAAATGAAAATTTTCTCATTCACTTAACACATATCCAAGTGTATGAATCATTTGTTTGATAGTGAGACACAAAGGCCTTGAGGATTTCTTCTCTGGTTTCATAATATATTTATATCATACTCTGGGAGACCTCAATCTGCACATGCACTACTATATTTAATGCATGGAAATGTAAAAAACTTCAGGGATTGGTGTGGTACATTCTTCTACACAGCTGAGACCTATAGCAATCTGAGGACATTTAATCAACCTTTAAAATACATTCATCTGTGTACCCTACATACAGATTAATCTCTAGGAAATACTTAAGTAAGTGTATTCCGTGCATTTAAACATTTTAGTCCCCTTTTAAGATGGGATTTTATCTTTCAGATGTGAAATCTTTGCTGTCATTGCTCAGGAAAATCCTTCTTTCTCTTTCTTTTAATTCTGACAATTGATATGTAAAATATAGAGTAATTTCTTTTATGGCTGCTGATTTATCAATCATACACTATTAGAGTACTTTATGAGACTGCATAAATTAATGGGAAAAATTAGCTGAAGTTAACAAATGCTACATTATACAACTCTGAATTAAAAATAAACATTGTAACAGAATAATAAACTATACTGTACCATTAAATAATTAAAATTGAATGTTTTTCTTTCTATACTGAGTTATTGTGTCTGTTCTAAATAACTGTTATTTCTAACTATGTTTGTCTTAAAAGTTACAAAGAAGCACTCAAAAATCAGCTACAGGTTAGACATTTCATATGTTTGAGATAAAGAATTACTTATTCTGGGCCAATACTGCATGTCTGTGTGTGCACATGCATGGAGGCTATAAAAACTCACATCTTGCCTACTGCTCAGGTAAAATGATGATGGCTGATTGAACAAGTATCTAGAGAAACAATGGGTGAATGAGAACCCTACAAAGCAAAAATGTAATACACACAGAAGTATGGGTAAGGGCGAGTAGATGTCTGAAACAACAAATTCCTTACACTCAGGTGCTTAGGTGAAAAGTGAGTTTGCCTAAGACAATACAAGTTTTAACATTTTAGTGCATGTTCCCCCTGCACACCATGGCTTAACAGGAGTGTCTGGGCAAAGTGCAAAGCAGTGTGAATATCACTGCAAAACAGAATTCCCATGTTGCCCTTATTCTGCTCTTTACAGGAGAAACTCTGAAATTTGGCATACATAAATGCCTTTACTACTGGTATTCAAAGCTGTTAAAAAAACCTTCTCCAGGACCACTGTGTGCTGTGACTCTTCACCCAAAGCATGGCTTATGTTCAAGAATAAAGAATGAAAGAACAGTAAGGATTCCAGCTAAGGCTATCTCAAGATATCAGAACGAGCCACTGGGACTATCATCACCTGCATGTGAAATGTGGAGTCCCTGCCTCCCACCTGTCATACAGTGAGCTTAGCTCAGCTAATCCATTAAGTGTGCTCCAAAGCCATAAAGTCACTCATGTGTACTGAAAGGTAGCATAGACATGTAAACCAGAATGTCAGAAAACTCCAGTATTATACACACCTTATTGCCAAATCAGGAATTTTCAGGCTAGATCTATGGTAAAAGCTAGGAATTTTGAAACCAGAAAAGTAAGAAATAGAGAAAATCTTCTAAAAAGAGTTAATGCAGATGCAAACAGCTGGAGGTAAGTTAGGATAGTTCTCAGGCAGTCAGCAAGTAACACAGACAAATCCAAAAACAGACATGGTGCCCTACCTCTCCTTAGTTCACATGTAATTTACCCATGCAAGGACTGGAGAATCCAGTCTTATGCTTTGACTTCAGCCAGATAGAAAACTTGCTGGGAACTTTGAGGCACTAATTGCAGTATTACAACTGAGAGGAGCTGAAGATACTTAAGGCTGTCATATATAACCACTTGTGTTGCAGTGCGAATATATTAATCACAGAAAGAAAGAGACCAGCATTCAAGAGACATCCAATTTCAGGAGAGAGATTTAGCTTTTAATTGAAAACACTGCTGTTTAAGGCATCTTCTGCTTCAAATCCATTACAGATATAAAGCTTTAGCTTTCAATGAGGACCATAAATTTGAAAGAAGTGCCCTTGACATACTGTCATAGACTAGTAGGAAATAAACATAAACTGCATTTGTTAACAGATAATTAAAACAGTTTCACTGCAAGTAGCTTTTATTTGAACACTGGCTCCAGGAACATGTCACATATGTAGAGTTAAATATGGGAGAAGTATATAATAGTAAATATCTTGTGAAAAATAAATGAAAAAAAAGAAAAACACTGGGTTACTTTTCATCTTTTTAAGAGAAAAACAAAATGTGTGGCAATAAAATAATACAGTCTGTAAATCCAAATAATGAGTCCCTTTAAAAGTCTTATTAGAGCTTTAGAGGTTAATTGTATCTCATTAACTACTGTGCTCAAAACCCCACAGATTCATAGTATAGTAAATGTACTAAAATATAAACTATTTAATCATTCTGTAAATCAGATAAATTCAGTCTGTGAACCTAGATTCCATACCTTATTGCATCCACTCCATGAATCCATTCTCTTAATTTTGTTGTCAGTGAAAAGCATAAGACTGAATTTCAGATGTTAAACTGTACCACTCCTCATAAAGAGATACCTATAAGACACTGATCAATCTGTCACTTTTGCCTAGGCAAATACTCTTCCCAGAGTACACCACACTTCAAAGCAGAGATCACATCATTTTATCTCCCTTTTAGAATACTCCCTCTATAGGCTGAATTATTTTTTCTCTAAGTCTAGACTGCAGCAGCATTTCATCACATGCTTAAAGTTGTAGAACAAATGTCATAAATCTGGAAGCAACAAACTAATCATATATATCACAGTCCTAGTCAGTTTGAAAGCTCTGCACTTAGAAGGACAGTATGATCTGGAATGCCAGTGGTTGTCCTTTGCCCTGAATTTCCAATTGCTAAATTTATCATGTCACATCACAAAACAGTTCACAGTTAACTTTCAAGTTATTTCATTTTTGATGTAAATAATTGATGGCAACAATGAAATACAAAGTTAGATTTGAGTTCAGCTTACAAAACAATGTATCTTAAAGGAATTATCCAACACTCTGAATTTCTCTACTATGTTTTTTATATAAGCTATTTTTGCAGTAACACACTTGGGAGTTATTATTTCCCTTTTGAATTCTTTTTTAGGTAAATCATACAAACAACATCTTGGCTGAACTTGAAGTGCCTAGTGACCTTAACTAAACTGTCCAGTGTTATCAGTCGGTGATATTACTTCTGCAAGCAAGCTCGTCCTTCTCTAAGAATTTTTACTATCAGTTTCCTAGCTCTATGTGAATTTCCAGTACACCATAACTTAAGCACCTGGAGTGAGATCTCATCAAATGAAAACTGAATTTTGCCTTTAGCTATGAAGTTCAGGTCCCTTATAAATCTAAATCTAAATTCCTCAACATAGAAATTTTAATTTTCATAACTCATGATTTTGCAGTCCTTCTTTACATCTACTATCAGTAGCACTGTTCATCAAACAAGGGAGGAATCATCATAAAAAGGGTGACAAAGTAAAGCCTTTGTAAAGCCTTGTTTGTACCAAATACAAAGTAATAGCTATAAGAGGGTATGTACTTCAGAAATCTGATACTACTTGGCAAAACTACTAATGGTGGAATCTGGTCATTGCTAAGACTTGGAAATAAAGTGAGATATGAATCCTTCAAAGGCATTTCAGAAGAGGCTAGAAGGACTGGATTATCCCAAATCTATCCACCTCTGATGCTCATATGGGCTCCTCATCCAGCAGACACCTCCTATATACTTCTGTCAGCCTTATGAAGAACACAGCAGCCAGCCAACAGTGACTGCACACAACCTCTGGAATGCTGCACCAGCCCTGAAGGAAACATCTAAGCCTGCCCAGGTAAACCTCCATTTGAGCACCCTAGAGAGAGGTCCATTGGGCTTCTAGTGATTTTTTTTTCAAGGTACCATTGAGGCAGCCCCCAAGGACAATTTAGACACACTGTACTGAGATAACGCTGAAAATAAGTGAAATGTATCATTTTATTCTTGTTCTCTGGTATGCTATGGCTATTCTGTAATCCTGAGTAATGCTGGACAATTGCATAAAAACAACAGTCTTCCCCACCAGCAGACAGATGGTAAAGCTGGGTAAATTAGATTAAAAATCAGGGACATATTTTCAGTAATAATGATGAATAACTACTGAAACAGCTACAGAAGGAAATAGTGTTTTCTCTATTTCTTGACCTTTACAAGTCAAGACTGCAGACTTTTCTTGTTTATGTGCTTTATTTACCACATTCAGTATGGCTGTTAAGTTCTATATTAGAACAACTGGATGGAACATTTCGGTTTGCTTAACTCATTATGTCAGACTAGATGATCTAAAGTCTTTTCACAAGTACAAGTTGTGAAAAATGCATTTTTGATGTACATATCTGAAATTAATTACCTCTCATAAAAAACCTCAGCACTTCTTATTATAGAAGAAACTTTACAGTAAATAACTTCTGGGGAAAAAAAAAAAGTAAAATCACTACAGTTAAAAGTACAGATTCATAAAGGTTTTTTTACCTGTAAGTTTTCCTGCTCACCAAATTTCAGACTTGATAAATATATTACAACACTTTTCCAAAGACATAACACAGGCATTAGAATTACCTGAGTGTTTGAATTTAAAGAGCTTAATTTGGTTGCTTATAATTTTCATTTTCAGAAATACATACTTAAGGACAAGATTTAACAGAAAAGAAAAGATAGAGTGATTTTGTGAAAGCTTCCTGTAAAATGGCAGCAACAACAAAACATGTAAAACAGCGTTTCATAGATCTCTGCTTTTTCATAATGTAAAGTGTACACAGATATATATCAGATATAATCTGATAGATATATGTCAGATATATGTGTTTATGGGAAAATTGAGATTTAAATACTGAAATACATAACAAGATGTATTTCTTGATATTTTTGCTTGAACTTAACCTCTTTAAAGGGCGGAAAACCAATGTTACTATCAGTCTGAACTGTTACCTCTCCTCATCTCTCACTGCCCTCCCTCCAAGAATTCAAGTTCCACCAGGATAAAATAGATCTGTGGTGGGTAACTTCTCAGAATATTTCTTTTCCTTCTTCTCCCCCTGCCCGGTATCAAAGAGACCTGCATTCCTAAGCACACTAACCACTGAGTTCAAGCTGTACTATCAATATGCCTTATGGAAAAACATCTAAACATATGGGTTGAAAAGTTAGTACTGTTAGAAACCAGGCATGTGTAGCAGCAGCTGTCTTACTTGGCATAGCCTTTGTCAAGTTTTCTGGCACAAGTTTCACAACCGCAGGCTTCTAATGGCCACTGGTATCAATCAACATGCTTGGACTAATTCTGAACATAGAAGTTTCACATTTCAAGAAGTTTCACATTCTAACAACTATTTTAAATCAGTAAGCCTGATCTAACACACAGGAACATGCTCACTGCTAGCCCAGGGGCATGGCACCTTGCCTGCTTTGCTGCCAGCTAAGATACCAGGAAAAGAACAGTGGAAACTAAATCCACTTTAAGGACAGAACACATTCAGTTGGCCAGGGAGAATGCCAGCTACGGTATCATGTTTAATTCTTAAACACTAATGACTGATTCATGGCAACAACCCCAAAGGGAAATACTCACCTGCTACTCTAGCAGTACATGAAGCACATTTTCAGGAGGTATTTTTTAACACTATCTGCAGGAATTCTGTTTTGTAACTCTGTGCTGTTAATAAATCCTATAATTTTAAACTAAATTTACCCCCTTGCACAAATCTCGAAATAGATGGGGAACAGAAACTTTATTTGGAATGCAATAACTAGTAAGACAAAGAACACAAAGAGAAAAAAGTAATAATATGCTTCAGTTGAAGCGATGACATGCTACTGAGAGAACTTCTCACGGAGAACTACTGTGAGAATAAAGAGGTGCAGACCCCTCATCCTCAGTAACACTAGAGATGCCGCTGATATTCAACTATATTGAAGTTAAAATTGTGCCTGGATAAATCACGTGTCTCATCTTGAGCAAGAAAGAAGAAATTGTTTTGAAAGTATTCTAAAACCCCTTTTCCATTACTTTTCTTCCTCAGCATATTTGCAACATTCTTACTGTCTGAGCTACTGGCTGTCATCTCCACGTAATCTGTTTCACAAAACGACAGAGAAAGAAAAATTACTCTCCAGTGGTTTACCAGAGACTCTAGAAATGGTACCTTGCACTGAGCTTAACACCTGAACATGTCACACTTGGTTGCATGGTTATTACAGTACAGAAATCTGCATTTCTTGATGAACAGAATTGCACAGAACTGCAGGAAAAGAATGCGACCTCTCTAACTTCAGGTACGAAATAAAATTGAAATAATTTTTAATTTCGTTATAAAAACCTAGAATTTATAAGGATAGTGCAGAAACGAAACAAGGTATGTCTGGGTAGTCTTAACTTTAAATACTGAGAAGTCAGTGAGACCAAAAATGATGAATTTGAAAGCAGGTGTTTCCCATGGAATTACCTCTTTGATAACTGTAAAACTTTCAGCCTAAATGGCAGAGTTTTTTATCTGTTTGTAAAGGAATCTCGGTCAGATGGAACAGCATATAAAGTAATGCAGGTCAGAAAAAAGATATCAGTTACATGCACACATTGAGCAGTTTTTCAAAGGCTTTTGTTAAGAAAGGTCCAGGATTTTGTCTATGCATTTGTACCATATACTTAAAGATTATCCTATCTCTTGCAGTTGAGACACTTTTGCCATTGACAAATGAACTGCCCTGCTAAGCACAGCTAATTACTGACAGCCCAGATCCATCTCTCCAGCATTCCTTTTGATGCAGATCCAATGCATCTACAAGTATCTGAAGAAGGATGTGAAAGCTGAATAAACAAGCAGACACATGAATGCTCAGTTAAGGGTTACATGCTATCATTACTCTTCACTGGCTCTTTTGCTAAGTTAGTTTTACAGAAGCATTTGCAGAATCAACATATAACAAATAACAATACATATACATAACGAATACTTACATTTGATGCTGGTCAACCTACTTTTGGGTAATGAAGAGTCTACAGCTGCTGAAAATAAGAAAAACACCAAATGTGAGTGATTCAATATTTACTTAGTATATGTGATAACTACAAAAATGTAGTAATAAACCAACACAGAACAAAGATTAATTTAATTCTTTATTTTAAAACATGCTAGTTACTGTAGACCTAAAGTATTAGGTTGTTATTAATATGGTCACAGGATTTGAGATAAAGCTCTCTGGGTAAAACACATATTTAAAGGAAGAATCATCACCTAAATGAAGACTCCTTTCAAAAGGTTCCTGTACATTTTGTTCTGATAGCACTTACCTGCACACCTGAGGATACTGAGTATGTCACGAGACATAACATTGTGAGTATTGTATTTGTGAGTATGGACTCTGTCAGTAACATGATTTTCTCATTTGCAAACACACAGGGCAATTTTCACAGTCCTTAGAACTTGCTGTTACTATTCATTGCAAGATGAACAAAAGATCATTACGTTTTTGAAATAAAAATAATAAAAGAAAGACATTGTGATCTGAGTTTAAGTAGAAATGTTCTGCCTTCATTCCTAAAATAATTTCTGTATGTTTGCTGTTATGACTATCACTATGACTTTTAGATCAGCCTATTATTTCATAATTCATTATTTCATCAAAAGAAGAATGAAGCCAATACAGCACAAAGTGCTCTAAAATTAAGGTAGGATCTTTGGTAACATTTAAGGAAAATGTTTTCATACAAAACTTCCTACCTCAATAATACAAAAGTATTATTAAGTAGCAGCCACATCTCCTTGCTGACACATATTTGGGTAAGAAAAAGGAAGAATAGTAAATTTCCTACAATCCAGTTCATTCCTTCTTGGTACGAGCCTATTCTGAGAGATTGAGCTAAATTTAGAGGGAGACAGTTTGTTCATACATGCACATTTTTACCTTTAGCTGCAAGAATTCTGTTATAATGAACCATCATGTGATCTCTGATCAGGTACTGGTTCGTTAGATTTCGAGAGGAGCCAATGCAGAAAGCTGTAGGATTAAAATACATTTGAACATTTGAAATACATCAGAAAGGCAAGCAAAAAAATACCAGAATTTAAAAATTTTTAAAATTCAAAGTCACAAACTTTAAAACACCATTTGTTTAACCTCTTTGCTCAAAGGCAGTATTTTTTTTACCAGTTACTATCACATGAAATCATCCTTTCTTTCAATCCTTTCCACAATGAGCCACTAATTCAATAAATAGCTGCACAAGTGGCTGAAATTGTACTATGAAAATGTTAACATGGAAACTTCCTGTTCTTCACTCTATGCTCTTTTGAAAAAAAAGGTATTTGAGGTGTCAGTATGGCACAGAATCACACACTTGCCCGTGTAAACTACTGGCTCTAAAGGAACATGTTTAACCTCAGGGATTCTTTATGTGGTAAACATACGTATATATGTATATTACAGCTAATAGAGATGGGAGATCTTTATATATTTGTTCATCTTGCTACCAATTTGTAGCCAGCAGCACAGTCAAGGCAAAACTTACTCCTTGAAAGTATTTTCAGTAATGCATACTAAATATAAGTACTATTAAATATCTCCAAATAAGCTCGATGCAGTAGTTTTAATAAAAACATTTTAAGCATAAAATGAATGAATTCACATAAAAGGAACCAAGTTGACCTTCTGATGAAAGTACACGTTACTTACCATTACTTTTATTACTTAAGTGTCCTTTAAATGGACTTGCTGGACCACATCTGGGAATGACAAGAGCTGAGCATTCATTCGCTTTAACTAAACGGGAAGCAAGACCCAAAAGTTAGAGAAAAATCCCCACACATATTTTCATAGACAAGATAAAGTATTTCTCCAAAGAATGCAAGAATGGTTCTAATGGATCTTTTTCAAAATCTTATTAAATCATTTTATAATCACTGAACTACAAGTGCAGTTAAATAACCTAATCTAAACACCAAGATACAATGATAGTGCTCTCAGTGCTTCAGGGAGCTAAACAGCAGAACAGACCATCAGAACACTTCAGTCTGAACTTTACACTGGTCATTAAACTGTACAGAGATACATATGGCCACGATTCTGTTTCTATGCTAACCTCCAATTTGTTTCAAAGTTCAATGGCACTTTGACAGACTGAGAACTCCATAGACAAGTGGAGTTGCCAACAAAACTTAAACAACCAGTTGTTCTAAAAAATGAGAGAATGTGGATTAAAAAATCTGCATCTCCTCTTTGAAAACCACTGGCTGTCATGCAACCTAAGATTTAAAAATTGGCATGGGAACTAATTAAGAATCTGCAACACTTTTAGAACAAATTTGGACAGGAGATATGTTAGGACTACAAATACTAGTGTATACAGAGCACTGCTTTAAGGCATCCAAGGTATATAAGATGTAAACCAAAACAAACAGGATTTTTTTAAAGGGTAAATATATCAAACACACTTACTTAACATTAATTCTAAAACTGTACAGACAAGTTCTACGAATTTAATACTATTAACTATCAAGGTCCACATGGTCTTCCCATCCCCACTGTACTTCTCAGCTGTCGGTTCAAGAGTCTGCAACCACCATGCAGGTGAAGTGGGTAACTGACTGCTCTACTGCTCCTGTTGACCTCTGGCTTTCCCCCTTTCAGCCCATGAAGAAGCACACTGGACCTACTCCGTATGAGTGGGAATCTCCTCCCAGTGACCTTAGCCAGGGTGAAAAAGGCAGACACCATTACCAACTGCCCAGGGGGTGCAGGGAGCTGTGATGACAGCCATGCCACACATGGTAACAGTTCTTAATCCCACCTCTCATAGCTCACCTCCTGCGTGCCCAGCACCCGGCTGTCCAGGGCTTCTTTTTCATTTCCCACAGTTATATAACGACTGTTAAAGTACTATTGCAATTACATATATAACTACTATAGTATATAGCTCTGTTTTTAAGTTCAATGGCATGTTGCACAAGATGGTTAACATGGTGTCTTAAATATTAATTAGTAGAGATTGCAGCAAAACAAAACAAATCATTCATTTAATGATGTTTTAACATTATTTATCCAAAGGCCTTATAAAAAAGCCATACTGTATTAAACTTTGAATGACTAGGACTAGTATAGGAGGCTATAAAAATATCTTAAAAAAAAAAAAGAAAATTCAAATAATTTTACCCTGTTGTGACACAAAATCTGGATCAACAGATTCAACCTTTCTTACAAAGCACAAAAAATACCAGGGCAATCTTGAATTATGTTCATACTTCGAAAAGCCAGCCTTTATACAGTACAGGCTTTTGTGGATTTGCAGTATTAGCTGTGGTGTTTGCAATAACAGTGCTCACACTCCTTTTGCTGTGAAGTTGCCAGATCAGCAGTTGAAAAGGGACAAAGAAAAAAAAAAAAGAAGAAAATGCTCTTGGAGATTTTTTCAACACTATCCTGCAATTGTTTTAACTTTATACTGTTATCTTTAAAGCCAAAGGACAACACTCCTGCTCATCTGTATCGATTTCAAATGGCTCATTCCCCTCATGGTACAACTCTTCCTTATCTCTGTTTGTGATTTAAACATACAAAGTGACAAACGATAAACTATTTTCCAAATATTAAAATTCCAAACATACATACAGCAAGAATTTAATAGATTTATTAGTGTCAGAATATTTCCACAATTGACTGCAAACCTTTTCCAATAAGGCATTTCTTTCCTTATAAAATATTTTATTTCTTTACCATACACTACTACATACAAGTGGTATTCAGAGTCTAGCTGGATCCACCCTGAAACCCATGACTTCCCTTATTTACAATATGCAGGTGTCACTAGATGACACAAGCAAAAACGACGCACCACAGCCTTGGTCACGATGAAGAGACTAATTTATTTTTTCTGACTCTAATCTTTTATAGTTCTCAAAAGGTGCCAGTGGATTGGAGGGTGAACGTGCCACCTCTCCAATGACACTGGACAAACTACCTGTACATCAAATTTCTCCACCTCTATGAAAGAATGCAAAACAATAGGTTGTTTACAGAAAGTTGTGTGAGAAAGTTCTCTACAAGAATGTAAACTCAGAAGGCTTTAGAAAACTCTTGATAGCCAGGGCGACATGCAGGTGTTGGAAGAATGCAAGTCTTTGGGAGGACTTGAATGTTAGATTATAAATTCCAGTTGACAGAATTTTCTCTAGTTATACAAACCTGCATGCACATATACTTGCAATCCAGATTACAGCAGACAACTGAAAATCAGTGTTTCATTCACAATTGATCAAATAACTTAAATATTCCACTGATTTTTGTGCTTCAGAGCTAGGCTATAATTCCAGAGGAAAGCACCTGTGGTATTGTTAGGTAAGAGCTTACAGGATCACCTCTAACTCACCCTTATGTGACAGAATCCTAGAAGGGGAAGCATGATCACTTTAAAAAAACAGACATTGCTCTCTCTACAATTGATTCTCTTCAAGTAAGCTAAATGACTTTGTCCCACGTTAAACACCATCAGGGACACTCAGAAACCTGCTGCCTTTACTGTCTTCAGCTGCAGACACAACAGTTCAGCACTGCAGGAAGGCTGGCCTTCACAATGTTCACTTGCTTTGCCACCAGCAGATGGCACAGTGGAAATTCCACCGGAAAAACTACTGTCTGCTGGTTTTGTCCTTTACAATTAATTTGTACCCGGGGAAGGAGCATGGAGGAAAAAGAAGTCGGCATCAGTATTTCACAGGCGAAAGAAGCTGTCAAAAAGTGTCAGTCGGGAGAAATAAAAAATATTTCTGTGCCCTCTATTTTGACTATGGACATATAGACGGCACAGAAATCACTCTTGTAATGAAGAAGCACGTTGCTATGTCAGAGAAGAAACTGGAGGATTTGCTATGTGCAGGCTCTTTCTACCTTACTGAAGGTAGAAAGTGCTAATGGTCAAAAGTTTCACAACTATAATTTCAGGTTGTCTTTTGACTTGAATGGTATTTATTTGGATTCCAGCTGTGTTTTCAGATATCTGCACAACAGCAGAAACAAAACTGAATGCTTAGATATGTGAAGAGAATTTTAAAGGAGAAGGTGGGATTTTCAGTAATTTATAGCTAATCAAATATAAACCAAACAATGGGAGGATAACTTGGAAAATATCTTTGATATATGACACATGTAAATATCTGATCTAAATGTGAATTTCCTTATAGATGTAAGTGGACTGTCCACACTGAATATAAAATCAGGATTTTCATACTGAAATACATAAAGTACAGAGAGCAAACAAATTAAATCCTTCTAAAAAGTTATTTGATCTTGTAGTTCCTTCTATGACACTAAGCAACAATGAAGACAAAACCAAAACAGCTTTCTCTAAAATTCTTTCCAGCTGGTATCTAACATAAGTAATAACTACATTATTCCAAAGAGTATTGAAAGATATTTTGTTTAGATTATATTTTTATTTAAAATGCATCCTATCTTAACTTCTGATTTTACAATATTAAAAGTTACAGAAATTGGTGGTTTACTTTGTTTCCTGGTTGTTAGTGGATATGCAGAATTTATAGAAATGATTTTTCTACAAAGCCATTTCAGATCTGGAATGTGAATATGTACTGGAAAGAAGCCCAGTCTTTCATTACCATGTTCTCCCAGAAAAGATTTTAAACACAAGTATTAGACTTACTATTTTTATTACAAGCATGTACTTCAGTTAAGCAAATGAAAATTAAGGAAATAAATCAATCTATCACGCTACCCTTACCCATCAAGACCTGCTACTTAAAAGATAATCCATAAAAATACAGAGACCTTAGGTGGGATACTGGATATGGGCATCTAAATCTAGCACTACAAGACATGAAACCTTAACTGTGTAGAGACCTGTGAACACTGTAATTTCCAAAAGGCAGCTCCCAGACCTTAGCCTGGGTTCAGACAGCCCTCAACCCCAGATGGATTTAGACTTCAGATCTCCCTAGCTGTTCCAGAAGAGTATGCTTATCACTGTCAATACTGACCCTTTTGTGCAGCAGTTTGGTTTTGGTGGCTCCAGGACTCGTGCATTCCAGCTCTATAGTGGTCTCCTCTCAGCTGGCAATGCAGAAACACCTCTGCCTCTAACAGACTAGAATTGCAACATTTGCATGAGATTTGGGCGTTTGATCCCTCTGAGCCTGATAAGGACCCAAGCTGACAAATGCTTTGCAAACACTCTAGCCACTACAGTGATTGATAAAGGTTTGGTATTCTTGCTTCTTTTACTGCCAACGCCTTCTCTTCCTTTTTTTCTTCCCTAATATCTCAATGCTCTAAGGCAGAAATAGTTAAAGAGACACCTTTGCCCAAGTGGATAATTCAGGCAATAACATGCAGAAGGTTTGTGCTGTGTATTTCATACACATCAAGGATGTTTACCACTACCACCTTTATTCTACCAACCAGCTTCATGACCTCTTCAGTGGGCTTCCTGCTATGAATTAACTCTTCTAACTCTATTCAACTAACAGTACACAACAACACTAATGCTGTACATATGCTGAGGAAATAACAAAACTGGTTTAAATAATCTCTGTGAAACTCGAAATGACTTCAAGCAGTCATGGAAACTCCTTTAAGCATCTTATCTAATATGTCTGACAAGGTCATACTTAAAGGAACTGAATTACAACCTGAAATACATGTACCTTGCCTTTTGGTACTAGGAGAATTTTCAAACCAGAGTATCCATTAATTCTTTATGCTACAGAAATTTTTGTATATATGAATACACAGAGGAAACACACAGAGGAAAGACGATAGCTCAGAGTACATGAAAAGATTAACCGAGTTATGAAAATCCACGTTGGATTTAAACTTTATTTAAATAAGAAACTAATTTTTTCTATTTTTAACTGTTTTCCATTTGTATTAGCATGATATACTTAAAAAAACCCCATATTCTTCTAGCAGTACTAATAATGAGGCCTGCTCTCCTATTCATGTAGCTTACATCTTTGAACCATCCCCCTTAAACTCCTTTCATTGTCCCCAGTTTGCTGCCTCTTCCTTACTTGTGGCCTCCCCTCCCCTCAAACACGCCCTACTTGCTCAGCTGTGGCTGACCAGGTGCTATAGGAACTCCAATTGGTCATCTAGTTTAAGCTTCTCTGGTTGCTTATCCTTGGCTGCCTAGTTCTTACCCTCTACTTACATATATGGGAATGAACACAGAACAGAATGAGTTTCTCTAAAAAATGTGTATTAATTTGTTGGGTTTTCTCCTACCCAGCCACTGGGAAATACTAATGGCTCCTAGTTCTTTCTCACAGATGGGCGAAGCTGGCAAAGAGATGCAGAACTGGATAGACAAAAAGGCCAGCAGAGAGCAGTGACCCACCCACAGACTCCTTCTCTAGGTGAAGAACACAGGTGCAAACATAGCAATTCTCCACTACTTTTCTGCAGCACCTATGCAATCACAAGAAGCTTTCAAACATGGCGTTAGATTTAGCCACTTACTGAATGCAGATAGTACTCCATTTTATTTGAAAGTTACAGTGAGGCAAAACAAGCATGTCATAATCATGCCTGTATTTTCTTTCCTGTTCATGCAAGTGAAACAAAAGCCTCTTGGACCCCTTTCTGGTTTCACTGATAACAAAACTCTTATCAATCCTGGGAGTATAAAGTCTCATATGTGAAGCCATCTTTAAAATAATCACATTTAACATTTGTTAATAAATAGCAGAATTCACCAGCAGAAAGAATAGTCATTATTATCTAAACTTCCCAAAGAAAACTCAAGGAATAGAGACCCAGGAAATCACACTACTCGAATTCTGAAATAAAATCCCAAATGTTTCCTCTGAATTTTGCATAGGATCATTTGTGTCATAGGCAAAATATGACCAAAATGATACGCCCCCTAACAAGCACTATACATAACCTCCTAAGCCATTAATTAGATGGGTGCTATTTATACACTTACTATGCTGGATTACACAAAAGCTCTTCTTTACACATACTCTCAATGCCTAAGAGTTAGGTCTCTCAGACCTTTAGAATTAATAATCTTACAGTATTCTGTATTAATTAAAAGCATGCAACCAAAATTGTATTTCAGTTTCAAGAGTCAAGCCCTCCTCTGAAAAATTTAAGGAATTTAATGAAATAATACAGTTGCCTTCAGTCATATCTGACTAAATAACTCTGGAAAAATATTTGTTAAAATCTTTCTAGCTACAGGCTTCATCAAGGGAAGTTCTGGATGCAAACTATTGCTCTATTCATACTCCAAAAGCAGAAACAAATGGCTCTGTCAGTAGCACATTTTGTGATATGAACTGCAGGCAAAAGAAAATGAATTTATGTCAGTTTGCTACAACTACCTGAAAGGAGTCTGTGATGAGGTAGGTATCACACTCTTCTCCCAGTCACAATATACAATTCACTGAGTGAAAGTTTTAATTTGGTAAATTAAAGTCAATTTGGTAAAAAGTTAAGAATATGGATTAACATTTCCCAATTTCAGTTAAAATTATTATGATTCAAGTAAAACTTATAAATATTTTTCCTTCTTTGAAGACATAACTAGATAATTTTCCATCTTTCTTGTTGGTCAAAGAAAACTTCAGCTTCTAAAAACTGGTGCTACCAAATGAATAATTTAATAAATTTATTAAGCTGTTTGTTCAAATGGCAAATGAAGAAATAATTTTTAAGAAAAGTAGTTCACAAGTTTCTGTGTTAACACCCTTTCAGCTCTAGTCAGATTAATTCAAGGACTTCCTACAATGGAAGGAAAAATCTAAATAAGATGATGTTGTCTATAAACATGTGAAGCATTTAAATTTTGTTTTAAAATCCTGGAAGCCTGTGCAAATTGCCTAAACCTAACAGCAGCCTCCATGCATCAGTAATGATGAGTTCCCCACTGCTGTAAGATAAAAGTGGCACAAATGTGTGTCATTGATTAACAGTAAGTGCACAATGCTGTTAGGTATTGCTGCCCCTGAACACATACCTGAACAGCAATGGGAATTAAACAGCCCAATGCAGAAGACTGGATTTAAGCAACAAAGCTGGTTTAAAATTACAGTATTCAGATTATTTGAGGTCATACTATAAATCTGTGAGTATATTAACTGGCTCCTGAAAATACTACAGTAAATAACTTCAAGGTTTATACCTGGAATTAGGGGAAAACACAGCAGATTAATTCTTTGGTATTTCTAGGAGGGTAAGAAAATCTCAACCTTATTTGAACTTTGACAATACCTACACGAAAATCCTATATACTCCAATATATTAAAATATATATATATTTTCTCAGTATTCTCACTAGACAAAACAAGGCCTGATACAAACAAATGCCAAACTTTGATTCTTTCTTTAAAATTATGAGGCTAAGACTGAACAAGAAACTTTGAATGGCATACAACCAGGACATGGAATAGTGTATCCCACTTTCTCTGTATTAACACTTTAGATACAGCTCTTTTGAGAAACCACAAATATGATATGTTCTCCCCCTTTCAGAACTGGCTGTTCTGCCAAGTTTGCTCAGGCACACAGACTTGCAGCTCAGCTCAGTGTATTAGTCTCTGTGCCTGTGCTAATCCTTGCTCTCTCTAAGGATCCTTCCTGTGCGCCGGAGAACCTCCACACCGGACTTCAGTCACGCGTTTCTGCCTCCATTGTAACCTCCGATGCAGACGAGCAATGGCTTCCCAATTTAACAGACACACCATAATTCTTCCCTACTTTTGAACTTTTTGTTTGCTAAACAGAAGTCATTCAAGTAAAGCTTGCTGCAACTTGAATGAAATTTAGATCTTGTATCCTATTTATTCCCTTTTTATGGTCAACAATCAACATGCTTTCTGATTGTCTATAAAAGTATTTTGACAAATGTAAGAATAGTCAGAAAAAGGATGTATTTGTCATAAACCTTCCTTTACACTACATAAGAGAGCATAAAAATTGGGTGCACAAGATACTAGTTTTTGCTCTGAATTTCATATTCCTGTATAGTATTAGAATTTATGTTCAAACTGTACTTTGATATCAGACATCTTCTGAAGTGGCATCTGTCACTGTCTCCTGAAGTGACATCTGACACTGAGATGCAACACAACAGCCTAACGTTATCTCAAATGGCTCTGATTTTATGCAGTGATGTATGATCTTGATATTACAATGCAGCACTGAATAATTCCTACCATTGTTTTACATTATGCATGTAATCAAGTTTATATCTGAAAATATTTTAGGTATTTTCAAAGAGCCACAGTTGGCTCATGCAAGCATTTTTGCATGTTTGCACCTTTTTTTATCACGAATGACAAGTGCCCCTAGGACTATTCATAGGAACAGGGAACCAGAGCAGCCCACAGATAGTTAAATGTGGGTAAGGAATCACTTTATAAGACCTTTAAAACGTTTGAGTCTTTTATTATTCAACTACACTTGCATCAAAATCCCACCAAAACAAACCACTTTGATCTACAGCTAAACGCGGGGAGATGTTGCACACACAGGGTACAATCCATAATAATCCATGAATAACAACTCTGGAGAAGACGAAAGTTGACTAAGAAAAGAAGTGGGCACAGAAATCGGCCCCGCAAGCGCGGCCGATCCCGGCAGGCTGAAGCGCTGCCCACAGCAGCACTCGCTGCCGGTACAACACGGAGGCACCGCGCGGTGACACCGCAGGACGCTCAATTCCAGGCCCCGACTCTCGGAGGATTACAGCCCGTCACGGGCTGTACGTGTCCCCTTCCAGAGCCGCGGCACTTGGCTCTTTCCAGCGCCGTGCCATCGGCCCGCCGGCTCCCCGCGCGGCACGGACGGGCCGGCACAGCTCGGGGCGGCCGCGTGGACAGGAGCGAGGCGCGGCCCCCCGAGCCCCGCTACCGGAGCCACGGCGGCTCGGGCGGCCCCCCTGCCCCGCGGGCTCCGTGCCGGCTCCGTGCCCGCTCACACACGCCGGTGGGCAAGGCGGAGGCGCCGCCTGCCCCCAGGCCCGGGCGAGACGGCCCGCGCCCCGCACCCCCACGGCCGGCAGGGACGGGGGAGGTCGGAAGGCAACGCGTCCCCCGGTCTGTAGCTGCCGCCCTGCTGCGGCCGGCGCTCCCCATTCCTCCCGCAGCCGCCACCGAGCCCCCCGCACCTTGGCTCCGCCTGCCGCGGTTCTGCGTCCTCATCCCCATGTTCCCGGCCGGGCCCGACGGGGCGGCGCCGGCCGGGTTCGGCGGCTGCGGCGGTTCGTCCCGAGCCGCGGACGGGCGGGGCGCGGCCCGGCGCCGCTCGGCGTTGCCATGGCGGCGGGCGCGCGGCGGGCGGCGCGGGGCCATGGGCCGGGCCCGCCTGCGCTGCCCCAGCCCGGGCTGGCCGAGGGGAGGCGCCGCGGGGCCTCGGGCCCGAATCCCCCGCCCAGCGCGGGAGGATTTGTCCCCGAACGTGAACGAGCCGTCATTACCTAAGCCTTTTCCTTGTACCTTGACGGGAAGTTGAAGAATAATGAATGCCGGGGAGACATTTACGGCAATTTGCTGATATTTGAGGGAACGAGTGACAAAGCGAGAGCTTTGAGCGTTGCCAGTGCGTTACACTGATGAAATTTATCTCAACGTCTTTGAAAACGAACAGCACCTTAAAAATGAACCACAAAATAACCTTTTGAAAAGCAGCCTTTGATCCCATCACTGATTAATGTGTGCATGCCGATGAGCTGGATTTGAACTTAGTGAAGAAGCAATAGGGTACTTACAGTTTGTGTGACAGGTTGCTATTTTCCCTAATGTGAAATCTCTCAGGGCTTTTGTACTTTTTCTGTGAAGATTTTTCTCACTGACCGGCCAGGGCTACTGCAGTCTGCTCCACAGCCTAACACATCCCAAAATCACATTGTCCTAGATGGAGGGACATTCCTCTTCACTATCTAGAAATGAGTATTAATTATAGGCTAAATACAGTATTTTATATGATTTGCTACACTTTCTTACATGCTAGAAAAATTCATTTGAATGTAGCTCAAAATCATAGCAAAATCAAGGGGATGTTACTTGAAGACAACTTTTCTTCCTTTATTTCTGCCTCAGTCAATGCTCCTACTTGGTCACACAAACATATGTGCTGGATGAAACCAGTACTTTATCTATGCCAGTACTTTATATAGACTCTATCAAATACTTAAAAAAACTTCTCAGTAGTATTCTGACTATTGAATGTTGTGATGTCCTTTTTAATTTTAGATACACCAATTATGTAGTACTCCTTTGATGTAGCCTTAGTTTCTGTGATTCATGTTGTAGCTATCATTTTGGCAGTCTGTTTTCTGTTAAATCATCCTTAAATGTAGTTGGTGTCAAATTTGTCTGGGGGAGGTCAGGAAGGGAATATATACCTTGGAATCTCATCGGTCCTCCATCTTCTGGTGGTCCTCTGTCTTCCTGACTTCTTTTTATATAAAAGCATCAGTTGCCGTGGTATTTCAACTACTGTCAGCCATAAGGTCACAAACACCTTACCTTCTTGTCAAATGAAAATAATTTAATAGCATTTTGTCATTTTCCTTTATGTCTCTTGGATTTGAGGTCAATGTCTTGGAAAATATCTGCCAGGAAAAATCTACAAAACCAAAAAACCACAATCCAAGAGTTTGTGTGTGGGTTTTGGTTGGTTGGTTGGTTTTGTTGGGGGTTTTTTTTTGGTGGTTTTGTTTGTTTGTTTGGTTTTGTTTTGTTTATTTTTGTCATTTTTTTCTCTAAAGCAGATTGTGTGTGAAATTAGAGATTTGGGAAAAGGGCTTCAGGAATTTACTTACCATTGTTCTTGTGTTTCAGGGTCTCTGGTTTATACTTTGATACAATTCAGATTGTTAAATCTATAGATTTTAAATGTAGAGATAGTCTTTAAACAGTTTCCATTTCAGATACCTGAAGATACTGGAGAGAATGAAAGTAAGTGTATAAAATTCTCACCTCTGTGTGGTTGGCCATACTACTCTCTACTACAGAGATCATGTCACAGAAAAAACTTGTCTCTGCTTTTTCAAAAACAAACAAAACCAAAAAACCAAACCCAAAAAACCCCAAACCTGCTTATAGTTACTTTTCTATACTTTTTAAGGAATTTTTTTGTTTGTTTCTTTTTTTGAATTCTGAATATCAGTTTCCCAAACTCAGTTTATAGTACTGAACATGCAGTATTAGGCTGTTCTGTACAAGCCCATATGACAGATTTCTCATAATCTCTTCCTTATTGTTCTTATGCTTTTCCACCACATAGATAATTAAAACACATAAATGTAAGTAGGCATTTTTAGAAATATTTCCCTGGTTTCTAGGCAACGCTGAGGGAATGTAGAGATTCCCGGTTGTTCCTTTTCAGTCAGCAGTCACAGCATCATAGAGATGTCCTGTCTCTGAAATTTTTGAACACCAGTGGCAACACATACCAAAGCTTTATGTATTTCTAATTGGTCTCACTTATGGGCCTGAGGTGGCTTTTGGCCCCCTTTGGTCTGTGAGAGTATATATATTTTGAGTGTTATTAAAAAGTAACACAATTTTATAATGGTGTGCACATTAAATCCCATAGCATACATTAAACTAAAAAAAAAAAAAAAAATCTGTTCTGGATTTTGATCCACTCAAAAAAGTACAGAAATAAGTTACACAGATCACTGCAGAGATTTTACCATTGTTGAAGAATAACATGTCAAAACCTGTAAGATTTGTCCTTTCCCAATCTGAAAACAGGAAACATGGCAATCACTTTTGTTGTCTGTCAGCAGCAGGCATTTTCCCTTTACCTTAGAATGCATTACAACAGAACATGGTTTTAAAATGTGCCTTAACTGGGAGGAACGAAAAGCACCAGGAATATGAGAGTCACATTTGCAAGTGTAGGTGGGCATCTGTCCCCACCCTGGCATGGACTTAGGGAACAACCGCCTCCTTTTCTATTACTTCTGCCCTTTGTATCGTCAAGTGTAGACACCTAACTTACAGTTCATATATTCAGCAACAAACCAACACAGAGAGAAATATGTCCAAAAAAAAAAAAAAAAAAAAAAAAAAAGAAATACCCCATAAGATGTCCACTTTCTTTTGCATGTTTAGCCCAGACAAGTTTCCATTCCTCTGAAAAAGATGGTGTGTCTGGCAGGACCTCAAATGGTTACCTGCTCACTTGGGACAGAGATCTGTTCATAATGTCACAACTTTCCTTCGGTAGGATTTGGCTTTCTTGGAAAAATAGTTTGTGTGTACCCTGGAAAATTAATCTGCAGTTTTTTGGAGAGTCCTCCTCTTTCAAGCCATTTGTTTTCTTTTATGCTTGCTTTTCCTTACAGTAGTCAAGTGAGCATACGTATGTTGGCAGGAAACAGCCCAACAACTAAATGTGCACACTCTATTCACAGAGTATTCTAGAACAGTCCTAAATTCATCACAATATGTACTTGAACATGGAAATAAATCTCCTGGGTTTACTTGAGCATTTATTTGGCATAAGTGCCCTATCTCAGTGCAGATTGTCACCTGCCTGTGGCTCTGTGTGTCAGTGTTCCAAATCCCTCCTTGCAGCTCTCAGAGGGCTGTCACTGAGTTGCAGCAATTCCCACCTGGCACATTCAGCCCATCGACCTTGCAGTCTGTTTTCCTACAACTATGTGGAAATAAAAACATTTACCTGAAAGATTAGAGGACATGGTACCTTCTAAATGCATTTAAACAGACTGGCTGAGCAGTTTTCTTTTGCTACCTACTTAGGAAATTTTTGTATTGAAACAACTGAAGTAGCTTTCAGACAGCTGGTGTGAGGGGAAAAATAGATTTAATAGCTATTGAAATGTTTATTTGTTTGGGATTTTTTTTAAAGGATTACTTTTCCAGGAGGAATGGTACGATCTTTTCTGCCTTGTGTTTGCTCCATGTTCTTTGATCATATGGCTCTTCAAGTTATTTAAAATCATGTGCAGTCTTGAAATATCATTGCAGCTTTCTAAATGATGGAGAGTTATGTGTTTTGGCAGGGCTGCAGACTCCTTCACTTTCTTCATGGCAATGCATTTAGTTGTTCTGTTCTTGTCTTTATGGAAGCAGTAGTCATAGATTGTTGTAAAGCTAGGGCTCCAGTGGGAAAGATGATGCAAAAAAAAAACTTCAGAGGAGATGATCCGTATGATAAAAACTATAGTTTTTAATATCTTGTGATTTAGAATGCAATAAGGGAGCTAGCCTAAAATAAGAGGGCAACTATAGGAATATATAATAATATAAAGTTTCTATGAACGCAGTATTAAACTTCCATAAAATTTATCAGCTTAGAATGAAAAGTCTCCCCTGCAGCATGTGTAGAATAACTGCTACAAAAACCCCTTCAGGAAGCTGCTGTGCAGATGTAGACTATATAACTATTCTTTCTCCTTAGATCTATACAGTTTTATAATGCATCTATACTGTCATACAAGTCTATTTTTAGATGTGTCAAGGAAGAAACCTGTATAAATTATATGAGATGTTATTCTCAGCTGTAATGTAATATCTAGTAGCTGGGGTGACTCAAGATCTGCTTATATCTGTATATCTTAAGAATTTCTCCTTATATTGTGTCATTTTCTGTTTATCTGCTGTTCCCATGCAAGTTTGCAGATGGAAGGCTTCTCAGTGAGAAACTGTCCTTTCGTAGGGCTGACTGCTGACGGCTGTTCTTTTCTCATTACTTTAATTGAACTATTAAGTATTAAAGAATGTAGACTGGTATAACTAATGAAATATATTGGAATTTTAAAGGTAAAAAAGCCCATGTAAATGTGATAACTCTGTTGTCTAGATCATAGGAAATTCTTTATTGTCTGTTTTACCTACTGTGATACATAGAAATGCTTACTCATACTAATTAATGAGAGACAGAATGATTTTTTTTTTTAATATTCCATGAAGATCAGAAACTTATGACCCAGATTGGACATATATTCAGTACATTCAGCGAAGCTATTCCTGTTTAGGCTGAATGGATCATCTATGTCTACCTAGCCCATGTCAGGCAGACAGAAGAATGTCATTGTGGCATTTTGTGTAGTCCCTCCACTTTCTACACAGCTACTACAGCATACTCAGGCTTACCTGGCAACATATTAATCCATGCACATGCTTGAATAAATGGGATCCTCTGTGCTAAAGACAGTTCTTCCAGCTTTGTCAAGGTCAAGAAGAGAAATTCTCAAGGGTATCTTTAGAATTTTCTACAAAATGAGGCACACATATACTATGATTTTCCAAAGCCCTTTAATACATTTTCAATATCTGCATGAACATTAAAAAGTTTTACTAAAAATGGACTTAAATTCCCTCTCAGAAGAGTGTGGGGGTGTTATTTATCCTGAAAAAGGTACTGTAATGTTTAGACATTAACTTCATAAAAGCCTGTGTGTTTATAGAAACTGGAAGATGAAGGAAACAGGTTGAGAAAATAGCTGGCATGCAAAGTTTCATCACTAATGGCAATTTTGGTCATATTAACCACTTCTAATTATGTGTGAAAGAAAGCAATAGCCAAGAAAATGGCCAGAATCAAAATGGAGTGTGTGGAGTTTAACTATTGCAATGAAATACTTTGAGTAATTTTTCTGTGGAATAATTTTATTAATAGTTAGGAAAAAATCTTTGGAAGAATTACTATAAGTACTTTCTGTTATATTCTTTAGGACTTCCTTTCATCTAAAAGTTATGTTCCAAGGAAAATGTCTACTACACACTAAACTTATATGTTTTTACTGACATCATAAAATTTCAGGAATATCCAATGTTCCAGTTTAGACAGAACCTGAAATTTACGGGTTTAAAATTTGATATACGCCCTTTTTTGCCCCCTCTGTCCATTAACATGTTAAATGTATCAGAAAAGAAAGAAGCTTCAGTTTGATGGATGTTTCACAGGCCCAAGGGCCAGGATGCTTCAAGGTCTATTTATAACTTTGTCAGTGACATGTGTGACCTTGTGTTCAGCAATTTGGGTGTCTCAGTAGGTTGCAGTCTGAATCACCTTAATTCATAGTTGGTAGTAAAAATGGAAGCATTTAGAGTTAGTGCATAGGAACAGAAATTACATCTATCCTTTGAATAATAAATATCAGAACTACAGATTACATTGCATGGATGAGACCTATACATGGAATAATATTTATGCCTAAGGTAGTGTCACAGAAGCTAGTAGGGCCTGTGATTTTTAATATTAAACATCATTTAACATATCCAGAGTTTAACATATCCACTCTGTAGTGGAGTCTAGCAGTTCCACATAAGACTATGAGAAGTTGAATTTAGTCTGAGTAAGCAAATCAGTTATACAATATAGAAAGAAAGAAAAACACAATTAGGATGGAAAGTCTTATGTGTTATAATGGTTTATTTAATAAAAGACAACATTATCATGTAAATATCTTCCATAAGCTGTTTAATCTTTGTCTTAAAAGTTGCATGTATTTCTTCTTGCAGCCCTCTTTAGAAGTTTGCTCAAAAATTCAGTTCCATAGAGGAATACTAAACCTTTATATTCCTGATCAGTGCATATGCAGTTATTGTTGTGTATTAGTCTTAGGTGGAATTAGTCTCACGCTCTTCTGTTCACTTTTCAGAAGTTAGCATTCCCATTCCCCCAGTTCATGTTTTCCTTCATATGTTCTAGTAAGATCTGTGCTAGAAATTTCAACCTAGTTGATATAAATTTTATTTTCTAAGGCTTTCCATGCTCATTTAATATTCCTATGTGTCGCAGCGCATTTGGGGGGAACCCCCTGGGGTGTCCCTGGAGGGCCCCCCTAAGCTATGGATTCACTGGTAGCAGTGGGCAGTCAAGGAGACTCCCCACGGCTTCTGAGGGTGCTCATGAGATGAGGGATTGGGGGCCCTACCCCCGGGAGCAGCATGGTTTCTGAGGGGGGGAGGAAGGGGGAGTGAGGGGGGAAAGGGGAGGGGAGAGAGGGGCCGAGAGAGCTCCGGCCACGAGAGCCGGCTCAGAGAGAGCGAGCGCCCCGTCCCCGGGACACTTAACAGGGAGATTCAAAGTGGGCGCGGAACAGCATTTGGGCCAGTGGGATTACAGACACATGATACCTCAGGGGAGGAGCACAGGCTTGGAATAAACCATACATTTTTGAGGGCTGAGACAGAGCATACCATTTGACTAAAATATAACACCACACCTATGTCTCATTCTTCCTGTGTCATCTGCTTTCCATAACAACAGTTCTTCTTTCTCTTCCAAGGCATGCCTCTACACTTGGTGCTGCTAATACCAATTGTTTTCTAATTTGTTCCACACAAATCTGCAGTATTAGTAATTACTCTTCAATACTGGCAATACCTTCCAGTTTCTGTCATTCCCACATCCTGTTATTTGCACAACTAGCTATTTTAGAGAATGTACTATGACAGTATCAAAAGTTTTTCAGGATTGTTTTTCTAGGATCATCACTAATAACTTCAATCCTTGTAGTTTACCTATCAAGAAAACATGTTTTGTCTCCCTTTTAGCTAAGTGCATCTAAAATCCCCTCAGGTTCTATTTGATTAATAAACCTATTGGGTTTTATTGCATTTACTGATTATTTCTGCAAGTCCTTTGTTTTTGCTTTCTTTGAAACATATCCTTGAGGAGTGCTGAGGTCAAACCAACAGGCCTCTCCCTACCTGGATAATTTTCCTCCTTTCTAAACTATACTGTGTTCAGAGCTTTCCAGCTATGTAGTATCCCCTTGAGCTTGGTTGTTTTGTTTGGGCAAGCCACGTTTCTCTCCCAGGTTTTCTCTTTTCAGTTTGTTCAAAACTATGGAAGGATGTCTGGAGAATCTTCATTGTGTTATGAAACTTCATAATGCTATGTCTGATAGATAAGGACATAGCCCTTCATCTGTGAAGGGCTCAAACACCGGACAACCATAAGGCAACAGACTCTTCAGTAAGTATCCAGTGAATTATACATTAATACCATGGATTAGAAAATATTAGGAGGTTCTTTCTACCTCAGTGAAAGTCATGGGAAAAGAATTTCTGTTCACTTTACTGCAGGTGTACTAATTTCATTCTAAACTATGTGTTCTAATCAAATCTCATAAGAAAAGGGGTTTAAGAGATAGCAATTTAAGACACAAGTTGCTTGACTGATTAAAGCTTAATGCAAGTTTTAAGTAGCCCTAGTTATTCTTGGTCTTAGTGACATTAGCAATTTTTGAGGTGGAATAAAATGTCTGACAAGGAAGATAACATATTAAAAAAAGCACTCAATATCAAAATAAAATGGAATTGAATGCAAGGTTCCTTGTAAGACTTTAGAGCCTATTAAAAATGTTTGATTTAAAATTAAAGTTAAAATAAAGTAAGAGTTTTCTTGGGCGGGGGGGGGGGAGTGGGCAATGCTGGTAATTTTCATTTGAATATTTGACTGGCCATTTCTGTTGAATTCCAGAAGATTTTGAAGAATACATTACGGGTAACTAACTCATGTTTTCTGTGTTATGACTGCTGCAGTGTTACTGATTTGAAAACTCATTTGTCATATAATAAAATGTATAGCTGTATTGGCTTACTCTTGTCAGTTCCCATGGCAG
Organism: Vidua chalybeata; assembly: GCF_026979565.1. Taxonomy (NCBI): domain Eukaryota; kingdom Metazoa; phylum Chordata; class Aves; order Passeriformes; family Viduidae; genus Vidua; species Vidua chalybeata. The sequence goes on from NC_071535.1 coordinate 17,730,180, forward strand.
CCTCTCCAGCTCTAAAGATGGTATCAGCTGGCAGACTGTTATGTATCCAATGGTTGCAACAGCTGGATTTCCTCCTACCACTATGTGTTTGTTTTAATTACATCATCCCTAAAGCCAAAACTGAAATATTACTCATTTTGGAAAACTTTATGACAAAGAGCTACAATCTTAGAGAATATTCATGCACAAAGTCCTGGTCCCTGTATCTCAAAATCTGTTGGTTTGTGTTTATTGCATAACCAAAAAAAAAAAACAAAAAACAAAAAACAAACCCACTTGTTTAAATATCCATCCCAAGTCAGTGAAGCAGAATGATGTTCTATGTGCCATGAATATGCTACAACTCTGAAAATGAAAAAAATATGTTTAAAAGACAAATACTAAATATCGCCTCATTTGTTTTAGAGCTTTAGTCACAACTTAAGTGATTACTGCTTTCAGTGTTTCTGACAATTTCCTACAAGAAATGGGCAAGCAATAGGTTTCCAGCATTTCTGTAGTTTACCTTGAGTGAATGCCTTTACCCAGTTATGAGAGAAGCAATATTATGTTTAAAAGCACTGAGCATAGTGCAAAAAAAGTTTGATTTCTAATTAGATGAAGTTGAAATAGGTATTTAATACCTGTGTTTAATTCAGTTTTGACCACTGCTTCTCAAGATGATGAAATGAAAATCAAAAACACAAAGAGCATTATGGGAGTCAGAAAAAGGATGCTGAGGCATGAGGTTAAATTGACAGGTATAAATTTCTGTTCTTACACAAAACAAAAAATTGAAGAGCCTTTGTGATTTATTCCTTTTGGACTGTTAAATCAAGAATGAGATATTTATTATAATTAAAAGATGATGCTATACTGCCAGAAAGTGATATGAAGTTGCCAGCATGTATAATTTATAGAGATTTGTGGTAATTGAGGGAGAGAGTGGTTTTATGCAAAGATTTAGTATTGTCTAAATTGCTGGAATAATAGGTATAATATTATCAAGCAAAATGATAATTACAGTTTTGTGTATGTCTTGGGTTTTATACTATTTCTTTAACAATAGTGTTTCTCAGTATACCAGTCTGGGTTTCTAGGTCATAAAATTACCCCTTTTTTCTGATTAAGTGGTTGTGTTTTGTAAAACCTCATTTTCACTTTTCACTGTACTGAGAATTCACATGAAATTAGATGAGGTGCTAGACCATTCCATATAGCAATTACATAATCTGTAAATGGCTATAATAATATTTATTCTAAAGGGTTTTCATTATTCACTTTAGCTAGTGGACTGTTTTCAGATACTGAGCTGGAAGATGCTAAAGAAAATAAAGTTAGTTGCATTATTTTTCTACTTGAAATAGTGTATACAGGCACTGGCAATGACAAATTATTGATCTATCTAACAAGGACCTGTAATAGCAAAATTCTATGCCTCTTTATATATTTAGCAGCATCTAATGTTAGTTGAGTCCAATTTATTCAAATAGTTTTACAGCCACAGCTTCTCTGAGTTCCAATTCAGCATTCAGAAAACTTGTGCCATAAATATACACCTGTGCACTGCTTCTGAACTCATTGACAATGGAGTCCATCATTACAACTTTATGTATATAGAGAATTATGATGGTGACAGAGCCTTCATTCCATCACCTTTCTTTAATCAAAATGCTGGCCAATAGAATACTATACTAAATTCTTTCCTTCTTTATTTCCACCAGCATGGTTACAGTACTGATATATCAGGTGATGTGTGCTTAAGAGATCTGCAAGATATTTAGATGCCTGCCTAACTGTCATTGACTCAGAGCTGCTTGCCTAAATACCTTTGGGAACTTGTGTAACTGTTTCTTTGAGATAATGAAAAAAGAAGGGGAAAAAAATATCCAGAGTGCTTTCAGACTGCTCATCAGAGTTGTACGTGCCTTTTGCAATACAAGCAATTTTGATCTGACTGTTCAATAATGTTAAGTCTCTGGGAGCTAGATATTGCCTAGATCACATTGGTTTATATAGTAAAAAGGCAGATTATAATTACTAAGTGTGAGCTTTATAGAGAAATACAATGTAAAGATGTAAAAATAGATATTGTTCCCTTCAAGCAGAAGATCTCAAGGCTTTTCTATGCATTACATATAGAAGTAACTGCAGCTGGTTTAGAGTTGTATGGGTGCATTCCTGAATTACTCCATAAAAGGCTTGAAGGAAGTGTTCATTCAAAATGTAAATGTATAAAGGAGGCTGCTTGCAGATGACCTGCAAATGTTAGCTTAGGAAATTAATATACATTACATTTTCCCATTCTTCAACATGAAGATATATTATCTTCAAAGATATATTATAGTTTTCAAATCACATAAACTCTTTTTTGCCTTTATATTACTAGAATACAAATGATCCAGAACATTATTATAATTATATACAGTGACATATTTCTTTAGATGGGTAGCTGAATGAAATGCATGTCACCTCTTGGTCTGTAGGCTGTAGCAGATCTGCTGACTGTGAGAAGTCACTGCCTATGGGTTGATTCACAGTGAGGTTCTCACTTTGCTGAGAATATGCCATGTGTGAATAACACCACATTCTCTTGCCATGTTGCATCTAAACTGTAGTAATTCCACTACATCTTCTCCCACAAAATACTATGAAAGAGTTAATGAAATGGAGAATGGTAGTTGTTCTAGAAGGTGACATTATGTATTAGGATGAATCTAATCTTTTTAGTGCTCTCTTTTTGCCAAATCCACTAGATTCCCCTCATGGATTTGTACTGGGGGTTTTCTGGTTGGTTGGTTGGTTGGTTGGTTGGTTTTGGGATTTTTTTTTTTGTGACTATAGATGCATGTGTATGCACAATTTGTGTAGAAACTCAAATTGGGATGCACCCACTGTTAGACTATGCATCTTCAGAAATGCAGAAATAGCTTTTTACTTGTGAGTATATTTAGACAGTCATGAGCTGATTTCATGATTGTTATACTGCCTGACACACTGTTCCTAGTATTAATATTGATGGTTTCTAACTTACACTCAGAACACAGCCCTCACTCTTCCTACAACAGAATAATAATTTGTTGATTTGATTTTGCTTGAAATATCATCCTGTTTCAAAGTAATTTTCCCCTGAGACCTCCTGCACTGAAGGTGGCAATGGTGTGCAGATAAAGGGACACAGGCAAATCCCAGTGTTAACCTTCTGAACAATGGCTAAACTAGTGACTGCAAAAGTTCTACATCTGGCTGAAAAAATGCATCTCCTGGACTAAAAGGTTGAGGAAAAATGTGGGGCAGTGTTGGGAGTGAAACTCAATAGAAAGTCTCATCTCATTCCTTATGCCACAACTCCAATCTCAATTCCATTGCTTTCACATTTTGAGAACTGCTTCTTACTACTTGAGCCACGTGAGAAATATGTTACTGAATTTAGAAAGTAGTAAAGCTCTTCTGAGTACTGTAAAAGTGATGAGGATTAATGCAACAGTTGTAGTCAGCCCTTCAAATGCTCAGGATAGCTTCTTTCTTCCCTTGCTGTTGAGAGTAGAAAAGAAATATACACAACTGAAATATACACAACTTTCAGCACAACTGAAAGCGATAGGAAGACTGGTCACAGTGAATGGTGTTTGTGCAGAGTGTTCCTTCCTACTTCAACTGTTCTATAGCTGCATTAATCCTCACATTTAATAGGCTGCTGATATGATATATTGCATTGCAAAACACTGAAAGGAACAGCTGCCGTTAGTGGAATAGTTGATTCTAAGAAATGTGGAAGTTTTCAGTCAAAATGGGTTGTAAGACAATGCTTCTGAGACCAACACTAATGTCTTTGGTGTGGATGGCCCCTGATACTGCCCCACTGGCTGATGAGGCCACTGACAGGTCTGTGGGAGGTAAGGTCAGAGTGCAAGATAATCGTTCTTCCATGTAGCTGCATTTGTTCTACTGAGTAACAAGCTGCTGAGTATCAAGCAAATATGCAGGCTAGGCAGCAACACATAAAATAATCTGAACTCTTGCCCAAGATCTCTGTGTCTTCTAAGTGCAAAGCTTTGTAGGTTTATTTCTTATATCTGAAGGCTTTAAACAAAGGAACGTTAGGGCAACAAGCATATACATAAAACGGTGGTGGGGTTGGCTCTATTTTCTTTTCCTTTCTACTCAAGCAGTGCAGTTTTGCACCTTGCATATGAAGGTCTGGTTTAATATATTTCTTCCACTCATTTATCCCTCATTCTGTATTCAAGTTAGGGAGTCTGTCCCACCTATTTATCCTTACCCTTCTCACATCAAAGCCATTTATTCTTTGAGCTTTCATTTGCATTTCAAGTGTTGGGGTTTTCCTGTTCCCTTCTGACCTCACCACTAACATGGTTGCCCATACTTCTGTCACTATGCTCCTGATATTGACTCGTCTTTCGTCTGCTGCCTCTCATTTTCCCTTTCTGGATATTTTGTGTGCTACTCTTCCTCCGTGCCTGCTGCTGCGTTCTTTCACAAAGTGACAGTGCCACTGCACTGGCACTGCATTGCCTTGGCAGGCGGGACTCTCACTGCATTGCCTTGGCAGGCGGGACTCTCCCACGGGGCGTGGACGCTCAAGCCCAGCGGGGCTCACAGCCCTGTTTCCCCTCCCCAGCCAGACCCGGGCGCTCCCAGCCCCGGCGCCGTGGGACCCGTGGATGACGGACGGCCGGGGTGGCAGAGGCTGTCCCTGTCCATGGTTCTGAAAGCTGGCTAGGCTGGCTCCTGCCGCCTGCCACCGCCCTTCCTTTCGTAGCTCTGCTACTGGCGTTAATGGCAAAGAAATTGAGGGATCTTCCAAAACTAACTCCCAAATTTCCTGCTCAATATGGAGGAAAGTTATCAACTGGCTAAGATAGAGTTTCATGTATCTATCAAGTAAGAAATCTTGGGAAGAGAATAGTACTGCTTAAAATGAACTTGGTGGCTTGTTCTTATTAATCAGGCTTGTTATTTTTGTCAGATATCAGCCTTTGATCTTATGAGGATTCTTCAGGGACATAATGGAAAAAACTGAGAGCCAGATTGTAATTCTCTCATGAGTATGATGCAGGAGTAATTGAACTGAAGTCAAATTAAACTAATGTGAAACAGATGTAAGTGGGTTCAGACAGACTCAGTACTCTGCAGCTTTAGTTAATATTTTCTTACAAGGCAAAAAAAAACCCCTCCAATATACTAATACACTAATAATGTGCGTGTACTTTTTCAAATAGAAGAAAAAAGTGAGGGAACTACTACACTATAGTCCCTGCTGGCCATACAAAGGGACTGATATAAAAGGTGTCTGAAAGCTGGAGTCTGGCTAATGAGGAATGGGTACCAGAAAAGAGCCAAGAATGGTGAAGATGATTACAAACTGTGAACCAAGTACCCTCTGTCCTCTTTTGGCACTTAGATGATTGATGTGTTAGGATGTGAGAAGCAGAATCATAGTGTATTCTGTTTAGTGTCACTAGCCAAAGGAACTGCAGACAGGCTGTGGTACCATCCCAGTACAGTTTATTGCTGATGTGTAGTTTCCTCAGGCAGATTCACTGTTTTCACTGAAACCATTTCTGCCAATGAGTAAATTTTCTGTTCTGAGGATTAATCCATGAAATAAGGAAAACATGGCTCTGCATGATGTAACTTAAAAAGTGATAAGAAACTCCATGCAATAAAAGACAATAAAAATAACACATTGCCTTTCCTTGCATAGTCGTGATTCTTAGTTAACTCTCTGATTCCTAATGACACTAAACATTCTGAAAACTATTTGAACAAGAAGTTTTCAGGTTATCCTAAAGAGGAGGCTTTAAATGTTCTCCTTGACAGAAACCTTCCTGGAAAATAAAGAAATTATAAAAGGATTCTGCATTGGATCATGTCCAAGTTAATACTACTGCAGAATGGGTCAATAGAATATAAAGAATAGGATGCAATTCACCTGAGTTGCTCTCTTGGTCTCAGTGTAAATAACAGCATTCCTGTGGCAATAAAGTGAATGAAGAATAATCTTCACAATTAGAAATACCAGATTTCAAACAACTATATAGTTAACCATAAACTGAATAGTTATATACTCAAATGAGTGCATTGTTAGTGATGACACAAAGACTGTCTAGACTTCCATCTAGCCCTATCTCATTTCTTCAGAGCATCTAAGAAATGGAACACACAAGCTACAGATTGTTTCTATCTGTTATCAAGGATCAAGTCATTTTTCCATTCCTGCTCACTAGATTTAAGTAACTGTAAGAGGTATTTATTAATCTGTTTTTCTATGGCTTTCTTTGAAGTACATCAAATTCACTTCCAAATCACTCATGCCATATTACTAATGAACAGTAAAAGGGCACTTAGCATTTTATTCTTTTTTTCAATGAGATGGCTTGTAATAAAAGGCCTTTTTTCTTGTGTGTTGTGACTGTCACAGTCCCTGTCCTGTAAGGCACTGATTTTCAACTGTCTTCAGCTCTGAGAACATTAAGTCTGAACAATAAACCCTGAATGAGAAGTAAGAACTTCCTGAAAATTCTTATCCAGGTACTAAAATCGGTTTCTTTTTCTTGGTGATCTTTCATTTAAACATTAAACATTACTGAATCCACTTAGCTTATAAAAGTTGACAGAGTAACAGCTTGAAACACTATAGCTTCAAGGCACCAGTTCTCCCTGTCATAAGAATATGACATCACTGAGGGGTGAAAGGCCTTTTATTTGCATAAGATAATAGTTATGTTTCTATGCAGCAGCTGTGCTGTCAGTGAAAGATGCCAAATTTATCTCTGGAGTAACCCCATTGATTTTAAATGAGTTACTTCAGGAATAAATCGGTCCAGTCAATAAAATTAAAGATTTGAGGCATTGAAATAATTGAGCAAGTTTTCCATGATCATAATATGGTTAAAAAAATTTGCAAAACAATTATATGATGTCATGCATTTATGTACCTGATAGACCACAACTGATTTGCCACAAGGTTTTTCAGTCATATAGCTAGAGCAAGTATGTAGAGCTTACAGACATTTTTTGGGAATATGGGAACATTAAGGGAATACAAGAAACATGAATATGACATTGTGTCATTATTATCTATTTAGTTTTACAGTAAGTCAGACAATTGTAAGATGTCTCTATCATGTCATTTTCATGACAATTCCTCTTCTTTAGCCAGTAACAATCAGGATGTGTTTCTGGTACTAAACCTGAAGAATTCACCTCCAGACTATAGACTCTTGCATGTCTTAGCAGGAATTTAATGATGTCAGCTTATCAGTGGACTGCTTCAGTTTGGTTATCTTAGGTGAGTTCTCAGTGAACAGGTGTCTTGTGGCAGAATACACACTTCATCAGTTAACTGCTGATAGTTATGGCAGAGGGACAGGGTAGTGCTTGGGTTAGGGTGACACAGTTGAGTAAAATTTGTCAATTTGTCTTTATGTTAGGTTTTCCCTGGTAATATACGAGGAAGATGCCAGTAAGCTGGAAACTTTTGCATGCTGGGGAAAAGTTATTTACACGCATATATATATATATTATACATGTGTGTATATAAAGAAATGAATTACTCTTTATTGATACATATTTGATAACTGGTCTTGTTGGGGGTTCAGAAAGCTTCTGAAGCCTTTTAGGTTACTGTAACCATCATTCAAGCAATTACACAGCACAGTTAGCAAAGCCTATCCTCACTTTTATTCCCACTCAGTTTGCAGAAGTAATATCAACAGAAATCCCGAAGTATGTTCAGAATGCATCGTGGTTTGCTTGCAAAGGAAATACCTTCTGCTACTGATGTCATCATTGCAATCATCTCAAATTCAAGTCTGACTGAGCAGGCTCATTATCATTCTCACCATGTCCTCCCTTAGAGCAGCCTCTCCCTCCTCCTCCTGTACAGCACAAAGCAAGAGCCACAGGGGTGCACAGATTAGGGGAAAGAGAGACTCCTAGCACCTCCCCCGAGAAAACTTGCTGCATTACTTCCATCTGGTTTCTTCAAACTACATGCTGCTTTACAGGACCTTGCACACCACCCCTAAATGAAAGTGTGGATTCCCCAGTACTGATTTCCTCTTCCTGTTTAGGGTTGAACAAAGACTAGGAAAAAGTTTCACAATGTGGATGTGAAAAGAGTGTGCCAATCTTCACAGTAAGAGTTTCCTGAGGACAGTCACACATTTTGGACTGCTTTGGGTTTGGTTTTTTTTTTTTTTCTTCACCAGGGCAGATTTCTCCTTTTTGGTCTTACAAGGTTAGCTCAGAGCTAACCTCCAGCAACAGATAGAAAAGAAAAACAGAAAAAGGGCAGTTCAGAAAAAAAAGTACAGGGAAAAAAGCAGGGCACAAATTATCACAGGCACCAGGTTTAGATCCCAACCACATTTCCTGACAATTTGAAAGATCTATGGACCTCTGGACTGATTCTGGTATGGGCCTCTGACCATGATATATGAGGATTTGTGGATCTGTCCACTAAACCATCCCCCGTAGATGATCCCCTTCACACACAGAGTTGATTTCCACTGTGGAAGAGAATAGGCAGGACAGGGTTAACCTCGCACAGTTTTCCTTCAGGCCCCCAGAGGGGCTGGGGTTTTGTTTTCCTGGCTAAGGGAGGGGAGCTGGGGCATGTATTGTAAGTGGAACTGGAGACCTTTCTGGTGTTACTAGCCTGTTTTGGGTTTGAGGAAAAGCCTGGAGAATGAGGAAGAGGAGGGAGAATGCAGATCTGGAAAGAAGCAAGTGCCTGGTAATTGCACAAGTGTCCTCGTTTCCCCGAATGCCCCTGACAGCTTAGGGCAGTTTCGAGGGGCCTCCAGCCTCCTGCCCCCTCCCTGCAGCTTGGCCACATCTCACAGCCCCGCTGTGCCAGGCGTTGCCGCGACGCAAAGTGTCTGTCCCTGTCCACAGTACGGATCGGGGACAGAAAGGGGTGCCGGGGTCCCCCGGCTTTGGGGGTACCCGGTCGGTCCTGGTCCCCAGAGCCTGCGGGGGCTCGGACGATCCCCTGCCCTTCCCCTCCCCCTGCGCTGCAGAGCCTCTGGATGCTGCCGTACTCCTGCCATGTGCTGCCGCCGCCGCTACTGCTGCTCGTAGCTTATTCGAGCGTGTCTCCGGCTGCAAACTCCGCCAAACAAGGCTGCATTCCCCTCCCGGGAAGGATACCTCGTGAGTACCAGCCGGAGCCTGCCCCCTCCCTAGGCACCCGCCACTGCCTCTTACAAAGGGACTCGCAGGCTCTCCCCACCCCCTTTTTATGCCAGTGCAGAGAGGGGCTCTGTGAATTCCCTCCAAAGCTATAGGGTGGCTCCCTCCTCCTCCTTCTCTTCTTCCTGCTCCGCTCTCCTGGGCGAGCCAGGCTGCTGCTGCATTGAGCCGGGGTGGTCCCCAGCCTCGCCCCAGCCATGCTGCTGCGCCTCACGCCCCATGGCTGACTTTTGCTACCCCTCTAGTGCCCGGGGCTGAACTGAGGTGCGCTCATTTTTGGGGGATGGCTGAGGCTAGGGAGCTTGTGCACGTGTGGGAGGTGTCTCTGGGGGCGTGGGGGGCTGGACGACTCCCCGATCCTTGCAAGCCTGCGTTCTCTCCAGCCCGGGTCCCCCTCGGGTGGGCGCAGCAGAGGGGCCGCGCTGCGGCGGGGACCCCGCCACCCTGACATCTGCAGGTGGACGGGGCAAAACAGCTGCGGGAGCCTCCCCAGGAGCCAGCAGCACCCTGGACCCGCTGCCTACCTCAGTCTGCTCCGTTCCTGCTCCTCCAGATTCTCTTCTGTCCTCAGTCCATCCCTTATACCCCTCTCTGTGCTGGGGTGCCTGCCAACCCCTCCACTCCACTCCCCTGCCCGCCCCTCCCCACCTTCTTCGATTTATTTGTGTATTTCTTTCCTTGGCAACCACCAGTTTCCCTCTGTCAAACAGCGCAGGCTCCCTATAATTTGAAATTAATTTGACTGCAGCATCAGACAGGAAGGTTGGGAATTTATTTAATTCTTTTTACTCCCTTTGCAAAAAGGAAGCAATGAAATTTCCAATTGAGACTCCAAGAAAGCAGGTGAACTGGGATCCTCAAGGTTGGTGATTCTCTATTACTATCATTACTACTGTAATAACAATTATTATTATTCCTTGTGTCTATTGACTCGTAGGAGACTATGTGACTCCAAATGGGAGGAGGCGTTGGATGTTTGCTTGCCATGAGCACTGCTCAGTCTTTCTTGCTCAATCCTATAGCAGTGCATTAGAAAATGCCACTGAGATACGGGGTTGGGCGGCTGCATGGCTAAAACCACTTCTAGGTGTAAGTTTTACAGTTTTGTATTTGATATCTCTCTTGCCTCCCCCTCTCTCTTTTTCTTGAGTATTTTCAAGAAAAACTTGGCTGGCATGGCAGTGATCTCTGGCTCACAGCATTGTTTGTTTTATCAGTGGCTCCTTTGTTGTTTCTAGTGATCATTGTCTCTGCTAAATGGGTGGTACAGCAGTGGACACAGATGTGAGTGCTTGTTCAGGGCTCCTTGATGGCACATGTTTGTTGGCAGGAGCAGAATGCCGCAGCAATATCACCTTTAATGTGGACAGACCTTTAGTCTGGATGGTATTAAATGACACATTAAAGGAGGGAGCCCAAAGGGACCTTTACACTCTTTACTGTGTCCTATTAACAGCTGATCAGCCCAAGTGGATAGTTTGATTAACTACATAGGTACATTTGGACTCAATCTTAGGGAATGTGTTTGTGTGATGGTGGAATGAGATTTACACCAGTGCAGTGGTTTTCAATAAGATGATCCAAGTAGTATTTAAAAATAAACCATAGTCAAATACTCTCCTTGCCTGACATGGGGAGGAGGTTCATCTGCATCCTACAGAAGTGACTGAAAAAACTCTATTGGTAATTTGTACACTGGTGTGTCATATTTCTGTGCATTGGTACAGGAGCAGAAAAACCTGAAGCCATTGCTCAGGTTTGCAGCAGAAGTGCTGGCAGCCACTTGCTGTATAGCAGTGGTTGCAGGAATTATGAAGTGATAACACGGGCTTTGATTATTCCTCTTTATTCCACAGGTTTGGTTTTAGTGGTCAATTTGCCTGTCATCCTCCATACCCTCACATTTACAAAATGAAACATTAGAAACATTAGTTTCTCATGTTATAGAAGGAATACAGCAGAACAATCTGCTGTACACACAATTCAGGTTTAGTTTAAGCCTTAGTCCATCTTCAATTAGGTGAAGGCTGAAATCGAAACATCAGCCTCCTCTGCCCTCATCTTCCTAATGAACACACGGATGGTAGGGCTAACAGAGATTTGATTATTTAAATGACAGTATATTCCTTATCTTAAGGTCTAAACTCTGTGGTGAAAACTTGGTCTACCCAGGTGCTTTTCTAAATGTGTGTTTGCTGCAGCTTAATTTAAATCCATTTTATGAATTGCAAAATGTCTTTTAATACAAAAATCTCTCTGCTTTTTTTTTCTCTGACAAGGCACATAGGAGGATGTATGGATGGCATTCATTCTGTGTGCAGCTCCTTTGCTTGGCAATCAGCTTTAAAGCATATGGATCCAACAGGTGGTTGGCCACAATTTACTGATGTGATAAAACCACAGAGTACTGTAGCAGTTAAAAGACCCCAAACCCAGCAGGTTTCCTCTCTGCCTGATAAAAACTTCACAATCCTACCAGTTATTTCCCCTCAGTGTATTGACTTTGTTAGATAGACAGAAAGGATGCTGATGTATTGCCAAGAACAAAGCAAAAAAAGTTATTTTCTAATTCTCCAAGAGATTCAGAAAATAGATAAAATTTGGTGTAATGGAAAAAAGGCAATTTTGGCATGGAAAAGCTGTCAAAGTCCCAATTCTTTAACCAACAGAGGAACAGTGCACTGACATTGTACTCACATAGTTCCACTAAAGAATTATGTGTGTAGAAGACAAAGTAGATCAGAGTTCTGTTATTTTTGAAACAAAAATATATTTATGTAGATATAAATGTAAGCAATGATCTATGTGAAATAACTAAAATCTCTAAAATGAATTTGATTTACAATCACATATATAGTCTCTATATATAGTTCTCTGCACGTACAAGAATGATGTTATGTTTTGCATCCTATGTGACATCTCTGGAATGAAGAGCTGAAGTATCTTTTCTCAGATACAACAATCAACGTGTAGAAAGTTGGTGGTGAAGGGATGCAAAGAGTCCTAAGTTAGACACAGCTCATGTCCAGTTAGCATTCACACTCTAATTACCAGGCTCATTTCAGAGGGTGTTTTATGACTGTGCACTGTTCTAGTTGTCAGCCAGAGAACATGCAGTTTCCATACTTTTGTCTAGTAGGAATTGTGATAACTTGGGCTAACAGTATTTGGAATGGATCAACTGATGCTCCTGGCAAGCAAGCTAGCAGCCCAAGGACATAAGTGAGAGCTGTGGCATCTCAAAGACTGTTTAGACTTGATTATTCCAGGCAATATTTTCTAGAAAATATACACATTTCTAAAGGTTGGGAATCTTTTTTTGGAGATATGGCTGTCTTGGAATTGATGATATTGCTCGTTTGAACCCAGGTCAGAATAATAGTAATTGAAATGAATTAATGCTCAACTCCATAATGCTGACTAAACTATAAATATTTACACAGATAAATAGATTAGGAGCTGCTGGTGACTCTCTTCTGGCATAGAACTGGTATTCTCAGTTTGCATCAGCAAAGATCAATATACCATAGAAAGACTTTGTGGAGAGAAGGTGTTTAAAAGAAAATAATTGACATGAAGAATGGTCTGACAGACAGGTGATGGGAGACTGATTTCCTAGCCATTAAACTGGTCCAAGCAGGGCTTGGAGAAGAAACTGTGATTTTACCATGTTGTGTATTATCTTCATGTGTCTTGGGCATAAAGTATATCTCTGTGTTACATGTAAATGTGGAGTGTATTTTCTAGATAAACCAAATATTTCATAAATCTTGAAGTGTTAAGTCTGAATTCCTACAGTGAAGTTCCCATACTACATCAGGCAAACAAACTATATGAACCCCTTAAGAAACAGATCAAACTAAATCACAAAAGTCATTGGAACTTGGCCTTGCAATCCAATGTGAAATATATCCTAGAATTTGATATATGTTGATTAAAACCCATGCAATTTATATTCAGTGGATGAATAGGGTAGGTAAGAAATTACTAAAAAAAAACCCAAGCAGATACTTCAAGAATGTTTTAGGGAGCACTGGACATATTGAGTAGGAGTAAAGGATATCACAGTACCTGGCCTTACATTTTAAAAAACAAGCTTGCACAATTCCACTGTGTTACTGGTGGAATCAGCATATATGTACTTAATCAGAAAACATTTGATCTGCCATCTCTTATTGTCGCTTCTCACATTTGGTGTACATTTCTAGGATATAATATTGGATTTTTAGCAGCATATGAAGACTTCAATTCTCATAATTTTTGTTCATATCTCTCCTTTCTTGCAGTCCTCCTGCTGTTTGTTACACCCACCTGTTTTCTGTGCTTGAATTAGCTCATAACATCTTTGCACATATAGTTTTATATAGTACCTAAAACAGAGTGTGTCCCTTATCCTGTCTGAGACATCTGGACATTCCAGCAATATCAACCTTTTTCCTGAAAATTATCTGCTTAAAATTGATGTTTCTTTGTAGGGGAAAAAAATAGATGAGACAGTTTCAAATATGCTTAGAAATTATCCCCAAGTGTGACTGTCTTTTAGGGTGAGTGTGAGATGTCTTTTTCAAGGGAAGGATGTCTTGTGATGCTCGTAGCAGGGAGCAAATGGAATCCAGTCTTGTTTGTTCCTTTGTGCCTGCAGTTTCTGCTGTCATTGTAGTGATATGGATTGTCAGAGCCTTTTGGATATCCAGCTCAATGTTTACCTCAACACTAAAGTTTTGGAACTCTGAAGTTTGCATTCAAGTTCTTGCATCCTTTCACAAATGCACTGTTTGCAGTTTGAAACTCTAAAATCACGTATTTATTACCATATTTACATTTAGCATGGGATTTAATGGTCTGTGGGAAATTCAAGCTGTGGTTGAGAATCTGGAGTTCCTCTCCAAATTTCCTACTGACTAACTGTTTAACCTTCAGGAAGCCACTTACCCTTTCTTGTCTTCCCTTTTTCCTAGACTGGAAAACAGGAATATTAATACTTCCCTAATGCACATGGGTGTTGTGAAATATAATTAACTTGTTTAGAGCAATCTAAAATCTGCTATTGAAAGAAGAGCTTAGGCATTGCAATTAAATGCTAAAACAATTAGGAGGGAGCAAAACAGCCTGTCATCATATACAGATCACATCAATTAAGAAATAAGGTTGTCTCTGCATTTTGCAACTAGAGGAAACTAGTATAATTTATGCTTCTTTACAGACACTGAAGTCAATTGGGTTTCCCATTAGAAGTATCTGAACACCTTTGATATTCCCCAGCTGCTGCTTTAGAGAAGCTCAAATCTTCCATAGGTCCTTTGTCACTGGCCTTGGGATTTCTCAGACCTGAGGGACCTCAGGCAGCATTGGACACCTTGTATGGGACAATGAGCTGAGTCTCAAATGCCTTCATGCAGGTATCAGGAATGGACCATCCCTTAATGACTATTTGAAAAATCTTCAACATCTGTACTCAGTACAAATTAAACTGATGCTGCTGGTGAATTTTTACAAATTGCTGCAGTACCTCCTTTCTTTGTTCTTTTGTTTGAAGAGACCAATGCAGAAGGTAAACTTGATTAGAAAGGCATAGATGAGTAGAATAAAGATGTTGTTTCTGTCCTCTGTTTTCAAGGAGATATGTAAAAAGGAGTAGAATGCAACTGTGAGTTAGACAATATCTTTCTGCACTAGCAAGTTGGTTGTTACTAGCTCAGTAGATGAAAACTGTTCTGGGAAGATGTAATGTGTGAAAAAGTAGGTCTGATCCCTGCCAGTGACCCATGGTCAGAGGCTACTGACCTTGTGCTAATTGTGCCACAAAGTCATATTGGCTACTTACCCACCCATCTGATAGACTGAGACTCTGCTGTGCCTAGTAAGTATGGATTGTAGAACACTGCAGGGACTTTATTTAAATGAGATATCTGAAGGAGGATATAAACTGGACAAACAGGAGGATGCTCCTGGAAGCACATGGTGTAGGCACAATAGTGCCAAATACAGTAAAGTGGAAAATTTGAAGAGTTTGGAAAACAAATAGAAGAGAATGAAGAAATCAGAACTTTACTGAAGACTATGTGGAACCTGCAAAGAAGACAGATGAATACTGTGGGTGCCAGTGTGGTAAAAGATAGAAAGATACAATTGATTTAGGAGGAGAGAAAGAAAGACAGCGGACAGCTGTTAGTTTTGTCATTTTTGTCTTTAGGGTGCCCTGGTAATGGTAAAATGAAGGATTCAGAAAAGTAAAATTAGTAGTAAGAAAGTGGCAGAGCAAAAGACTTGACAGTAGCTTTCTTAGAGTAGTGAAGGAAGACTGAACTCTAGTCAAGGTAAGAAATATGGAGGCTAGGGTATCATTAAGATGTCATCTGTAGTATAGGAGAAGGGAATGAAAAAATCCAAGGCAATAGGAAGCTGTAAGTCTAAGATAGGAAGAGCAATAGAATTGTCACCAGTGGGAGAGGTTAGGACAGGATTATGATTTCAGTGAAGAATACCAATGCTCTTTTTTGCTGTGTATGTACAAGAGTAATCTGTTAATGGCTTTTGGACAGAAATGTCCCTTGGGCAACTCTTGAAAAAACTGATGCTACCTGAAGTGATGGAGTTTGCTCTTGGGATGAAGATATATGATACCAGTTGTAATTGGGCAGGTTTTGGTTCAGCTTTTGGCATTTATGTGGATTTATGTAGCTAGTGTGTGGACTATATCAGCTTCAGACAGAAGAGTGCATATAGATGGCGATACAGTTTAATTCTTATCCTCTTTATTTAATCCAGAGCTAGGACTTTTACCACCCACTTCAGTGTGAGCAAAATGCAATTTTTCATTTTTAAAGAACTGTGTTGTTGCCGCAGGTTACTAAGTTAAGAGTAAGAGAATGCCTGGAATTACTGGGAAAACAGAGGCCCTAGATTTTGTGCTCTAGATAGGGTAAGCACCTGGAGTGAAATGGGAAGGGAAAAATGAGCAGTTTGACATAAGAAAGGGATAAGCAACATACCAGTATTCAAGGTAGATTATTAAAGACCTCAGTGTGATGCAAGTGCCTAACCTTTATTTTATAATAACCTCAGTGTAATAGCAAAGGCCAAAGCAGAGAATATGAATGCTGAACAGTTTTTCTGTTTTTATATAGAAGTTTTATGTAAAAGAAGTGACATTC
Organism: Vidua chalybeata; assembly: GCF_026979565.1. Taxonomy (NCBI): domain Eukaryota; kingdom Metazoa; phylum Chordata; class Aves; order Passeriformes; family Viduidae; genus Vidua; species Vidua chalybeata. The sequence goes on from NC_071535.1 coordinate 17,746,535, forward strand.
GGCAAAAGGCTAAATAATACCTTTTAAAATACCTTTTTCATAGGAATATCTCTGGTCTTTGTTTTCTGTAGGAGTTAAAAACATCCTGGGACCTGGCCTTTGTCAAACAGAAGCTGCTTATATCCCAATTCCCGAGACATTGGTTATACTTCTGTTTTTTGTCTATAATGTAATGGGAAACATGCTCTAAGATCAACCTGCTGACTTTCATAAATTATGTGCCATACAGTTCTCACTGGTTACCTCAATGAGATAAAATAACAGGTGAGAATAGCATATATCCTACACCCTTGTACTTCAAGGTGGTAGTACCAATCCTTTTTAGTCCATGGATCACTATTATTCTCCAAACATACTTTCTGGGCTGCTTTTCTCTCAATCAAATATCAACTCAGAGTATTTAAACAAAAATACACTTCAAAATTGAACTATGTATCTCTTACCATGTTAATGAGTCACAGTATTTAGGGACTGTTTCCTCGGTTTGGGAATGCTGAAACCAAGAATTCAGATTTCATCTTTTTCTTTAATTGCTAATCAATCCATATGCTATTACAAATCTTACTGTTGGCAAAATGTCTCAAGTACATGTGTTAATATGTGCTATCCAGTTGTCCTAAAATATGATGAGCATAGGAGAACAATGGTGCAATTTTGAGGTTAGGGTAGAAATATCAGTGTGGGTATATCATGGTGTTGGAAGTTAAAATGAAAGCTAGTAGGGTGATAGAATCTGTTATTGAAACCTATATGAGGGAATAAAAATGTGGAAGAGAATGCACAAGCCTGGCTTAATTTTATTTTTCTGCTTTTAAAATGGAAAGGGAACATCCTGCTAAAAGCTGTTGTTGTGACAAGAGGTGTGAGATACAGCATATATGAAGGGGCTTGAAACATGCTGCGCTTAGGATCTGGAGTCCTGAATAGGAGTAGTAATCAGTTGCAAAATCTGGGTGTGGTTCAATTTCTTTTTTGAAATCCAGACATACTTAGTTCTAGCATTTTGTGAGAGTTTGCTATTTGAAATTTGAAATTTTATTTGCTATTTGAAATTTTAGAAGATATTTGAAAAGAAATAAAGACCTAACAAAGAGAGACAAAATAAGTTGCTTCAGGAAATATGGATTGTGGAGTGCCACTGTTCCAGCTGCTACAATAGATTACAAAAGAGTGGGTACAAAGTGTGACAGGGTCAGATCTGCTGGCAGAAGTGCAGAAAATACAGAATGAGCAGAGTGTACCTGTGGTAAGGCTGAAAATGCTGTGAAAAGAAAATAAATGTGTGGACATAAAGATGAGTTTGTCTACCTTCAACTAGAATTCCCTGTTTTCAAGCACATGGTGTTATTTCTGACTTTTAAAAGTAAGCATATATCATAGTTCATATTTTAAAAATACCTGAAATATCTTTGTGTTCTCTATTGGTGCCTCAGGTATGTATCAAGGTCTTCTTCTGTGACCCAAACTAAATCACATTATAAATAATCTCATGGACATACTACAAAATATTTTTATCTCATGAATTAAGTATTTATCTTAGATGATGATCTGTTTATTTGACTAATCTTTCATTGGAGAAACATGTTTAATGTTTCTTCCATTTGTTCCTCCATTTTGTCCTCAAATGGATGCATTTCATAGATCTTTAAATTGCGTCAGTTCTTTTTCTGGTAATCTGTGTATTATGCAAGACTGTGTGATACTTTTTTTTTGCTGAAGACAATAGACTGTTTTGCTAGCAGAGGATGACAAAAGACAACACCCTAAAAAATCTTAGAAAGCAATACAAGTTATTATGGTATCACTGCCCTACAGGATCATCACAGTGCCTTAAGCACCAGGCTTTGAGTACCTAGGTTTGTTAGAGCCATATGTTCATATCTCAGCAGGACTGACTCATCTTTTCTTCCCTAGGAGGAAAAAAACAACATGCCACTGACTTTACTGGATGAGGATTTTGGATTTTGGCACTTGAAACTTGTGCCACTGAGTTTTTGAAGATTCAGTGGTATGTTGTTGAAGGGTGTTTGAATTATTTCTTACTTGATACTGCAATATAATAATATTAGCGTGATTTGAAAACAGAAAATGCATACTAACAGCTTGCCCAGGGCCTTTAACCTCTCAAATTTCAGCTTTTCATCTTAGAGAAACAAAAGACAGTCACTAGCTACTGTGTGTGAAAGACCTCATTGATGAAAGAATTATGAAAGAAATGGTACTGCAGAAGGTCCCAGCTGAAATGCAGGAAGCAGCAGGAACATCTCAAAGATGTTCTTCTAGGTTAACCCAGATCTATCACTGATTACTTAAATGTTAACATTGCTAACTTTGGATTGCACAAGAAAGGCCTGGGCAGAGAGGCCTTGAGTAGCAGCAATCATGACAACTGCAGAAACAAACTCAGTCACCTCTTCATGATCCTACAGCCTAATTTGTCTTCATAGGAAAGAGTCTGTTTATTGGGTTACAGTGACATACTGACATGTAACTTTGTGACCTGAATTTCTCATTGCTACCAGACTTTTATTTTTGTTGTTGATTCAGTTTTATAAAAATAAGCATCTGCTGACATTTAAGGGGCTTTAAGGTAGCTGATTTATTTGTATAGGCCTGGTATATGTGATAATAAACCTAAGGGAGACTTCTGCCCTTCTGGAGAACATCTTAAGGCCAGTTCAGTTATCTCATAACCTCTCACTTGGTAGTGGTATGGGCAACTGAATTATATAATTTGAGTGTGACTTAGTTGGAGAATAAAACAGATAAATATAAGTAGGTATCTGAAATTCTAGGGTATTCTAAGTTTCTGAGGATGTGCTATGGTTAAGGGAACTATAGGCAAATACGGTTATTGGAGTCAGGAGAATTTTCAGTTAATGTCTGGTTTGGGATCAGCTGATTCTCTCGAGGGTGCACTGGTTGATTTGACCACATCTGTATTGACAGATGAATGGGATGTACTCCAAGTTACAGCCAAGTAAAGAAATGAGACAAGGGTTGTTTCTGCTGACTTACACACTGAAAGTGTAGAAGAAAAAATTGTGTATTATAAAGAATTTAGAATAAGAGGATATAAAAATGCTTATGATGAATAAATGTGTTTCAAACAGCAACTTTTTCTTCCTTGTGAAAAGTATTTTCTGCACAGATTAGTTTTGTCCTACCTGTCTTATATGTATTCTTCATCCTGTTCCAGAATAGGTTTTTAAAGTATTGGGAAGCTTTCATTCAGTTTGACTAAGAGTATTAATGTGTATAAGAACTTAAGACCATGAAAGAGATTGGATCCTCAGGTTATGCAAATAGTATAGCTTCAGTGAGCTGAAAACCAGCCCAAGCAATGTGCTTCTTACAAGATTTCTGACCATTGCCACATGGAAAGATCCACTTTTATTGCTGTTGCACAGAAAATTTGAGAAATTATCACTTAATTAAAATGCTAATGAGACTTGCTTGAATTCAAAGTATTTTTCTATAGATCCTAATCAGTAGTTAGACTGATTTGTTGTCTCTGCCACTTAATTGTTTTACCACTATATTTCTTTTAATAAGAAAGTCCTTCCCTTTCTACACAGGCCTTCTTATGCTAAATTCCAAGACTTAGGTTTCCTTGACTATTTGGTCTGGCCATGAGACCCTTGGCTGAATTTCTTTCCTGAATCTGTGAGATAGAATATATGGAAGATCCCAGGAAAATCCCTGACCCTAGATCATCCTGTGAGTACTTTGAAGAGGAACACACTGAAAACCTGTGGTGGGAGATTCAGACTCTTCATAAATGTTGCTGGAATCCTGGGACACTTCCTATTGAGGAAAACTAAACAACTTGTTTCATACAAAGCACATAATGATGTAATGAAAATTTTTGGTTTAGTATGTAAAAAGAAGATTATGGATAAATAGCAGCATCACTATTCAATCTGTCTGTTGTTCACTGAAGGGTGAAATCTGCACAGAGCCAGAGAGCAGCTGTTTATTCCTTGGTGCTTGTGCCATACTGACAAAGTATCAGTTTTTCTATATGTTACCTAATGAGGAAAAACGATGGTGTGGTCATTTCTTTTGACAGGAACTCTTTTTCATAAAGTCATCTCTACACCTCAAGATCTTGAGCCAAAAGCACTTGCTTCCTATTTGGCAGAGCAGAGACCTGCATGAACTAGATCTCTCAATTTTAGCAGGAGCAAGAATTACCAATCTATTACTAGGGAAACAGGTTTTAGCATCATCTATTGGTTTTAGTCTTATTTCAGGAAGAGAAAGGTGAGAATTTTTCATGGGTTTCTCTGTATTCAGTTTCTCTATAAATAGCCTCATAAAGCTGATAACAGCTCTGCTGCCAATGAGTGTGTTGGAACAAACACAGTCACCAATCTTGAAGCAGGAGGGTTCCATATTTGGGACTTGCCCCTGTCAATCACTTGTAATCTCCCCTCAGTACTTCCTGCTCCTTACTGTAATGCTCTTGTGCTCAATTTTTCATTCTCCTGAAGTTCATTGATGAGCCCTGTCACACATGAACATGGGCTCAGGTGTTGGGGGCTATGGGAAGGGTAGTGCCAAGAAGAGAAACTGAACAGGGAGTTAGGGGTGTGCTACCTCCCATGCTGCCAGCGGGGTTGGAAAGAAGTGAGAGACAAGAGCAGATGGATGGATTTGGAGGAGGGCAGGGTAGAAGAGAGGTCAGGAGAGAGAGAAGGCAAAAGCAAGGGAAACAAAATCCAAACTGCCCTCCAACAGTGAGTGTACAATCTCACTCCAGCACAAGACAAACCTCTATCAAGTATTCGTCTGGACTTGGCAGCTCTGTAAGTAGTGCTACAAATGGTGTCAGCAGCAGCGCATCTTCCTGTGAATGCCAGTTAGCTAGGAACCCCCCTGAGGACTGCTGTCCTGAAGCCAAACTAGAAAAAAACCCTGATGCTTTCAGCTATTCCTGGAGCTCATGTCCTGCCTTAGCACATCCATTCTTTTGACCAGTGAGCTGTCACGTATGCATTAGAATAGCGCAGTGCCTGGGAGAGGGAGGAGGGAGGGGAAAAGTATCCCAGCATCCCATGACCACGACTTTTGCAGAGATTTTTTTATTGTCAGTGGATAAGTTCTGGCAGATACCTGCTCAAGCCAGCCTTGGGCTTGCTGTTCTTTCCCTGACATTTGCATAGCCTCAGTAGCAGGAGCTCCAAGGCTGCATTTTCAGGAGACTAACTCGTGGGCAGTCCATTTGAAGTTCACGAGCATGCTCAGACTTCAGCTATGACAGGGGAGAGGCTGGTTCAGAATCTGGAAGTTCTTGTAAATAATCACCTAGAGCAGCTTACACGTGGTTATAATATTTTTCCTTTAAACCAACAAAAGAAAGAATCTGGTTTATGGCTGTCTATTAATTTTGTAACAGATAGAATGGCATTCTCTAATGTATAGTGGAAAAGAGCATGTCCCATAAAGGACTTGAAAATTTGCTAATACATTGATGAAAAGTCATTGTACCTTCTTGATGCACATATGAAAAAGAGCTTGTTTAATCAACTTTTGAAATGACTCTTGAATTTAATTAATTTGCTAAGTTCTCTGTGGCAGTGTTTACATGAGGCAAACTGTGCACACATACAGTGTTGTTTCTTCTCAGTATCACAGGGGCTTATCTATTATTTGTGAAATGCTATGAGATTTGGCACAACTGCTACAAAAAGGAATGTTGAGGTGTGATTGACTATCTTACATTGAAGGGGAGGAAAAGGATTTCAAGAGCATTTTCCTGTTAGGAGTTGAGGCTAGATTGTCAAGATGAATGATTTTTCTTTTTAATTTATCTTTAACATTTCATTAGGGTTTTTTTTTTTTGTTTTGTTTTGTTTTTGCTTTTGGTTTTTTTTTTTTTTTTTTTTTTACAGATTCAGGATGTTGAATACAAAAACATTAGTCTGTTTTTCTCTGTTGCCCTTCACTGGTAGCTTTTCTTCTTGGATTCACAGGGAGATGCAGGACATGAATAACACTGACAGTTTCTGGCAGGTGATTTTATGCCCTCTTCTTAGATACTTCCAATAAAGGACATTTCAATATATTGATGGCTGTTTGCATGCTTAGTTCTCCTTGTAGCTAGACTTTTTCCTAATATATATTCCCCTACTTCCTTGGTACAGATTAATCAGTTATTTCAAGTGCTGTTCTTAAGAGATCTAGGAAAGAATTCATCACTCCCTTTAGTTACTCAGTGTCTTATTTTCATTTGAAAATTTTAATTTTTACCTATAATCTAAACAGCATGTTCATTTATATTAAGCAAATACTTTGGAAGCTGCAATGGAAATTGATGTCGGATGTTAAAAAGATGATTGCATTGACTATTAATAAGGACATATACAAAAACTAGTTTAGGAACAAACTTACTGGTGTACTGAGATTTTCTGGGGTTTATGTGGTTAAGGGCACTTAGATTTTAGCCCTTCAGACTTTTTATTTTCCTAGGCCACCACTGTGAGTTTTTCCTTTCCCTGCTTTGAAAGCTCCTGTGAGATGCTTGAACTGCCATTCTTCTGTGCTTTAAAACATTCACAAACATTCACTGTCTTTCAGAAATAGAATAGGTCTGAAAATGGTATTCAGACCCTCCTCTCTACACTTTCTTGACTAAAATGAAATCTGCTGATACATACATTTTTCTATCTCTTTAGGGACAGTAGGTTCAGAATTACTAAATTATAGAATAGCAGAGTTTTACAACAGCCTCACAAAGCAGAGGCACATGGTATAGCTCAGGGGAATGATAATTGCATAGACTTTTTAATCTTTTGCATACTTGTTAAACTGATTACAACTGGATTAATAAGTAACCCAACCTGTCAGGTTTACCCAGCATCTAATTTCAAGCCATTTAACATCTACAAGAAGACCAAGGTTTTCTTATACTTTTTTGGGATTGTCAGAGGCATCACGTTATATTGGTACTTCATTGGTTACGTATGCATGCACTTCCTGCCAGCATGAAATATTTAATCAATTTGACATTTAGCTTCATGTGAAAATGTATGCTGCTGGCATCCATTTTTCTTAGCTGTGTGTAGAAAGTGAGTGAAATAAAATGCTTGTTTGAGAAGGGAAAACTAGAATGAAAGCTATAAAAAGTGAAAATATCAAACCCACTCAAGACAAATGAATGTTTTTGTTCCAAATTGACCCAGCTCCAGTAGAGAATGACAAAAATGCATTATTGTTGGAAGGATATTTGCTCCCTCTGTAGCTAACTCCTGTTCATCATTGTACTTTAAATCCTGATCTATACATTGATATTCTTAGTGCTTGGACTTACGGCTTTTTCACGAAATCCATATGCAAGTAACTGGTGGGACTCAGAGAAAAAGCTTTGGTGAACAATACAGTCTGAGTTGTGCCCTCATCTTTATTGCACTTGTGCAAACTCTCCGTGGTGGGTTGACCTTGGCTGGCTACCAGATGCCCACCCAGCCACTCTCACTTCTCCTCCTCAACAAGAGAGGGGGAGAAGATAAGACTGGAAAAGTCTGTGGGTTGAGATAAAGCCAGGGAGACCAGTTAGAGATTGCCATCACAGGCAAATGAGACTTGACTTGGGGAAAATTTATTTGCTTTATAGTTAATTAAAATAGATTTGGGTGGTAAGAAATAAAGACAAAGCTTAAAATAGCTTCCCCTGCTTCCCCTACTTTTTCCTAGAAACTTTATTGCTTCATTCCTGATTCTTCTTCATCCTCTCCACCTCACATGGTGCAGAGGGGATAGTGAGTGGGGGTTTTTGGCAGGTCTAGCTCCTCTAAACTGCATCTTTCTCCTTAAACTTTTTCCTTGCTCCTGCATGAGACCATACCATGGGGCTGCAGTCCTTTAGGATAAACCTCTTCCAGCATGGTCTCTCCACAGGGAGCAGCACTTCAGGAAATATCAACCTGCCCTGGACTGGGATCCTCCACATACTGCAGTGTGAATATCTGTACTGGTGTGATCCTCTCCATGAGCTCCAGGGAAATACCAAATCCATCATGATCTCTTCTGAAACTCACAGGCTGCAGGAAGGTATCTCCTATAGCTCCTGGACTGCCTCTTTCTCCTTCACTGACCTTGGTGTTTTTAGGACTCTCTCACACTTTTTTCCTCATTCTTCAAAGTCTGCACAATATTTTCCTTTTCTAAAGTATGCTTTCACAGAAGTGCTACCAGCTTCGCTGATGGGCTCAGCTAGGTTCTGTTGTGGGTCTGTTGGAATCAGTAGGAACTGTCTGTGTCCAGAAAGAGGCAGCCCCAGGCCTTCCACAGAGACCACCACTGTAGCCACCCTGCTCCCATCACCTTGCCACCTAAGCCAGGTATTTGTTTCTGTCAGGCACTTGCTACACAGGTAAATGGGAGCAGTATGTTCTGGTAGTATGGACAGTGGAAACTGGAGAAGATTCCCTCAAGATTTGTTCTTTGGAAAAAAACTGATTTCAGATAGGAGTGATATTGTCCTTCAGTGGAAGGTAAAATTCATTCTCATTACTTACTGCATAGCTAAGTTCTTGTCTGACACTAAAGAAGCTCTTTGGGAAGAGACAAGAGGTTTAGGTTCTCCTTAGTTCTGATGGTTTACAGTGCCACCAGCACCACCACTATGTGAAGACTCTCATCATTGGAAAGCTCTTTCTAAAGGGATACCTTAACTCTGACCATACTGATTTCTTAATTTCTACCATGTTCTAATTTAGGCTGCTTACATTTTTTTTATTTTTGCCTAAATGGTAGTTTTCTAATGAAAAAGAATGAAAAACATTATAAAACAGTGCCTTTTTGTTTACTCATAACAACTGCGTTCCAGATTAATTAAGTAGCTAGGGTATTCCAAAAGCTATTAATTTGTATGTTTCAATTATAACTGATGCAGCAGAATTACGTAGATTTTTTTGGAAGCTTACTGAGAATCATTATTTTGAGCACTAGATGGGAATATATGACAAATGGTACGGAAATTGCAGAACCCTTTATGTATGACATACTTCCCTAAGCTGCTGCCAGGGATGGCAAAACAATGGCCAGATACAATTCCCTCTGATACATATTGCTGACATTTCTCTCCCCACCAACAGAGACAACTCAGTATTTTTTTATTATTATGAACTTTTACTCTATTTCACTAACATTACCCTATAATAGGAAGAAAACAGTGCTTTTATTCCTTATGCAGATTTGTAACCTAACATACTCCTCCCTTCTCAGCACCCCACTCAAGGAAAGGGGCAATTGAGAGGAATCAATGCTACTTTTCTTCTAACAGCATATCCAATCTATTTTGTTTAATGTGTATTGCCCTTTCAGCCTTTACCTGTCTCTCATACTTCATGTAATGCCTTGCTGCTGATGACTGCATTTGCAGCAGACAGCTGAGATGTTGCTGAAGTCAGCAGCACTAATGCTGCATTAGAGAATCCTCTTCAGGGAAAAGAGTGTTAGATTTAACCCAGGGGGGTGTTGCTGCAGTGAAAAGCTCTATGCTCAGAGCCACTCTGTGTTTTCCTAACAAACAGTATGTCAAGCTTTGCTTTCATGAACAGTAAATGCAATAGTAATAGCTTCTCACTTGAGTGGCAGTTCTCAGCAAAACACTGTAGAAACAGTAGGGTGAAATTCCCCTTGTGTGGCAAGCTTGCCATGACTTCCACTGCTCAATTTCTGTGCCTTGAGGATAGGCAGAAGGACCAGGGCCAAACTGGTGTAAAACATGTCAGCACTGATAACAGTTTTCTTGATCCATGACTCTATGAATTCCATGGTTCATAGAGTCATTATTATTATTCTTTTTATTCTTATTCCTTAATCCAGAAAAAACTGCCACAGGGATACTAGTGTTCTGTTCCAGATGTAATCACAGCCTGTGGGCAGGATTTTCCCCCATTTCTTGATCACAGCTGTAATGTCACCTGTTAATTAGCCTGCATCATGCAAAGATGCTGCACAAACACAAAGGCAGACATGACCATTGTCTACTGGGATTTTTGTTCTAAAAGCCAGACTTTCTAAGCCAGCATCAGTTTTTTGAATGCCCAGTTATAAAAATTCAGCATTCATTGTGCTGGTTAAATGGATGCTCTCTTCAAAATTGGTTAAAAACCACAACAGAAGGTGAATGGGGGATAAGGGGGAATGGAATAACAAGCAAATCAGGTAGTAGAAATTATTTGCCATATTGTCAAAATGCAAAATTTTGATGGTTTAATGATTTTTGGGTAACACATGGACAGAAACTTCAGTGTTTCAATATTTTCACCTGCTTCCTGTTAGACATCCAATTCCCTTCACTGGTAGATCTGCATGCATTTTCTGTTTGTGACATTCTTGAGAAGCTCATATAGGTGACAGCTTAATACACTGATTGCCTCCACTAATTTCTCTAACATACCTCTTACACTTGCTATGACTTCCAGGCACAGCCCTGCTATCCTAACTCCAGCAGCCCTTATCTGAATGAACCTGGGGAGTCTGTGGGAAATATTTGAGATTGGAAGCAAATGCTAGATGCCCACATCCCCCAGGAACTTCTGTTTAGAGATGAGCAAGAGCCTTGGAGTGAAAGATTAATATTTTATCCACTGGTGGGCTGCTCATTTCCCTGCCTTCTATATTGTTCAGTCAGGAAGCCTTTTAATCTTAAATTCAGTGTGTGGCTATTTCAGAGAGGAACTGGGGGAGGAAAAAAAAAAAAACCTATCCAGTTAAATTGAAATGACTTTAAAACAATTATGGTCAGTGAAGTCCCTTCATCCCCCAGTCCTTTATGATCCATTCTCAAGAAGGTGGATCCACCTACTCTTAGTGGTCAGTTCAGGGAAGCTGTAGTGGACTTTGTTAACACCTCATAGGCATTTCTCAGCTTTGATACATGAGAGCTCTATCCTGCAACCTCATACACTTGACAAAAAAATTGTATTTCTATATTAGTCCAGGAAGGAATGCTGGCTTATTAAGTAGTGCTACAGGAAGGATGTAGAAGTGCCAATAACGCAATGTAAGGGTGTTATAAAAGCTGTAGGGAAGACTATTTGCTCCTGAATTTTCTCAGTGAAACTGGACTATATGATGAGATTACAATTCTAACTAAATTTCTAGTTTAATATAGACATAAGAAAGGCTTCATGAGAAATTCTGGATGTTTGACTATGAACATGTCTGAAGAATGCATCATTTCCTTTCTTTAAAGAAACCCCCTGTTGTATTATGAGGATTTTGGGAAAAAAATAGTATGTACCTCTAGACATGCATCAACAAACCTTTTTACTTGAGCTGAAATTATTTTGTTTCCTTCCTTTGGTGGCACCACTAAAATGGGAGATGAAATGTCCAGTTTCATTTTTGATCATCTCATGTTTCAAGCTTAAAGCCTGTTGCTGAGTTTATGAATGTATAAATGCATATGGCCTCTATGTTATAGGTGTCACAATTTCTATTGTGAAAAAATGTAAGACAGGTTTAATAGTGTCTTATTTAGTACCTCATTTTCTTCCACATTCCTGTGTTACACAGGCACACAGCAATGTATGTGCATTTTAATGAGAGAATAATAGACACATCTAATAAAATGCTGCTTTTGCAGGATTCAACATAGAATTGCATAGAGGCCTACTCTGTCTCAGCTATACCAGTCTCTTACCTTCCTTGTCCAATTTCTTGCTCCTGGGGATTGCCAGGCTGCCTTCCTAGAGGAATTATTCCTTTCAGATATTTCCCTGGTGTTTCCCTGTGTCTTCTGTTAGGACTCCCTGGCTCATCTCCCTAAGACTGCAGGTATGGTCAGCACAGTTCAGTCACTGCAAAGAGCCCTTGCTAGCACCCTGTCCCTCCCTCTGTCTATTTTCTTATCTTCTCACATTTGCCAGGGACAAGCCTCATATTGCCCCTCTACCCCCTCACATCTAGTTCAAAGCCTCGCCAGTGAGCCCCACTAGTTCCTGAGCAAAGACTCTCTTCCACCACTGAGAAAGGTGAATCCCATCTGATGCCAGCATACCTGGGGCTGTGTAGAACCATTCCATTGTCAAAACCCCCCAACATTTGATGATGACACCAGCCGTGAAGCCACAGCCTCAGTTTGTCCATTTCTTCCCATGTTGCTGCCTTCAGTTTAACTAGAGAGGAGACAATAGCCCTCCTCTCCCCCCCCAGATTCCCTTACCAAACATGTGAAGGCCCTGAAGTCCTTTTTGATCACCCTTGGACGATGCGCTGCCGTTTCCCCGGCCGCTTCCGCGGCAGAGCAGGCCGGGCAGCAGCGTGAGGCCCCGGCGGGCTGGGAGCGCCCCGGTGATGGCCGTGCCCCGGGCGCCGGGGGCGGCGCGCCCTGCTGCGGGCTAGGCCCGGTCAGCACTCTGGGCCCTCTGCTCTCCGCAGGAGGGAACTGTCTGCAACTTTAGCCACTTAAGCTTTACTCACCTTGATGATGACTGAGAGTTTTGCTTCCTCAATTCCCATCAGTATTAGCAGAAATCTGAGGGATTTAAGCTCCTCACACATCAGTGTGAGCCCTGGCAGTGATATTCACCAATAAAAGAGCAGGTAATGTGGTGATCTGAGATGTGAACAACTGTACAGATCCTAACATTGCAATTTCACTTGTAATATTAATATCTTCAGTTGTTTAATTTTGAAGGTTATCCAAAAAATCAGGAATTTATCTCTCGTTGCTCTCTGGCATCTTTTTTATTGGGATAAGGCCTGTTCTGAAACACCAGAATGTTCCTTTGAGGGTCCCTGTACCTATGAGATTAGCTGTCAACTAATATAATTCATGCATGTGAATGGATATCTATCATTGCTTTCACTGAGGCTGATTAAGTCTTCTTTGATATGATTTAACAAACATATGGATGAGGCTCTGTTTGGGGAAAAGCCTGTTCTGACAGCAGCTTGTTTTGAAAAAACATGAACAAATGAAGTAGGGATTGTTCTGCATTTATTGTAAACATGTCCTCTTCTCTTTTGCTCTATGTTTGTCCTAAACTATGGTCGAAACCATCTCTACAAATGCAAGAATTTATGTAGTCCTTTATTTTTTTTGAGCTATATACCTCTGCACATTGTTCAATTGCCAATGTAGTTCATCCTTTGATTTTAGTAAAACTACTTGTTAAACTTCTGGAATTTTATGTAGCTCTTATTTTCAGAAATGGACTCTCCCAGGGAACTTGTAGAAAAGTAAGCACTACAACACACTACTTTCTCTTTTTCCAGTTGACGACACCATGACTTAAAGGCAAATGGCAGCACTTTTGTGAGAGTACAGGTTCACAGAGACAGTATTCCAATTAGAAATCAGGATTTATGATTTACCACATGCTTAAGTCACTAAGCCCACTGTCATGTGAGATAGCTCCTAGGTGGAGTATCTACAGCGTTCTTCCAATACCTAACTCCTGCTTAAAATCTCTGCAGTATTGACTGTAGTTGTGCCTTGTGCATTGGCTTTGTAAGAATACCATTTCTGTTACACATCAGTTCCTTAATTAGCTGCTTTAGTATAGTCTTCCTGTGAATTTATTTATATAATATAAAATACTTTAGGATCAACAGTTCTACATTCACTTAGGATAGCTATTACTAATAGAAGAAAATGAAAAACTAAGACAGTTCTCTTCTATTTAGAGATAAGCAAGCTGAGCACAGTAATCCACTAAGCTGTTTAAGTGACAAAATATTTATAAGAACGTTTTATGTTCTTTACTGTGAACTTCCCATTTTGTTCTTAAATTAGTACAACACATTTTCCTTAGAAGACAGAATCAAACAGGCCATGATTTTACTGTAAGGCTGTTACTAACACTTCGCCAGAAACATTATTTGAATAAGAAAAACCATTTTTACTAGCAGACAGGAAAAGAAAACTCACTAACGCTGATTTAATTATACCAGCTCTTGACTTCCATCTTCTTGACTTATTTGTGTCATATCAAAGGCAGGCATTGCTTTCCACTGAGAGGCTCACCCAGTCTATACTGGATTATGCCAGGTGTGGTATGAAACAGGTGGATACCTGTTTCAAAAAATTGTAGCATTCTATCATATGAATTCTGCTTTCTTCTTACCGTGTGAGCCTTGGATCCTGATGCTGAGTAATCTGAAGAGTGAAAAATCAGTCCTCAGGCTCGCAGATTTTGTGTTGGTTTACAATATACACCGTAGTTATGGGCTCTAACTAATTCAAATTGTATGAATTTTTGGAATCTGTGGAAGCTATGTTACACTGAGTTACATCAGCTGAGCCACTTTTGTGAGTACTCAAATTTAGTTCAGTAAGGAGATGTTGTGACTCAGGTTTAAGATACTTGCCTATAGAGAAAGGGAAGTTCTAACTGTTTCATACAACCTCAATATTTTATGTTTCTTCTGCATACTTTTCTAGTGTATCCTGCTGAAATTCACTGTATTTATTACAATAATGCTTTCAGGAGATTTAGAGAATAAATATACTGACATCTCACAGAAAGTGTGACTTTTTTCTAACACTGTCACTCTTCTTCCTATTGTCACATAAAAGTTCTTAATAGTCACATGAAGTATATCTGGAGGTAAGAGAAAATATCCTTTTAAGTTTGATATCACCCCATCCTGGTTAATAAGTGTTGGGAATCATAAGGATCTTTTGATGTCAAACTGAACGGCTGTGCCACAGGCTGTTGCAAAACAAACAAAAAAGAAATCAACCACAATACCAGATATTTGTTATCTGAAATCTCTAAATCATATATAAAATGAAATATTAGCTGTAAGTGTAAAGCAGCTATAGATTTCTGTAGTTTATTGATTATCAAGTTAGCTGGAAGATCTGTCCTCCATGCAGTGCTTCAGAGTTGTATTGCTTGTGGGAAAACATGACTGTAGTAAATGCTTGAGTTCTGAAATTATTCAGCATCATAAAATGGTTTCTGTTGGGAAAGAGTCGTGGCCCACTTCAGAATCAAGGTATAATCATGTTGTATGTTTAAATTTTAGAGAATGGGGTTACAATGGCACTCTGATGGGATGTTGTAAATCTTTCTGCTTTAATTTCTAAGTGAAGCAGCACAGACATTGTGAATAAGTTCAGAGCATGCGCCTAAAGTAGCTGTATTTTAACTGTAATCTGATTTAGGTCTGATATGCAAAAAATTAATCTGGTTTCAAAGAAATTACAGGCCAGTGGCCTCTACCATGGTAAGATCACACAGGAATTTGGTTTAAAATGTATCCAGCATCTTCAAATCCTACATGTAGTACCATTATATCAGTGGATGCTGAAGAACCTGGCTTCTTGCCACTGGTAACACTAGCAACAGAGAGCGGGGAAGTGTGATGTTGGAACACCTGAAGCATTTGGAGGTGACCCAGCTTTGATTTACATGACTTGGTAGCTTGACACAGTGGTCGGGCTATTAAGTCCAGCTGGATGTCAGGATTGTTAGCTCTGATGTACTGTAAAGGTCATCTGGGCTATACAGTGTAGCAGTCCCCAGGTGAGAGGTCCACAGTTGTGTGTGGCATGTAACTTTGACCTCAGACATCTCATATACTCTGGCTGACACGTGATTTATGCTAAACTTTGTGAGGCTTCCAGACTTTAAGGACATTTTCATGTGATGGTTTTGTGAATCCAGGTAAATAGTATGGGCCAGTTTATGTTAGTGAGCCAAATAGCACTGTGGTTTGCAAAGCATTTTCTGTTTCTGTTAATACCAGATCAGGTAGTGATCAGTGTTCATTAGCAGTTCCATTTCTTAGCACTATTATACTATTAGCATTATGATTTAAGGACGTAAATCATTGCCAGGGTCCTTCACCAAACACCACCATGTATAATTTATGTGCTAGCTGGTCAGAATTTTCATGTTCATTTTGCATAAATGGTTTTCTGCATATTTCTGAACTTTCTGCACATGTAACTGGCCTGTCCAGTTCTAGAGGTAATGGGCAAAGCAAACCCTTTAGGTGTCCATTGTGTATGGATGGACAAAGAAGACATAGAACTTTCCAGATGAGAAGAACCATATCTATGTGAAGAACATGATTTATGTAAAAGTCTTGAAAATGTTATTTAAGATTTTTTTTTTTTTATGTAAATTGAGGTCATACCCTAGGAGATTTGATTTTGAATGAGGTTGTTTGCTTTGTGTTTCAGTGGCTGTTCCCTCACCAGTGCCAGCTTGTGAGCCTGAACCCAAAACTAACGGGCACTACCCATCTCCACAATTCTCTGTTTCCTCCCGAGCCACTGTTGTTGCTGCCATGGAAGCCCCTTCTCAAGGCCGGCAGAAAGTCATGGATTGGAGAGCAGTGGTGGCCATCTTTATCGTGGTGGTAGTTTACCTGGTGGCGGGAGGACTTGTCTTCCGTGCTCTGGAGCAGCCCTTTGAAAGCAGGCAGAAGAACACAATCGCGTCAGAGAAGGCTGACTTTCTTCGGGAGCACGTTTGTGTCACCGAGCTAGAGCTGGAGACACTGATTCAGGTAGGCCGTGTGAAAAAGATGGTACTTCTTGGAAGTTAGGAGAAACTTCCAAGTTGGAAGTTAGGAGAAACAGCTCAGTGGTTTTATTGACCAGCTGAGCTGGTGGGGAATGAAATTGTTCACAGAGGCCTTGGAATGGGCAGTGTGAAGAGCAGGCTCTTTCCCAGTCATTTTAAGGTCTGAGAAGCAGAAACTATGTTTCCAAAATGATAGAATAGATAGAATGATAGAATAAGCTTGGGTTGGAAGGGACCCATCAGGATCATTAAGTCCAACTCCTGACCCCATGCAGGACATCCTGAGTCACACTATGTGCCTGAGAGCATTATCTAAATGCTTCTTGGACTCTGTCAGGCTTGGGGCTGTGACCACTTCTCTGGAGATGCTGTTCCAGTGCCCAGCCACCCTCTGGATGAAAAGCTTTCTCCTGATATCCAGCCTAGATCTCTCTCGACTCAGATTCAGGTAATTTCCTTGAGTCCTGTCACTGGACATAAGAATGAAGAGATTAGTACTTGTATTTGCTAGAATAATAAAAGATGTGTGCAAAGAAAAGCAGAACCTAGTATCTGGAAGAAGTTTTTGAGAGAGGTGACAGATGTGCAAGACTTATGCCCTCATCTCTACAAATTTTCAAGTGGTCTTAAGTTCTTAATTCTTTCTTCAAAATTAAACACAGCAACTAGGAGGGCATTATGTTAGTAAGAATTCATATTTTGGATAGGTACTGTGTTCTGAACCAGTTCTGAAGGTGAGAAAGGGAACATCCTGTAGAGATGTTTCATTTTGCTGCTGCTTACTTGGTTCATTAGTGTCATAAGCCAGCTTTTCTTTCCAGGCTGTTTCCATGTAAAAGAAAAAGAATTTTCATGGCTAGAAGAAAACTCTAGATAGAGCAGGCAAAAAAATAGAACTTTGAATTAACTATGGAGAAGACTTACAGGTTGCTGAAGACAAGAAAAGATTGTTTGAATTGTGAAGAAAAAAAGTGGTAAGTATCTGATTATTGAAGCTTCTACCTGTGCCTCTGGAGGTTATCTTGTCCCAGCTTCCCTTCTGCCCTATCTTTATTTTACCCAATTTCTCCTAAAAGGATAGGAAAAAAGGATTCAGATGTCTTGGGTCCTGTCCTAGTTGGTGCAGGCAGCCTGGTTTGTAACATCAATCCAGAGCTACTCCAGCTGTGTAGGATGAGCCTAAGATGCTTCACAAATCTGCAGCTGTCCTGTAGCTATGCTGCTTCCAGAACTTAGCTGACATCTTTAGC
This sequence comes from Vidua chalybeata, assembly GCF_026979565.1. Lineage (NCBI taxonomy): Eukaryota > Metazoa > Chordata > Aves > Passeriformes > Viduidae > Vidua > Vidua chalybeata. The sequence goes on from NC_071535.1 coordinate 17,764,287, forward strand.
AGGGACATAAACCTTTTGGACTTAGTTCCCTGTGCACATCCCTTGTTAAATACTGTAGGTCAACCCTCAGACACAGTGCATGCATGACTATCAAATCACTCTTAAGTGCAGGTAGATCACTCTTAGGCTGATTGATTCTTAAAGTCCTTTGTAGAAATATTTAAGGAATGGGCTTTAAAAGTTGTTACTTTTGATTAAACCAGAAAAAAAAAATTGCTGGCCTTGGTCCTTAGGAAATGCTGTTGTGGAAAAGTGAATAAATGTGAATTTATAATGAGGATCCCTAATCACTGTATAAGGGGTGGTGAGAATAAGTAGAGAGGGAGTATATTAAAAAGTTATTAAAGAAATAGTTATTAAAAGCTGTTTGCTAATGAGAAGCATCCTAATAATCCTAATTGAGAAATATCAGAGCATGAAAGGCAATTGAAGCAACACTTTGTATGCTTGATAGGAATCTGCCTGGAAAAAGAATTGTAGAGGGAGATAATAATTATGGTGCTGGAATGATCTGTGAAGAGGAATTAATAGAGCTAGGCAAAAAAAAAAAAAAAAAAAAAAAAAGAATTTTCCTTTCCTATCAAATTCCTATCCTTGAAAACACATAGGGTAGGTACATCTTTGACTGTCTGATCCCTTGAGAGGGATATTACACTGGTCCTTGAAAAAGATTTGTCTTCTTCATACTTGGGATCTTATTGGAGAAATTACAGAAACATGAACAAATGAACCAGATAAAAACCTTTCTCTATGGAGAAACCAGAAACAGTCTGTTTTGCTCCTCTCTCTTCATCAGCTGCACTGGCTTCCAGCTATCTTGTTGCTATGTAAGTGGAATTGATGAAGTGTACTTCAGACTGAGATGCAGTTTGGTTTCACTTTCTTTGGGAATACAGGATTCAATTGTCCCAGTATCACCACAAATGCTGGACTTCTGCTCTGGGATTTGCCTTTGGTCCCATGCAGACCATGTCACCAGACCATATCTTTTTTCTTACAGGAGGACTGTACTGTGTTGATACCAAAGGGGCCGAGAGTAAAATACTCATCTACGCAATGATAGGGAACAAAACAGAAAGTTGTGATCAAAAAGACATGTTTTTAAAAACAAATAATATCAAGTACTTTTATTTACTTCTGTTTTGTCATTCTCTTCATCCCTACCTGCCTGTTGGCTTTAGCATACATCTGTTACTTGAACATCCAGAAAGACAATTTCAGCCCTTTGGGGTATTTCAGATTATTGCCTTCCCTGAAATGGGTGGCATTTCAAAAGAAAAAATTACCATAAGTTGGTAGTTATTCAGTAAAGAAGATTGCTCTTTCAATTAATAAACTATACTGAAAAAATACGGTGTACTTGTATACTGTGTTTGTAGCTCCTCTGGAGAAGGAAAAAGAGATCAGGAAAGGAGCAAATGGGAAACAGTTTTGGGCACTTTCATGAACTGTTACTGTCAATGATACTTCAACTATAAAAATAGCTGAAACTACTAGTTTAAAACATCTTAAATATATGAGGCTTGTTAACATAGTGTTTAGCACCCTGGAAACTAGCTTTTTTATCCTACTTTGAGATAACCTGAGGATGAGGCTCTTCAGGTCTGCTGCAAAGCCTATCTGAAGTTTCAGATGGGAAACTTGCAAAAATTCATGGTCTGTGTGAACTGGGAGAGTCTTGCCAGTAATAGTTTTGTTTAAATTTTCTGTCAGTTTCCATCTAGCAGGATAGCTCTGTGTAGGTGGACTTGTGGTGGTAGTAGTAAGGCATCTTTTTCTCATGCATGAGCTGAAATTGGTTGTTTAAGTGCTGTTAGCTGCAGGCTGCTGGCTGCTTTTGTTTTGGTGCTCTCTTTTTGTCCTCCATCGCTGTATACACAATACTATGTATTAAAAGACAGCATTGGAATAGTTGGATATTTATAAATGAATGATGTCAGTGAAGCTTTAAAGAAAAAATGAATTTTTTCTGGATGAGAAGGGAGCCTGAGAATCTCAAAGCTATCTAAGGCAACAGGATACTCCTTCACTTCAGGGGTTAGTGCTTGGCCCTGAAAGACTTGCTAAACTGTGTAATCTCAAGTGTGATTTAAGTGTAATTAGCTTGTTGACATTTACACACTTAAGGGGAGGGCAGACAGCATTCCTTGGCAGAAGTAACCAGGGTAGCTGACAGTGTGTCATGGACTATTTAAACGGGCAACCTGTCTGTTATGCTGATTTATGCTGTTCTGCATAAACCACCAAATGATCTCTGCTTTCACACCACCTGCAGTATGCCAGCAACTGGTACAGAAGCCCTTCCAAAGGGTTTGGTCTGAAACACATCCTTTCTCTGTATCCCTATTTCTTGAGGTATAGACATGTGCTGAGGAGCCCTGGCTTTCTGCCCACATGAAATGAAACCAGTCCAGCCTGGAGCTTGCTCATGCTATAGTTTCACTATCAGCTTAGCCTGGCAGGTAGTAGCTCTACTTTTAAAAAAGGCTGTCCCGTACTGATCTCTTTAGATGTAGCTGTCTCTGTTCTTGCCCATATGCCTCTCCTCCCACTCCTTTCCCTTTTGTGAGACAATGTGATGAATAACTAAAAGCTGGGAAGCAGATTAGCTGAAATTTGCCCAGTCTAAAAAAGCAGTAGAGGAACATTGATGTCCATGAAGTCAGTTGGAAATATAGGCAAAAAATGAGTGAGAAAAATGGAAGTGGAAGAAAGAATGAGGTAAATAAGCCATTGGTGGAAAGAGATTAATGTGGAGGAAAGTGCATCATGAAGGCTAGGGAGAGAAATGGTGTTAAATGGATGTGTTTAAAAGTCAGTGCTAAACCCATAAGAGAATGTGAGGTTTTAGAGAAGATCAAGAGAGAAGATCATAGACATGATCAGGTAAGAAGAGGGGCAATGGTAAAATGGAATGGCTAACCTTGCTTTGCACATAGACTGTATAGGAAAAGGTGAAATAGAAAACCACCATGACAATTCATAGATCATAAATCACAGGGAAAAGAGAATGCAAGAAATTAAAGAAAGAAAGAATTAAAGAAATGCAATAAGAAAAATCAAACCTGTGTTGATAGGTGAGAATTCCATGTTGAACAAAGCCAAAGAGGATGCAAGAGGTAGCACTTTGCTTCACTTGTTGATCCCAGCAATAAGATCACTGAAACTACCAAGGCTAAAGATTGGTGGCAATATTTAGGAGGAGGAGCAAATAACAGAAAGAGAAGGAGAAGGTCTGGCACTAGTGTCAGGAGCTGATGACAGCAACATGAAGCGAGGTTGGAGCAGAATGGGAGAAAAGCAAAGAGCTGGAAATGTTAGGAAGTAGAAAAAGAGAAGTTTGGTTCCTCTGCAGTGGTTTTATGGAAATCAGACTCAGTTGGGAACATTTGAAAGGGAGAAAGGCAGTCATTTCTGCTGTTCAAGAGTAAGGTCTGAATTTCTCTATGATGAAGAATAGCTTGTATGAGATCTTAAAGCAACTTGAAAATACATGACCAAGGGCATCTCAAAAGTCAGCTTAGAGCAATTCAGGTGAGTATACTGGATGCTGATGAGAGATTTATTTCTGTGCTTTGTAGGCTGATGTATTCAGCTCTGTCTTCCTTTGGACTGTGAGGCTGCAAGGAAAAGTGAATGTGTATGTCCCCATGATCCAATACTGTGCATTTTTAGAAATTCCTAACAAACATTCAGGAGGCTGACATGTCTGCCTGGTTTGATTCAGTATTATGTGGGACACAGGACAGTGGCCAGGAAGAAGTATAGCTACCTCAGCTTCTATCCAGAATATACTTCATTCAAGCACTGTCTGGAAGTCTTTGTATCATGCTGTATTTGTGGACATGAGATCATGTGTAGTGTGGCAACTGGGAAGTTTGAGCTGATCACCAAGTTTATTTATGATGTGTCCATAGATATCTTATTTGCTAATTTCAAACAGGATATATATATATATATATATGCCCTATTTTTTCTTTTGTTAGCATAAAATATAAATTACTTAAACAATTACTGATTGTCTTGGAATTTAAATCCTTGGCTGACTAGCTTCAGTTGATTTCACAAACATTATTTGTATTTACCACCCTTCTAGCTGCTTCTGTCATGAGCTGTTACCAATGAGGATTTTTTTCTTTGGTAGTAGTCACTACAAGAGCGATATTTATGGGTTTATGAATTTGTGGTGTTGGTCCTTTACTTCTCAATTGCTTTGTATCTTTTGTCATTTGTTTATGCATTGTTTCTTTCTTCCAACTTAATGGATATTCATTTCAGTCGTATATTCAATTTATGTGTACTATATTATGAGCACATATTAAAAAACTTAAACTGAAACTGTTTCCATGAATTTCCCTTTGGAGCCTATACCAACTAGCATAGGATACAGCAAGGCATGCATAATGCTGATTCTTTGCTTTTTTTTTTTTTTTTTTTTTTTTCAGCATGCTGTTGATGCTGATAACGTAGGAGTCAGTCCTGTTGGAAACTCCTCTAACAACAGCAGTCATTGGGACCTTGGAGGTGCCTTTTTCTTTGCTGGAACAGTCATCACTACTATAGGTATGTTGTTTACTGTTTATTTTTTAAAAAGACTCAGTCACACTGAGACATAGATAATGAAATAAGTTTGAGGAGGGTAGGCAACAAAGAAATAAAGTAGCTGAAGTGTATTTCTCTGTTAGAAGAAGACATGACTCCAGCATGTGTTAAGGGCACTGAGTCTTTGGGTAAGTGTCAGAAGCTGTCTACATAATTAGACAGAATTATGTCTACATAATTAGGGTAGAATAGCAATGCTGAGCTGAAAACAGGTAACACTCCTGCAGGCTTTATAACCCTGTTCTTGATGAAGATTGAAGCAATCTACAAGCAATTGCTTGAGAAGAAGCATTTCTTCTCATACCCTCCTCCTTTCCATAACTGGAAATGTATTCTTATAACTATTACACCCTTTTTTAAATTCTTAATTGCTTTCATACTAACAGTTGGAAGGAATTACACAAAGGATACATTGTGTAAAAAAAACCCTTTTTTTTTTTCTTTCTAGAATTCATGACCTTGATTATTACACATTTCTCTGTATTAAATGAAGAGTATACTGAACAGCTCAATCACTTTTCTTGAACCACTAATTTTAATAAGATAATTATTCAGGCCCTTATCATCTCTCTCCCCATGCCTTGTGTCCAATATATTTAGTATTTGATCTCTGAATGTTGGCCTTAGATATGCTAAGGGTTTTAATCTCTCCTCTATAAGATAGTTCCTTTATTGAAGAATATTCAACAAGCTTGGATTTCAGAAGATGGTCTGAAGGAAAAAGAAAATAAACAAACAGCATTGTTGATACAGTTAATCTGCAGAAAATTATACAGTAGTTTTATAATTTTAAGCTTGATTTCCATGCTATCATAATAATCAGATCAAGAGATCTAATTATTTGGAAATCGCTGGCAAATTGTTGATTTTTATTTTCATTTTCTATGAGTATTATTCTGCTTTAAATATTGTGCAAAGTGCTTCTCCACATTACAGCTGTGCTGCATGCACTTGATAATCACATAACCCTTCCATAAAGTGTGAGAATCTGACTAAATTCTGTAGGCTTTTTATGCAGGTAATACAATAACAAAAAAAAAATCTTGTGGCAGTTAAAGACTTGCTGTGGTGATCATCTCTAACAGTAGAGTCTGTGCCATTGGCTCTGCCTTTTCTTTGCTGTCAGAGGGAGGGGGAAAGAGTGAAATGTATAGAGTGTACAATCTGTGTTCCTCTATATTAAGCTACATTACCATGTATTTTTGATGGTAGCATAAAACCAGAGGGTGGCAAGAAAGAAAACATTTCTGATTCATACGTAAGAAAAGCCCCCACCCCCCCTTAATATTTGTTTACTCAATAGACCCAAGTGACAAGCTTTTAAATTACTCATTAAATAAGTGCCACTATGTAGGCATAGTTCATGCAGGCATATTCATTGACATCTGCTATTTAAATAACTTTTTGAAAAGACTGTGTATTTTTGCCCATATTTATTGTAAATTCTCCATGAATGAGATTTTTATAGGCTGCATAAAGTCTGTATAGTGTGTCAGGGCATGAAAATGGTTTTAGTTTATCCACCAGAGGCCTGTTAGGGTTCCTCTCATGCAGAAACTCAGGAGATTAGCTGGTCAACCTCAGTCCAGTGGCCCATGAAGCCTGGACTTTCTTGGAATTTTAGGAGACGTCTGGGATGATGGATGCAGCTGTGAAAAGGACAGTAGGTTATGGGACATGCATTATTGTGTGTCAGCATAGTTCTTTCATCGATGATCCCATGACAGTGAGATATATCCGGTGCCAGTGATGCCAACCCAACAGGAATAGGGCCTGACACTTTAATAGATTTCCTCCTCTCTGGATGCTTTATTGATGCCTTAAGTTTTAGCTTTCATATTTTCCGGGTTCTGTACTGCATTAGTATGTAACTCTGAACTTCATATAAAGTGTTAGCAAGTTCTCACAGTTCAGTCAGACAAAACAATCCTTTTCCAGCCCAAGAACCAAGAATACCATTGCAACTTCAGGTCCAAAAGGTATAAACAATGGGAAATTGAAGAGAGCAGTCTGGGAGGATGGGACTTCATAACCTGAAGCAGTAACTGGACAATTAACCCCAATATCTAAATGGACCCAAACTTATAAAAGTGTGAAAATTCATGACTCGTCATCCATCTTGGGTGTAGCCTCGGCTGGGCTCTTGTACTGCCCAAAGTGTGTCCTTTGAAGGCCTTTTAATAAATACCTACTTTATTCCTTTAACACTGTCGAGCCTCTGTTCGAGGTAGCCTCTCAAGGCATCATTATTGCATCAGTGATTTGTGATTATGTAGTAATTTTTAATATTTAAGTAATTCTGTATATTTAAAATCTCTATGACATTTCAATTAATATAGCTGATCTTAAATAAAAAGGTGCAAATATTACTGTCACAATTCTTGGGGTTTTTTCTCTTTAACATTTTAACAGAAATACCATGTCTACTGGAGTCATAATGCTTTACTGAAAAAAGAGTTCAAGGGTAAATTTGCATGGTGCGGGTACAGTTTGGAGGCTGCAGTGTAGCTAGTCAGTATGATTAAGGGGTTGAGAAAAGTATGAGCTAACCACTGAAAATGAGCTTTGTCCACTGAAAATGAACCTTGTCAGATGAATCACACTCCTATCAGGAAACCATTGGCACAGACCAAGAGGAGCAAAGGCATGCAGGTGCCAGGCCAGCAGGGAGGGACTTTTGTGCCATGGCATCAGCTAGATCAATTAAGCAAACAGCAATTTTAGATAGACAGAATCTACAGAAAATATGAGTAACTGAGGCTTCAAGAAAAATGGAATAACAGAGGGTGGCTTACCCAAGAAATGACATCATGCCATTGAAAGTCTATAAATAGGAATTATAGGTGGAACAAAGGAATGCCTGCAGGAAGAGCAATTTTTAAAAACTGATTAGTTTGTTTTCTAAAAAGCTGTGTATAAGTTCTGAGAGACTGACAATTGTTTGTCTCCTCAGGGTATGGGAAGATTGCCCCAAGCACTGTTGGTGGCAAGGTTTTCTGCATCTTGTATGCCCTATTTGGGATTCCACTGTTTGGCTTCCTGCTGGCTGGGATTGGAGACCAACTTGGAACCATCTTTGGGAAGAGTATTGCAAGGGTGGAAAAAGTTTTCAGAGTAAGTTCACTGACAGTTTTTTGCTTGTGTTGTGTAGCCTGCTTTTAATTTTGTTGCTATTACCTGTGGCATTTTTAACACGTTGGACACCATGAAACATTTACATGTTGAGATGATAGTTAATGTCTGTAAGGATCTCTGTAGTGAGTGGAGAGAAGCAGACTTCTCTAGATGATGATGCAGGGGTTATAGGTTAGACTTTGAATTTCCTTATTGAGGGTATTTCTGGGGAATATGTCTCCTATGTTAGTTTCCTTACAAGGAATTGTAAAATAGTCTTCAAAACACCTCAAGTTGCTTTAGAAATGTACATCTATTCACTGAAAATGGAGAGAAGGTAATGGTTCCCCGAAGGAATAGGGATGTGGAGTAGGTCCTGACTGTGTTACTGATACAGCCTGAAAGAAAAGCAGGAAAGCAGGGTTGCTCTTGTGAATGTGAACCTGGGAAAAGAGATGGCTGAGTGATACACCTTCAGTGCAGGGTGACAGATGTGTTGGTGTAGATCTGCAGCTCTACTACAAAAACTGCTGTAATTCCACTGGCTGAAAGCATGATCATTCTCTGCCCTGCCTACTAGGAAGACATCTTACCCTACATTTTTGTGTAGACCTCCTCATGTGTAATTTCCCTTTATGTTGCCAGTACCCTCTGTTTTTGAGTCTGAATTGCTGTAAGCAGTTCTTTCGCAAGCAGTGCCACAGACCTGGCAAATGCTGTTTTGCTAACTTGCTAATGGTTCACTTCAGGGATTCTCTCTTTGAGGCAGAAGTTCTAGAGGTGACCTGTGTGATACTTCCCTTGGAAGTGGCATAACTGAAGGTAAGTCTTTCCAGGGATGGAGTGGATTAGAAGCTGCCCAAGCTGGTTAGTTTAATAGACATCTATTTCTAAAACATTCCCACAGATGACAGCAAATTGGTTGTAACTGTTTTTGGAAGGAAGTAATTAAGTATTAGACTGAAGAATGAGCACTTTCCATTTTGATTAAATGATTTTTAGGTGTCCCAGACCAGACATAAATACTATATCAGAATAAATGTAGAAAAGTGACTAGTGATTATATGTGAGTAAGCATGTACCTGCCTGGCTGGAGAGCACTTCAAAGGCTTATATTTTCATTTAATGAAAACAAACTTATTGAAAAGTGTCTCAGTTCAATTTGGTGAAAACATGACTAAGATCCCTAATTTATTTTTTGCCTACCTTTTTATTACACCTTCTTCACTTCAGTGGAATCTCTGAACATTCCAGACTGCTTCTGCTCAAGAAAAATTACAATATTGAAGTCATGATATGGATTGAGAGTCAGAAAATCTTTGATTAATTGTCAGCTGAGTGTTGTATTTCTGAGTGACATGGGCAAGACCATTAAACTGCTGGTAGAATAGTTTATGATTAAAATAATCAGAGAATCACAGAATAACTGGGGCTGGAAGGGATGTCTTGAGATCATTTAGTCCAGCCTTCCTGCTAAAGCACAATACATACCTGAAGTATTTTAAGATTCACAGATGAATGCTGATACTAATGTTTCATACAGAATATAGCCATTTGGCACATAATGTGAGTTCTTTTGGTATTCAAAGTATTCCTTCATTTTCTTGAGTCAATGTTGTTGCTTATTGCTTATAGCCATCCAAAGTATTTGTTTTCCTCCTTGGTATTTTGTGAGCTTCCAAAGGAATTTAGAGATTGTGGTCCTCTTGTTTAGCCAAGATGTGTGTTTATTCCTTTTATTTTGATTGTCAGAAATCCATTACATTCCATTACATCTATTATTTTGTGATTTGGTGAACAGGGTTATATATAATTTCCTTCGTTACGCTTACTAATGAGTTTCAGCTATTTGAAATATTTCTGATAGAGTTTAGAATTTACAAGCATCTTAGTAAATAGTCTTAATACCAGTGGTTTCACTTTAGGTGACTATTTAACATTTGGCATATGCAGAATATAATAATCATTATAATTTTGCTAACTGTGTAATTTATTATCACATTATATTTACAATGTTAGGCTTCATAAATGTTTGTACCTAATCAGATGAAGCCTCGAGTAACAGTTCTTGATTTAATGCTGAGCACTGAGCAAATTTTAATTCAATGTGTAACTTTTGTTTCTTATTCTGTAACCATCTCTGTAATGAACTGAAATTCAGCATGTTTGTGGGTGTAAAACAACCTGTTACCACCTGTAAAGAGAGGACATAAAAATTAGGAGAGTAGTTACCAAGAAACTAAAAGGAACAAACATAGGCTAAAAAGACACTGAAAAACATAATAAAATGGGTGGTGTGCCTGACAAATCTTCTGGAGGTAGCTGAGAAGTCACTGGGTGCATCAGTGCTCTAGAGAGAGTACAAACTAGGTACCTGTATTATTTGTCCTCACAGGCAATTTGGGACAGTCCAGCATCTTGTGGAAAGAAAGGGAAGAAACTTAGCACATGTATAATGCATCAAATTTCCATGTTCATATGCCTCAGCACTCTGCTTCTGTATGTATCCAGTTGCCTCTGTTTATGCCCTTCACTCTTAGGAGTGTTGCAGGGCTGGTGTCAGGGCAAGCGAGAGTTCTGGAAATCCTTGCAACTTTGTCATTGCCTGTACAGGTCAAAGGGACTTGAGGGCAACTTGATCTTGCACTGTGGCTAGGATCATTTTGGAAGCTAGGCAAGATGTGATATGCACACATCAGCATGTGGGAAGGAGAGGAAGAATTTTCTGTTGTCACTGCAGTCCTTTCACCCAAAGCATTTCCCTAACAGGTTTCTTGCTCCATCTGTGAGCATGGAGCCCATGCTACACTAGGGACAACTTGCCTCTGGCATTCCTCAGCATATCTGGAAAGATGAAAGGAGGATTCCTCCCAGAGGACTTGTGCTAGTGCACTTCTGCTGCCTCTGACATGACCTAAGCAGAGAGTCCCACCAACCCTACCTTAATTAACACCACAAATTAGACCCTAGGAATCCCACATTTAGCTACTGCAGTAATTAGCCCATGCATTCTGTGGGAATTTTAAGAACAATTTGAACTACATAAAGTGAGAAAGAGATCTGCTCTTATCACGTACACACTACCCAACAGTATTGACAGAATATTTCAGCAGAGGAGCTGGGCACATGCCACCACTCATCTTCTAATCCAAAATGTTACCATTATTTCAATGTGTAACTAGCCAGGAAAACAGCTACTCATTTATGAGTAGGTAGGGCTGGAGGTATTTCATTGCAAAACAATGCTTTGTAAAAAATAGAAATACTCATGTGCCATTTTAGGAAGCGGAGGCACTGGCAGGATGATGCTATCCCAAACACCATGCATTGAATAGTTTATGCCATCTGTCCTATTGGAATGATTATATTTGGTACAAGTAAATAAGCATCAACCAGGTCAGAGATGTAAACTAAAGCTTCCCCCACAAAAGCCCTGTCTTCTCAGCTCCTGGTTATTCCTGTATGTTCCATGTTCAATAATCTAGGGCAGAACCTGGGTCCCAATCTGTTTTTACATGCATACAAGTATGATTCCCCAGAAAATGAATATGTACAAGGCCAGACACAACAGAAATGAAACATGCATTTTAAGGTGACATAATGCCATAAAAGTAGTATTTTTATCTTTCACAGGTTATTCATAAGTTCCCTCATGTATGTATGTTTCTATAATAAACAGTAGAACAAAGCCCCATTCTCTTGGCATGCTCTGTACAAATAGTGTCTGCAAGCATCTAAAGATAGAAGGCACTCCATAGGCAGAGTACACTGTTACAGAACACAGCAGCTGCCATTATCATGAGTTAAATATAGGCTAATTCAGACAGTCTTTTTTGAAACCTTGAACGAGTGTTTAGATTCTCACCAGAAGTAGATGGGTTTAGCATTACCTGGATGATCTTCCCTTATCTTGCAGTTTAATACAGATGCAGGAATTCAGCCTGGGCACAATGAGTTTCTGTGAGCACTCCAGGATTTTCTGGCTTTTGAGGTGAGGCCACTGTGAGCAGTTCCTGAGCTTGGTTGCTGCTTTCACTCTGGTTTCCAGCAGGACACAGAGGACAGGTCTGGCAGCACAGCTGGTAGACTGTGAATTGCAATACCGGGATGTGAGCAAGCAGCCAGAGACATGAGTGGTGGCAAGGCTGCACCACTGAAAATACACTGCTTTGTGCAGAAAGGCAATGCCTCTGTAGGCAACTTGTGCTTCACTGAGCCAGGGACCCGTTGGAACAGACACATCTGCTACTTGACTTTCAGGTTTTCAGCTCAGAGAACATGTTTTGCTCTAGTTTTCAGAGACATGCTATGAAAGTGATCTACAATTAATATTTTTCTGAAAGATAACAGTACACATCACCGAACCTTGGAACTGTCCTAGGAAAAGTAGTTTTTAATTGGCAGATAGGGGTGGGGCTGGCATAGCAGTAAGGGTAGTCCCATTGAGGTGGTGGAAAGATTTCTTTTAGCACCTGTCAAAGCTCTACCTTTCCTAAACTTTATTGTTTAGGAAAGGTATTCTAAACTGTATTCTTTCTGAATACATCTGATCAACTCTAGCTACTCTTTCACTTAAAGATTCAAGTTCTCTTTAAAGATTTTTGGCTTCTTTGATCTCTTACTGCAAAAGTGACAGGAATTGTTTGTACAAATGCCTTCCCTGAAAGTGAATGGAAAACAGAATCTGGGAAAGAAACTTAATATAAGACAGTAACTGTGTATAGGAGGAGCACTTAAAAATGCAGTCTTTTTTCATAGTCTCCCCTCTGTTCATGGATTTGCTCTATTCAAGACAATCTCTTTTATTTTGTTTAATCACATTGCATTACTAGGCAGCATCAGTGTGTTATTACATCAGCTACTAAAAACCCACTGAGCATATTAATACTTCATATTTTCTTTTTTTTTTAATACAGTGTTATTCACTGCAATTTTCTGTAAAGAAAAAGGTAAAATTACAAAAAAATTATATTCACATAAGTTCCACAGAGTAACTGTCTGATGCAGTGATCTATCTGCCATCTGCTGGCATCCTGTCTCTGAACAGAGCTGTCAGGACAGGGTGTGAAATTCAACCTACTGTTGCACATTCACAGTATTATTCCAAAATTATACAAGGTTTATGACATGAAAGTTCAGGGTTCAGATCTCAGCCCAACAATTGGCTGAGTCATTTCCACCAAAAAAAAAAAAAAAAAAAAAAAAAAAAAAAGAAACAAAGAAATATAAAAAATCAGTGATTAGAAAGGTGATTTACAAACCCAGAACAAATGCATGTTAACAATCTCAGGTCATGATCTGTCCTTTTGCCTGTTATACCTTAAAGGTCCTTCTAAGAGTCACATTTCCCTGAGCAGGGTTAAAATAGGGGTGCTTGTAGGCTTGATGGTGAGGGTTGTGACTTCATTACAGGTGGTGACTCCTCATCGACCAGAGCCAAATTTGTCTCTGAATCCTGTTTTAGGTTAAACCACTGTCTTGAATCTGCTGGGTTTATTCTTTGGATCGTTTATCCCCTCCATTATACCTGAGCTGCAGAAAAGTATCTTTTTCTGCACAGACCTAAGATAGTAAGCTAGTACTAAAAAATCAATTAGAAAATCTATGGATCCCAGATTTTGATATTTTAGGCCCTCTAATTGGGTATTTAATTTAGTTAGTGAAGCTTACAGCTATTCCACTTGAAGTAAAGCAACTTAAGGGTAGCAGACATTTTGCTAATTTTGTTCTTATCCTCTGGTCTTTGATGGTGTATACCAGGAATGGCAAGATCAGATCCATTCAGGTACAGGGAAGCTATGTGGAACAATTGTTATTAACCCATTTTTGCACTCTCTGGGTGGGGGAGTATAGGTGTAACTCAGATGTGAGTTGAAGGAGGGAAGGGAGAAGAAACACATTACAAATTCGGCCTCTAAAATTGCTGAAGTCAATGCCATCAACCTCTGTTGTTCTGCTCCAGTGTTTGAAAAAAGCATATGTATACATGTATTGCTCTTATTCAATTTGGTTTTTTTGCTTCTTTTTTTTTTTTTTTTTCCCTTGGGCTGGATAGAGCTCAGCATAACAGAGCTTTAGGATTGTAATTTTTATTTTTGCAATAAGCAACATGCAGAAATTAGTGGGTCCATATCAGAAATCCCTCTATGTGCTTTCTAGTGAGAGGAAGATTGGAAAAGGGTATATCAAGCCTAGAAAATGTCTGAGCCAGTGTTTCTGTATTTTCATGACACAGTGCTCATATTATGACTGCAGCAAGATCCATGCACAGAGATTTACAAAAATGACATTAGAGAAAGCTGCTGCTCTGTGAGAAGCTTGTTGCATATTCCATCTGGGTCTAGACAAACACCCCACAGAAATGTGGTTTTATGGGGAAAAATGATGTTAAAAATAAAATAAATCCTTCTTTACTCTGACCTGCGTCTGATAAGAGTTCAGGATTGTGCCTCCCAAGCTTAGTAATAAATGTGACTGCTTACAGCTTTTAATATCTGTCTCTCCTCTGCTGCTGACTACAGTTAAAAAGCAGAGGATGGATTCTGCACCTTCTTGTGCAGCCATAGCATCATTCTTTATAAAACATGAGAACTAAAATAACACTGAGGCACTGAAGTTAGAGCGTAGAGGAAGCCCATATCTAGTAGAACCCCTTTTTCATAACCCATGGAGGTGTCTGAAATGTCATCTATATTTTAATATATATTATAATTCTGATGCTTGTTTTCAAGGAGTGTTGTCTTCTTCACTGATGTGGTGAGCAGGTCCTGGCTGGCAGCAAACACTCACACAGCTGTTTGCTCACTCACCTGCAATGATGGAGAGAACATGGGAAGAACAATAAAATGTTCTCTAAATAACCTCATGGGTCAAAATAAAGACAGCAAAATCACTTACCATGTACTCTTACAGGCAAAACAAACTTGACTGGTGAACTTTAAAGTAATTTATTGACAATTAGCATAAAAAATTAATTACTGAGTTGAGTGTTTGGAAACAAAATCCCCACAAACACTCAAAATGTGTTTCTTCCCCATTTTTCAAGCTCAACTTCACTCCAGACACCTCTCCTCCATCCAGGTTGTTACTGTGGGTCACCCTCAGTCCCCCTGGTGCAGCTGCAAATGGCACAGGGGTTGAGTCAGAATACAGTGGTTTCTCTGCTGTTCTTAACTCTTTTCTTCTGTTCCTTTGCTGGTCCTCCATGGGCTGCAGACCCTGCAGTACTTGTGTTTCCACAGAGAAGCTTCCACTCACCTGACATTGTTATTCCCTTGTTCTTTCCTCTATTCCCTTGTCTTCTGCCTGTCCAGCATTCCTGCCCTTTCTTAAACACACTTTCCCATGGTGCCACCATGTCATCTCAGTGGCTCAGCAGTGCCCTGAGGTGGGTTTGTTAGAGCTGACAGGATCCAGCTGTGTCAGAGAACAGAGAAGAACAAAATATTGTTATATTTTTCTTAGGTGTTATGTCCAAGTCAGTGATATTTAAAATACATTTAGTTTCAGTCTCATTTTGAACGTGAAGGAGCTCAGACAAGTTACAATGAAATCCACAGTGACTGTTACAGGCAGCAAAGAGGTTGATGTGACCAAATCATGATGACCAAACCAGTGCTGTGCCAGTCTTTCCATACAGCCTGTTGAGAAGGGCATCACACCTTACTGAGTGTGCCAGGCTCTGGACCAGGACTGGCTTGCATTTGGCTGAGCTGAAAGACAAGCAGTGTGAACTGTGACTGCCTGCACCATCCACACTAGCTTTGCAAACATATTTTGATAAGGACATATCAAATGTTCGTGAGCTGATATATGTGATATTCTGGTTTATGGCTTTGGTACAAAGACTGTCATTCCTAGTGTTAAAATATTTTGGTCTAGAGAAAGTGATTTAGAAGACAAGCTGTTTAATTAATGCATGGGCAGAGACAATCTGTTCTGAGAATAGTTGGCAGCATGGGGAAGGGCACAAAGTTAAGAGTAAGTGAAGGGAACTAAAGAAATACTAAAGAAGTGTGTTTTGTTTGAAATGTGTTTTCTCTGCTCCAAAATACAGAGCCTTTTGGAGACATGAGGAGAATTTTCCATAAAGGTATATTACATTATCTCTACAAATATGCCATTGGTCATCTAACAAAAAAAGGTAGCCAGCTTGCCTGGAGCCTTGGGGAGATTTGTCAGGAATTCAGAAAAGGAAAAGTTTGGAAGATGGAAAAAACATCTGAGCTCACTGTGAAGCAACAAGTGTTCCAGTGCTATTTTTGGTTTAGTAGTACTGTATACTGGGGGAGCTTTCTATGAAATGAGAGGTGACACTACAGAATCTTGGAACAAGCTTATGTGAAATATGCTGCTCATGGAAATATACATGTTCCATATATTAGCATTTAGTCTAGTCTGATAAATGACTGTAGCTTCTTTTGATCCCCTACCTAATGACTCCTGCTTCTCTTTCATAGAAATATATATCAACCGTGTGGTCTCAGTTTGCAAACTTAAAATCATTGTTAGGTGCTTTTAGTGCCAACCATCAGGTCAGAAAAATTGTACCTCAGTTGATTCACCTGAAGAAAGCAGAAAACATAAAATAATCCACTACAGTGGCTTTGATCTATTGGGCCAGAGAGAGAAAAAAGAAAGTAAATACCTCAAGGATTATTTTAACTCCTGAAATTATTAGGTAAGACCAAAACCACTAAAACCCCTGTATATATAACACAAAATTAGGAAAAAGCGAAGCTGTAGTTATTGATAGAAAAGATGGATAAGAACTAAATTCCACTGATAAGGGTATTTTCATTGCTCTGTCTGTCCTTATTCCTCTTGGCACTAGAGCAGGTGGACAGTAGGTTGTTTGAATTCATGTAAGCAAGTTAACATCAGTAATGTTGCCAGTTTAGCACCTAGCCACCTCAAGAATAAAATCAGCACTGTCAGTGGAAAATGAGAATGACCCTGATGGGTACCCAGAAAACTCTCAGTTCTTAGATTCTTAGATTACTTTTTTGATGTTTTCCAGATTAGTTCTAGGTGGATTTAATTGGTCTCATTAGCCAGCACTAATTTATTTATATTTGAAGAATGTCTTACAAAGTATCTGCTTCATCACTGTGGAAAGAACTTGTTGGTAAACAAACTTAAAAAAAAGAGTGGAAAACGTCTCTTTTAAAGGCTTTTTAATTTTACTTAAACAGATATAGAATTAGCTACGTTTTCTGGAGGAAGAGGTTTGCTATTATTTCTTTTTGACACCCGTAGAAAATTCTGTATTCATGCCACAAAATGGGTTCAGATGATTTCGTAGCCTGACAGAAGTTGCTCAGCTATTTGACAATGTTTGTCTCCACGCTGAAAATACTGTTTAAAAAAGAAATTTGTATGAATTTATTCAGACTTCTCAACCTTTAGTGTAATATAATGTGATCATTTATTTATTTATTTATTATAATAATGACTTGGTGACTTGGTGTAACACTGCAGTGGATTACATTTTTGTAGTATGTCATTATTACAATGTACATATTTCATTAATAAGTACAATTATGCCTTAGCATTTTTTTCATCCGTAGCAGTTAGACCCTACTCTGAATTTCCTCTGAATGGATGCCTAACTGTAAAAAGACCCTTCTTTTCATGTCAGTACTGCATTTCATGTGTTATTGTTCATTAAATAATTCTTTTTCTGAGTCCTGCTTTTGTGCTCTTTTCAGCAGCTCTAAAAATGCTGTGCCTGATTCACTATTGCTTTCTGCCTTCATTTGTACCCTCAGCTGCTCTGCTTTTGTGTGAGTGACAAAGCTGCACAATAACCATGAGTCAGGCCTTTTACAGATCCTTTCATTAACATTGTTACCATTTTTACTTAAAAAAAACCAAAAACCTTTGGCTGAGTTTATCGCTCATGGACAAGGGGATGTCCTGAATATTTGTTACTGATTTGAAGGGCATTCTTTTCGACCCTGTCTCTCTCATGAGACAATTCTGACACATACTGAAATGCAATTTAATTTTTTCTGTGTGGGGACTGGAGGAAGAATTACTGTACATAACTTTGATGCAGCTCCAAATTGCTTTTTGTTCAAGGATGCCCAAGAGGCACTTGTCTCCTAACTTCCATAAGGCAAGATTTCTGACATTTCATGTTTATATACAAGGAAACTGAAGCATGTAGTAGAAGTAAAGAAGTTGCCTTGGTCAAACTAAAAATTAAACATCAATTCAGTTAAATTCTTATTCTCATTGAAAAAAGGCAGGGATGCCATTGTAGGACACTATGTAACATCCATGTGATCTGTTCTTTTCCTTTCACTACTCATTGAAAAAGTCTGAAATCCTGCCATTGTGAATGTGTGTCCATACCTCTTAAAGAAGATAGATTGTCCTTTGTTATTTTAGCAAAATACTCAGAATGGCTCTTTGGAAAAAGAGGCAATAAGGAATGAATTCAGATTTTGTGTTGAATTCAGATATTTTTGTGTTGCTTTTCCCCTTGGTACTTGGCAGTTTCTTCCATGTCTTATATTTGGCATTATATTACTAATCTTATTGAACTATTTCTATTCATCCAGACACAGAAAATAAACACACACACAAATAAAATATGAAGTGTAGGGATCATCTTAAACAGTTTTAGAACTAAAAGAATCTGTGAAATATGACATATTTATGCTACCTGGTTCTGAATGCATCCCAGATCAGAGACCCTTAACGAGGGTCTGGCACTGCATCTCTAAAAGAAATGCTTCTCTTTTAGGGGAAGCACAGTATTGCTCACAAGCTGGTTATATATTAACCAGTTCAGGCAATATCCCTTCTATATATTACAAAGATAACTTCTGAGATCTTATTTCCTGTCTAAGGCAATTCCTTAATCTGAAATGAGATCTCATTCTTGGGTTGAGATGCTTGATTTGGAAAACTAATTTGGAAATATGACTTACAGTGACCTCCACATTGCTTTTCCAGGATAAACAGAGAATTTACACAGCCACTGAAATTAATCCACAGTAAGGTTTCTAGTAATTTACAGGTTTCTCATGAAACTTTATTGGGTGCTGAGTTTATTCACAGTAGGGAAAATCTGAAATAAATCTGCCAGAATCAATTGTGTTAATCCAGTCTTTCATCAATATTAATAGAAACAAAATCTAAGTATATATTAAATAAATTGGGAATTTATATGATTTGGGAGTGTAAAATATTACAATTACACTGACTATATTTGAATTCAGTTTACAGAAGCCAGTAACACATACTCTTTGTTCAAGAGCTTTCCATTGTGGATTTACATAGGTAATTTTATCCCAGGCTGTTTGGTATTTGACATAAATCCTTTCTTTCTGGAGTAAACCAATAATACAGCTTTCTATTTTTGAAAAGGAGATTTAACCTTCATATTTGTGAATGAAAGCTGGAAATCCTGAGTCTAGAAAACCCAAAGCATGAGTTATTTCTACATAAAATTGCACCTTTTCAGTGAGGGAAAAGGGGTTTATTTCCATTTTAATCTTGGTCCTGTTTGTTGAATGCTTGGTGCTGTTGAGGCAATGTGGGTGTACACATACTTGTATGGAGGTGTGAATGTGCACTTTTTCTTACACATTGAACCTGATATGGAGCATATTGATGCCTTTCTGAAGCTCAGGAATATTTTTCCAGGTGGTGGCTGTGGTAGATTAGTCACTTCCTAGTGCATAGAAAATGGGAATCATGTTAAAGTGGGGCCACACATGGGCACCTGGACAGGACTCTCACTAACAGGGAGAGAGGGTTGTATTCCATCCAACAAGCTCACAAAAGGTAGAAAGAGACATACCAGGTGACACCAGCATAATCAGTCGTCATTCACAAAGAATACAGTTCCAGAAATCCACTCAAACATTTTTTCCCTGTTATTTCCTTTTTCTAGAATAAACAAGTGAGTCAAACAAAGATCCGGGTGATCTCCACCATCGTTTTCATCCTGGCAGGCTGCATCGTCTTTGTCACCATTCCTGCATTTATCTTCAAGTACATCGAGGGATGGACAGCCTTGGAGTCCATTTACTTTGTAGTTGTCACTTTGACCACTGTTGGCTTCGGTGACTTTGTAGCAGGTGAGCAGCTTTGAGCCAAGATACTGTGCACAAGGGCCTTGGCTCTTAGAATTTGTTTTCTGGTATAGAGAGGAGGCTCTTCACAATGTGTTATATTCCAATTAAGTGATGCCAGGTGTTTCTGTTGGGATTACTGTGCAGTATAACACCAGGCTGATTTAAGGTCCAGGCGCCTTGCCATTTGTAGATTGTGAGTCTTCAGCAATGTAGATAACAGGAGCCTGGAAGGTCCTGATTATCCTTTATCATGCAATGAATTATGCAAAAGTAAAATTACTTTCCCATTGAATTAAAGATCTGTATTAGTCCATTAGGGCTCAATCTGAGGCTGACTGCAGAAGCAAGTAGCCCAAATGATGAATGAAGGACGCTTTTACAAAGGACAACTCGGCCATAGGTCTGTAGAATTCTCTGGTCAGATGCAGTTGTGGGCTGCTACTACAGGAGCTGCAGCATTTCAAAACCTGCATTCTGTTTGCTAACCTTGGCAGAAATTTTGACATTGCAGTTGCCCTGTAAAGGAAAACTCTTGTAGGAAAGAAGGACTAATGGGGTATGTATCTCAGTGCTTGGGGAAGACTCTCCAAGATTAATACAGTATGAGCAGGAACTATAAATATCTACCCATATACAATTTCCAAAGAGAGAATTGAGATAGTTGGCTGGAGAGATGAAAGAGACATTTTTTTTTCCACACAACTGCTCTGCTAACAAAAAAGGTGGTCAAAATAGTGAATTTTTCCCCATCAGTGCATGACCTCTACTTCTCATTCCTGTTAGTGGTCCTAATTAAGGGTATTAAGTTGCCTGTGTTAAAAACAGTGATATTGTGCTTCTTAGTCTCTATAAACAGAATGAGTTAAAAACATCAAATAAAACTACAAAATTTTCTTTGCTGAAGAACAGTAGACAAGTCTTTTTTGTAGAGAATACTCTAATCCTCCTTTTTATGACATACTGGCATAGAAGACATGAATTATTGAGAAAAAAAAAAGTCACTGAACAAAGAAAGACCCAGATATAAAAAAGAAAGTTTTAGGACCATTCAGTTACAGAAGTGATTGTGTGAGCTTTGTCCATTTTAACCACTTAGAGGAATTCACTGATATTCTTTGAGGTACCACAGTGTGAAATAAAAATAATTTACAATATTTTTCTTGATAATACAACATTTCAGTATTGTTTAATAATGTGATAATAAAAAAGCTCTGAATATTAAATTGTTCTATATGCACATGATTAGGAGAATATAATCCACAGCTGGGTGGCTACTAACAAGCAGGTTTTTTCAAAAATCATATGGAAGACTCTGAATAAGAAAACTTCAGAGGCATTTTCATGATAAGAGTTTAAGGCAGGTGATCACCAGGAGATTTGGGGTTTATTGCTGGTTTTGAGAGAGATTTTCTGCCCCTTTTGTTTTCTGCCACACTAATCTCTCAGTATCTCTGTTCCTTCAACAGCAAATCAAAAATACTACATCTTAATGGTTAAAACAGCATCATGAAGCTATGCTGGTTTATTCCACCAAGAACAAATCCCAGTTCTTGGGAAACTGGGAGGTTTTTGTACTACGGTTGGAAATAAAATTGTGCATGGAGCCTGAAAAAACACAGTATCTGATAGGCTGAAAAAAGTGGTCTCATACTTTCTCAGTCACCTGATTATTGTGCAAGATAGATCCAGACAATCCATTTCCTAGTGAGCTTCCTCAGGGACATGTATGATCAGAAGAGGCTTCTTGTACCATAGCAACAGCAGTCCCTACCTCCCATTGTTTCAGACTCTTAAAGACTGGAAAAAAGGAGTGTGATTCAAGCAGTCTATGGGGAGAGATTAACATCAAAACCAGTGTCTGGGTCCCTGCCAAGTCTCAAATGTCTGACCTTCCATGGGGGTGTTCAAACACTGTAACTACACTCATATTGAATCTTGATAAAATTAAAGAGTCATAGAAATGTCTCAGATTGTGAAAGCAAAAGAGAAAATGCTGAACTGTGTCGTCTGGTGATTTTAACAGGGAAAAACCCTAAAATCTCTCTGCAGCTGTACAGAGGTATAGGTGTCTAGCTCTTTCTAACCAAGGCTGGAGTCCAGGAAATGTGCAGATCTCTGCCTGAGTCTCCTGGTAGGCTTGCTCTTCGGGCAGGGATTTGCACAGGTACCACCAAGGTGATGTTCACTTGCACTGAGGGATGGGGTGGTGCCCATGGGGCTCTGCAGACTCTTTCCTGCTCACTCCCACTCAGGGCTGTGCCTGCCTCTCACTGGCTCATTCTAGCAGTGCACGTCTCGAAACTGTGGTTGCTTTCTTTTGCAAAAATTTCTGTATTTTACTCTGTAATAGGCAGCGACCTGGCTGCTACCACACTTATTTGGGGGTCTTCATAGTCCATCAGGTTTGCCAAATATCTCACTTCTCGTTTTGCAAGCTCATCTAGAGACTTACATGAAGAGCAGTGTAGTATATTTGTTGCTTGGTTTGATCCATATCTCCTATGAAGTCACTAGCTAAAGAATGCATCCCTCTGAATGACACCCAAGATTGTACAGCCTTATTTTCAGGGCTACTGCATGGTTGGCTTCCTGTCAGATACCCTGATTTGGAAGACAAAGCTACATTTCTTTTTTCTGCACACAGATCTCTCAATCCTGGAGCTAAACCCAAAAAGTCTTGAAACTCTATAACTTAAAGGGGTTGATCTATAAATTTTCTTAACAATGAGGCTGCAGACAGTTCAGAATAAGGAAGACTAGCTGTATTAAACTTTTTTCTTGGACAGGTGTTTGTGCTGTTGCAAGTACTATCAGAGCTGCTTCAGCGTATGAGCAGTACAAAGGAAGGTATTTACTGAGTGCTCTGACAGGTCACATAGCAGTAGAACAATAGGTAATTTTGAAGACTTAAATTAAAACAGACTGGGTTCCTCCCATCTGACAGGCTTTTTGTCTTATTATCAGAACTACAGTGCTGTTGACAAGAGTTAGGAAATACTTTTAGGCATTTTTCAGAATTGAAGATATTTTGTAATGATTTTGGCACCTCATGATTTGTAAGCATAATTATATGCTTATTTCAGGAGGAAATGCTGACATCAAATACATGGAGTGGTATAAACCCTTAGTGTGGTTCTGGATTCTTGTTGGCCTTGCCTACTTTGCTGCCGTTCTGAGTATGATTGGAGACTGGTTAAGAGTCCTGTCCAAGAAGACACAAGAAGAGGTATGATCAGTAATTTCTCAGTGGTGAGGGAGATTTAAGTGCCTGATTCCTGCTTGTCTAAATAAGGATGCTGCTCTGTATGACCATTGCTCAATATGCCCTGTGGTTTACTTCACTGTCTGCCCTTGGTATACAGTTAGCTCTGATCTTTAGCTCTTTCACAAAGGAGGAGAAAAAGCAACAGAAGCAAACAAGGTTGTTACATCTCTATCACTACTCAAAAATACACAGAACACATCAGTAGGATTGCAATTATGGAATGAGATGCAAGCCTTTACTCTGAAACTAGCTATGAAATTGTACTAAAAATGTCAGTGTCTTCTCCTTAAAAATTAGGAGAATTTCCTGTCTTTTCCTATGCCAGACAATATGGTTCTGAATAGAAGTTTAGATTTAGGTTCCTTACTGTGTACTCTGTTTTTAAATGTTGAAGAAATTGAGTAGTCAGCATCAAGGACAGCATGACTAAATTCACTCAGAACATGTCCTCCCTGATTCAAAAAGGATACTTCTCTATTTCTTAGTTTTCTATTTTGCTCTTTCTATTTTCCATACTTATTTCAGTGGGGATATTTTCCACACTCAAATAAGTGTGGAAAATAGAAAGGCAATTGCCAAGACTCTAGAGCTGAAGCCTGTGGTGGAAGATGTTAGTAATAGAATTTCAAATTTTAAGGAAACAGTGTTTTACTAGCAAAGTTTACCTGGCAGGGTTAACCAAATAGCAGGCAAAATTTGGCAAGGGCGTAGTGCTGTTTCTAATTTTTGAAGTCATCTGCATCACCCAAGGCCTGCTGCATCCCTCATGCATCTCCATTAATAAAGGGGACTGCAGAGAGTGTGGCTGTTCCATTGATCATCAGGCATCTACAGCGAGGAATCTGGTCTCCCACAGAGATGCAAGATACCTTCTGCCACAGTGCTAAATGGACACCTGTACATCTGGCCTGCAGAAAAAAAAGATGACTCCTTGTGGGTTATTGGGTGCAGAAACCTGAGTTCAGGCTGCAGCAGCACAAGCAAACCATTGACCATGGTGGGCTCCTGCAGACACTGTACTCCTGAATCTGTTTAGCTGAACTTTGAGAAAGGCCTGTTTTAATTGAAATATTGCTTGGTCATTTATCTTGATTTTTCTCATTTTGGAAGGCATATTTGTTGAATACAGCCATCACTTAGTGTTTTATTCTTAGCATTATTCCAGCCTCCAGTGCAAAGGAGTAAAACAGACAAAGACAGTAGGACATTCAAGGATATGCTTATAGTGCCCATACAGAATGTGTGTTGAAAACTCCTCCAGATGGCTTGACAGTCTGGTATTTGGACAATTGTGCAGTGGAAATCTCCATTAAAGACAGCTACATTTGTCCCTGAAAATGAACCCTAGACTGGAGAAGTCAGAGGGCCACTTGAAATTAGCTAATGGGTATTAAACATTAACTGCTCTGTGACTCTGTGACTCTGTGGCTCTGAACAGAACCTTCAGTGGGATTAAACATCTGCATCCATGAGCAATACAGGAAAACACATTCCTGCACTGCTGCACTGGTTGTGCTGTTCTGAAGTGTAGTGGTTTAACTATATGTGATTAACTTTGCCCACTCTTGAGCATCTACTGCTGACGTTATGAATCAGGAATTTTGTTCTTAATCAAGGATGGATTAGCATGAACCTGTCCCACCAGGTAACACAGCTATAAAATGTGCGGAGTGGCAAAGTGACACACGCAGATGAGTTCTATGTCACAAAAGCCATCAGTTGGTATGTTTAGAGTTTGCCCAGCATAAGCCCTTTGCTACTGAAGTTTGGGTCCAGATGGATGCAGTGGAGATAGGACCTCTCCCCAGTTTCATGCCACAGAAGAAAGTGCTTGTGTTACTGTTCTACAGGAAAGATTTGTATTTTTTTTTTTTTAAATTAATTTCTCTTCATGTTGTGAAGGTTGGAGAAATAAAAGCCCACGCAGCAGAGTGGAAAGCAAACGTGACGGCTGAGTTCAGAGAGACACGGAGGCGGCTCAGCGTGGAGATCCATGACAAGCTTCAACGGGCAGCCACCATCCGGAGCATGGAGCGCAGGCGCCTGGGCCTGGAGCAGCGAGCCCACTCCTTGGACATGCTCTCTCCAGAGAAGCGCTCTGTCTTTGCTACCTTGGAAACAGGACGCTTCAAAGCCTCCTCTCAGGAAAGCATCAACAACAGGCCTAACAACCTGCGCCTTAAAGGGTCAGATAAGCTCAACAAGCACGGGCAGGGGGCATCTGAGGACAACATCATTAACAAATTTGGATCGTCTGCTAAGATGACCAAAAGGAAAAACAAAGACCTCAAAAAGACCATGCCTGAGGATATGCATAAAATTTATGAGACCTTCAGAAACTATTCCTTGGATGAAGAAAAAAAGGAAGAGGAGACAGAGAAGATGTGTAATTCCAAGAACACTTCTAGCACTGCAGTTCTGACCAACTGTATCCAGCAGCACTCAGACCTGGAAAATGGAGTGATTCCCAGTGAAGCCAAAGAAAGGAAGCATAAAAACAAAGTGTTACTTTAAGACAGAAGTTAAATGTAAAAGATGCTTGACTTGAATTAACAATGTTGGTGTTTTTATATACATATATATTGAGACACGTGCCTTATACAGACTCCTTATTCAGTCTGAATTATATAGCATCCAAGAATATTTCACTGTGCCATAAAGACTCAAGCTTGCTCTGCCAAAACAAATCAGGAACACAGCACTGCAGAATGGCAAAAGAGAGCTACGCACATGGAAATTTCAGCCTGTATAAGATTACCAGGGCAAGACACAAAGGAAGGGAATGGACCACAGCAGTATCACCAGAGGGCTCCTACCATGGTGTGATATTAGACAAAGGGCAGCTATGCAAGCAGGGCCTCTGAAAGGGATGAAACACAGTGTATCTTTGTAATGGAATATGCATCCATAAAGCCTTCCCCTGGTGATTAAAAAGAGGAGAAATGATTGGAGTGAACTAGAAACTTTCAGTAAGGCTTAGTTTACATTTTGGCACGTGATCCAAGCTAGATTTTTTTCCCCCTATACTGGAGTCAGATGCATTACCTTTCTAAATGCCAAAAGAATGTCCGTGGACACAGCTAGCAGCTGGGTGCTGGTTGGAAAATCAACATTGACATAAGTAAGGGTTGGATTGCTCTTTTCATTAAAAAAACAAAAAAAAAAAGAAAAAGAAAAAAATAAACCAAAAAAACTCTGTGGGTATTTATCTTAAGCAATGAAAAAAAAACAAAACAACAAAAAAAAGAAAAGAAACAAATGGATTTTTTTTCTCATGTAGGAAAATTCAGTGTAAAGTCACAGCAAGAGAGTGCATATGAAGAAAATTCGTCTCATGTTATGTTGTTTAAAAGAAGAGAAACATCAATTTAATGATATTTGGCTAAAAGTATAAAACAGTGGGCCAACTTTTTTTTTAAAAAATTTCTTATTCACACTTTCCACCACTGAAAAAGCCCCTTCTATTTTAATGCTGTAAGACTATAAGGACAGAAGGGAAGCTGTAGCTTTTGCATGTCAGCAAACTGCTGTTCTCTAGCTGAATCTAAATTTTTAAAAATAGTCATAAAAGCATATACGTGATTCAAATGAGGGCCAGGGCTACCATAGAATCTCAGGGCTCTCTGCTCCCTTTTACTGGGTTTGGTTTAGACATAAGCTGCTGTCATAGTCTCAGAAAAAAAAAACAGAAAAAAAGAAAAAAAAGAAATTTAGGAAAAAAATATTGTGGTAATCTTTTAAGTGCTTATAGCTATAAGTGCCATTAATGCTGTCATATTTTGTAACTTTTTAAACAAGTATTTTGAATTATTTTGTTCATTTCCTTTCAAGTATGATCTTTGTTGGAAATTTGCTATCCCCTTGATTGATAAAAACTAAACATGAGCTCGCTGCATTTCTAGACTAAAGTGAAATGTAACTAAACTATGGGCATTTTTAAAAATCCTTTGTGCTGTCTGGGCATATGGATATGAAAAATAGAATTGTGTTTTCAAAGAAAATGCTGCAAAATAATTAATGGGAATTGCAAAACATACTAAATTTTTTATAGTGTTTGCCTGTGGGCTACTGGGTGGGCCATTGCAGATAGAAGATTTTGCATGCTGGAAATGAGATACACATGATTGTACCAGCAGTGCTTTCCCTGAGCTTTCACAAAATCCTAAATATTCTTGCAATTCAAACTGTAGGCTTATAGGTAAGGTAAGCATGGATGTTGATTGCAGAGACTCTTGCAAGCTGGTCAAACATGCAGACATCCACAGGTCATGCAGACACAGACTTTTGGGATTGCATGCTGGTGTCTACATACACAAAAGTGCATGTATCATTCTCTGATACTTTCTGAGATTTTATGCACAATAAGACAACTCAAAATCAAACTGGCCACCAGAATTCAAGATTGCCATGGCTATGAATGGAAGGATGGCACTGTGTATGCAAATTTTGAGTATATATATTTGCATATGTAATGACTCGTGAGCCAAATTCCACTAGTGCAGAGGAAGAAAGAAGTTTTTAGTTTGTTCTGTCTGCTGGTTCACTTCTTCTGAAATGTCTTATCATGTTTCTAATTTCATTATCTGTCTGAAAATCAAGGAAGAAAAAGCAACATTTGAAAAATTTCAGGTCATTTGGGATTGCTCTAACTCGATAAGATCCAAGAGAAAATGAATTCTGCTTACTTCAACAGTGGATCTCTTAAGGTGCAGGGCTGCACTCTGGCTTCCCCTTACCAGAGACAGGACAGTAAGCCCAGACCCTCAGAAGGTTCCACTTAACTCAAGAGCTGCTGTGGCTTCTAGAGACTCTTGTGCCAAACAGCCCTGTGCTTGGCTTCACAAACACTCTGGCTGGTGGCCATCCTAGGATCCCATTCTCCTCAAGCCCCAGGCAAACACCAGCAAGGTGCAGGTCTCCTCAAGCTCTGGAGCTCTTTAGCCTACCTGTTATTGTTGGTTTTGGGCAAGCCTTGAGTTCCACATATGAGCAAATGTTCTGAAATCTCTTCCATGAGCATCACTAATTCTGTAGTGTCAGGATGGATGAAGCATATCTGGATGTACCAAGGCTGTTCAGATCTGGTGTTTTATTGGTAGGAGGTTAGGAGTGAAAGCTACAGTTTAGATTTGCGTTTGAATTCCAGCAAAGGTTCAGAAGTGCTGAGATGTACAATTTGGGTCTGAGAATTGCAATAATTCCTTGTTACATCATCCTGCGCTTTGCATCTGTGAAGGATCTGGCACCCAAAAACATCTCATCTGACTCTGAAAGCATGCAATACATTCAGTTTTGCAGATAATTCTCTTTGGTTACCAGATGCCAAGATCAACATCATGCATGTAGTGTTGTTATCTGTTCTTCAGATGAGCTCTTCTCACAAGAAAAGCTTGCCTGCAATAGAAAAGTTCTGCATAGTCACACAGACATCTGTAAGGATATGGGAGATGCATTTTCTATATATGAAATATAAACTTTAGCCATTGCCAGGGCATTTCTTCTGAATAGGGTCAGGGAAAGTAGTCTGTCTTGTAGGAATTGTCTGTGTGAGCAGAGAGTTGGACAACAGGCAAATCACAGAAAACAAGTCAACATGGAAAAGTGAGGAGGCAAAATTTGTTGGGCAAACTCAGAACTGTTTGCTCTGATGCAACAGAAGGACAATGACATCTTGGCATAGTTTTAATTGTAACTTTCTGAGTTATCAGTCTGTCCCCTGTCCAGATTCTAGGTGATGGTGTGTGTGTGTCATTCTAGTTTCTGTTTGGCCATGCCATGCAGGAACCCCTGGCTGACATTTTATCAGCTGTTTCTTCAGCATCCCCTGGTTTGGGATATAATAGTTCAGGGACAAAAGGCGATGCTCAATAAACTCTCGGTGAGATACTGAGCAGGGCATTTCATGACCTTTTATATGAAAGCAAAATGCTCTCTTTCATTCCTCTCCATTTCTGTGTCTGCAAAACTTGCTGAGAAAGTTGCAAGGCTATGACAGGAGTAAATATTTTCTGCTAGATGATTGCCTATTAAATACCTCAATATACATAATTTTTATTATAATATGGGAAGTGTAAATGGTGTATTTCATAGGGAGCCAGATAGAAACATCTTGACACCTAAATTGACATTTTAATGAGCTAAATTGCTTTTCCCCTTCTAAATGGCATCCCTTGGTTTTAATTGTCTCAACAGCTTGAGAGAGAATCTCAGTTCAAACATCAAGTGTTTTTATGGCTAAAATTCTCATCTTCTGGCATTTAGTAACACCTATAAAAAACTTGTCATGTTATTTCTAGTGAGGCTATTTCACCATTATAGAAAAGTTTTAGCAAAAGTAGTCTAAACCACATCCAAAATTTCTTTCTTTAAATTAGGCCCTTTCCCAGCAGCCTGAAAATAAGAAGTCAAACAAAAGGGTGGGTTACTGACTTTAACTCTCTGATCCTGCCCTGAACATAACATGACTTGACATGGGAATTGGGACCTGAAAAAATAAGGAAACATGGATTGTATGTAGCTGCAGCCCTCACACACAGAGGATGACTCAGCTGCTGTATCCCTATAGCTTTCAGCTCTGCAGTCCCACTTTCCTCTGCCTTGTGCAGGAGAATTCTGTTATGCCACTTTGGGGATCCTTCTGAACCATTAACCATCATAAATATCACCGAACTTGTGCAGATATTGGTTTTCAAAAGATTTGTAATTTCTTTACCACTTAATAGGGAACATTATTTCTAATAAATGCTAGAAATAATAGTAAATAAAATACAATAATCCTTCCCCTCCCCCCCCCCCAGTGATTTATATTCATGGCATCTGATTTGGATTGTGGCCATGAAATTATAAATCACCTGAGCTTCTGATGCCTGGCTTTAGGATGTCGCTAGTACCAGTCTGCTTCCTCCAAAGCCATTAAAGGGCTATGCCAGAGACGCTCTGCAAAAATCTCTAACCCATAATAAATGAAATTATATCTGAGTTCAGGTTATTAAAACCTTGTCCTTAAAAGCCCTTCACTGAAGTATTTGTATTTATGCTGTACATGGGCTGTTTGTTTGCCAGCTTTGGTTTTCTCAGGGGTTTATTTGTGTTGTCAAGGTTGCATGATGTCTGCTACTCTCACTTTTCCCATCGTCCACTAGAAATAAATTACAGGTAAAGACCAAGCATCATGTTATGTTATGTACTAACCAAGAGCAGGAAGTCTCCTACTAAACAGATATGAATTTGAAAGGTGACTGGGGACTCTTTCAGTCCTCCCTGTACATTTACTTGTTCTGAGCTACATTTTGTCTAATCTAGGCCAAAATCTGCCCCTCTAAGTCTCTGCAGTAAAGTGAAGCTGCCTTGTTATTTTTAAGCTTTTTATAACAAAGGCCTGCTGTTATAACTCATCTCTACTATGCAATTTATACTTACTAGAATGACATTATATCAATACTTAACACAAATGAGCTCAGCTTCAGAAACAGTTCCCTAGGCATTTAATTATCAATGAAAAACAAGGCAAATCAACACAAATCTGCAGAACTCAAATAAAGGCTTGTAGATTAATGTATGAAACTGGTTGGCTGAAATGTATCACCAAAAAACTGTAGATCTGAAAATCCATTTGGGTTGCTGAAATTTTCCCAAGGTTCCCATCTCCTTTACTATCAGTAAAAGTTACTCTTCTTAATACCATTGCTAAACTAGATTGTATGTTTTCTTCCAGCCACTGCGGCTGCAGTTCATAACATTGTTAGTCTCTGTTGACTTGTGCTGTTGAAATCACGGAGGAAGCTGTTGCACAAGCTAATTTGGAGTTGTCACGATGTAGCCTGTGCATAATCTGTGAGCTAGATCATGCTGTGATGGGAAGGTCACCCTAAAGGCAAGCCTTATCCACCACACTGGTGAGTTCTTAGGAACCAGATGAAGAATGGCCCCATGCTAGCACCCCTCATGTGTCACACGTAACTGGCTCTTGTGCACAGAATTTCTGGTGATGCCTCCTTGCTCCATGCAGGTAGATGCAAACTTCTTCTTCCCTCCTCTCTGGTTACAGGTCATATCTGAGCTAAGTCTTATCACCAGGAAATGACAGGGCTGCTGCTTTTGGGAAAGTGGACATTTCTATAGCATTTAGCCTTTTGAGGCAAAGAGGATCTGCTTTCCCTCACTGATCTTCAGAGCAAAGCAAAGGCAGGTGACACTTGGCATGTGAGAATACTTTCGTCTCCCAAATACATTCTATCCCCAAAGTCCTTTTTATTGTGAGAGCTGGATGCTCTCAAGAGAAAAGCTTATGGTGCCTGTTGTGAGATATAAACTGAACATGCCAGATTTCTGTCTACCACTTAGCAGTTTCTCAGATCCTGGATTCATACAGTAGCTTTAATTAGAAAAAAAAGCAGAGTTTGTGTCTAGATCATATCTTCCCAACAATTTAAATTTATTCAGGGCAGTGTATCAATGTAGTTTTAGAGTGATTTTTTTCCAAGTTTTAATAGAACTTGATCTAGATCTTGGACAGTACTGAGAAACCAGTATTAGTAATTTTCAGCTTTGTGTTTAAAAAAGAATTTTCTTAAAATTTGGGGAAACATTTTTTTGGGATGCTGTTCTAAAATTTTTTCCTGATCAACTTCAAATTATACTATAAACAATCAGTAAAACCACTTGCAATGGTATTCTATCTACTTTCTTGTCTCTGTCCCTCTTTCACGCTTTCTGTAAGATTCAATGGTGCTTTAGAAAGGCATTCTCAGAAAAATGTAAATTTCAGAAATGTCATTACCAGAGTGCAGAGCAAAATGTGCTTGTACTGACTTGATAAGTTTTGCTGCTATTGTCTTTATTTTATGATGTAATGTTTTGAAAGATTAAAAAAAAAATTGCAACAAAGACCATCCAGATGAAAACATTTTCCTTGTTTTTTTTTTTCAATGGGAGAGGACCTGTAATGAACCTCCTCTTTTGTGTATCTCTAGAAAACAGTGCATGCTGGTAATATAAATTTTCCTTTGGACCTTTGAGCATTTTTTTGCCCCTTCTACCTTTTCTTGGTTGATGATCCAGACTCCCATATTTCCTGGGTGTATAATTTGGGAAAGCCATGGTGCTGGGCTGGTTTCAAAAGAGAGACAGAAATTTCCAGCCATATTTCTATTCATGCTTAGCCATTTCTGCATTTAATGACCAGTCAATAGGGAAGCATGAATCAAAACTTTGAGGAGGCTCTGTCTCTCTTTCCTAGTTTCTTTACATAGAAATTATTTGCTGGAATGACTGGAAGAATTTACAGATGGAGAGATGAGGTGAAGCTTTTTGACCTTGAGAAGCACAGACATGGTTGGGGTTGTCTTTTACTGTGAGTTCTTTTGTGTTTTTGTGGCTTTTTTGATGTTTCTGTGTTGACTACTTTCTATGTTGGGCTTCAGATTCCCTCACGTCTTGTTTTTCCTTTAGCTTGGGACATTGCAACACACGCCAGTCCACTCAGAGGGTGCAAACTCTTGAGCTATGGTTCCTTTTGTCAGCAAATGGGGGTGATAAAAAAATTCCAGTAATCGTGGTTCATAGTTCTGCATAGTGTGTATAGAGATCCCTCATGGCTGAGCCTTTGCTTGACTTTGAGAAAAAAAAACAACAAACCTTCTCTGGACTGAGCAAAACAATCTCCCCTGTATTTGTGCTACTTTTTATATGCTGTTTGTTCTACTCAGTCCATACTGATTCTTGCTGCTTGTTGTGTATTAACTGGGCAAGTCAATACATATTTCTCCTAAGCCCACCTCCATCTCCAAAATTCCCTCTCTCTTCCCTTATGAGTCTCTTAATTGGACCTACTTTAGCTACCCTGTATCATTTTTATTTTTAATAAGAAAACGATTCTTTGCATTTTCAAGTTCATGCACATTGTGCCTGTTGATTTCCAGCTCCAGACTTTATCAAGCGACAGCTGTTTGCTCTGATTTTGTGAGCAATTGCCTGGGATATAGAGATGGTACTTAAGTTTCTGGAGTCCTCCAGCAAACTGACCTATTTTGCAAACTGACCCACGTCACTGTTCCAAGAGGTGATTGAGAAAGACAAAGAAAAGAAGAAGAAACTCCCAACAAGCCAGCAAAAACCAAAGGGTGGATGTGTGACAAATTGTGAAATACCTTTTTATTTCTCCAAAATCTGTATGCAGGATGCTGAGGGTTGCACTAAGATTCTTCCTGAAAAACTATTTTCTCAGTAGTCTGCTGTTTTGCATAATACTAACTATTTTTGAAACAAACTGTTACATGGTAGAAAACCAATTAAAGTTGATTTAAAAACAATAAATTAGTATATAATAATAAAGTCACATAGTAAAAGTGAATAGTTCAGGAAGGAGTATCTCACAGAGGTTTCACAGCACATTTTTTGGCTTGGCAGTTGTCACTGCTTTCTAGCAAAGCTTTAGATCATTTCCATGGGGCATCCTGGAGACTTTCCCCACTGTAGGAGACTGTCTCTGGGTCATCCCTTCCTTTCATTCTGACACAAGGTGCTGATGTTTTTCTTGGTGGAGAACTCTTTTGACAGTGTAAATATCATTAGTGAACCTAATTTAAACAGGATGGATGGACACCATTGGTTTGACTTGAAGCAATTTGCTAAATGGACCTGTGCCACTCTTTCCCTCTAAGTACAATTATCTGACTGGGAAGAATAAAGCTGTAAATTAAGATTGTATTACATTCCAAAGCATGTGGTGACTGTGAATCTTGGTTGTGCATATGAAGAGCTTGCTTCCTCCTTGCATGAATATCTGTGCAGAAAAAGACACAAAAAATTCCACAATGGACAGAGGTTGGGCCTGCATATCTCTTCTTCCTACAAGGATTTATGGGAAAAAAACACCCAGTGTGTTCCAGGGCACAAGCTGGGAACACTGATTGAAAAAGAAACAAAACAGCCCATAAACTGAGGCTGTTTTGCAAAGAGTCATTAAATACAAAGAAACCCATGAGATCATTTTTATGATGTCAAATTACAGACCTGAGAGCAACTTTTAAGATGTAGCAGCAGGAAAAACAAGAGCCCTGGCAATCATTGTCACATCTGTTGAAGTGTGGAGAGGCTGGAGCAGGGCTAATCAATAACTCCTCCACAGTGAATAGAGCAGCAGGTGTTTGAGGGATTAAGCACAAATGAATGATGACTGTGTGTTTTGTAACAAGGGAAATAATAGGCACTATCTGAGTAACAACAAGGTTTCAGGTGTGTCTTAGGTGCCAAAAGGTACAAGTTGTGCTGTCAGATTTACATCAAAATGTTTAATCCTCCAAACATGGGTGTCTGTAAAACAACAGCCTACTCAAGTGTTTAGCCCAGACTCCATCCTAGAGCAGGTCCATCTTGTGAGGAATTCATGCTGTGCTGTGAAACCAGTTACATTCTTTCATTTCCATTTCTTAGTCTGATGCAGCTCAATTTGACAAATGAAACATATTTTGTCAAGCCAAGAAAGAAAAAAAAAACCCAACTAAATACAAAATAGCAGCAAATATCCCCTTAAAGGCTGCAATTGTCACTTTTTACCCCTTGGATTCCTTCAGCACAGCTGCCTGCTGAGAATGATTTATAACAGCATTTATCATGTTGTTTAGAAACAGCAAGTCTTGCTGTTTGAAGAAAAGTATATGACTGCATTTCTTACGAGAAGGAAAAGAGGAGGAATCTCTGAAAGCTGGGTTTGTCTTAAACTGCCCAGAAATAAAATTATGTAAAGGAAAATAAAATTTTTACTACACATCCTGCAACTATGATTTCCTTTTTAGCAGGAAGTTATTTTATATTTCACAGCTTAACAAGAGCTTTAAATGAATAATTTCATTCCTGCTTTTGATTGCTTAAGTTTCCTGCCTTGCTAAACCTTCGCTAATCTATGAAAACAGGTGGCTTCCTCTCTGTAGAATGGACCTCCCTCCCTCAGGCTGAGTACTAATAAATTAGCCCTGCCCACTTGCAGTCCTGTATGAAGCAATCCGAGCTCATTAGGCTCTTATTTGGCAGTTCCCAAATAAGGCAATTTAATGCAACAGCAAAGCGGTTCAGGCTGTGCTTGGCAATTTCTCTTGCCCATCATTAGTCACACATCCCTCCCTGGGTTTCTGATTCCTGCCTGTCTGCTCCTCACTAACACCCGTGGCAAGGGACTTGCCTGCAGTCATTTTAATCCGAGTTCTCTGTAAGGGGGTTGCTGATGTATGGTTTTTTTTTTTTTTTCATGTGTAAGGCCAAGATAATGGAGGTACTTTCTATAAATATGATAGTGAGCATCATATTTGTGGTCCTCAGGCTCTTTGTCTTAAGCAATGACCATCTCTGGTGTGTGGATCTCTGTATATTGGTCTAGGCACACTTATCTGCTATTAACATGTACAGTACAGTTCCATTAAGCATACAGATGATGGGGAAATGAGTACACTGGGGTTGCTCTCAGGTGCTGAAAGAATTCCAAAGGAATAAAGTATTATATGTCACACCTTGTAGCTCAATAAGAGGAAATAGTTAAGTCTTTTCCTCTCTGTGTCTGGTGGTATTGCTTAGTTATTCAATCAGTTTGTTGGTCAGTCTGTACAAAGAATTTAAAAAAAGACCCAGAGGTGCTTATGGGACCCAGAAAAGGGACTTTGTTTTACAGTGCTGTGTGGTTTGGAAAGAAAAATTGTCTTAGAGGGAGAAAGTGAAGACTCTTTGGAGGTGTCCATTAATGTAATCATGTCCATAATTTCTCATGTCCATTAATGCAATCATCAGTAACTTGCATTGCAATCAATGTGTATCTGGAGTGCAGAAATCAGAAAATGTTGGCTGAAATGTCAGCCTGTCAAGCTACAAATCCAGATATGTCAGGGCCAGGCAAAGATGTGAACGTGTCGCCGGCTGTGGGGACACTGCAGGGCCAGCTTTAAATGAGGAGTAGTGCAGAGTAGGCAGAAGTGGGCTTTCTTCTATTGTGGTCTGAGCCCTTTGGCATCTCTGGTCCATTTAGAGACAGAAGTACTCACTTTGTTTCTGAGTATTTTAACAACCATAAGAGAAAAGTCTTACCTTTTCTTTTAATTGTAACAAAAATTTTGTTGTATCATGACGGGTACTAGGAGTAGTTTTCCAGAGAAGCAAACTCTTAAGATTTGTTTTTTAAAATTTATTTTAGAAAAGTAAAATAGGAATGGATTGGATTAAGGGATGCTATATTTGGGTTAGACTTGAATTAGGGATTTGATCAAACATTAGAGGCAAAATTGCACAAGGCTAGCAAAACACCATGACAAACCTGGGCTAAAGACAGACTGAAAAAGAGATGAAATCTTGCTAAACTGAAGCTCAGAAGTGGTGATCTTTCAGTTCAAAGATAACCTCTGCAAGACAAAAAAAAAGCACCATTTGTGGGTCAAACCAAATTGAAGTAATATCTTTTCAGTGAAATACAAAAACAGTAAAAAAACTCCTGTCAAATTCAATTGGAATTAATTATCTTTTCAATCTGAAAACAAATGTCACATTTTCATTTAAAATGAACTTTTCCCTGAAAGTTAGAGTAGCCATATATTACTTCAAAGGGAAAAAAAAAAGGCTTATGAAGGAAAAAAAGCTTTGTCTTTTTTTTCCCTTTTTTTTTTCCCTTTCAGATGAATAACCAACATATAATTCAATTGAATTCGGTTTGTCAACCCAAATGAGAAGTCAGATGGTTTAGCCAGCAGGAGGCATATATGGCTCAACTAGGAGCAGGCTGGTTCTTTCCTGTTCTACACTAAATTTCTGGGCAGCTCTGAAGCCTGCACTCACCAGTGTGCATTGAACACAGTGACTAAATCACTAAAAAAAACAAGCTTATGTTTTGGAAACATAGACTTTTCCCATTAGGAGTTTAATGTAAGGAACCAATTTTCAATTGAGTAGCCAATGCTAAGGTTAGGGCATGTATGAACTCTTGATAATTTAAATTATTTTGGTAGCATAGTAAGTGCTATCTGTGGATTAATTTAAATTCTAGACAGAGGATGTTTTCTTCCTTGAGGCTCTTGTTTCAGCTTCATATTTAATGTACTGTGTTGTGTTTTTAAAGTCACAGGATTTACATGAAGCATTAGGAAGATAGGAGAATGTGAAGTGCAGAAAAAATTGTAGTGTTGTTAGTGATGTGATGATTAATATATACTTACATTTTTTTTCCCAGAGGAACACTTCCTTGCCAGATCTCATTTTCTAGGAAATAGCAATTAATTGTTGTTAAAATACTTAGGAAATATCCTTATTCCTACTTCATAGCATAGGAAATGAATTAGATAATTCAAGTTGCACAGAAACCTGTGTCCAAGCAAGGGTTTTAATTCTAACTTGTTACTATGTGCTCTATGGCTGACCAGCCATGCTTCCTTGACTATACAATGGCTCAGGTACAGCTTTTCCTATAAATAAACTGCTGGATTAAGCTTTGAGAGTATTCCATGTACTTTTTTTTTTTTTTAAATTAATTGCTAAACTGTAGTCAGGCTTTCACAAAACTGCTAGATAATTGAGATCGTCTATGCACCTTAGTTCCTCTTATATCTCCTTTACAGGACAATCTTTGATTTACATCACCTCATACTTGTCATGGGTTTTCTGTCTCATGCCATGAGTTCTGATCAGTTATGGAGTACTTCATCTGTTCCTTCATGTTCACCACATCAACCCTGGCCTTATTTACTGAAAGCTCTTCCACCCACACTGTGGATTGATCTTTTCTCATGTGCTTTGCAGTAGTGTTAATCATGAGTGCATCAGGAATGATTCACCAGCACTGACTACCCTTGAGGGGTGCTGCAGGGACGTAAGGCAGTGCTATTCCTCCACTCAGAGGGCAGAAAAAAGGACAAAAATTGCCTTTCCATTAGCACCATGGTTCAGTCTGAGGAGTTTGGAACCTGAGATTTTAATAAAATAGTACGTAGCACCTCAGGATATAACAGCTCCAGGGATAAATGTCCAGAAAATGAGGATGAAACAGATTCTGATCATAAAAAATCTTGGTTATATGGCTTGTTCAGCATTTCCAAGGAGAGAAAGAATGCAGTTTTCTGTCGTGGCATTTAATTTCCTAAACCAAGAGACCTCTTCTAGTTTCTGTATCTGAGTTTTTGAAGACATACCACATCCTGGAAGGATACAAGTGTTTTCATAAAAGTCTAAGCAAATGCTTGAGGAATGACACTTGAGACTTACTCTTTTCTTCATTCAACACAGAAGCTAGTATTAGGTAAGGCAACAAGACAAGAATGTTTGCTATTACAGCATCAACCTTTTAGATGTGAAAGAGGTTATTGGATTTGTCCTGAAGTTCTTTCCAAGTTCTGAAAAGATCATCAGATAAAAAGTCTTGCATATCTTAACCCAATTTGGAGCAATGGCAAAAGAGGAATATCAGTGCTTGAAGATACTAATCCATCTGTAAAAAGGAAATACAGCATAGAGAGTTAAAGAAAAACAGTAGCATAATGCAAATATTTCCCTGGTAAGAGAGTGAAGTTTTGGTGATGTATTATGAATAGCCAGCTTTTCTGTGCCCTGGGTGTATTGCATACTGCTGCTTTGTTTTCGAGCTGTGGAGAAAAGTGAAAGGTACATAGATAAGACCATGGATGTTTCAGAAAATATTTCATGTGTGCAGTTCAATTTAAATCCTGGTATAAATCTTAAATTTGTAGAAGTTGGTACATGAAATACAAAAATCTCCACAAACCTATACTATTTTATAGTTAATCAAAAGCTCAATATAAGAAAAGGGCAATTTTCCTGTTAAGTATTCCAGAAAGTCATGGGGTTCCAGGTTTCTAAAAGGGCATTAAAGGGAACACCCACATGTATCCGTGACAATTAGGTTCAGAAATAGCACAGTTTGCAGTCCTCTTGCTTCAGGCAGAATTTTTATTTTGGCTTTGCAACTACAGGACATCATACTTTGGGGTTTTTGTTCACCTTAAATATTTCAAAAGTCGCTCATGGATTTTGAATAGCTCTTTGATCAAAGATGGAACAATGGCTCAGTTTTGGAACTGCCTGTTAAGCTGCCTTCCACATGGGCAATGCACTGAGACCACACATTTCTTAGCATTCTGCCCCCACTTCCATCAGTTAATGGGAAACAAGAGAGTAGTCAGTGAGGGAGATCCTGAAATAGGACCCTTCTCCAGAGAGTTCTACTACACTAGCATCCAGTCTCCTTTTTTCCAACACTGTTTTTTCTTGCCAAGTGCAATATTTTTTGCTGTACCCCTTTTTTCCCCTCTCCCAAGTCTTGTGAGCATCAGATGTTACCAATGCAGATGTTACCAGTGCTTTCAACTGTGCCATCTGGTGAAGCTGATACTTAGAAGATGAGGGGTCTCTTGGGTTTGATATGGCCAATTGTCCTGGCAAGGGGAAAAGAACAGGAGCTTCAGGGAGAAGAGAGAATAACAGGAGAGATGAGGAATGTCCTCCTGAGTCAGTCTGGCCTGTGGAGCTAGGGAATGGGTTCTTCAGTGCACCCCAGTGCCTCTTCTGCTGCTTATGGAACAGTCTTGCAGGAAGTGGGGGCTCTCATGTTTGTCTCCCATGCTATCCTTCTGTTCTGTGTAGTACATTTTCCTCTAAGCTTGACACTTAAAGCTGTCCTGGAAGCCACTTGTATGTACTAGACCTGTCCATATCCAACTTGACCCATCCCAGAGAAATCCTCTATGAGCAGATACCCTTATGGAAGTAGGAATTTCCTTTTCTTTTTCTCCTTTTGTTGTAGTTAGTTATAAGCTCAGGTAGACTTAACCCTATACCTTTTTTTCTTTCTCGTTCTACAAAGAAAGAAAAGAATTGTGTCAAAGTTCCAGGAAAAGTATCTTTCTTTTCCCAAATCGATCCCCATCACAGATTTTAGTAGGAACTGAATTTGGTTTGCACTTTTGGAATCTGAATTAAAAACTTAAAATAGTGCAGCACATTTTGCTTTGAAACTGGGAATCTGTTGCTTGACCTCACTTGTTTGTACTTCACTGTATTTCCTTCAAGTTGTACATAATTATCTCTAAATAGAGTGGCAATCTGTGCTTTTTCTTTAGTGCATCTATTCTTCTACAGCCTGTGATTAGTTATACTTTTGTTATATGATTATTTGATTTTTTGCTTTCTTGTTTTAAATGGCCTTAATAATGCCCCAGTTCATCCTCTGGCAACTTTATAAAAAATGCTACTTTTTAATTGCTCTGGCAGACTGAGGTCTTGAAGTCTTTGGTCTGGAATGTCACAGAGTCATTTCCTAATTTCAATATCTTCTTGAAGGTCTGCTTATTAGAGGTCTATCAGCCTTAATAGGTTGTTTCCAGCTGAACTTCCTGTCATGGCTGAGCCACTCCATTATCTCAGTGAGACCCTAGTAAAATGCAGAAAAGCCTTAGTGCTTTCTCAGGTTCCTTCTCTCTCGGTTGCATTAATTGTGCTGGGCTAACAGGGGTAAGAAGTAGAAAGTATTTAGTCTTGGCACTGCTTTGCTATGGCTTGGAATACACACCACAACATGGACAGGTTCAGTTACCAGCTTTATATAGCAAATTGTCAGAGTAGAACCACACTATCAGCCTAATATTTGCAAGCTGTTTTAGAGACTGAGTCACTTTTGCATCAACTTAGTCCTTTCTAGGGCAAAAATTTCATTCCCTAAAATACAGGGCAGAACATTTAAGGCTCATCCTGTAATTTTTCAAGGATTTGGAATGAAAAAAATAATTGCCTTTTTGCCCAGCTCCAAAAGACTACATTTTGAAAACCTTTGTTTCTGAATTCAGTAGCCTGTTAATCGTGGAACACAAAGCTTTTCAAAGAGTCCCAGTTGTTGTTCCATAGATTTCTATACAGTAAATGTTTAGTTCCATTTCAAATTGAGGAAGTGGCTTTGACATAATATTATCAAAGGACATTTCAATCCTTTATGAAAAATGTGGAGGGAGCAGGGGAGTAAATTTGGAATTTTACTTCTTATATAAGTCATTTAAATTTAATGTAAACATTTGTGAACCTTTGTGAGCAGAGAGGAATGGAGACACCATTCACCCTTCAACCCCATGAGGAAATACTTACAGTCATAAATTGCAAAGACATTGAAGCAGCATTTTCAAAGACCTGTTTATGCACTGCATTTTCATGTTTAGCTGATGACTGAGCATGGCAGAGACAGTGTGACACTTGTCAGGGATGGGGACTGGTCTTGAGTACAATGGGGACTTCTTTACAATATGGCAATATATCTCAGGGGACCCTTGCTAATGGTGATAGATAAATAGGGCTGTGCATGTCCAGTATCATAAATACATGTTATCATGCCATGCCACTTCAATGAGTTTATCTGTTTATATATGCATCAAAGGGAGCAAAAAATGTTTAACTTGCTTCAGTGAGCTGTAAGCAGAAAGAGAATAGATGAGAGCTGAAGGGTTTGGAGCACACTGAATTGTATCTCATTCAGGAAGTCTTCTAAATTATTGATGTTTTCCTTTCATTTTTTCATTTTTTGAGTCACCACATTTGTGTTAGCCAGCCATAGTCTTCTGAGGTTATTGCACTAATTTACAAGTGGCTTCTAACCATCATGCTAATTCAAAGTGGGGTGTGCCCTTTTTGCCTGAGATGGTCAGCAGCCAGTGTGGAGTGATTAATGTGGATTCCTGCCTGTGCATAATGGCTTGACAGCAATGCCTCCTTTCTGCTGTCTCCTAAGCAGGTACAAAGGCAACAAAGACCTTTGCTTAATGAATCAAATTCACATATGTCATTTAGAGGTATTCACATCTGCCTCTCTCAAACAGACCCAAGAGGCTTCCTGTCTCCTTCCCCTTCTTAGGACTTCATACATTTTTACTGAAGATTAACTTCAAAAAGGCCTTGTGCTATTTCATTCAGAGTGTTGTACTGTCACTGTGCCTGGCAGGTGCTGATTTTCTGTCATGGGGACCAAAGCATCCAGAAAGTGAGGTCTGAAGTCAGTAACAAGCCAGGAGAGGGGATGACCTCTCCAGCTGAATGTGGACCTGGCACAGGACTGGGACCTGCTGTCCCTTGTGGCAGTGCTATTGTGCATTCCAGATGCTTTGTGGTAAAGTGGTTTTAGGCAAACAAGGAGATGACAGGAGATGTTCTGCCCTCCATTACTTAGTGTAGGATGTGGCTTCTGGTACGCCTTTCAGTCCTCAGTGCTGATGAGCTGTGGCTCTGAAGTGTGAGATTGCCCAATACTGATGAAATAAATGCTGGGCTTCCTTCTAAGCTCAGGGATCCACAGGAGAGAGAAGGAATTATCTCCATGCAAGTGTCACTGGCTCTGTGAGGTCTTAGTGTTCACCTAGACAGCTGAGTGATTCCTGATGAGCCTGCAGATGATTCAAAGGACTCTGGAACCCATATGGCTTGGTCTTCTACTTACTTGTTCAAATGAATTTCAGTCTTCACTGTGCAGTAAATATAGAACAAACAGATGGTAGGAAAACAGAATCAATTCCCGAGGTGAGACGGTAATTTTTGCATGAATATGCCTTTCCATGTGCTGGGGTGGTTCTGGGCTTTTTTGCTAACCCTTGGTGAGAGCAGTCCTGGGTGGCTACTGG
Organism: Vidua chalybeata; assembly: GCF_026979565.1. NCBI lineage: Eukaryota > Metazoa > Chordata > Aves > Passeriformes > Viduidae > Vidua > Vidua chalybeata. The sequence continues at coordinate 17,806,997 of NC_071535.1, forward strand.
GTGTGCCTCCTCTGACCCACCTTGGGGTGGCAGCTCCTCCCCACCACAGGCTGTCCCACCTGCCCTTCCCATGCTGTGTCTTCATGGCTCCCACAATAAGGACAGAGAAGATAACAGATGCTCTTACAGTCACTTGAAAAATGCCTCTTCTTTCAGTGTGGGGAAAACCCCAGCCACTGTCTGAACTCAACAGAAGCACAACAATGAAGTTATTGTTCCTTGAACCATATCTTTGAGAGTATTTATTTACCTCCTTTTAACATAGCTTTTCAACTATTCTGTTATCAAAATCTCTAGTCAACACAGGTCAGGTTATGTTGCTTTTTATACACAAATCTTTGATACTATTTCATGTTGTTTATGATCAATATCTTTTAAAAGAAGCCCCTGGGAACTTCCTATTATCTCCCTTTATTGTTTTCTTCCTCAGATAAAAAACAGAGAAAAATTGCGTCTCTTATACTCTGAATACTTTCTAGAGCCCAGCACCAGTTATTTAAGAATTTCTGTTACTCAGCCCACCAGTTGATGGACAAAAGCCTTTTGCCTCAGGCTCCCAAACCATCTCTGCATACATAGTATGTTCTGCTCCTTGCTTCTAATTACATCAAAGCTAATTGCAGTGCCTGGTGCTGCATAAAGTGCAGCTGGGGAGAGCTGCCACCTGATCCTGGGGAAGGTCACTGAGCACCCAGTTGGTGCCTGGACAGAGATCTGCTGGGGTTAGAAGGAGAGGGAGCATTGCCAGGATGTGTTTGTGGGCATTGTCCTGGGTAAAACCCATTGTGCTGCTGACAGTCACCACCTGTTTAATTCAGGGAGAGCCTCAGTATCACAAGCCAATATTGCCAATACTCCTATTGCAGGAGAGGAAAGAAGTGAGAGCCTTTCTCAGGCATTTGGTGGAGTCCTTCAGAGAGCAGACAAACTTGTAATTGATGAGACTCTATAAATTATTTGCCCTAGCCCTTAAAGGGCCTAGTGCAGTTTGAGCTGTCCCATCAAAGAAGATAACATACTGGGAGAGCAGGATTGGCACGTCAAATCAAGTCATGTGCTTTGTCTGCTAAAAACTATGAAGACTGGATTAATAAAAACTCTAGTCTGGGAAATCCAACCCTCAGTGTTCAGCTGAGGAGATTTAACTACTACCAAGTGTCTCAGACCCCCTGCAGCAGCACAGAGCATCCATGCCAGCTGTGGGTGTGCTGCTGTACTTGCTCTCCCCAAAGTTGCTGTGCCTGGATCAGCTTGGATGGTCCACCTGATAGACTCCAGGCTGGTCGAGGTGCTCCTCCTTCAGTTTAGAGAGGAAGGGGGGAATGGCCAAGAGGAGAATCTCCCCATGCTCTGGGTTAGGAGAGCTGTGTGCTAGGGAATTGAACAAGTCAGGGGAAGGAACTGAGGATGAGCGATAGCTCTGACTGTGGGTGGTAAAAGACTCAAGTGCCCGGGGCACTGTTTTCAGCACAGCTATTTATAACATTGATGTTACTGGTAGCAACAAAACCAATGCATCTCAACAAGAGAACAGAGACTTTTTCACAACTCAGTGAATAAATTCTAATTAACCTCTTTACTGTATTTCACCCAGTACATTGCTAGTCTTGCACCAAAATTCTGTACCAGAACTCTTGGAACATAGGTTGAAAATCCTGGCGGTCTCACATTGTTCTGTGTTTGAGCTACCAGGGCTACATGCACTGGGAAGCAAAGCTGTGCCTTTACCTACTGTTCAGGATGAGTGCATGGAAATCACCCAAGCCACTGCTGCTCCAGCCAGCACACAGGACTTCATCCACAACACTACAGAAATGTCTCCACTTGAGAAAATCACCATTAATTGCTGTCATATTCCCTGGGGAAACCATGTGGCTGAAAATGACTGAGAACTGGAGAACAACCAGATGGTAAAATTACTAAGTTCTCTGGGGATGGGAGCAGCTTCTCTGCCTGAGCATCCTGCCATGTTGGGCTCCTGTTTTGCTAATCTTCACTGTCTGGTGTTTTTTGGACTGTTCCCTCACTGCGATTAAGAGAGAGCTACATCATTCACCCCAAAGTGGAGTGAATGTAGTTGGATATGGGAGGGAGAGCTGCTGTTCTCTGCTCTGTGTTATCTCCCCCACCTGCCATTCAGCACAGAGATTGCAATCAGGAGAAACCAGGGAACTCCTTTGCACATTGCACAGACCAAGGCCACCATCCCCAGGGGAGAAGATCTCTTACCTATTCAGACCCTTGCCTGAGCATTGCCATAAACCCAAACACTTGAAATAAGCTTGGCAATACCTAAGTGGTTTGTAACAGTGTGTGGTCCTCAGAGCTTCAATCCAGGACAAATAAAGAACACTACCCAAGAAGCTAGTTGTCTGTTTGGGAATCACAGCATTTAGAGCATTTTAGAAATGTGCTTCAGCTGTCCAAACCAAGTAAGAATATTGATGTGCTGGGCTAGACCAAGTGTCTCTCTTGGCTTCATGTCTCACTAAGTTCTCTGTAATGTTTTACATGACAGTACCATGGGATACAGAGGTAGAAGTGGAACATGCATCAAATCCTTCTCCTCCTGCTTTCTGCTTCTGCCTCCTTGTTTGAACTGCCAGATAATATAACTCCGTGTTTTTCCTTCCCCATTGAGACTTCCTGCTGATTATTACCATTAGCAAAGCACCCTGATTACACTTTTCTCCTCCTTGCTGCATTTTAGCAAAGGTCACCAGTGTTAATAATTGAAGCAATCATTTATATTAACACTTATGATCCAGATGGCTCAAGGCAGTAGAGTAAAAAAACAATGGAAAATAATTCAAATTTTTACTCTGATCCTGCAAGTAGGAGGAGCTGGAACTTTGGAAGATAACACAGTGAGAGTAAACCTTTTAGTGTTAGAAATCTATGTCAGAAGCAATGCCAGGAGAGCTAGGCAACCCAGCAGCAGCTTTATAATACCCAGGACGGGTAAATAGGAGCAGACCTAGAAAATGAGGGTGAGGGCTCTGTTACAGGTACAGAAGACTCCAGTGTGTACACCAGCTAGTGCCAAGGAAACACTCCAGCCCTGGAAACCTGAAATGTGCTTGCCTTACAAAGCTGTGTGGGAGTGCATGTGTCTGCACTGCCCTGTACCTGCTCTTGCCTGTGATGCCAGGAGAGAGCAGCAGGACACGTATCCCTGCTGCCATGAACGGCCACTGCTGTGCCTGGATGTGCTCAGGCACGACCAAATCTACGTCTCACACAAGCTTGTTGTGAAGATACATTCCCTTATTCTTCATTTAAATCACATAATGGGGCTAATTTTAATGTTTCCTATTCCTCAGCCAGAATTTTATCAGGGATAGATGCATCTGGTTCCTTGGGAAGTGAAACAAATGGTGAGGAGATAAATGTGCTGCTCTGTGGAAATTGACTTCCCTGTGGGAAGCTGTCTCTGATTGCAATGATCCTATCTGAAGCCAGATAATGCCAAAAACACAAAATGCACTTGAAATCTCAGCCTTCATCACTCTGGAATGCCACAAATATCTAAAAATTATGGCTTTATTCTTTATGTTAGTTCTTTCACAGACTCTGAAGGACCTGCCTGTTCTTCAAACTCCAACCTGAAAAGCCTACAGTGGCCAAATGAGAGTCCTCAGAGCTGTGCATCGACCATGGCATTAGGTAAATCTGTGTGCAATTCCTTGCCTTGCCACAACTTTGTTTGCTTTGCTTTTTAATAGCAAAAAAATAATAAGTCTCAAAAATTCATAATTCTCAAAAATTCTAATTCTCAAAAATTCTGTCATGGGTAGGTGATTTCTGCTTGAATATGATCATTAAAAGGAAGGAAATATTATTTTTATTTGGTTTTAGTTTAAACCACTTGAGGAAAAAAACTTTCATGCTCAAAGTTACCTACATATCACTGATTTTGTTCAGGTAACCTGCTCAAAGGAATTTATGGGCCTACAGTTTCAGATTTGTCTTCGTAGCTGTGATGTTCAGGGGTTTCTTTGTCTCATGGCTGCTAAACAGCTTATTTGAAGACCTTGACTTCATTTTTTCCTCCTTAATCCCAAGGCAGTTATTAATCCAGTTACAAGCTTCTTCTGTTTGTCAAAGTTGAAATATTGTGCTGATCCCAGACATGAGCTGGGGACACAAAAGGAAAGTAATCAATGTGCCTTTTCCTCCTAAGAATCCCACAGAACTGATTTTATGTCAAATTTATGGGAAAATGTTAATATCTGAAAGCAGTGAATTGAAATACTGTAACCCAAATATTGCACCAAAAAAATGCTGGAGGTAGAATTGTGCACACACTTAGCACATGAAGACAAGCATCTTCATGCTGCAACCCTTATAAACTTTGCAATATTGAGAAGTACTAATATATGTCTAGACCTCCAGTGCCAAGCCTCACCCAAGCTGCTGGGCTTGCAGAGTTCAGAGGTAGCCAGGGCAGGAGCCTCAGCATGACTGACCACGAGTCCAAGGCCACAGGGGTGCTGTGCCTGGGTACAGCCCATTGCTGCTACCTGACCACTTTCATCATTGCACATATCAGAGGGTGCAGCTGAGTGTTCATAAGCAAACTAATCCTAATCTTCAGCCTTACTTTTGACTGTATGGTTGCCTAAGCAAGTTAGATCTCATTCTGGGATCCTCTCTAATGCATAGGTGAAAACCTTACCTCTAGTGCTTCCTCTGGCTTGAGAACATTTCCCTTTGTCTCAGGTCTAAAGGAGGTGATAGAGTCTTATTAACACTTTAGTTTATAAAGCAGCCCCAAAAAAGGAGACTTTAGGAAGTCTGCCAGTGCTAACTACTCTGCAGCATTTCCTATTTGATATTTCTATTGGCAGCAGAATTCTGCTGGGTAAAAGCTGCATGAGGCATCAGCCTGTGACCTGGGCTCCTCATTTCTGCCAAAGGCACAGAGCAGATGGACAATAAGGGCAGACCCCAGAGCTTTATTTCTGCTAATACTGTGCAGGACATCTCTTCATAATACAGGCAGAGTCTGTTTAGACAAGAAAGTATCTGACCTATAACAAGTTTGGTCTATGCTGGGAAACATAACTTTCAAAAGTTGTGGGAATTTAAATCTATGTAATGATGCAGGAAAATCAAACAGACTGCCAGAAGCCTTCAATAACAATTTTTTCAATACACTTGAAGTCCTCTGCAATTACTCAAGGCAGACAGGACAATTTGGTTTTTTTCCTTCATGTTTTGATAATGAGGCCTCCCAGTATAAGGATATTTTTGCCTACCACCTAAAAATTATCAAATTAGATTTGGTAATAAACTAAAAGTTTAACTGAGAGTTACAAAATATCTTTTTTTTTTTTTTTTTTTTTTTTTTTTTTAAGGACTAATGGAGTATCTGTGCAGATGAAATTCATCCAGCTTCAGTCTCAACTATGGAGCATCAAATACTATTTCATAATGCATGCAAACTGCCAGCCTACTGAAACCAAAGAACAAGAAAAAGTACTAAATTTACAATAAAACAGGTGACTAACATCTTTTAGCCAAAGTGTATGGACAGGAAGGTTTGATTCGTGTTAGGCTGTATTAAAATACAACAGCATTAGATACATGTGCAGAACTAATGTTTCATACGTATGTAATAAATTACTTTAAAACAAATTTATTATTTTTTTTATTAATCTGCATATAGGAATGTCCAAAATCAGGCCTTGGTATCATTTCCCCCTTATTTTCAACAACTGCTTGATTAAAAAGACAATTATTGCAAAACTAACAAAAGTATTGACCAAATTCTTATGAAACGTGTTTGAAAGGCCACAGTCAAAATCCAAAAAAACCCTCTCGCTCCCCAAGGCTTTCCTGAATGGTGATTAATTGCAATATTTACTTTGATGAATTCTGCAGATGTATTCTGCTTTCAGTAATGACCAGGAAAAGGAGAATTTGGGGGGAATGAATTATTTTGTGGAGACAATAATTTGTCCATTCATCTAAGTTGGTAACTAATTCACAGGAAGTGTATCCGTAGTATTTAAGCAGTAGTCATATAAATTTAAATTAAAATTACTTTGGGAAACCTACTTCAACATGAGTGACTGTGGGAATATGCTACCCTTAGCTCAAGTCCGGCTGAGCTGCATTCCAAGGATTCATTTGCAAAGTCCTGTTATGGACACGTGCTCTCAGCATACCTGCAAAGCCACAGATTTGTTATTGTGGCTGACATTTTCACAAATTTACAAATTTGGGGAAAACAGGCCCAGCCAGTTCTGGAATGATGTAAGAGCTCACATACAGGTTATGTTTGCCTGAGTGAAGCAACAGGAGCTGTGCTGTGCAGACACTTCTGTGATGACCTTGCTAATGCTCCTCTGTGTCATGCATAGCTTTTTAGCTGTATCAAAAGCACCACATCAGATTTGTATTTTAAGGTGATATGGTAAAGGGGTCTTTGTCCTAAGTGGTAGTTGTTATACAGAATTTCTGGAAAACTGCCTCTGAAATGTGTGTAGTTTCTATGGATATATCTTCCCCCCCCCCCCCAAGAAGCCTTTTTCTCTTCTTTAAGAGAAAACTTTCTAGAAGTTGGATACTTATTCTGTCTTCTCTCTTCAAAAAGTTTGTTCTTTGTTGCTTGTACAGTTTCTTCTTTTTCCATCCCAAAATAGAAGCATAGTTCCTAACCCATTTTTCTTTATATAATCTCTTTTCTCCTCTCTTCATGATATGATCTTAAGTTGTTCAAAACCCAGACAAAAAGTAGCTTGTGCCTCCACTCCAGCAGAACAGAGTGATATTGTTGCAGAATGGAGTAAAGGCTAATCCCATTTCAGTTCTGGACCACCAGTGTGCTGACACAAGGTTGATTCAGAAGGGCACTGCAAGAGCTAAAGACATTTCAGTCTGCAGAGGAAAAGGAGCTACTGAAAAACTACAGAGGGTGGTGAAAACCCTGCTAGTATTGACTTGCTTGGGTCACAAGTGGCTCTGTTTCTGAGAACAGGGTCTGTTGCTTCTAAGCAACAGAAAGAAATTTTGCATTTAGCTGCAGGGAAGAATAGGCTGTCCAGCACAGGCACTCCACCAGCTAAAGGAGCAGGTTGCTTATGCTCTTTCTCCACCCACCATCAGTTGCTGGCTTTCTCTCATCAAGGTTCCAAACATGTATCAGGCAAGGTTGTCCAAACAGATTTGAGTGAGGCTTTTTAACAAGCCCTGCTAAGTTTTATCCTTTAGAAAGTATTTCAAATGTATTCCAAGTCAACATTGAAAGAGCCTAAAAAAATCCCCCTAAAGATCAATAAGGAATGCTACTGTCTTATGGTAAATATTTTAAAATCCCATTAAAACAAAAGCAAATTCAGGGTAAATTTTGCTCAAGTTCAGGTTTTCTGCCATAGAATTCAGTTGGTCGAATTTTAAAGAGTGTTCTTGAGTAGCCTTTTTCATCTGGACTGAAAGAAGAAACTCAGAAGTGTGTCTCAAAGTGAGACAAACCTGAGCTCTGTATTTTGTAGCACAGCAGCGATTGCAAATGTCCTCTGAGGCCAGGTATTTTTGAATCTCATTTTTATAAGTGCCATTTTTGCATGCAATCTTCTCTGTGCTTAGCTTTTCAGTGAAGGCTTCTTGCATTTTCTCCTACATTTCACCTTTTCTCACTTGTTCTGACTCTGTCCAAAGATGGCTATTTCAGCTGGCCCCAGTCCTGACGTGGCAGACGTGCTGAGCATGGTTATTCCCCAGCTCACCCTTCAGAGCTCTGCCTGGACAGCACCAGGCAAGCCTGATTTGAAAGGTTTGCTCTTGGTTTGAGTGTATGCAAATACTTCTACAAGGGTCAGAGTGCAGAGATTTGGGTACAGTGACAGCAAGTTTAGAGATGCTTGGGTTTCTGGTTTTCTACAGTGATGTTCAAACCTCAAAAGCTCCCCATTTACACATCAAAAATGAATACATACTGTGTGATGGGCCAATTTTCTTGTGAATAATAATCATTGTTGCACAAGCCATGCTGTTCTTGTTTGAAGGATTTAATTCTGTGACAAGCAGAAGGAAAATAAGGAAAGACAGGAAAATATTAAATATCTATAGCTAGCAGAAAAAGATAAAGATCAAGGAGATTTCAGTGAAGTTTCATATTTAAATAGCTTATGAAATCCAATACATTGCTTGTTGGAAAGTGTCACTAAGATTTAGAAGTACCAGCTGATGTGGACAGATTCTTAAACAAAGACTGAACACAGGAAAAATATATTAGTAAAATTTAAATTTAAATTCAATATTGCAGGTTTTTCCATGATACAGAAAGCAGGGAAATGGGAAGTGTCCCAAAGTCACTCTTACAGTTTTGGGATGAAAGATCATTGAGAAATGATCAGTGTTTCAGAGGCTACCTCAGGTACATGATGTGTTCTGTTCTGCCTGGCTGTGCATTACAGCAATACTCAGACATTATTTTAATGACTATTCTGCAGAAAATAATGTTCATTTTTGGTTGTCTGTTGAGGATTTTCCTCTTCAGTAACAAAACTGGTTTATATTGGAAGAGTGTATTTGCTTTCTCAGTAAGGAGGGTGTGGCTTTCTGCTGGAGAACTCGTGTAGTGGAAAACAACTTTCAACAGTACTGAAGAATAAGTACTGAATTGCTGAACAGAGGGGTTTTCACATCTTTACCAACTTTAAATGTAAGTATACATTCTCAATATTTTGCAGAGTTAAGCACTACATCAACTTTTTCTATCCAGAATATAAAGTTATGCTTACCTATATCATATGCTACTCTGTACTTACAGCACAGCATCTCTTATAAGTGTAAGGAAATATTTAAGGGGAAATCCTGACTTTCTGATGGAAAACACTGCAAATGGAATAGTTATTTCATGAAGTTATTCTGCAGAGTAAAATATTTGATGATCTTCACTTCTCTGCTCATAATGAACTGGTGGATTTCATTATGGTATAAATTCCCATGCCTCCCTGCAATCTGTCAAAATCATATTCCAAGTCTCCCAGCAGAAACTGTGTGAAAGTGAATATGATTTTGTCTTGCCAGCTTGGAGTGCTAGTACAGAACTCTAATAAATATATGGTTATTTTCATTATTTAAACATCATTCAGCTGGTCAGGAATTTGCATTCTGAGGTCCTCCTTAATGCCATTTAATTGCAGTAGTCTTCCAGGTAAATTAAAACAAATGAAAAAGCTCCAAAGGTATCTCATTAAGGCAAATCATAAGTCCCTCTGGATCATGTAAATGAGTTAATATACTACTTCATGCTTCCAAATGTATTTATTAGCAGTTTACTTTCAATATGTTCTTCAGTGAGCTGTTTTCTTTGCTAGCCAGCTGTTTAATTATATATTTTCTGCATGTCAGCAAATGATATCTTCTGTCACTTAAAATGTTAATGAATAACACAGGATTGATACATCTGTTTGAACTGGCATGAAGGTAGGAAAAAATCCCATAACGTGCTGGTAAGTTACTTCACATGCCTGTTCCCCCTTCTTTAGTGCAAAGATACTGCACTAATTTAAAAGATTTGCTATTATAACAGTTTATCTAGATGAATCATAAAATTGCAGCTTTGAAAAACTGTAATGGCATCGTAAAATAAAATTTACATAGAATAAAAGTCATTTGGGTTGGGTACTCTTTGAAGTCTAGATGATATTGGAATCTGTATCTACACTGCCTTGGGAAATGCTGCCTTGTGCCTGTTTGCCTTGGGTTTGCAAGCCGTGCACAAGTGTGGTTCCAGCACCCATTCTAGTGCTGCCCATCCCACTGAACCTTGCATTTCTAATGGTGTGCTCTTCTTGGGACTTGGTTGTGCCTCATTTGCCTGCTTGGAATGGAGCTGGTTGTGCCTGTCTGTCCCCAAGAGGCCTGATAAAACAGGCTGTCAGCCACGTCAGTCCCAGGTCACGTCCCTGCTGCACTGCAGCCCTGGCTGGCAGGTGGGTACAGCCTCACACAGGGATGGACTGGCCCATCCCAGGGGTCTGTGTGAACCAGGAGGCCCCATAGTGTGCAACTCCTCAGCTTCTAGCCCACCTTTCCTTCCAGGAGGTAGGACAGATTTCTTCCTGGGAAGCAATTTCTTTCATCTTCCAGAAGCTGCCTGGACTTTTACTGAGTCCAGATTCTCCTTTAGAAAGTTTTGGTTTTGGAGACAGTGTGTGTTTGGTTTTGGCTCCACTGAAAGGAGCCTCTTTTCTAGTTGAGTATGCCGTGACAGACAGCAAAAGCCTGGATGAGGTAGGTCATGCTCAATGCCAGGTACTTGTCCTGCAGATAGAGCATTTTGCACGTCTGGAACAATTGCCCCAGTTGTGGGTTCAAAAAGAATTAATCTAAAACCATTGATAGGAGTGACAACCAAACTCCAAAAAAATACACTTGACTATTTAGAGCACACTTTCCACAGCTGGGTTCAGTCTGAAAATGGTGGAAGGCCAGCCAGGCAGTGAGAAGAGGATATCTTTGCAGCTGTATACCTTCTTTACATTGCTGTCAAAGGGAAATGAAATGAGCAACAGAAGTCATCAATCTAAACTCGTTGCATGACTAAAGCAGTTGGGTCATGACTAAGGCTGTTGTGAGACTCCACATACCAAACTGCCAACAATTAGTAGAAGGCTGAACTGTGTTCCTAACAAATACTAAACCCATAAATGGGCAGCTACCAAATATGGCTAGCTTGCAAAGTGCATTCTGTTTTATTCTAGCTGTTTTGTCCCCATCCTGCCCACTCACATCCTCTACAGTCAGTAACCCGTCTGTTGTCTAGAACAATGATGGTTCTGCATGACTTCTGAGATAACAGAATCTTGATTAATAGGAAGATTATTGTGAGGGTTTATTCTATAGAGGATGGTTGTGGAAATAGCCCATACTTGCCTGCTTCTTCCAGATTGAAAGTAGTCACTTGAGAACCTCCTGGGTGCTGGGCAAAAAGAGAACTGGAGAATTGATCCAAGGGAAACTTAGAATGTTTTTGATCTACAAATGGGCATCTTGAAAAAGCACTTTTGGTCTTGCTCATTTCACCAAACCTTAGTTCTGACTTTCATAATTTCATTTTTTCCTCAGTGAGAGTTTAAGATGCTTTTGTTTTTTTCCCTTTCTGTATAGTACGTAGCAGATTTGATGCTCTCTTGGTGTTCAGAGACTGAACTGTGGACAGAATGGTTCAGATGAAAAATCCTAATGGCATGGTCCATGAGGCAGAGCAGAATTCTGATGAAAATTAATAAAGAAAATTAAATCTAGTTAAAGAACAGTAAGCATGCAGGAAATTGTTTTTCTGGTGTCTGCTGCACAAGTGGATATAGACAGGAATCTTGTGGAGACCAAGACCAAAACTAAGACTCCAATATCTTGAAATCATGAAGCAAACATACCTGAAGTCAGAAGGCAGTGAAATGAAAGATATGTTTATTTTATGTTTATTTACATTAATTTTAAAACTGTGTTTATTTCAATTTGAGTTTGGTGCAGCAAGCAGGAGTTCACCTGCTGTTCTCAAAGGAAGTGTCACACAACATTTGTGTTTAGACAAGATGTACTGGATTCAGGTAATGAAAAACCCAAAAGACAGTCCACATGAATGTGTTGATTTATGAATGAAGCATGCAATATGTTTCAACATTACATTAATCACAAATATCCTGTGACAGACACATAAAATTGTTAATGCGTGTTCTTACCAGAGAAAGCAAAAAAAAAAAAAAAAAAGCATAACCCGTGCTTAGGTGATGCTGTAAAAGTTTTCTTTTCAGTTATAGATATTTTCATTAAATATCTTTTCTCAATGGAAGAGACTAATGGATAAAGAATGACTTAAGAGAATTCCTATTTACAAAGATTAGGCACCTAAATATTTAGTATGTGCTGTTTTTCTCAGTTTTGACTCTCATCTACCCCTCCCACTGTCACATCCAGACTATTCTTGCACAGTCTTAGAGCAAAACATTGTTAGGGAAGAAAAGCTTTCCCTGCAGACATTTGAAGGATGGCTTGCAGAGGTGCCATGTGAATGGGTACAGAAGAATCTGTGTAAGGAATAAAAATGGCTACTGCTCCATAAAAGCTGTGTGACACTAAAAAATTCCTGTTTGCAATGGAGGAAACAGGAGTTTCATTAAATAATACTTTGAAGATTTCTACTTCTCCTGACTTGTTGACTGTCACATTGCAAAGCTTTGGATCTGTTAATTATTAGATTTGTGATTTTCCTTACTGAGTAATTTTCAGGATGCACCTTCTGTGTAATGCAATAAATAAGCAGCTGAGTGAGTTTAGTTATGGGAGGTCATGTTCTGTCCTTACATTCATAGCACGAGGTTTATAGTATATCTTGCCACTGAGTGCCAGTCAAGACCACAGCCTGCCCAAAAGAGGGTTTGTCTTCAAAAAGGCTTTGGGAATGGTAGGTATACTTAAACCAGCAAATTACAACAGCTGGATTATTTGATGCAAACTCTTAAGCATGATCTTTTGTCTTCCTTTCTCTCATCCTAACTACAGTAGAGCGTGGAAATGTTCTGCCTCAGTGAATGCAAGAAAATCATTACAGTGAACACGGCTGCATTGTGCAGGCTATAAGAATAGAAATGTGTGAAGGATGAGGGCCAGATCCTCTTAGACTCTCAAAGACCCCTGATATCAGCACCTCTTTATCTCTCAGATGGATGAATATTATTTCTTGCCACCCTCACTTTTGGAGTCTGTGAAGGTCATGACAGAAATCAAGCTTGATGGTTCTTTCATGTATGTAACAGCAGGTGATGCTGTGAAATGTGGTCTCTCAAAACCCTGCAAATGAGTTTCCTTCTGGACCCATGCTCAGATTTTTTTTGCAGTTATGAGGAAGAGCCACATGGCCTAACACCAGGCAGGCTGTGAGCAAGGAAACAACTGTTTTTTGACTGCAAGGGTGAATCTGAGCAATTATGAGGTCATTTGAGTGGGAGCTTGCTCCAGGCATTGAGCTTGTTATTCCATCTTATGCAATGTACAGCACGTCCACAGCTACACCCACGTTTCTGTGAAAAATGCAAGAGATATTAGGTAAAAAAAACTTTGCTCAAAACCAAGGCCCTATCACCTCAGTAGCACCTTATACCCATCACCACCAGAGCTTCACAAACCTCAGATTTGAAATCCTGCACAGTGTGATGACACACAGGCTAGTACCTCATCATGTCATGCCAAGACATCTGAGCACACCATGCCCCACAATACCCTTATCAGCCAAAAGACTTTGGAGACATCTTTAGCTAGAAGTGACTTCTTACTGACCCAGTGTGCACGAGAGCCCACAGCAGCACAGTTTATCACCTCTGGCTGCAATGGCTATAACAGCTGTGACATCTGAAATGACCTAGCTCCAGCTTTAACTTAATTTTTATCCCATCACTCTTGCACCATACTAAGGCATTTGTTTGGTGGTGTTTTAGAGGGAAGCTGCTGACATCTGACTCACCATTTCCTGCAGCATGTAGGTGTTTCTTGGAGCTCCATCAAACAGGGCCCATCCCGATGTTGCTCACCTTGAGAGTTGGCTCTGAATCACGGCCACAGCATCACAGTACTGCTTAAAGCTGAGCATCCAGGCTACTTGTACAGAGTAACAAAAGCACTTTATAGTAGCTAAATGCATCTCATGTATGTCTCCTGCTTTGTAATATCTTTGCTTTTGTTTTACACATTGAAAACAAAGGATAAATTATAATTTCCGGTAGAATCAGAGTTGTTGCAGTGGAGATGGGCTAAAATGGAAATGGCCCCAAAAATTTGATTCACTTTCTATGGAACAGAATAGCAAAAGGATTAAATAATTGTAGAATGCAAATGAAGCTTTTCCTGCCCATCATTAAAAGTTAAAATCATTGCAATAAGTAACATGGTTGTCATGGTGATCAAGTGCTTGTTTATGATAAAATATATCAGACAAAGCTAAAATGTTTTTAATTTAAAAATCAGATGATGGGAAACTGAGTAATGTAAGCAAGAGCAGAAATATATTTTGATAGGAACATGCAATTAATTATTTTTCCTATGAAAAATTGTGTCACTTCTCTGAGTTTTTTCCTGCTCCTTTTTTATCTTTACTCAAGGTCTGAATATGTTTGTCTTCCAACAGTTCAATGAGCCAGCAAGACAGGTTTCAAGGAAAATGGAAATGAGCATACTCACAGGCACATTCCTGGTAGTAAACAGACAATAGGCCCTCTTATATTAACGTTTCAGAGAAGAACAATTCTTCAATCTGAATGCTGCACTGTACATTCTGTGGTCCTGGTACCTGCAAATACGTAAGCACTCAGCTAAATAATCTGCAGCATTGCATTAGTTCATAATTTCTTTCTCCTGAAATTGTCATATGATTCAATTGTCTGAGCACCAGAGACTAAAATTCAGTTTTCTTTGCCTAAAAATAGCATTCATTAAAAAAAAAAAAAAAAAAAGTAATGAAATCTTAAATTTCCTTCTACTTAAAATGAGGGGAAAATCCTGTTAAGGGAGGAAGTGTCTGACAACTAGAAGATAGCTTGCCACATGATTACAAATTAGTTGCATGTAATTACTCTTATTAAGCTGCAATAGACCCTAGTACTACAAGGAACTTTGTGAAAACATTGGGGCAAGGCTGCCAACTTAAATTTGATGGCAAATTTCCCAGAGACTTCAGCACCTCTGGGCTCAGCTGAAGACAGTTGAAAAACAGCATCCTCACCTACAGCTGTGCAATTCCAGATGGTATTTCATAGCCATGTCAGAACATCTCATGGACTGTAATAGGAGATTTCTATGGGGTCTGTGACACAGAGCTCAGGTATGGTAGTGTAGGAAGCAGGGATTAAGCAGAGAGCCTAAAGAACATCACAGACATCACCTTGTCTCTCCTTCTCTCCCCCTCTCTCTGATTAAAGACAATGACTGTGATAAACAGAGATAAGTATCTGAATGAATTGGCTCACAGGGAAGACTTTGGTGGTAAAAGTAGGAAAATAGAGTTTCTTTTGCATTTAATGATATCTTTTTCAACATGACATTTTATGCTTTATAATTTTAAATGAACTGGTGAAAAATAAGCTAGTAACAATCATTACAGATTAATGGTCAGAGATAAATCTCATTGAATTCAGTAGTAAGTAAGGCATATTAATTTTTACAGGCTTGAGATCAAGACTTTCCATGATACAAGCTAGGTACCTTTTGAAGATGTGACTTCAGAGTAAAAGAGGAAAAATGTTAAAAGTTCTCATCCTATCAAAGAAGAAAATATGTGGTTTTAAGTTGAAAAACCTATCAGATGACTTTGCTAAATAAGTTCATTTTTTAGCTAATTAGGTTTGCAGATATATTCCTATAGATCATAGGAATTGTTTTCATGGCATCATTAGTAACCACAGTATTATCATTATCATCATGAAAATAGCTTTTGGATGAAATTCCATCTCTTAATGCTTCATCAAGGCAGTATCAATTTCACATTTATTGAAAAACAGTCCTTGGGCATGGATGAAAGTGAAGGTAAAATTTATTATTTGGCCCAAGCAGATCTATTAAATCAGTGTAGTTTAAATTATTTCAATAGTTCTATATTTCTTGCAAGCCAAAGTGTGTGCCTTTTAAAAGAGCTGAAAGTCCCTCAAAGTCTCAATTTTACACAGTGCAATGTCTTTGAGATGCAAAACTAGAAAGTAATATGTAATTAGATTAAGGCTAAAATTCATCCAAATAGAAATACTTGGCTGGTGAAAGTTAGGTTTTGGTAAGAGCTGCAAGTATGCAGCCCTTGGGTAGTGAGACAGGAGACCTGTGTGACCATTTTAATCTGGAAAATGTTAAGCTGGCTTTCTCAGGGGGTGGTACACAAGTCAGACCTGAGAATTAATATTAGTTCTCCTGGCTACTCACAGGCCAGGCAGGACAAGTAAAGGTGGTAAACAGCACAGACATCTGCTTTCTGCCATTGGCCTTACCTTTGAAGCAGAATAAATGTTTACAGTAATAAAAAGTTTGTACTTTCATCTTGGTTTTAATGGTACTGAATGATGCCATGAGCTTTGTCATGAGGACATCTGCTAGAAGGTGGATAGAGGTCTCCTTACCCTTCTCTCATCATCCATAAAACCTTCTATTGCACTAAGCAGGTGTTGCCTGCAAATTTTTTTTGAGCACTGCAGTCCATTGTTTTTCCCCATCTCTTACAGATTTCCCCTCATGTTCACCACTGTAATATCTGATCATATTATCCACATCCCAGTCAGGCGCCAGTGGTAGCTTTGTGGAGAAAAGGAATGGTCGAATAAACATAATTTTCTTTGTGTTTTGCTGTGTTTGAGGCTGCTCTTTTGTTATAACCATTTAATTTCATTATTCAATTCAGAGCTGAAACAGTAGCCTGAGAGTTTCCACTGTGTGTGCTAAAAGGGTATCTGATTTCCCTTCTGTTTCCCCTGCCTGCTTTATAATTTTCCCATAGAAATAGATAAGGATACATATTTTCAGCAAAGTGGCAAGGAGAAAGCTAAAACTCCTAACGTGCCAAGGCTTCTTTGCTAATGTGAAATCAGGCAAGTTCCTGCCTGTCAGCACGGGCTGGGGTCTGGGGCAGCTGCCAGCCTGCTCAGCCCCAGCCCCCACAGGCACCCACCTGCACAGCCAGCGCTGACATGGGATGGAAGGGGCACAGGAGAAACAGGAGACCCTTTCTTCCTAATCCAGGGTAAATTACCTTTCCAATGAAATATGGGCACAACCTTCAGAGTGTCAGAGCTTAGCTGCAAAGGTTAGGTCATTCAGAAATGACAAAAGCAGTGACACACAGCTCATGGAAATATGCAATTGTTTTCTAAGAAGGATGAATACGGCACCTCTTTGGAGCCCAGATGGAGTCCTGGGCACTCCTGGAAATCAGGATTTTTATGCTGAAAGATCAATCACAAACCAAACACAGGAACATTAAGCAAAAATGCCACTTTGTAAAGAAATTTAAAAATAGGCTCAAATTTCAACAACTCATGGATTATTTTTTTATTTTGATAGAGTTCTGGTCTTCAGCATTTTTTCTTACTGGCCTTCTGCCTCACACCTAAAGTAAGGGAGTCTGTATTTATACTTAACTAGATGTCTTTGTTTACTCTTTCAAAAGGCAAATAAGATGCCTAAAAAGTGGTAGCACACTACAAAACAAAATTATAAACACTAAAAAGGCCAGATAGCCTTTGTTCAAACTCTTTTTTTTTTTTTTTTAATGAGCTTTTGGTGTGTTGATAAATGATTGTTTAGCCTTTTTATTCTGAAGAATACTAGAAAGACATTGTATTTCTCAATAATTTCAGAATGTTTGAGCTCCTCAGAATATTTAACATATTCTTTTGGCAGCAGGCAACATGTAGGCAAGTCCCATTGTCTTATTTATTGAAGTATTATACAGTTTTGAATAATCCCTTCATAATACTAAAGGTTACAGCACAGGGAGTTTCACAATCTTGTGTGGGGTGTTTATCTGTACCTAGACAGTCCCAGACCATCTGCCAGGATTGTTTTTCCTTGATTATGGATCAGAAAAATTATAGAGACAATGAATAATTATTTTCCATGATAAAGCAAGAGGCAGATTAATCAAAAGACTAGTAATGCCTGGAAAACAAGTCTTTGTCTTCCACTTCACTGGTTCAAACACATTTTGATCCATAACAGACCAGAAATCAGGCCCAGATAATTTTTGGGATACCTAATGGAGTAAGCTTGGACATATTATTTTGACAGTTGTGGCACCTCATGAGAAAATGTGGAAGAACCTCAGGACAGGCTGACTCTATACTACAGTAACATTAAACATCTAACTCCATGGCAGCAATATGATGCATCAAGGAAAGGACCATGGAAAAATGGAAAATGTGCAGTGTTTGGGTGTCTCATGGACACATGAGAACCTGGTAACCAGGCTGAGACTGCAACTGCTGAGGACCATCAGCAAACCACTGAAATATAGATGTAATAGAAGAGAAAGTGGGAAATCAGTCCTTGATAGTGGTTACAAAAATAGTAACTATTTATACATTTAATATATAAGCTGTCATCTGCAGGTCCCAAATTGTTTTATGGATGCTGATGAATTAAGTTTCAATACACCCTTATGAGATATTTTATTCCCATTTTGCTCTGATAATTAATGAATGAATAAATGCACGGGGACATGAGGTGATGTGGCACTAAGCCCACTGTAACATTATGTGATGTAGTATAAAAATTAAGCCTCATGGTTCCAGCTGTCCACACCACAGCCATTAGATACTTCAGTTTCCAAGGGCATCTGTTAATATAATAATAATAATAAGCTCAGGGCTTGTCAAACTGTTCAGCTGCCCTCTTCATAAAGGATAGAAAGAAACAAGGGAAATTATTAGATTTTCTGTGCAACAATTAAAGATTATGTTCCTATTGATTAACTGAAGGCTAGCTAGGTTCATTTGTTTTCCTGGTCATTTAAAGTGATATTTCCCTATGTACAATGACCTCTCTTATCCCATTAAAAATAGAGGCAATGATACCACTCTGAAATTGTTTAAAAAATACACAAAGGTTAGAGAAGATTATTGTATGCAATAACCAGCAATATCAACAGGGATTATGGAAAGAAAAGATTCAGAGATTTATACTGAACTCTTTTTTTTTCTGAATTTGCACTGTCTCCAATGTATTTTAGGTTTTGGAATAGTTACAGAGAAAATGCATTATAGGATATACAAATAGGAAAGGTTCTTATTCTTTGAAAAAATTATTCTGTGTAAAACCAAAATCAGCTGTCTTCCTGTGATCAAAATCTCTTTTCCTTTTAATGATTGCTGTATGTATAAGGAAACTTGTATCTTCTGGTTTTGATTTTTGGTTCAAGGCTCTGCTTCACTTGCAGGTGCTGTCCTTTTGGATTGTTTTGTAGATGACACCTTTTTTTTTTTTATTGAAGTTTCAAAATATCTTTTTCACGTTAGAGCAAGTTTAGAAAATTGGTAATTTTACAGAGAGAGAACTGTGCTTTGTCTGTGGTTTACTTTGTTCCTACTACTATTGTTGAAGGTTTTGTTCTTTCTCACCTCACATGCTGCAGTTCAGGGTTGCTGTCTCTTCTCAGAACAGCCCTTTGAAAGGCAGGTCTGATTGTCCATGCCATTACTCTTGCATTGACTTTCCTGCTGTTTACCTGATTCCAGGAGAGTATTCCCGATGTACATCGCTCTGGCAGGAGGAGTGGCTGGAAATCAGAGCAGTGGGTTAGATGGCATGATTGGCAGCTCAGGAGCCCTTAGCAACAGCTCTGCATCTCACTGACAGCTGTCACTTAATGCTTGATTCTGGACTTAGTCCTAAGCACTTAGAGCCTGGCTCGAGTGTGCAGGTAATTTACAACAAGCAGCACTGACTTAAGTTCAAGGGGGATGAAGCTCAGCCTTCTGCACAAGTACCTTTGGCTACAGTACATGAGGAGAATTTATGCACAGTTTAGGTGAAAGCACTGGTTTCTCTCTTCTTCCTTCTAGTAAGGCAGGGATGATGTTAATAATTTTATTTTAAATTTCTTTCTCTTTAGTTACACTTTCAGATTATTAGCTGCCCTATGCCTCTAAAAGCTTGATCAAACCTAGAGAGAAACACATATCTACTTCTAGAAATGCCAAATGCATTTTGGGGAAGTTTATCAAAGGCACAGAAAGGAAGCAGGAACACAAATTATTGGGCTTTTGAAATGTTTGACTCCTGTTTTAACCCCTTTTACCTATAGATCTGACAGTTTTAAACAAGGCAGTACTTTCATTTCAGTTTCTTCATAGCTTGGCAGGCTGGCCACTGAGAGAGCTGTCAGTCAACTCTCAGAAGGCACAGATGGCAGACATGTTAGTGTGTTTGAAACAGAGACCCATCCCAGGCCTTTCCTATATTAATCTTTTTCCACTTCTTCAGCCACCCATGCCATTGAATACCTTCCTTGCCTTTCTTCTTCAGCTATGAGGGCTGCTGTCATGGGTGCAAGATTTGAAAAACAAGCTCTTAGCTGCTGTGTTAAAGGATGTATTCGTAAGCAGGATTTACTTGGTAAGATCAGTACATGTTTAACTGGAGAGAAAGCTTGCACTGGCCTCACATCGTTCTTTTTTGAACATCTCCTGTGCAGATCCCTCAGTTACCATGTCTGTATTTCTATCTGCTTCTCTGGGCTGAAATATTCTCCCATGTCCAGTTGCATTATTCAATGGAGAAGCTTTCATTCAGGAGAAAATGGGGCATGCCCAGTGAAAAGATTTCAAAGTCAGCTTACCTTCACCACCTCAGCAAACTGGACTAGTTCTAAATGAAGGTAGCCCTGTTTGCCCTGTAGGGAAGCAGCACTGCAGCCTAGCTTGAACATACTCCTTCAGTAAAGTAAATTAGCCTGGGTCACTTGTTTTCCACATATATACCAAGGGATTAAAGTTTTTTCCAAAGGAGACTCCTTTTAAACTGTATATTATTAAAATAAACCTTCAATGACAGGAATACTGCAATTCAATACAGGAATTACTGTATCATTATACTGTAATGATACAGATATTCTGTATCATTACAGATACTGTAATGATAGAGTAGACTTTACATTGCCTGCAGGGTTAGACTTTATATGATGCATCACATATGCTGATGAAGTTTTTTATTAGTAAATTTCATGCACACAACTAGAAGTATAACGTGAACCTGAAAAAGAAACTGATTTAAAAAATTCTTCTCATGATTGGAGCTTGGTAGGAAATTTTCTCCATCTCGTGGCAGTAACTGGCCAGTCTATGCTTGATGTCTTCATGGTTTTCTCTGTGGTTGTGTAGAATAGGGTTGTAGCTTTGGATCTCTTTTGTCAAACAGATTCCCTAATGGAAAAGAACCTGGAGCATTAGTAATGTCTTTGAGTTCACCTGCTATCTCCATTTTTAAATTTTTATTTGTGCCTGTATGTATTTTATTAAAGGTTTAAGGTTGTTAGGGAGGTTTGGGAAAATGTTTTGTGGTGTGTGGGAGTAAGGGGAAATCGATACTCCATGGATCTGGCTGTGCCTACCATTGTGCAGTCACATTTTTGAAGCTCATATGTTCACTTTTAGTCTTACATTTCTACTGTCACAGTATCTTTTTAATTGATCTGGAAAGGTTTTCACATCTTTATGTATCACAAAAAGCTTGTTTTGAAAGTAGAGTCTTTAAAGAGGTTTCAAGGGTTTGAAAGGCAGAATACAAACTGAAAAGAGAATGTGAAATGTACTGCTGAGACAATTTTAGATGGCAAGCACAAACGTTCTGAGATGCCATGGTATGGGGAATGCTGTGGTAAAAAAAAACTGCCCAGGGCAATAAAGAAAACAGCCATTTCTCAAGTAATTGTAGGAACTGGACTTAGGAAGTGAAATAATTGAACTGAGACACTATTAGCTAAGAGGGGAAGCATAAATCAGTAGCTGGAGGAAAATGAAATTACAAATGGAGACAGTGCTGGGGAATAGGCACTAGTACAGCTAAAATTACAACAATAACAAAAGATAAAATCTACAGCTGTTCTACAGAGCCAGTTTTGTGGGTAGAGAGAAACTAAATATCCTGGATTACATATTTTTATTAATTTAGATGGTTAATTTCTGCCTGCATGCTTGCTACCTTATTTTGATAGTGATTACTTACAGTTGTGGACAGATCATGGAGAACATATTTGGAAAGCCTCTTCTGATGTCAGCAGTTTCTTTGATTTGATGGGCAATGTGTACACCTACATAACCACCAGTATTTCTCATATATGTAATAATATCATTGTTTTGAAGAATGTGGCTGTTTTGTAGTAGATTCAATTGCTGTATGCTCCAAACTTATATTTATTCTTCAAGCTGACACTCTCTCTCATGGAAACTGGACTCCAGACTTTTTAACTGTTTTTGATCTGAAATTATTTCAGTTTAGATTGCAAAATGCCTTTCATGAAAGGGGAATGTGAAAAAAACAGAAGGAAAACTTCTCCTTAAAGGCAATTCTTACCTACAGATTGCTGTACTGAAATTACAGAATGTAAATCTGTAAGCCTGTCATACATGTTTCACCAAAAAAAAAAAAAAAAAAAAAGACAAAGCAAAAAATCCAACCATATTCACACATTTAAAGGGTATTATTAAAATACTGATTAACAGACGCAGCTTAACATAATAAATGTTAAATACAGATTAATCTGACACAGCACAGCTCTTTCAACTAAAAGTTTTTTTCTATTACATGTTTTAAACACAGTGTCACATAAAAGCAAAATCCTTTTATCTTCCTCACAGGAGGCTGTACAAAGCATTCAGCATCTACTTCAATATCCTTTACTGTGCAGAGCCTCCTGAATCTCAGGTGAATATCCCATTTCATTCACAGCCAGCAATCATGCTGGGGAAACCAGCTCATCTATGCCTTGGACCTCTGACTCCTGCTGTAACTCTTCAATCTGTCTTTCTGTTTCTGTGTGTGACATTTTATGCCCTTTCATTCATTCCAAATAGGTTTTTTCTTTAACCTTGTGATACCAAAACATTTCATTGTATTTGAAACTAATGGCATTTGGTAATTGGCTATGCACTAAGTGGCAAAGGGCACCTCCAGTAATTTACTTGAATGCTGTTTGAAACTGAAATAATTTGATTTTCAGAAAGGAGCTATAAGCATACTAATAGTGTCTTCTGAGCCATTAGCATAAAGAGGCTGTCTTGGCCTCTTTGACTGCTTTAAAATTAATAATCAGAACATATTGATGAGGAGGATAAGTAGTAAAGGCATAAGGGAGTTTGGAAGTATTTTTTATAGCTATTTTTGTTGTCTAGGTTATATAGTCACTTTACTGTAACTTTACGTTTCAATATGTAATCAAAAATCCAAAATGTTTCTCATGTTGAAATTGTAGTTTTCTGGCCAGTCCTAAGTGTTATCTGTATGCACACAAGGCACAGAAAGAAAATGAAGTATAAATATACATTTATTTGTGAACACAAAAGGGTATATGTACAACATTCACTGTGGATTAAAAGGCAGTGTGAGCCCTGGGGCTGTGTATAGGGCTCAGAGTTGAACATTAAACCTTATGATGCTTGAACAAAATGATTGAAAGGTATGATTGACCATATGAACTTTACATGGAGTGAACAGTGTGTCTTAACTTTCTCCTTCTTCAAAGTGGAAATGATTAATTCATTCTGTGGGGCATTTTGGAGCCTTTAAAAACATATTTCAGGCAAGCAGGACAGGCAGAACAGGGAGTCTTGATAGCTTCTATTATTTTCTTCTGTTTACATAAAAATGTAAAGATTTGATTTGGCCAAGTCTATCGTATTTAAGCTAGTCTTGTTCATCTAAGTAGGCATTATTAGGTAATAATTATCAAAACATATCTATTTTACTACATTACAGTTGGGAATTCCTTCCCTAAGCAGAAAAAGAAGGGAATAAGGAGAGAGGCACATGGATGGCCACTAGCAGATTCACCTGAAGTGAGTTGCAAAAAGATCTGACTGACAACCACCACCAGAAATAGAACTTTCTAATATATTTTAATACTTTGATATGTAGCGCAATTTTTTTCTGCCTCTTGTTTCTTAAACCATTTCATCTTCATTCAGAACAATTCTTATTCATTTACATGTCATTATACAATGCTGATGGTATGTTTAGTGACAAGAATCACATAAGCCTGCAGGTTCAGCAACAGTTCAACTAACAGATAGATGTTTGTTCCTTCTTAATGGCATTAATTTGGGTGACATTGGCTTTTAATGCACATTATTCATGCTCAATTATGGTGGAATAGATAAAGAATTGAAAGACACAATCACATCTGTGTTCCTGAATGAAGAGTCTTTGTGACATGCTTATAGAGATTGAAGTGTCATCCAAGTGAATTAATTATAACAATCTGTTTCCCAATGCAATCTGGCAATTATTTCCTTTTCAGAATAGCCAGCTTTGGTTTTGTTTACAGATTTTATACAAACTTTGCAACAGACCCATAACCATGTCACCAATTCATTGCTTTTATGAAGATCTAGGGAGACAGCTGTGCAGCTGCAGAGGTTACAGCAGAACTGAGCCTGGGGAGGGAGGGGGGTGGTCTCCACTCTCTGCCATTGCTGGAGAGCATTAGGGCAAGTCTGTCTATCTGAGCTGTGGATCGAATTTCTGAATATGGATCATGAATGAGGGACCCCAAATGACTCTGGTACTCAGTGTTTCCAGTTCTGAACTCTTAGTATGTCACTGAATCACAGAACCATGGGATAAGCTGAGCTGGAAGGGACCTACAAGATCATAGAGTCCAACACCTGGCCCTGCAAAACACCATCCCCAAGAGTCTCACATGTCTGCCAGTTGATGCTGTTGAGCAGGACGGGAACAGAGAACTCCAGATTAGAAGGCAAAGAAAATGAGCTGTCTTTTATTTCAAATGCACCACTCTATATATAGAGAACATCGAGCAGACTAATTTCATTGGTCTTAGAGTAAAAACATCCCACACCATTGGTGGGCAGTGAATGATGCACAGTGGCAGAGCATATCTATAAACAATGTGAATAACAAGATAGATTAGAGAATTATTTACATTCTTTCCCAACTGCTTCCCAGGCTCTCGCCTGGTTAGAAAACCTTTCTCTTTCTCTCTGACTGAGTTGAGAATACCCACAGCCAGTAGCACATAAGATTTGTGTAGTAAGTGATAGTCTGATTGTTTTTCATAGAGCATTTTGATCTGTTCATGTTGAAGTCTATAGGACAATAAAAGGCTGAACTTGGCTCATGTTTGTCAAGGTGGATGCACAGAAGTAGTAATGATTTTTTTTAGACTGAAGTTCCTTTTTAAACTCGTAACAGTGTCTTGTAATGTTTATTGCTATGAGATTTGTCTTCAAACCACAACTGAATTTCACACGTGCTATCAGGGTGCCTTTACCACCAGCTCTCTTAGAACACACACTTTTGAGCTAATACTTTTCTGGACTCCAAACCACCATTTTAAACTGACTCCTTCTTATCTTTAGTCACTTTTCCTTTAGTGGGATATCTGCAAATTAATCCTGCAAAAAGCCAGTACTAAACCTTGCCCTATTTGAGAAAAATTCAGATCATGAATAAACAGGATCTGGATTTCCATCTCACTACAGCAAGTCTGAAACTGGCTCTTATATTTCTTTGATGTCTGACATAGTTTAACTGATGGTGATCTTGAGCCAAATGTTGGATAGATGTGTGCATATGTGTATGAAACTACATAATTTCTATCAAAAGGTATTTCATTGCTTTTTTCAAGAAGAATGGAGAAATGCAGGTTGAGGGAGGAATTTTTTAATTGAAATATTAGGTGTCTCATGGTTATTCAATAAATGAATCCATCATGATAGTGCTGTTTCCAGAGAAACTTTGAAAGTTATTCCCTAGAAACAAGTTGAAGATCAATTATCTCCTGCAAAAGTGCAATACACTTACAGAATGGCAATGGCATGCAGTGGGAATAGTGGCAAAACCAGTTTTTTTTCCCTTTAGTATATCAGTCATAGTAATCAACTGCTTCTTTCTTTGTCCTAATAGATAGATTACAAGAAGAAAGTGCTATTAATGTAAGGAGAGATATTTTCTTTGCAGCATATGCCCTTTTCCTATATGGTGTTGAGGTATCTTTAACAAAGGTGTACTGTCTGTGCCAGTGTGGCACCAAGAGCAATCTCACAGCAAAGGAGGTCCCTTACCAGCTACTTCCTACCACAGGGCAGACTTCCTCTGATGCCTCAGCCAGAAGTTGTGTACTGGGTTTGCTTTATGTGCTAATGGCCATCCACAGCAAATCACAGGGGGATCCAGAGCCCTTCCTTCAGCAGTGTAGGAGAAAAATAGATTTTTAAAGGTGAAAGAACAGCATGAAATGCTGCAGAAATAACTCTTTTAATGATTCATGAATCTAATTATTATTGTTATTAATGATGATACCATGCTTAGAGCCATTAGTACAAATCTTAAATAAATGCAGGGAAAGCACTTTTTTATAGCCTGGAATTACACATTCTAAGGGATATTCATAACTAGAAAGCTGTATTATAATAATATGCATTATGGGTGTTATATC
Organism: Vidua chalybeata; assembly: GCF_026979565.1. Taxonomy (NCBI): domain Eukaryota; kingdom Metazoa; phylum Chordata; class Aves; order Passeriformes; family Viduidae; genus Vidua; species Vidua chalybeata. The sequence continues at coordinate 17,833,155 of NC_071535.1, forward strand.
AGTTAATTCTGCTGAATTTGTCTAATTTTTGGATTTGCTTATAAATCTTAATTAGCCACTGTGGATTTGAGTGCAAATAAAGATTACTGAAAACAAAATAAAATGTTTAGATAAAACCTGTTAAATTATGAAAATTAATTCTGTCACTTTATCATAGCCAGAGCACAAAAGAAAATTTTATTCCTGGTTTTCAATATTAAGAGCAAGCTGGCTTTGTATTTGCGTGGAAGCAAGGGACAGTAGACTCTTATGGAGATGCCATCAATGTATATAAGTCAAGGAAGCTCCTCATTTAGCAATGCCCTCCATCCTCTGAAGTTAGATGGGCAACTGTCTTCAAAAATGATGTGCTTATGTAAATTGCAGCCTGGCTTTGTCACTCTCACCACTGAAGTGTCATATGCACCACCAATTACATATATACAGTAACTGTTTCCTTTGGAAGTTTTGAGGTGTTCATGAAAAAAATCCCATAAATCCCAATGAAGACATCTACGAAGTAGCTGAAAAAATGTTTATCCTGAACAGAAGTGGAAACCATTTGCTGTATTCTGGTGACCTATCTGAATACTTCCACACCCCACACTCCCCCATCCCGCACATCCAGTGGAAACAGAAAGTCTAAGAAAAAACCTGATAGCCCAATGGGAACCAGTCCCTGCCACTGTTGTGTGCTCTTTGATTCTGAAATGCCTTAGCAATTCTGTATGCTAGCCTATAATGTGTTTACAAAAAACAAAAAAAAAAAAAAAAAAAAAAAAAAACCCCAAAAAAACCCCAAAAAACCCCAAAATAAAAAGACCCCACAGCTCTTAAAATAATGTTTCTCTAACTAGCTCCAATCATAAATACTGTTTTAAATCACACAGTGCACACACTGAGCCTCATGCTCTGTTGTATTTTTGTCATTGTGCTCGGTATTGAGTTACTGATTTCAGCACTAGTGGCTGTAGCTGCGATATTGAGGGAGCAGCAGGAATGAAACTTCAAGGCACAGTCTGTTCCCCACTTTGTGTTGCACAGAGTGGTTAAAGCACACTCCTGTGCTAGCTGTGCAGGAGGTGGGGCAGCTGCACCTCCTTCAGCCACTGTAAAAAGTCTCTGGTTGCATTCAGGATAAGCGGCAAGGATTCAGTCACTCATGGGTCATCACAGTCTGTCCTGCTTATCTAACCTGCATCTTTAAATGCAGAATATTTATGGAAAAGAATGGATTATAGGTTTTTTGAAACCATCTTGCCTCATTTTAGAGACTCCAAGTGGCAGTGCTGCTGTCTTGGAGCTTAACAATGTTTAAGTACCACTGTTGTATGGAAATGGCCTTTTCCATATGCCAAACTGCACCTTCTAAGCCACTTGGACCTGTGATCCTTTCTGGGCAGCCAGGCAGATAACTCCTCCTGTCACACACACCTTTTCAATGTCTAAACAGGTAAGAAAATGATCAAATTACTCCTTAGCTTTCTTCTTGGGTGATCAAATATATTGAATCCTTGAGACATGCAACATATTTTTCTAGTCCCTGGATCCTCTTTTGTGAAATTTAGACTGTGCAGCAGAAAACATTCACATCTTTTAAAAACTGGCATGCACATAGCATTTTATCATACAAAACAACCAGCAGAGAGATGCTTATCTCCTATTGTGGACTCATCTGTGCTTCACTCCTAATAAATATTTATTTCTCTTTACTGCTGTATTGACAAAATGTCGTAAGTGTTGAATGTTACTTTTATTTAGCCTTATTGCCACTCATAAGACAGCACTAATTATTTCTAGGAATTACTCTGCTGTAGTTAGTGGGACTAACAAAGACTTGGACTATACCGCATGCATGGATTTCCACTCAAACCAAGAAGAAATGTATTATTTCACAGATGAGCCTTCTCTGGGGTTACTAATGCAGATTTGGACCTCAGCCTTTTTTACCTGAAAGGTCAGTAATTTAGTAATGCCAACTAGTTGGCTCTTTTCTCATTAATATAACAAAGGGCAGCTATATCCAGAATGGTTATTATGGAATATATGTCATGCCCATCTGTTACAGTAGAATATCGAGAGCCTAGAGAGGATGATTCACAATTCTGAGGCAATGTCCTATGGAAAGCATAGAGCATGGTGGCAGATGGGAAGAGATGGATCTGAGCAGATGGATCTGGGTGTGGCTCCTGTCTCACGCACTGGTTTACACTGGGACAGAGCACTGGGGCTAATTTCTTGCCAGCAGGAACAGCCTGCAGCACCAGCAGATACCAAAATAATTCTGCTGAGGAGGCAGGCGTGCTCACAGTGCTGCTCATCCCAGGGTAGGCACTGGCTCAGAGGCTGCACAGCAATAGCCAAGGGCAATATTTCACTTTCAGAATAGAATGCCAGGGTGAGAAACCACATAACATGTTCAGGTATGACTGCTGAGTGTCTGTGTGTTCTGGATTGACTGACAGGGCTCCCCAGATGCCCACAGTTACTAGTCAGTGACAGCGAGGTGACAAGCACATTGCCAGCAGAATGTACTGTACCACATAATCTCCTGAAATCACTACCAAGTACAGGAATGCCAGAATTTGACTGAAGAAGGCAGTTCTTGGTAATGTTAAAGAGCATAGTTTCACTTGCAATATAGTGTTTTCAAACAATATATTAATACTTGCGATGCTCCATAAAAGCAGCCTAACCAAATGAAATGTTTAGCAATGATAATGTTATGGAAAAATGAATCACACTGTTTATTTTAATATTTCTATTTAAAATTTGAACTTGCCATTACTAATATCACATTTTGATGAAATAGAGCATAGCCCAGAGCTCACCAAACTCACCAGGAATCTTTCTTCACAATCTGACAGGAGCTAGCTTATACCTTTTGTACGCTTATATTGATTTTGGAAAGAAAGTTGGTGCATGAAAAAAACATTAACAAGGTTAGACAAAATTATGAGAAAGAGAAATAAGTTATATACCTTGCCACAAGTGCTTCCCTTCAGCGTTGCCATACCCAGGGAAAAAAATTTATTTTTACACTTTGCTAAATTAATTTATTGAATTAGTGCACACTATAGTTAAAAATCAGCATGTATATGTAATTTTTAATAGCTACATATTTTATGTGAATTCTCAAGTGCAATAGATAGAAAAATAGAGAGCCACGCTGGAGACAAGGGGTCCTTGTCAAGCCCTTCTGGGCTGAGATGATGACTTCTTTAATATCCTCTTTATAGGAATCTTTGTGGTTTAGCACCTCATATGAAATTTAATACTTTTCCACAAATAGCTGACAGCGAGGAAGAAATACAATTATCTCAGGACAAAGAAGTTATTTTTAGAGCTCTGTATTGTCTGCTTGGCATCAGTTTTTTATAACACTTGATATGTGCATGACATATATAACACATATATAATTGGACTACTTGCTGCACTGTATTCAGACTCTATCTTATTTATACCTTTGCTGTGGGAGATTTATATCCAGGTGTGGTGGCTGACCAGCTCAGCCATAGCCTTTTTTCACTCTCTGGCACAGTCACTGGTAAGGCAAATACTATTGGTAGTAGCAGTTTGCTAGTAGTTAATATAGAAAAAAAAAAAGTGTATTTGGAAAATAACAGCTAATATATCTCTGCTTTTAAGTTCATTAGGAAATAGGGACTGTGCTAGTGATGTATGTTTAAGATGACAGGTAGGAGTGGCCATGCAATACAGGATCACGGCTTCCCAAAATTCAGGGAAGGGTATTTTCTTGGCTACAGTGATTCTCTGCAAAGCCATTTTCCAGCAGTCTTAGATGTCTTGTGTATATGTATATGTCTTGCATGTGTATACCTGCACACATGCTGCTCCTCTGCTGACTGCATGCACTGCACCCTCAAGGAGAAGTGATGCCCAACACAAGAAAAGAGCAAAGCAACATCCCAGGATGGCAGAATGGCAGGTGAGGGAAGAGCGTGGGCAAAGTGACTCTAGCCTAGCAGACACTCAGCACAGTATCAGGGCTCTCTGTTCCTTTAGTATCTGTTTCATGTGATCATATTCCCACAGAACCAAATGTTTCAGATACCTTGTTCTGTTTTGAATGGCATAGAGTGAGAACTATTGGGATGTGTTATTCTTATGGTAAATTACACAACCATTTATTATTTATTCTTGAAAAAAAGATTTTGTAAGTGGGAAATAATAATAATTACTATTATTAATACTATTATTATTTTTAAAATAATACTAATAGCAATAGTAATAGTAATAATGTTGGTCGGTTGTGGTGCTACTGAGAACATTAACAAAACATATTCTGAGATAAAAAAAAAAGTCTGTTTCCAACACTTCAACACTTGAAGTAACAGAGCCTGAAGATTAAATCATGTTTTCTTGACAAAGATTTATATTCCCAGCATGTGAACATACCACTGCTCCTCCTGACATTACTGATTAGATCTACTTTTGTTGGTGATGAGCATTGTTGGCATTGTTGACAACTACAGACCACAACAGAGTCAATACTGATTGAGGTGAGAGCAGGAATCCTCCTGCATTCAGCTCTGCACATCATAACTATTCCAAGGTTGCAAAAGGAAAGAATGAAAAGGTTTTTTGTGTGTCTTGTATGAAGCTCCATGGTCAATAGCTAGGAGACCATTTAAATAGGTATAACTCATATAGTTACTTGAGCACCTCATTGCAATGCTTATATATCTACAAAACATTTCAAAGCAAGTAAAGACATTTAATACTTTTCTCATTGTCAATCATATCTGAGAATATGGAGAAAATGTCTTTTTTTCTCCTGCAAGAGGAAAAACCATCTTGTTTAAATAAGTCGTTGTTATTCCTGCCCAACACAGCACTCTACAGTTGTTCTGTGTTTATTCACACATAATTATTAATATGATGCAAGAGCTCAGCAAGATTCTTTTCTTTTCTGATCAAGCTGATTCATGTGTCTGTAGTAATTTTTTGAAATTCATTATGAATTTAGATCATCCTCATAGCATTCTAAGGTAAGGTAAAACACGATATTTGTTCTAGTAAACAACTTTTAATATTAAAACTGAAATTTCTAAGTTACTTCAGTTGCATATTAGAGGGGTCTTCAGAGAAGAAACTAACAGGGACAAAAAAAGCCCAAATATAAGGGGATGAAAAGCGGGGAAAAGCACAGAAGATTGTAGTAACAAGAAACCTGGGTTGCATGACATCTGTTTATTTTGCTATTACATTCATATGAAACTTCATGGTGGCTGGCCCTGGAGTTCATTTAAGCTGTAAGAAAATTCTCCTGAATCCTGCTTTTGGCTGCCATTGTGGTAAATATGTCCTTTCTGACCTAGCCAAAATACTGATACCTAGTGAGTTTTTTTTTTCCTTCCCCAACAACATGACAGTTCCATGTGCTGTGGCATGGCTCAGAGTTGCTTATATTACTAATAAAGATGTGAGGAGTTGAGCAGAGATTTTTAAAAAATATTCTTCAGGACATATAATGGACCAGGGTGGAGCAAGATAGAAGAATGAACTCTGGAAAAAGAAAAAAGAAGCAAAGCAATATAAGGACTAGTGAAATGGAGGTAAAAGAAAAAGGAAGAAGAGAAACTTAAGGCTTCATATTGGATGGACTTGCACAGCATAACACTGAATGTTTTTCACTGTTAAATATAATGTTTAGATACACATGACTGAACCAGAAAAATGAGAGCTCATGGTGTACTACTGTAGACAGCTCTCAGGGCTCCCTGTTGTGCTGTTTGATTTTACTCCTGGGTCTGATGACTGACAGCCTGACAGCTTGCTGGAGCTCAAGGCAGAGGTTGAAAGGACCATGGTGGCTCACTGCAGCCTCATGGGAATTCGGGGCACATTAGCCAGCTCTGTTCCCAAACTTCCTTTTCTTCTGTTTAAGAGACACAGCTTTAAACTAGGAACGTTTTTATGCTTTTCCATAAAACCTGCCTAAACAGACCAAAATCGCCACCTAGTGAGGACAGTCTCTCAGCTCACTCTTTTTAGACAAGGCTTTTGTAAATACAGCTGAGGTAATCCTAATATTCCACTATATTTAAGTTTGAGTGATAATGATAAACAGTATTTTGCAAGAAAAAAACCCCAAGAATTTAAGGAAAAATATATTTGCCGAAATGACAGGAACAGGCATTTTCCATAAAATAATATGTATCCAAGCACAGATATTCCTACCACCTCTCACTGCAATCATTAAGGTGATTACTTTATTGTCTTCAGAATGTATTTACAGGAATCTTAGTGAAGTGCCAGATTTAATGTCTGTGTTGGGTGTCTTATGCCTCCTGCACAGGTAGTGCTGCAAAAGGTCTCCGAGTTCTTGCTCCTTGTTTCTCTGAATGAATTGCTAAAAATAAACAAACTGCATAACTGGCTAAAACCCAAAGAAGTATCCAGAAGTGGTTTCACTTTTAGTATGCCTGTAATGAATTGAAGTGAATGCACAACAAAGAAAATATAAACTCACATGTACCATGTTAGCAAGTTTTTGAAAGGCTCACAGCTAAATCCATTTTGCAGGTTCCTTTTGCTTGATCTGAGTGATCAAGACAGTTTTCTATTATATAAGTTTTTTCTTGTTACACTGAAGAAATAAACTGACTATTAAGGTTTAAAAAATGCATAGCAAGTCACTCTTAAGATTTTATTTAAAAATCAATTACCGTTAAATATACTATATCTTATCTTATTTTTTCCTGTCCTACATTTAGTTTTTTAAAATTAACATTGTGAAGACTGTACAGGTATGAACATAAAACACAAGAAAAAGTAAGGGCAAATACAAGAGCTGTGACTTTCAGGTGGCCACATGAAAGAATTCTGAAGAAATTGTGAGTATAAACAATAGTGAGACAGGAAGAATCGGGGTTTTTTCCCCTCAGATAAAGTTATTTTCTTTGACTTGCCTTGGCAGAGATACAGTTATGGTGCCCACTGCTGATGAATATTTCTAGATATTTTTGAAACCTCATATGTCAGGCTTATATAAAATCAAAATTTGAATCTACTAGCAGTGTACTGGGGATCAAAAAAAAAAACCTTCAGGATTTTTTTTCCTCTCTAAACATGTCTAATTTTAAAGTGCTAAATGCTACTGCCTAAATTTATTTCCTGCTTTCCACAGAAATAAATCATTCTCTAAGTTTGAACTCTAGACTTCATGATGAAATGGTCTTCTCAGAGCATGGGGAATTTTCACAGCTGCAAAATTCGATGCAAAGTTACATGAGGAGTCACAGGCAATACACAGCACCCTTCACAATACACTGTAGTATCTTTTTCCTTCTGTTACATTATGAGGTCTGAGTCATACCTGAACAGGGTTTAGACCCTGCACTGGGAGCCAACAGCCATCAGGTGGGGAAGGAAGACTGGCACTGATCATATCAGAGCAGGTGTCCAAGAAATTATATCTTGTATTTCACACATTTCTGGCACAACCTCTGTAACAAATGTGACTGCAACATCGTTTCCCTATACAACATCCCAGGATGAAGCTTTTCCCTAGGTTGGTTGTGCTCATATTAGGTTCACATACACTGAGCTGCAGACAGTGACATGTGCTTGTTCTCTGCATGCCAGGAAGGAGAGCTCACATGTTTGCATGGGGTTTCCATGAATACATTAGCAGTCCTCACAGTCCTCAATAGTTTGACCTTTTTTTTTTTTTTTTTTTTTTTTTTTTTTTTTTTTTTTTTTTTTTTTTTTTCTGCTCCAACACATTCTGAGAAGGAACAGAAACTTTGGTTTACTGTGCTTTATTTGTTGGGTTGCAATGCATGGGGATGACCAAAAACAGTGAAGCCATGTGTTTATGTTCTCTTTCTGAGCACACAATGAATCTCAGGAATCACTTGGTAGGTATTGGGCAGAGTTAAGAGTTCCTTTTGCCCACTAAGAACTACCTTTTTATTTAAGAGTCCTTCGGTCTCCTGTGGTGAAATGACAACTAAGCAGATGAATTGCCATAAGCCAGACAGCATGTTAAGACCTTGTACCTCAAATTAGGATACTCACCTAAGTCTCACCAGTTCATTTCATTTAAGGATGTGAGCCTAAGGATGCGAGTCTAAGGAATTCCTGATTTACAGGATCAACAGCATTTTCCTCACAGTGTTTCCTCACACATATGATTAAGTATGTGAAACAGAACACAGTATATATATATTTCCTTTAGATTGTAGCTTTCTGGATTTAGTACTTGTTGGGACATCTGGTAAGGTACCAGCTATCAGATGAAGGAAACTGTGGTGACAATCTCTCCAGTCGTTCAATATATGCCTGAGATATGACTAGGATTGAGAAGCAAAAAACTCTGTGCTAAAGTGCTAGAAATTTGAAATAAGATTGTTCCTGAGTATAGCTTTTTATGTGGGGTCAGAAAAACAGCCATTCCTTTGTTCCTCTGTTATTAAAAGGAAGGAAGATTTTTTTTAAACAGGGAGATATGGCAGGTAAGGCCAAAATTCTACACAAATTCTACAAGGCTGTCACCCTCAGCTCCTGGCTCACTGCCCCTTGTGGAGCTGCCAGCTCTCACTACTCCCTGACACAGAGGTTTAATTCGACTCGATTTTGTTGCTTAGCTTCAGTTTTCATAATTCTTTAAATTAATTATTAAATTCTTTAAATTAAAAGCCCAAATAGAATTAACTTCCCAGCCTTTATGGCATGTGAAAGATTTAAAAATGAACCACTGAGTTATTTTTTCCATGAAGTTACACTGAAGTTTGGTTCTGCTTTCATTTCAATGCTAATTTCAATTTCAGTGAAAGTTCATATTCTGTTGCAAAATGCATAGGTCAGCAGTGGAAAAAATCATTATTAAGTAACTTGCACTGCTGCTTGCATAATTCTTCCTTTATAAGAAGGAACTACAAAGAAAAAAGACCCCCAAATCAGAAACACAAACCCACATCAAAACAAAATTCAGTAAATTGAAACAAAAAAGAAGGGGATGTAATTTTATAGAGATGAAAGCAATAGCCAGAACAGTGACTACCCACAGGATCACAGGACAATTGTGGTTTGAAGGGACCTCAGGGAATCTCAAATGCAACCTTCTGCTAAAGGGAAGATCAGCTACAAGGTCAGATGTTGCTCAAGCTTTGTTGAGTTGGGTATTGGAATCTGCTGAGGATGGAGCACACAAAACATCTTGGTGCAACCTGATCCACTGCTTATCAGTTCTTCATAGCTCAGAAACTCTTCCTTATATCAGCTCTGACCCTTCAGGTTTTACACATGATTTCGTGTCCCTCCTTGTCCTGTTTTCAGCTCAGGTAGAGTTAAGTTCCTTCCAATAGTTGTTACAGTGCTGTGTTTTGAATTCAGAATCAGAATGGTGTTGATAACACACTCATGTGTTTTGGTTTTGTCAAGTATTTATCCTAGGTAAAGGACTTTTTTCTTGTCTCATGCTCTGCCACTCAGGAGGTTTGCAAAAGAAACTGGGAGGGGGCTTATCTGGGACCGGTGACTTGAACTGGCCAAAGGGATATTCCATACAATAGAATGTCCTGCTCAATATATAACCTGGGGGAAGTTACCCAGAAGAGTGGCTGATCTGGGTTCAGGAAGGGGGGTCTGGCATTGGTCAGTGAGTGGTGAGCAATTGTGTTGTATGTCTCTTGTTTTTTTCCCTTATTATTATCATTATTATTATAATTGACCATTATTACTACATTTTAAATTTATTTTTGATTATAAAACTGTTCTTAATCTAAACCTACAATTTTTACTTTGATTCTCCTTTCCACTCCACCTGTCTGTGGGGGAACAGAAGGGGGTTGAGCGAGTGGCTGCGTGGTCCCTAATTTCCAACCAGGCTTAAAACACACCACTCCTGCTATGAGCTCTTGTGAAGAGCTTGGCTCCATCTTCTCAATACCCTCTGCAGGATTGCAAAGCTGCCATTAGGTCCCCCAAAGTCTTCTCCAGGCTGAACAAGCCCAGCTTGCGCAACCTGGCAAGGTCCTATTTCAGAATGTGAAATTAATGGAAAGTACAGACACACAGCAACTCATGAAAACAACAGAAATGCTCTTTGCAACGGATAATTTTTTTTTATTTAAACACAGAGGCAAACTCTCATAAGAAATATATTATTGTTTGTGACCACTTTATGCACATCCTCCACACATAATGTCAGACCGAAAAGGGTGCTGAAAAGTGCTGGTCAAAATCTTTCCACCACACAAATTTGCTAGAAGGCGATTCTTGTTTTTGATGGAAAGAAAATTCTTTCCCTATGAAATAAAAAAAACACCATAACCAAATATTTTTCCTGGGAATTGAGCAAAAGTTAAAAGGTTGTAAGAAGAGAAAAAAATGTAATGTTTTAACTCTTTTCAGAGGGTCAGGTGTTTGGATGGGACAAGGAACCAGGGAGCCAGGCAGCTGTTTCTGCCTGCACCTGAACAGGTCCCTGAATTAACAGCTGCACTTCTGATTTGTGCTAACACCAACTTTTTCAAAATTGTGTGGGTTCTTTTGCTTCCATTCTTACTGTTTGTTGGTACGTTCATGCTCTCTGCTGGTTTGCCAGTATTGCTGGCTGGCTTGTTTAATTTTTTTTAAAACTTCCAGACTGAGAGCCCTGGAATCTCTAGCTCAGGCCTCCATGTGCAGTTAAGTAACTGTATGCAAACCTTACTCTATTGAATCTGAAAATGGAACCACACTCCAGATTTCAGTCATAATAAGCAACCCTGAAGGCTGGCCCTTTACATTGCTGAGATGTGAAACCTCACCTTTCTATCCTTCTCTTTCTCTCCTGCATGTATCAGGAAAAGTTTCATCCAAATTAAAACACTGGTGGCTAGAATTTGTTTCTTTATAGGCACTTGAATTAATGAGTCTTCAACTATCTGAAACCCAATACTGGCATTGTAATGAAACTACAGATATATACCTATACATTAGAACATATATTTTTCAAGGAAAACAAAAGCTTAGGGCAGGTAAGTGCCCATATATAGGAGGTAAACAATTTTAAGAAGTGTGTGATCTAAGGGCTATGCTAAAGAAAAATTGGAGTCTTTAATGAAACACAAGAACCATCATAGCAACATAAATAACAACATGAAATTTACCACACTCCCTCTGTCTGGTCCTTTGCTAATCCGTACAAAGAAGACTTCAGCCTTCCTCCAGCTTAGTGCATTGCAGCAGGATGGCTGCAAGAGGAGACAGTTCTGTGGGGGACCTTCAGTAATTCTGTCAGCATGTCACAGCCATCCTTCTTGACTGTGTGTTTGTTTGTTGTCACTGATTTACATACCACACGTGATTTAAAGATATGTGTTGATATTCCATTGATTTCATTGACCCTATAGTAAGTTCTTATTGGCTCCAGCTACTGGTTTTGCTTAGACTGGTATCTCTGACTTTGGGGCATTTCCTAGGTACACAAGTTCCTAGGAGAACAATTTTTCTTTCTTTCCCTTTTAGGTTATCCAGTTTTCCTCTGCATGTGCTCATTCAGGAAATTTTGACAGTCTGTGTTTCACAGGAACTTCTGTAGGTGATCAGTGCAGTGGTTTTTGTAGCAGAGCTGTGCGGAGCATGTCCTTTCTCTTGGTCTTCCCCACGCTTTCGTAGGCACAAGCAACACCTGAGCAAATTCACTATCTCTGTTCGTGCAGTTTCACTCACAAAGCAGTACAGAATGGGATCCGCAATGCAATTCAAACTTGTTAAGGCCTGTGTGATTCTGTAAACCTTATACATCAGCAACAAAAGCTGTGGGTCAGACGTGGAAGGCTCTTTGATGCTGCGGATAAGCAGTATAACATGATAAGGAGTGAAGCAAACAATGAAACTAACTGCGATGTTCACAATTAGTTTCTTCACTTTTTTCTTTTCTTCATCTACTGTGGCTTGGTTATACCTCACTACTTGGTAGATTTTATGGTAGCAAAACACAATGACTATCAAAGGGACCAAGTACCCTGAGCATATCCGGAATAAATTTATGTTCGCCTGCCACCTTTCCAGGGGGTAGTTATCATAGCATAATGTATGATTAGTGAAATTGCAAGGATCATTGAATACTTCTTTGTACACCAATATGACTGAATTAAAGATGCTTTCCAGAAGCCAAACAATTATGCTGACAATCAATGAAAATCTTCTTGTGCGCAAGTACTGGAGCTTCAAGGGGTGAACTAATGCCAGGTACCTGTCAAGAGAGATGCAAGCAAGGAACGCAGTGCTGGTGTAGAAATTCATATACATAAGGAAGGCAAAAATCTGACAAAGCAAGGCAGAGAGCCTCCAGTCATCTCCATGCCAAGCATAATCAATCCACAGAGGTAGAATCAAAGAGTACAAAAGGTCAGCCAGAGACAGGCTAAAGATGTAGACTGCTAACTCATTCTTTTTCCTCACCTGAATGCAAGATGCATAGAGAGATATGCAGTTGATGGGAATACTGATCATCATCACAATGCTGTACACAAATGGAAACAAATACTTATCCAGGGTGTGATCATCATGGCACTCAGTGCTGTTGTTCATTGTCCACCCCAATAGTATCCTTGAGATAATTCCAGCCTGGGTGCAATAAAACCCCCTGTTGTAGTCTGATGGGCTGTCATCTGTTAGTTCTTCAGGACCTGATTGACAAGATTCCAGCTTTCTGCTACCAAAAAGGAAAAATGTCACCTATTACATTTCTGTTGTTTTTATGGGATTCTTGGTGTGTGTCTTTTTTTTTTTTTTTTTTTTTTTTTTTTTTTTTTTTTTTTTTTTTTTTCCTAGAAGAAAGAAACTGCTTTTAGGAGATCAGAGGATGTTAATGCTCCTGGAGTTAGGAATGCAAAGGAAGAGGAACCCAAAATCTAAGGTTCTCAAGGTGACTTAGATGGAAGCTTCCACAGCAGAAGTAGGATGAATAGTTAAGACACTTCTTCTAGGACTGGGGTGGCGTCCTGCAATCCTGGGTCTCTTTTGTGGGAGAGTTAAAGGAGATCAGAAAGCAGACCACAAATAAAATAATAGATGTGCGCTTTCTATTATTATGGTAAGCACTGCTTTGGGAATATGAATATGGCAGATTTCTCACTTCAAACAATGTCCTCCCCCCTATGGCAATGGAGAGAAGAGGATAGAAATACAGGGATTCAGGTACCTCTGGATGTTGGGACCTGCTCAGAAGAGGAAAATGTGTGTCTGGTATCTTTCGTATTGCAAATCACTCTTGTCTTTGCATCCTCACACATCCCTCTCTCCTCCTTTGTATGTGATCCCACACGAACTTGCCATCAAGTCTGCTGTTCCAGCAAGGCTTACTGCATGTACCAGAAACCCTCGTGTGGAACGCACCAGGCTATTGGGCTCCTGCATGCACACGACAATCTGCTGGGTGTCCCTTTGAACATGTGAGGTGGAGACTGAGCAGAGTTTTTCATTAACACTTCTTCCCTCTAAAAATTGCAGCTGTGATGCATGAGCTTATAAAGCCATTAGCAATTAAACTTTTCTTAGTCACTTCCAGGACTGTGGTTACCAACAGCTTCAACATGAAAATATCAATAAAATGACTGCCCTGTCACTAAAGCAGTGGGACTGGAGATGTTGCCTGCATGAGCCTTAGGAACACGTAGAAGAGCTGACCTTTAGAAAGGGGAAAGAAAGGGTAAGAAAGGGTGTACAACTGTAGGTGTGAGAGAGCTGGTACTCACTGATAGTATCACAGCTCTGACACTTGACAGTTCCCTTATCTAGAGAACTAATTGTTACATTCAGGAAGTACAAGAATGGAAAATATTGGTTGCAAACCAGTTATACTGCCAAATATGCTAACTGCTTGAGAGACTGCTGTAATAGCTAATCTGTGCTTTGAGCCTGGACTGCAGCAGAGGAGGTGAAGAGGCTGAAGAATGAGTAGGTTGCAAGATAGCACGTCTACAATTGTTCTCACATGGGAAAGAACTCAAATGGAATACATCTTGTGTGCAGAAACTTTTTTTTGTGGTAAGAAAAATTCAGCCTTTTATAGGTTTGATGTGTTTGTGGGTTTATCAGAAAAACCCCAAACAGGCTTATTGCCTGTGCTGAGAGGTTATTATATGGATCTCTTGTCCACAAAAAAGCCCCTTTCATTATTATTCATTAAAAAAAGGAAGAATGACAAAACTACCCAGAAAGCACATATGCAATTTTACCTGCCACTACCTTATTTGATCAAGTTGCCTAAATTATCAGCTAGAGCTAAACTCACTCACAATCTTGAAAGCCAAGGAAAATTCTTGATAAGGACTTGGCAATTTGGTCCATTGAGGAACCTTATCAACATGATGACTAATTTTAAAAAAATGCAGTGTCTATATTTAAGATAAACATAAGATGTCTGCATTTCAGCTTGGTTTCATAAAACCACACGGTAAATAAGGCACTGCAAGCTTATCAGTACAGATAAGTATCACAAAATAAAAATCTAGCTCTAGAAATTGGATCAAAGGGTTTTGTGACACACTTCTCACCAAAGAGAAGTCAAATGTATGCAGACAGACCAGATGAATCAAAGATAAAATACCTACCTCTTTTCCTAATCACACTTTAGCATCTCTTTTCCTGTGACAGGTTTCTTCATGTCTAGGAGGGAAACATGCCCTTTCAGAAGCATGTGTGTAATGCAGCAAGTGTATGAGGCAGCGTTTCCTGGTCTCGTGACTGAGAAATTGGAATTCCTTCTCCCTCCCACATAAACTCTTTCTCTTTTGTTAGTTAACTTCTTGTATTACAGATTCACCATCCTTGTAAGCTCCCAACTTTTCTCTTACTACCCACAACAGCTTATTTTGTATCTACTCTTAGACCAACATGCCAATTTCCTCATACCACTTGGGTTTTCTCAGCTTTTTCATTTTAGCTCATTGTTTCTAAGAATTTTGCTCTGTTCATCTTACTGATTATAAAGTAAAACACTTGTCCTTATATTGCTCTTATCTGAATAAACCATGCGTTCTTTGGGGCAAGACTTTGCTTTGCTCTTCTGCCAACTGCCTTAATGAACTAATATCTGAAAGTGCACTTGGCTAATGGCAGGCTGGGACACTAAAAATGAAATTCAAGGAAATCGGTTGAGACTACATGAAAATTGTCGCCTCAGTTTTTTCTGTCCTTCATATTCACAAGTCACTGTACTCCATTGCTTTCTTTTCTTCTTAACCAGTATGTTCCTTAGTTCCTGTGAACACAGCCTTGGAGGCCGTGCAGCATTCCCAGGTAATCCATGTCCGAACTTTGATGACACATTGATGGTACTTACATGAGGACATGCTTTCAATGATGGTAATAACGAGAAGTGTGTCATTCTGGCACGTATTGATGACCTATACTTAAGTGTGTCAAAGAGCCAGCAAATGAAGCTTACCACAACGCATGCTGCAGTTTCTTGCACAGAAATATAAAAGCAGAAAGCACCACTTTGCCCTGATTACAACACATTTCACTCAAATTGCTTGGGGCCTTATTTCAGAGGAAGTAGTCAATATCACGCTTTCTTGCTGAGTTGTTTTTTTCATAATTAGGACTTTGTAATGCAAGATGATTTTTCTTACCTGAATGCATGATCTGAAGCATTCCCAGGTTTTCTCTCTGCTACTGAGCACACCTGCTGGCTTTGCCTAGGAGGATGGTATTGGCTTACAGCTATTCTAAAAAACAATATTTGATTATTTTCCCCAACGATATATTGTTTTAACCATCAAGGAATTTTGGTTTAATAATATGGTCTAATGGTTTGATTTTCACAGTCCAAACCTACTGTGACTAATTCCATATACTTGTGACTTATTTTGATCTCAGATGTTTCAAATTAAAAAAGTATAAAAATTCTTAACAGCAATTCTTTCTTTTAGACACATTATTCAATTATTACCATAGTTCTTGCCTCTGTCATTTTGCTACAGAAAACCCACTGTACAGGAATTCTGAAGGGTTAGTAAGACAAAAAATTTAGAGAAATGGACTAGCAAATGCTTCAAGTACTGTATGAAAACAAGCCTGTAACGGAATTCTGTGAGATTTCCTAGAGAAAAGTAGTCATTATATACTGGATTTGTATCAACACATTTCTACAGTATCTTCTTCAGGTTCACAGAGAGCTTTATGTGGTCTCTCCATTTATGACATTGTGAAAGTCGCAAAGTACAAAGTTAAATTTTCATAAGCTTAAATACAAAAGGATATTCCATACTCCTA
Organism: Vidua chalybeata; assembly: GCF_026979565.1. Classification (NCBI taxonomy): domain Eukaryota; kingdom Metazoa; phylum Chordata; class Aves; order Passeriformes; family Viduidae; genus Vidua; species Vidua chalybeata. Next base: position 17,849,373 of record NC_071535.1, read on the forward strand.
TCTGTAAAAAACTTTGTAAGGGAAGAAAGGAACAATGCTGTGAGAGCTAGCGCAGTAGCTGCTGTACTGATGATACTGTATATCAATCACAAGATGGAAAGATAGATTGTTTTCCTTTTTCTCTTTAAGAAATTTCAAAAAAGTAGATTGCTTTGTGTTCTCAAAATAAGTTCTACTGCCAAGTTGAGTTCTTCAAGTACAGGGGATGTTCCATAGCTAATTCTTTTTACCTAAGGAGCAGATCTTACAACTCAGTTCTGAAAAACTTCACCGTTTAGGAGAGTTGAAATATGCCTTTCTGAAACATGGCCTTTTTTGCTTAAAATTAACAGCAATTTTCCTCATACAACATTAAATTTCACCTACACATCTCCATGAGATTCTGTAGAGACTCAAGTCTAAAAGAGCTCAGCCTTTTTAACTTTAACATATAATTTACAGACTGTTTCATTGAGCATAAACATTCACTTAATGTGAGCAAATAGGAAAAAAAAACCCCACATTTTTAGAATGTAGGCCATACAGGCAAGTATTATTTTGCTATATCTTTAAGTGCCTCATGTTTTCCTCTATGCATACAGAAAGATGTACAATATATTTTCACATACATGATACATGGCATTCAATGAAGCTATTTTTAACAGAGCTTATTTTTCTGCTAAGTTTTAAGCATTTTGCATATTCATATGAATAGCACTGGGTATCTTAACAGTGTCTGAAAATACTGGAGAACACTAATAGAAGAGTTACCAGGACCCTCTGTGAGTCCTGAGGCACATTTTGCAGCGATGGGACAGCTCAGAATGTTGAAAATTCATCCCCAAATACAGTTCTTCTCCATTCTTCCCCCCTTTTGTAATCAACAGTATTTTGACCATGGCAATGCCATTACAACAAACAATGAATCAATCCTAGAATCTGCAATCCTAGGCACATCTTTCCTAATTCAATCCTTTGATGTCTTTTGCCTTAGTCTCATGTTTTGGTTGTGCTGGGATTTCTCCCAGAGCAATATTTTCCAGCCCCTTTGTGTCCCTACTGTCACATGTATGATGCCAGCATCCCATCAGGGAGAGCTAGGCTGAAACCTGTCCCAGAATGTTGAAACCTGTCCCTGGCTCCTGAGCACTTACCTTGGCTGCCACGTGTCCCCGTGCAGTGGTTCCCATTATGCCATTGGCACTGTAACCTGTATCTGCTTCTGAGAAAGTGTCTGCTTCTGCTTCATCAGATACAGAGACAGGAAGCTGCTCTTAGATAAACAGGCAGCAGTTCACACATCTCTTGGTTTTGCTTCCTTTTTTTTTATTCTGTCCCCAATTCCTTGTTAAGCTAAGCTTATCCATGAGAAAAAAGATGATGAAAAAAGGATGGAAGCAACCTCAGTAGATATAGGAATACTTTTAGAGAGTTTATAAAAGTTTAATTTAAAATATTGCCTAATTATATGACTGTAGTGTATTATATACCCCTTATCTAGGAGACATTATGTTCTGCAGAGGAACCAATCCACAGAAATGAAATGCTGTGTTTTATTTGTGTTTACTTGTATAAGCTCAAAATGTGTATATATTTTGTTGACTGAAGGACCTCACCTGCCTTTCCCTACAAACTGATCACAGAATCAAGTAAGAATCCACACGAGAAGAGCTCAAAAATGTTTTACAATGACTTTAGGAGTTTGTGGAAAAAGAATTAAGTATTTTCAGAATTTATGAGAAGTTCATGAATAGTTTTAGTTAACAAAGGATAATAGCATTTCATGCACTGACAGGTTACATATTTATGTATTTTTTTATAAACTGACTCTGAGGTTGGATGCAGTTTTCAGAGGAGTGATTCTTTTAAGAGATAATTCTATTCAATTAGACCAGTGGAAAGTTTTACATGAGCATGGTTCTCTTCCCCCTCCGTGATCTGAATAGTTTATTGCATTTTTTTCTTAGATTCTGTTTGGAACAATACAATTCTGCTTTAAGAAAGTGGGTACAATTTCACTTGAAATGTCCATCTGTTGAGTAACACCAAAACTGTCCGGTTTGATGATTCAGATGCTAAGGAGAAATGAAAGAGAACAAATTGAAAAGTTCTAAAATAGGAGCATACTGACTTCCTTGAGAATCGCAGGCAGCTCTATAATATTTAACCACAGTATACAGAGATTTGGTTCCTTTTTTTTTAGTCAGTGTGACTTTTTCATCCACAGATTTTACTGATCTGACTGTTACAAGAAGCCTAAACTACCCAATACTTGTGGCCGTTCTCAAACTGTTACAATAGCCCCTTCCTGTCTGGTGAATGGAAGATCAGTTAGATAAATTTCTAAAATAAATTTCAGTCACATCTTCATTTTCACTGAGGGAAAAGTCATTAGAGGAAGACCTATTTCATCACTTTCCATGTGCTTTTTCCTAACATGGTACCTACTAAGTGTCCAGTATGCTGGTTCTGGTGTTTTGTTGAGCATTCCTATAGTTTGCTAAAGAAAAAACAGTTCTTACTGGAAATAGAGAAACAGAGTTGGAACATTTCTACAGTTCTTTTCTGTGATGACAGCAGAATTGAAAGATTAAAGGAAGCAAGAGAGGAGATGATGCTTTTTATGCATTCTGGAAGTAAAACTGTATGTTGAAATAAATTCTTAATTGTGTCCATATGCAAAACCACAATTTTCCAGGGTTTTTGTGAGATCTGGACATACACAGTATCTCAGATCAGTCCTCCAAGAACAACACATGCTATTAGCATTTGATGAGAAAAAAAACCCCAACCCTGAAATAGAAAACCATTAACAGAGGAAAACTATCTTATTTATAAAAGAAGCAATAAGTAAGACCTCAATAAGTTTATTGGTTAAATTTGACTTTACAAAGGATCCATGAACAAAGGTGTTATCAGGAAAATTAAGCCACAAACATCAGAGGTTTATGTCCAAAAAGGAGACAGAGGAGTCCTGTAACTTTATTTGAATAAAGGGAGAGGTCATTCCCCATGGGGTCACTCAAACTTTTTAGGGGATGCAGCCTCCTTTTAATCCTAATTTCCTGGCCACATTTCCCTCTCTCTCTCCCCATTGGCTGAGGTACTTGAGAGGTACAGACTTCCCGAAATGCATTATACCCCTTCTAATGTATACCCCCCTCATTTTTCTTTTTCCTTGTCTCTCTCTTCTTTTTCTCTAAATCCAGACATGTAGGACAGTCTTCAGCGAGTAACAGTCTGTGTCAATTAGTGCAATTCCTATGGAATTCATGGTTCCCCCCCACTGCTTCTTTCACTTCTCCAAATCTGGCCCATAGTTTGTTTGTAAAGAGTTCCTTCTCACTCCTTTCAGCATAAAGAAAAAAATGGTTCAACACAAGGTCAAGATGCAGAATGAAAGTTGACAGAGTCACACCAAAATATCCCTTTCCTTCCACCAAAACAGATTATGAGAATATTTTTCTGTACTAATTGAAAAGGGTGGGCACTCAGCACATCACAGGATTGCAAATACAAGTTTTGAAAACTGACAATTTTAGGATCTAGTGAATGAATAAGAGACTGAATTTCACAGCTGAAGCCTTTTACATGAAATAAATTGATGCATTAATCAATGAAACTATCAAAATGAATCAATAAATAATTCATAATGGTTTTGCAAACCTTCCAGGTGTGTAAAGCTCTACAGTCTGCTGGAATGAATGCGAAATAGGACCAGGAGCATAATGCTACCTCTGGCACTGACTCACAATACCCCTGAGGAAGTCACTCTGACCACCTGCATGTAATAATGGTATCATATAGCTCATCTGGGTGTGAGCAGGCTCATTAGTTAATGCTCGATATTGCTGTAAAGTGCAAAATGTTTTGCGAGTGCTTGGTATTGTCATTTAAAAAGAAATAAACAGGAAACATCAGTCAGGTAATGTCATCACTGAGACATTAGATCCCTCAATGACAGTGGCAGAGACACAGTGACAATAAGAGTGACCGAGGCTCGAATAACAGCATTCTTTATGGTTAGAATGCGTGCAAAACCGGGGCTTTTTCACAGCTCTTACACCATGCAGGACTTTAGCCGAAATACTGAGGTCAACAGACAAGACAGTTCCCCATTACGAATTTTTATACGATAATCAAGCTCATCGCCGATCTCCGGGTTACTTTTCCTCCGAGCTACATGCTTGTATGAGCTGGAGTCTGAGGGAACACCCCGGCGATCCTCACGGAAACTTTTGGTGCGCGGCTCGGCACCACCTCGGCTGCTCTCATTTCGATGCGGCTGCCCTACAGCGCACCCCGAAGGCGTAAATAGCCCATCATAATTTAACCCCAATTTTCAGCACCCCTCTCTGAGGTCCTGCTGACGGAGTTGTGGATCTGAGGCCAACTGGGATTCCCCGGGAAGGGCGCGGCGCTGCCAGTGTGATAAACTGTGGTAACTTGTTTGTTCATCAAAAGAATTGGAATATTAAAGGAGGAAATATAGAAATTAAAGTATAAGGGACTAGCCTGCTTGTTAGGAGATAGGGGAGGACAATAAAAAAGCAACTGCTACAAACCGCAAGGCTATAGACATATTGCAAAACCGCAAGATCACAAGTATGATTAATCACCATATAGGGAGCTTTTCGTAGCTTTTTTGCAGACACAGGCTAAGGATGTCGGGGGATGGCCGGAGCTGATTATGAAATCAGCGGCCACCAGGCAACGGCCACCGGACTAGACAACGTAGGAGTGCTCCGGGTACGCCCATCACTGTCCGGAGCCGATTGTGAAATCAGCGATCACCTGCCTCGACACAACGCAGAAACGACGCAGAGAGATGCTCAAGCTACGCACACCGCTATCGCAAAAAGACACGAATGAAGAAACCTCCAAGAAACTATAAAAAGAAACTGAATAAGGGAGTGGGGTGTGGGGCACTGCAGTGTGGGACACTGCAGGAGGGGCGGTTAGGAGACCCCTACCCACCCAGCGCTGTTTTGCTTGCTACTGCTTGCTGTAATTAATAAAATTCTAATTGACCTTAAAAAGGCTGAATCAAATTATTCGCCTCAATTTATCACACCAGCAACCTCTGCGGGCAGGGCCTGTGCGGGCCTGGCGCGGGGCCTGGGGCCGCTCCCAGCATCTGCCCCTGCGGCGACCCAAGATCTTCTCACGGCACGCTGCAATGTGCTCCTTCAAGGCGCCGCGCCGACTCTGCAGGGCGTCTGGTGGCAGCCTGAGAGCGGCGCAAAACCGGGAAACTGGCTGCGAGGTTCTGGGAGGGCCTGGAAATGAAAGACGCACTAGGAAACGCCGTCCTTCGCCCGGGACAAGTATCTTGCCTTGCCAGAGGCCCCAAAAAGGAGAGTCAGAGCCCCAGAAAAAGACAGTCAGCTTGACGCGGCCCCTAGGCGCGGCTGCTCACACTGCACTGAACGCCACTCCCGCCGCGCTCCTACACAAACCCCGCCTCGCCTCACAGCCATGCGGCTTTCCCACAATCAGCATGACCCCCCAATAGCTTCTCTCGCTGCTCAGAGCCCAACTCCGGCATGGCGACACGCGCCTCACCAGCCTGCCTTGCCCTTTCTTAAAATGGCAGCTGTTGACTTCAGCCGGGCGGGGCTGCCCGTAGAGGCTGGGAAGCCTTCCTGCCCTCCTTTCCCTTGAGCAGGATGGCGGCGCTGGGCGGTGCCGGGCGCTGCCGCCCCGCCCCGGGGCTGGCGGGCGGCGCGGTCACCTGCGCGCGTTGCCGGGCAGTGCGGAGGCGCTGCAGGGACGGGGCGGCTGCGGCGGAGCGGAGCTGGGCCGGGATGGGCTGCGCGGCTCTGCTCTGGGGCACGATCCTGCTTGCCTGCAGCTGCGGCCCGGGGCCCCCCGCGGCCGGCGCCGCTCCGCTCTTGGCGGCCACCTACGTGCTGGACGATTCCAACGGGTTGGGCAGGGAGTTCGACGGGATCGGGGCTGTCAGCGGCGGCGGGGTGAGCCGCTCCGCCGGGGCTGCGGTGCTGGTACCCTCCTCGGCGTGGCAAGGGACACCTGGGCTCGGCATCCCGTCAGTGGGAGCGCGTAGTGGCTTCGGCGGGGCCTGGGCCGGGGGTGTCGCGGAGGGGAGCCCTGAGGACTGGCGGCGTGTGGGGACAGCCCCACGACTTTAGCGGGGCTCGCGGGGGGAGCCTGGAGGCGCTGAGGGGAGCGCTGCGGGCAGCGGTCCGGCTGCGGGGAGATGGAGCCGGGCTCCGCTTTGCGCCAGCCCTCCGGCCACCTGCGCAGTGGCTTTTCGGGGTGCCCAGGGCCAGCCGTGTCCTGGGTGCTGGTGAAGGAGAGCTAAGCCGGGCTGGGTTTTTATGTAGAGGGTTTTAGTAGTCCCTGCATTTTAAAATGCTGGACGTGCCACAGCGGCTCGTCGTCTTTCGTGTGGTCCAGGCAGCAGAGCTGTGAGATTCCCGGAGCTTTTATCCCCTCTTCGACCTGCTGAGATGCTTTCTTTGGCCTTCCACCTGTGTGCCCTGTGAGCTCCCCTTGCTTTGGCATATAGTGAACCAAAGCAGGGAGAATTGAGTAGAGCAGGAGAAATGGTGCTGGGAGGGAGCTGCCTTTTGCTTGTCATACATAAAGCCGTGTGATCTCTTTGTTTCTCTGTTCTTTGGACTCTGTTTTCCGTAAATGCCAGGTAACTATAGTACAACGCAGTTGCAGCCTGTGAAACCAGAAAGGCACAGCTGAAGGTTTAGAAACAAGTTATGTAGGGGCTTAGCTGAGTTCCTGGTGCTATAATTATTTTTGTAGGTTTATTAGCTCTGTGAAAGGCGTAGACTGAAAAGCTGGGATGTTGTTAAACATTTGAAAGTTGTGTTTCCACATTTTCATGTTTTCTTTCCATTATAGGCCACATCTAGACTCCTGGTGAACTACCAAGAACCTTATCGCTCCCAGATTTTAGATTACCTGTTCAAGGTAATGTTGGTTTCATTGCTACAACAACATTTAATTTCATGCAGAATTTCTTACTTTGTAATATGGGAACTCCTATAGTATATTCTATGCTGCTTGAAATTAGACAAAATCCCATGTTGCAAAGCATCTATTTTAGTGCTGAGTGTTATCAGAACTTTAAATTTTAGGTGGTGTTTTTGTTCAGGAGACTGTTTCTTGATATTGTTGTGAAAATTCCTTTTGTGCTTTCACAATGTGTTTTGAAAATATGTTTTCAAAAATGTGTTTAACTGTATATTTGATCATCTGTGTGGGCTAAATCATAAGTTGTTTCTGTGGCTAAAATTGGGGGTTTAGCTGTTCATAGTGATTGAAGGAAGGTGGTCTTAGAGACAGTTTGGATTTTTTTGGAGTACATCTAGGTTAACATAGCATAAAAGCAACTGTGTGGACTGCAGGTTTGTAACAGCATATCTATTCCAAACTAGTCTCAAGTACAACTGCAGTGACTCTAGAAGGTGTAGGAAGTTCATTGGTTTGTAAACTGTATTAGTTAGCAAGTGTAACCTGCGGAATTACTCAATTTAATATATGGTGAGATTATTGCACTGGACATTAATAGCTTGTTTTGCTTTTGGCACTGTAAATTACTCTGCTGGAAGAGGATGTCATGTCACTTTCAAGTAATGCAATCCAGATGGCTGGAGGGGAATAATTTACCATGCAGTTTAAAGAATTAATTTTCAAGGGTAGAGTAAGGTGTAATATGTGCCTGGGGAATCAAAGCTGATGTTTTTTTTTAAGACTAAAGCTGTGTGTTGGTAATATGAATGTTCTGATTAGGCATGTGGTAAAATAAAATCTAGAGAAATCATGATTTTCAAAGAACTTTTGACATACTCTTTTACCAAAACCTCTTAAACTGTCATGTCTGGGGGGGGTGTACCTTGCCTCATTCTCCTTGTCTTTTAGTGTCAGTCAACTTCCATGATGGGAATGGGAGAACAAATGTGTTAGAAGTTTAAAACAAAAAATGTCAAAAAGAGAAATGGTAAATTGGAAATAGTTACTTTGCTGTTAAAAGCAAACAAATATCCCAAACTTGTAAGCCAAAAGACATGTCATCTATGCAGCATTTTTTTAAAAATCAAATTGCATTCTTATGACTTAAAACATTTTTTTAGATACCAAAATTATACTTGGGTCATTCCATGGAGGAAGCCAGCTTATTAGTGGTTATTAAAGTAATGATTAATTGTAACTTCTGGCTTGAGCAACTCTTAAGCCACTAGTGGCTGGAAGAACATATTGGTAGTACAATCACCTGTATGAGCTTCAGAAACTCACCAGAATGTTTCCAGATTATTCCTGACCTGTATGTACGCTCTTTCACATAAGCAGTGTAACACTTTGCAAACAAGAATAAAAGATACTGACTTCAATAATTTGATTTTAAAAGACAACAAGTTTGACTTCTAATAACATTTAAATACTGCTGTGTTTCTCATATATTCTGTGTTCTGCTTTAATAGTGCTTTTATATTTTCTTGAGCATAATCTATTTAAAATCTGCATGGTTGTGGAGAAGTATTGTTAATGGTGCAAGAGTCAATGAAACTGTTTAAAGATCAGTGTACTATTTATCCTGGTGGATTTTCTTTTGAAAAGCAGAAATTTATATAATCTCTCGTTACATTTATAATGGGTGTTTAAAAAGGTAAAAAATTGCATTTTCAGCATGCTCAAAATTGTACACTGACTTATCTCATTCTTCTTGTTAACATCAGGATTCTGTCTGGTTTTCTGTCTCTTTTTTCCACAGCCAAATTTTGGTGCTTCTTTACATATTCTCAAGGTAGAGATTGGAGGTGATGCACAGTCAACAGGTATGGATTTTGCATGAGCAGCATTTAACTTTCCGTGTCAGTGATGCTGTAAGTAACAAGTTCTGCACATGGAACTGAGGCATGGAGATAGCTGAACTGAGTTCTCACTATCATATGGTTAAGAGATTGCATTCTAGAGCAAATCAGTTCTGTTTTTTTCACCCTTATAGTAGGTTTCTGAGTTGCAGAGCATTTCTCACACACGAGTTTTGCAATACCAGATAGTTTATGCCTTAAAAGCATGAAATACAAAGGCATCTGATCAGAAACAGTTACATTTCTTTGGTTTAATTAGCTGCAACATTTCACTGGAGTGGCATTGGCTGGCAGTAGGCAGGATTTTTTTTTTCTTCCTGGGAAGAGTTGCAAATGAAAATGTCTTGATGTAATTTACCTAGCCTACCTACTACATTTGCATACAGGAGGAACTATTTAGTAACTGGTTGTGACCAAAAGCTGAGAAGCAGAGACTACAGCTTGTATCTTTTTTTTTTTTTTTTTTTTTTTTGGTATTTTTCTTAAAGTAAATCTGGCCACATCAGACTCAGTTAATAAATAAAAAGCATAGAATTTGGTTTTGTGGTGTTTTTATATATATATATATATATATATATATATGCATCTATATATGCATGCTGGGTTTATATATATATGCTGGGTTTAAGAGCTTGGTAATGAGTTGCTGGGTGGGGGGACTGGAATCGTCTTCAGGCATGCACAGACCTTCTCTTCAAACACTCTTATTGCTAAGGAGACTGCCACATACTTGTGTGATGGTCCAGTTTTGAAAAGAAGAACAATATGATGCATATATCTCAATGCACTAGACTGCAGCTCTTCTTCTGGCCTGAGAGGTGTGATCAGGAATTCATTTGAAATGTGATATGAACCCTAAACTTGGAATCTAATTGTTCCATGTTCCTGACAAAGTTACATATAGCCAAGAGTTAGTAAGGTAAAAAAATCAATCCTATTTTCTGTGATGAAGTGTGCTGTTTCAGCAGGCTTAATTTAAAAAAGTCTCATTAGAAGAGGTCTCTGCATACAGTTTAACGTCAGTTGCATAATTGTTGCAGTCATGTATGCAAGTTATTACTTGACTTTTGTGTGTAATGATTTCCCATGCAACACTGATTCTTTTGCACCTTTCTAGTTTGTTTACCTTTGCCTGAGGAAATTCAGGACATAGCATTAAATTCTAAAACCTAAGTCACAGAACACCGTGAAAGTTATAAGCTAGATATTTTACTGTAAAAATAAGAAAACTCACGGCCTCTTTCCTGTAATTGAAAAAATTCATGGTAGTTCCTTTCTTTTCTCTCCCTGGACTTGTGTTGTGCAGAAGAAGCAAAATAAAACCTTCTTTTGTTTGTTTTTTGGTTTAGAGATAACTTGCTTATATAATGATTTTTTTCCTCTTAATCTTAATGCTGTAACATTCCTAGTGGTTGTTAGTATCAAGATATGAGACAATAGCAAATATAGATTTAGTGTTATCATAGCTAAGGATATAAAATGCCTAATAGTTAACCACATCTGATGTTAAAAGCAGGCAAAAAAAATGTTCAAAATAAAAATACTAAAATTATACTAAGTTTATATGCTAAAAAGGAAGGGTAGCAAATCTTGCATTTACCTTCCACTATTCCTTTGGCTTTGAAATACATACCAAGGAAGTTGTGAACCATGTTGGAGATACGTGCTTGCATACTATGTTAATGAGCAATGCAGCAAGCTTTATGATGTGTAACAGCTTATGACACAGAAGTTAATTGTGAGCTACCTGTCTCTTTCCTTCCTAGATGGTACTGAACCCTCCCATATGCACTATGAAAATGATGAGAACTACTTCCGGGGCTATGAATGGTGGCTGATGAAAGAAGCTAAAAAGAGGAACCCCAACATTAAACTGATTGGTAAGTTGCTTTGAGCTTTTAGATTTAAATGCTTTTTTATTCCCCTGACTTACCTATTGACCCTTAATTAACATTTTAATGGGGAGATGTTTTGATGTTGCAGTAGACAAAGTAGAATCTAATATTTGTTAAGCTTGTCTTGATGCTCACCGTGTTTTACTTTGTTACAGCAATACAACATCCTGACAAGAAGCATAAGATAACAAATCTCTAATAATTTGCTTGTTTTAAGTGACTAATGCTTTTAGTGTACTGCAGCAATGAACATGATTGATTTATCATGAGAGATGAATTTCTGAATAATTGAGTAATTGAGTAAAAAAATTGGGAGAGATAAAGTAAAGTTACTGCAAGCATAAATATGTGAATCTTACACACACTGCATTTGATTAAATGTTCTTATTACAAAACAATCATACACATCTTCTTCACTGTAGTGATTCTGGTCTTCTGATAATATCCTACATGTGTAGTTGAGTTGTAAGAGGAGTTTCCTCTCTTCCTGTTTTGATTGTGAGTTGTGTGTTTGTTGTGACAATACAAACGTGGAACCCTAGTTTGTATTTTTGTATTTTGGAAATACCAAATGTATTTCACATGAAACAAGGTAAGAAATCTGTTAAAAAGAAATCGGTTAAAAGGTGTCTAATTCCCTCACCTTCCGGGGAACTTTACCATATCCAGCCATGAAGGAAGGCTTGGTGCAGGATTTGCCAGTCAGGTTCTATTAAGCCTACTATTTATGACTAATTGTAATTATTAATAATATCCCTCTTCCCTCACATCAAGCTCTCAACAAAGGAAGGAAGGTTTACTTTTAAATAAGCCTATGGTATCTTATACATGTTGGCTGGACACTTAGCAGCATCTGGTTAGATTAATTAGTTTTTCTTATTTACTACAAGATCCAGTGAACAGCTGAGACTTGGAAATGCTTTTTCATGGTCCTACTCTTCCTGCCTCTGCCATGATCAGATCATCATATCTTCTGAAATTCATGTTCAGGAGATAAACATTTTTTCATGTTCTGTATTGACCCTTTGTCTTTAGCTTTGTAAACTTTTATCCTAAAATCTTTGGACTTTTAAACCAGTTAGAGCTAGTACTATAAAATTGACAAATTATATGTAGTCAGTTGTTCTCTAGTGATGAATGCTTCCTAGCTCGTAAAAAAAAACCCCACCTATTAATTGCTTGATCATAGTTTGTATTAGACCATACTCTGCAGTTGAAGAAGTTACATTTCATTGTCTTCACTGGAACCAAGCCTGTTTCAAATGCATATTTGTTCCTTCATTTCAGGTAGAGCAAATTAGAGCTTGCTCTTTAAGCTTATTGAGTAATGTGAACCAACCACTTACCTTATTCGTTTGTTTTTCTTCTTTTTTTTCCAGGGTTACCTTGGGCATTTCCAGGATGGATAGGGAAGGGTGAAAATTGGCCCTATGATTATCCAGATGTCACTGCTTATTATATTATTTCTTGGATATTAGGAGCAAAACAGTATCATGATTTGGACATTGATTATATTGGGGTCAGTAAAGCAAAATCTCCTGTATATCTTGTGTATATTTTATCTATCTTCACTCCTAAAATCTTGGTCTTGCCTCTCATTGTTGATGACTGGAGGAGGAGAAGGATGGCAAGAGAAATTTTTTTCATAATTGCAGTTTCAGCTTGTACTGTTGCCAGGGGAAAGGCAGTAGTTGTGTTAATTTACAGTCTTCCTGAAATGATGGCTGTTAAAGCAAAACAAGTGTCAAATGGTTACTACCTTCCCAGTTCTAAAACAAAGTTACCAAATAATTTGAGAGTTCTTTTTCCTTTTCTGCCTTGTTTGTTCTACTTGCATTTCAGTGGTTACTGGATAACAAAAAGCATCAGTTAACACCGTTTGAAAGTCAGCTAACATGACTTAGCATAAAGTATAGTTGTTATTTTGCAGAGGAGCCGTCCTCTACAACTTTTTGCATTTTATCTGCATCATTTATAGTAGATAAAAGTGCATGTTTTACAATACAACTATTGTGTTGTCCTATAGTGCAATATATGGAAGTAGTGAATGAATAGACATTCAAAAAAATGTCATAAATTGGAGATGAGAGCGAGAAGCAGACAATCTGAAAAAACTCTTCAAGTTCACTATTTGAGCAAGAAGGTGTATCTGGGATTCCTCTAAAATCAATCCTGTACTTATCGGACACTTATTTTGGATTCTTAAATGTTTTGATATGAGAAGTTTAACTGCAGAAAAGTTGAAAATCACTTCAGCAGTCCAGAACAAAGCTTCTAAAACTGTGGTTCCCATCCCTCAGAAGTGTGACGTTTCTGCTGCAATGTGGGAAGGTGTATCTCACGTGTATCTCCTGGGGTATGCAGCCCCCTTGATGTTGCTGGCTTATTTCAGTTGAGTCAGTCTTGCACTGTGGATAATATAGTGATATTTCAGCAATTCTGTTGTGGGGAGAGGAAGAACAATTGCTGTTGCATTTTTCTCTGTCCTGTGTTCTTGGAATAGAAAGTAAGTTCTGCACTTCATGTATTTGAGTAATATTGACTTCAGTGTTGTTACTTCACAGTGATTAGCCTTCTAAATTCTCTCCTTCTAAGAAAAGGTAATTTCTGTTTATCCAGGCAATATAAAATATTGTCTCATTTCTTTGTGGGTATAATCTGAAATACAGAGAAACAGTGAGAGGTTTATGAAGGCTCTGAAACTGTCAAAACAATTTCAATGCTTTTATGGTTGTACATAGTTAGTCTTTACCACTCTTTTTGCTGTAAGTACATGTTCTGTATCAACGTTTTATGGTGAGATGAGCCTTGCAGTAATTTGATTGTTTTGATTGGCTCATTTCTGAAGTTTCATGTTAGCATTTATAGGAAGACGTAGAAATACCAAAATTAATTGTATTTACCCATAATCTAAACCTTTCCTGGTGAATGTGAGTCACAGTGTTCATGTTGCAGTTAGAAAAGAAAGAAACAAGGTTTCTGCCTATGTGTTTTATAGGCTAGGGGGTTTGGTAGAAAGGAAAATCACTGCTCCTGCTTTTGAATTTTGAGCTGTGTTTAGCTTAAACTCTCTTTCCATAAAAGATGGAAAATTTAGAAATTAGCTCATTTTGTTTACTTAAATATGCTGTATCTCTTGTGTTCAAGCTTGGATGTAGTCTTGTGTAAATTAGAAAGAACAGCAAGCTTCATCAATTTGTTCAATATATGAGTTATTCTGGCTCTCCTATGTCCATGTATTGCAACAGGGGCCCATTCATTAGGCCACACCTTGAAGCCACAACGTGTTTCTCAATGATTCCTAGCAAACTGTAGAGCCATTGGTAATGTAACACTGCTGCCATTGTAGAGCTCAAGCAGCTCTGGCATTCTTGTCAGTGAGAATGCAATCAGCGGACCTTAGAGAAAGATAAACAAGTGCTCACAATGAACTTTCATACAGAATTTTCCCCTGAAAAGCTGATAACAAAACCAACCAGCACCTCCCTCTAGCACACAGAAACCATGGATTTGATTAATGGAGTCTATAATCTTTCATATATATAAATAAAATCTTTTAATTCTCCATTGACGTATCCTGATTTTTCTAAATGGATTTTACTTTCTCTTTATAGATATGGAATGAAAGGGCATTTAGTAGCAAATACATTAAGGTATGTATTATTTTCTTATTTCTGTGAAGTGCTTGTCATACTGTGCACAAACAATTAGCTTTTCTGAATTTGCTTAGGAAAGGGACCTTACTTCTGCAACTATATCACTTACTGAAGTCTGTTTCTTGTAGTTGCATGTATGGAAAGATAACATGTTCAGATATCTAGATTGTTTATTTTGTGTGTCTGAAACTGTTACTTTGAACTTTGGGCATGGCAGTGTATGCTAAATGTTAGGATTTCTAAATTTTGATGGAAGCTTCAGTTGATGGTACTATTATACAAACTTAAATCATCTTTATACCAGCTTGGATATAGCTAGAAGTCCAAGATCTAGGATTGCTTAAAATTCTGTAGCTAAGTTCTGTGATTACAGTACCCTTAAATATTGCTATTAAGTCACAGTAAAGGCTTTGTGTTTTTAACTTTGCAAAATTCAGTACCTTTTGTTCTAAAAAGCTGGAGGAACACAGTATTTCACATAACCAACCTTAAGATAGCTCTAATATTTTTCACTACTGAATGCTCCTGCAGCTCTCCCCCACCCTGCTTTGAAAACTCTCTTCTGTTTGTTACATTGTTTTGTGGTGAAATCTTAAGTACAAACTCCTGCTTTGTTCCTTTCCTTGTTCTTGCTTGAGGCTAAGATGCAATGGCATTACCTCTTCTGAAAAGCAAACAAGACTCAGAGAATCATAGAAGGGCTTGAGTTGCAAGGGAACTTAAAGATCATCCAGTTCCAATCCTCCTGCCATGATCAGAGACACCTTCCACTAGACCACGTTGCTCAAAACCTCATGCAGCCTAGCCTTGAACACTTCCAGGGATGGGGCATTCCCATCAATTTCCCCTTGTCCTATCACTACATACTTTTGTAAAAAGTCCATCTCCATATTTTCTTGTGGGCTCTTTTGAGGTACTGGAAGGCAGCAATTAGGTCACCCCAAAACCTTCTCCTCTTCAGGCTGAACAATCTCAAATCTGTGTCATGTCACCTTGAGGCTTTCTCGTATGCTTGTCTTGGCTTTCTCATGTGGGGAGAAAGAACATGGAGATCAAACTGTTGAGTCTAGGGGCAACATTCTACTTTATAGCTTTTTGAATACTGTTGAATTGGGACTGAACATTTGGCTTCTAAAGGTGAATATTTAGTTTAAAATTTGACCATAAAATCACCCAAGTATTTACTGAAAGATTTTGGCCTTCCTTCCACTGTATATTAACTGATAAGAGGTTTTTTATTGAACACCTATTTTACCATTCATTCTCTTACAGTGTCACTTGGCACCACTCCTCTCATCAGCACTGTAGTTATTTGCAGTCTGCCATTTCGCAAGAGGGCAATATACCGAAATGTACTGCTGCACACCAAACATTTTCTGTAATTCCTGTTAAATACATCACACATAAGCTCTTAGTTATCTGGCTAAATTTTTACTTGTAAGATGTTATTCTAGATACTTCATCCTCTATGGCACTAGTTACATTTCTTAATAAGTAGGAAAAAAAAAGAAGAAAGAAATGGAGATTCTAATGCTTCTAAATTCTTGTTCAAGAAAACCCTGTTCTTTCAGTTATATGAATACTGTGTGTGGGGAGCTGTTCAGCAAATGTGGAGTGTGTTTTGGGTGCAGTTCTGTGCTCTTGGTACTTCTCTTTCAGCATGGAAATTTTGCAACTGTTCATTTTGTTCTTTGGAGCTGTCTCTGTGGTTAGGCAATTTTTCTGAGTGGCTAGGTAGCTAGAATGCTTTAAATTGCAAGGACCTTTTAGTATTATGATTTTTTCTTTTGGTAGAAGTTGTGTTTCAAAGATTTCGAACAGCTGAACAGAACTTCATTGCTACTTTTCTTCTTAGTAAGTTCTATGTCTTAATTAGTTTTAGATCTAGGCTTTGATTGTCATCAACACTTAGACTTTTATTTCTGTCCTTATTTGACTACATGAAACACAGAAATGCTCCCTATTCTTCTTCACATTGCCAGAGGGCTATTACAAGAAATAATTTGAGGGTTCATGCCTACTGATCTTTAAATCAAGTTGCAAAATCTTTTTTATGCATGCATGCATACAGTGCATCATTCTTTTATGTCTAAAATTGAAAAAAGCATTTTAGACTGTGGACTGGGTTTTTTTTCAGATGCAGCTGTATGTGCAAGCTGCTGAAAATATGTTTTTTAATTATTTTCTTTTTTTTTAAATTTCTGGTTTAAATTTTCAGACAGTACCAGCCCTCTATAAGTGTGGTTCATTCTTAAGTATTAAGGCTGAGTATATTTTGTGTGGGTATATTTTACCTAAGAAGTTCCATAGACAAATGTGAGCTGTTTGTCATCTTTAACAATGAAATATAAATAGAATATTTATAGAATATTTAAATAGAAGCTGGAAAGACAGAATAGAAATTATTTTCTGCTGGCATGTTTGAATTCAACGTTGGTTGCCCTCAGTTTTGTTGTAAATTTGCAATTCTAGGTTTATTCATTGTGTTCCCTGAAAGTTAGTGAAACATGAGAACCAAGTAGTGGGTAAACTTAAATATTAAACACTTAAAACATCAAGGATTTTTTTTTTTTTTTGTTCAGTGAAATGGGCAGTGATAAAAATGTTTAGGTGGTCTTCATTTGAACAGGAAAGGTGTTTGGCAGAGATTTCTGTTCTTGTAGAGAGCTGCATGGAAAGGTCTTTTCTATTTTAAAACTTCAATCCCTGTTTTTTCAGTGTACTTTTTTAGGGATCAGGTTAACTTTTGCTTCTGATCACTTGGGAAGGTATGTCCACTTCCACATTTCAGCCAGGTGTCATTTTTAGATTAGTTTAACATGACTGACTTGATGATAAATCCATTACTTTTGTGTAATGAATTACATACATGCCAGGGAGTCAGTATGTTGAGAGTGTCCAAGTAGAGTATATGTATGCACTTGTGGTCTCAAAAGTTATCCAAGTGATGAGAAGTCCATTTTTGTGGAATGACCATCTCAGTATCAGTGATAACCCTTCAGTTTTAAACATACTTACAATTAATTTTGTCTTAGTTGCCACCATAGCTCTTGTTTGAGAAGGGAGAACTTTTCTTATCCATCCTGGTCTGTAAATAGAGGCTTCCACTGACTTCTTCCAAAGTTCTTGTTTTCAGTCTTAAATTTCATGTTGCCTCATTGATGAAGGCTGTACTTTAAGTGGTGTTATCTGTTACTAAGGTGCTTCGACATTCTTTGGACAGACTGGGTCTATGGAACATTGGCATCATCGCTGCGGATGGAGATTGGAACATCTCAAAAGAGATGCTAGTTGATCCCTATCTTAATGATGCTATTGAGGTAGTCGGGTAAGTGTGGGAGAAGGGAGGCCGTTTAAACATTGCTGTTGCTTCCTATCTGTAAGTCTTCCTCTCCATTTTCAAGAGTCATATATTCTTATTTCATACTTCTTAGCTGTTTCCATTTTTTACATCATTGTGTACAGTGGTGATGGATTAGTCTCTTGTCTTTCTCTCTTCTTTCAGTTTAGTACATGCGTAAGCTGACCTTATCACTCTTCTATAATTTCTTTAAAGTGTCCATTTAGGAGCTGTGTTTTAGGCTTCTTAGTACTAGCAAATGACAGGAAACTTCTAACTAATCTGCATGTGCATGTTCCAAGTCAGAAAAACCTTAGGATTGAATTCTTGGTCTGCAACTGGTTTTCATTTTGGGTGAACTTGAACTTTCAGAGTGGAACTTATCACCCTGGGTCTTTCTGTGGCTGCAGCTGAGATTTTTCTGGTCATATACTAGAGCTAGAAGTTTCTGTTTCTTGGTTAATTTCTGATAACAGATAATATTAGAAATGTACGCACTGACGGTAACATAGAAGCAAAAGCAAGCACCCAAAGTTTGTAAACTAATACAGCCTATCTCAGTTTTTTCTGTTGGTGTTTCAGCAAATGTCAACTCAACTGTTTGCCTTCACTCTTGCTCCATAATACACTTTTTTACTGCTTCTGGCAATTTACTCTGCTACTCTTGCTCTCTTTGTAAACTCTGGTTTCTCAAAATTATACATTATTTTTACAAAATTACATGTTTCCAGTGGAACCTATGTACCTATGCAGATACAAATTGCCCACTTGTTTTACATTTGTTAACTTGTTTATCTTTGTTGTTAACCTTACTGTGATAAGAGCATTCTTGTGGTCACTCATGTACCATTTATCCTCTGTATGTAAGGAAGTATGATATGCTCATCATAGTTTAAATGAATGCATGGTTGAAGGGTTATAGCAAGTCAGTTAAGCAGGGATTTTCTAAAGAAACTGCTTTTGTATGTGTTGAGTTTGTAAACATCAATCACCTGAAAGTGGCTGCCTGAGAAATACTGATTATAGTGTCAGCATGGAGTAACTCATTTGGTCTAAAATAAACTTAAAAAAAAACTTTTCTAGGTTAGGCAAGACTTACAGCTCAGCAGGTGCATTAGGAAATGTTTTATTAATGCATGACAATACAGCTTGAAGAATGAATGCACTGACTCTGTACGGCTCTTGTTTCTTTAAGAGCTTGGCAGAATCAAGGATAGTAGTACTTGTTTTTGTTTGTGCCTTTAGAATCACAGATATGTTTTAATTCTTCTTTAAAATGGAAAAGTTCTTTTTGTCAGGGGTTTTTCTTGAATGTCATACAGATTTTTCCCCAACTCCCTCCCCACCACTGATCACAAAAAAATGAAGTGTTAGGTTTTCCTGTGCAGGGTTTTGTTATCTATCAAGAAATTAAGGTTAGTACTAAACAAGAATACCATGTTTCTCAACCAATGCTGACTTTATGTACTAACTACCATAGAGAGTTCTTGCTGACCTAGTGGAAGATAGTAGTATTTAGGTGTCTGTCCTTCAAATGCTCAGGTTCAGAAAGTTCATGCACATCTGGTAGTTTACCTGTCAGCACTGTAACATCTAAGTGGCTGATCTGCAAATAGAGTATCTTGCATGAAATGTGATATGCTTTGTCTTTATCTGTCCTTTTGTGTCTGTAAGAAGAACGAAACATTTTGAATTTTTCCTTTTATCATGTATTTTGGAATTCAGTATGGTGGAAGAAGAAGGTGTCCTTTGAAGTCACTTTGTCCTTGACAGTCTTGTACGTTTTGTTTGGTGTACAAGTTGTCCGAGTTGCGAAAATATGAATTGAAGCATAGTAGTTTTTTCAGCTAGTGCTGAAGAAGATGCTGCCTTTCCCAATATAAAGTTTTGACAATTTGAAAAACATTTTTTTTTATTTGTCCCTTCTCTCTGTTCTTTACTCACCTTTTTTTTTTTCCCAAGCTGTTGAGGTACACATTGGATAAGCATGGTCTGGAGCAGGTGAGGATCATAGCCAGCGATAGACTGTGGGAGCCCATTTCCTTTGTCATGATGATTGACTCTGAGCTCCACGGAGTGGTCGATGTGATTGGGTAGGGGGTTCTCTGTGTTCTTCTTTCTTGGTGGTTTGTTTATAGTTTATCTTCATCTTATTTATAGCTAACACAGACAAAACTTTACCTCTCTGTACTCTTACCTGCAATGAAAGGATTGATGCTATAAAACTTTCTTACTAACCTACATCAAATTACACAGCTCTTGTTCCAGTAACAGCCTCAACCTTTAATTGAATCAGGAGTCTTCTATCATGTTGAAGATTCCTGTTGGGAATGGTTGCACTTTTGATGGATTGAAGGTTTTTTGGACAACACTATTTATTCTGAGGGTTTTGGTTACTCTTAACTGGTATGCAAAAAGTGCTTTAGCTTTACACCTCAGTACACAACAATTTGTATTTGGAAAACAAGGAACCAGCTGACTTGTTATACTAGTTCTGGGTTTTGTCTTAATAATATTTTACCAGTAGACTAAATTTGACATTGATTACTGAATCGGTGGCTGAATAGAAATGTGTATTCGAAATGTTCATTAACTTTTATTTTTACAGTAGCTCTGACCTTTACTTACTTGGTCCCATAAACTTGCCTGACCCAATCACATGCTTCAAATGTGTCAGTTCCTTGCTTCAGTTTGAGTCTTCTTTGTTCATCTTTATGTCTCTGAACAATAGGAGGTGTAGAAATTAAGGCTTTTTCTGCAAATACATATAGGAAGTCAGTGTCATCTACCCTTGCAATTAACCCCTCCCCCCATTCTGAACATGAACATTATCCTGGCAGTTTTTCATAGGTGGTGTCTTGGATCATGTCTGGATGAAGCTCAACAGTTTTTATACTGTCTAATTAAGCTGTATTTGCTTAACTCTTTTTAAGTGTAAGTTTTACATCCCTACTCTGATTCAGTCTTAACAGGGAAATTAAATACTCTTGTGTATTTCAGCTTTTATTGAGCAGGGATATTGACAGTTAAGAAACACTTTTTCAGGACTGTAGAAAGACCAATTATTCCTTCTCTGCTTTGTTTTTGCAAGCTGTGCACTTTATGCCATTACAAAAACCTTTTGCTTGGTACTAAGGCAATACTTAGGTTTCCAAGCCAAAGGGGAAATACACAGTAATCTGTACAGCAGAGCTAAAATCCCTACTATCTGTTATATTACTGTTAGTGAAGCTACTTATGAAGGACTACAACACTGGGAAGTAGGTCATTGCCCACTAGAGGGAAAATAATGAAAAAAACCCCAACAGTCAGCCTAGAAAAACTGGTGTTTTTTGTATTCCTGTCACAAATGTATCAGTTTGTCAAGTTACAGGCTAATAGGTAAGGAAATAGTTTCATTTTAGTGTGTATATTAAGTGTATTCAATGAATGTGCTTAGTAAAGAAAATCACAAGCTTGTTTTCTGCAAGTGGTCTGAAAGGTTTTATTTCAGTCAGCAAACCTTGCATGGTGGGTCTGTGTTGTGATTGAGTATAATCAAAGTCTCCATTGGGAGAAAGGATGTCTCTTCATACTAAGGAAGATCTTGAAAAGAAAATTAGTTACCATTATATGGTTCAATTATTATCAGTTTATACCTTGTAACTTCTCTACTTCAACTAGCATGTTTTCTTGAAACCTGAGTTTATTAAAAAAGATGTAAAAAAAATCAGTCAAGTTCATGTTTAGTTCTAAGACATTTATGCAGCTAAATTCTTAGCATAATGCTTAGTGCTCTATCTTACTGTTGGTTTTACATTATTTATAGTTTTGTTTAAGATAGTATGAGTTAGCATGTATTTTCTCTATTCAGCACGTTGTGGTAATGACCATCTTCAAGCTCAATTTCAGGACAGAGATTTGCTTTAGCAAGCTGTGAAAATTGCATGGCATCTGTAAATCTAAGCTTCTCTATATGCTATCATGTAGCAGAAGAAATAATCTACTGATGTAAATACCATAAGCTCTGGAATGTTACAGCTCCTCCTTGTTCAATTTTCTTGTATTCCACTTGCAGTATTCCAAAGAAATTTTATTTGTCATTTTCAGTTTGAAGGAAGTGAATCATTGCTGCTATATGTACTTCCAAACTTTGATTTTCTCTTTGTACTAAGTGCTCTTTCTTTTCAAAATACTGTGTAGGGCTCACTATCCTGGGACAAAAACAGTGCAGAATGCCATATTAACTGGGAAGAAACTGTGGTCATCAGAAGATTACAGTACTTTCAATAATGATGATGGTGCAGGCTGCTGGGCTCGGATCCTGAACCAAAACTACGTGAATGGAAACATGACCTCGTAAGTGTTGGGCACTGTTGCTTGCTTTCACAACTTGGGGTGTAAGAATTATTTGAAATGTTATTAAAATAGCACATCCATCTGCTCTGGTGAGAAAACAGGTAAACTGAAAGTCACCCCAATGTGGTCTGAATTCAAATATTGTAAGATAGGAAGTCTGCTGTTCTGACCTCTTTCTGGAGTAGAAGTCCCACAGGTTTCAATGTATTCTTATTCCCCAGTACTTGATGGGGTTATGCAGTTTATGCAGTGGGTTTATGCAGTTAATTTCAGATGCCTTTGAGAATGATGATAATTATTAAAAAGAGAATGTTCTTAAGAAGAGCTAACATTGAAGGAAAATAACAATAAAACTAATTTATCATATTTTTCTTAAGTTCTTTATCAGATTGTTTGTCTTCAGTTAAACAGATTATTACAGATGTAATTATCTAGTTTTTCCATACAACTTCTATCTCAGAATCTATTCTTAAACATGTATGATAAATTTACTGTTTTCTGCACATTTTCTTTCCAAACTGTAAGAAAAATATTCTCTTTACTGGGAAATTACATAACTCAGTTTTAGAAAAGAATAGAAAATAAAGTTTGATGTTTGTGGTGCAACAACTGGTAATCTGAAAGAAAAAGTTTGATTAAAGAAAATGTAGGCATCAAGATGTAAGCAAAATTGTTCAAAGCTTTTAGATGCTTTGTACTTAATTTTGGAAAAATAAAGAGAAATCTTCTTGTCTGTTGCTTCAAGTGGAGTGCAGGAAAAATCACTGATACTTGTAAAGGGAAATTTCTTTAGTCACTGGTTTCTACAAATCTTCTGTCTTCTCTGCAAGCTGAAATTTTCAAACAGATGAATATTTCCTGCATGAATTCCTGATCATTCTGCTTGCTTCTTAATCCTCATATGCTTTAATATCTTAATTTTGGGTTTTTCTTTTCCCATTGTTTTTCTATTTTTCCAAGCCCTTTCAAATTATATATTTCCCATTTCTTTTGCAGCCTAACGGCGAGGCATATGTGTTGTATTTATAAATTATTGTAGAATAGTTCCAAGTCCAGATGTCCAACAGTGAAGTTATCTTGGCTTCTATACTGAAAACAAAATCTTTCTAACAAAAGGCAGCTTATCTTTCTGCTAAGTTTGTTTCCTTTGAAGTTGACTTTCCTACTTTTCTTTCTAAGTTTGAAATCAACAGAACAAGTTTGATGTGAGCAAGTTGAGTTTACAATTCAGGAGTTGTTTATTTTATGATCACGTTTTTGAATTCTCAAAATGTCTTCTGTATGTATGTATAGTGTGATAAGTCTGTGGCAGTGACTTTAGAATGAGGCCTTTGTACTCACCTGTATGTAATAGCAAAACAGATTGACAGCTTTTGCTTAGCTGCTCTGTTAAGCTGTATTTCCATACTTAAGGCCCAGAGGTCTTAAGTTTAAAGTCCTTGCAAAGCGTTTCCATGAAGCCCAAATCAAAGTGCGTGAAATGATTATCCTTGTCAGTATAGAGCAACAACTCCTTGAGGATGGCTGGTTAAAGTTGTTTTCTATTTGTTACTTATATGGATAAAGATAAGATCTTTTTTTTTGTGATACTTAACTGCTTCCCTAAAAACCTCCACCCAAAACAACTACCACCATGTGCAGAAATAACCAAGCAATCACAAAAACCTCAACCAAAGAATAACCCAGCAAAAAGCTGTAGACTTTGCTAACAAAATTTTTTCCCTTCAGAACAGGAAAAAACCTCATACAAATGGAGTCTTTACTCTCAATACATGCTTCTTTTAATGTACAACTTTTTGTAGTGCTATAGCCAGAGAATTTACCACCAGTTTTGGAAGAAGTTCTCAACACTGGAAGCTGATTTGCTTTATTTTCCTCTCCTGTGGGTTTTCTTTTTCCTTTTAGCTAGGAAGATATTCCCTCCATGCCCCCCAAATTCTTTTCATTCTATGTTGGAGAAAAAGGAGGAATGGATTCTTGTACTAAGTTAATCTAACACTATCCATATGAATGGAGAAAACACCTGTTTTTCTTCCAGAACCATTGCATGGAACCTGGTGGCTAGTTATTATGAGGAGCTGCCCTTTGGTCGATGTGGATTAATGACAGCACAGGAGCCATGGAGTGGCCACTATAAAGTTGAATCTCCTATCTGGATTACAGGTGAAAATATTGCAGTTTTAAGTTGGTGATCTGACACCAGACATCACTGTATTTTCTGAGGCCTTTATTTATTTAGTGGTTTTATGTGTATTAGTTTTTGTACCAAATTGAGGTAGATTTTTGAAAGGTTTTGTGAATACATTAAGAAATAAGAAAATAATGTCATTTCAATAGTAAGCAGAAAGATATAATAGTAAGGGGAATATTTATACTTGCCTTTTAGCTGTATCAGAAAGGAATAAGCTACTGCCTTTATAGCTGTTACAATTGAAATATTTTGATCTGAAGTGCCCTTAAAGGTTAATGTGCTTTCCTGTTTCCTTTCCCTTTTTTATTTTTAATCTTTGAGTATCAATCAATTCCATTTGGTACTTCTCAATTTGCAAAAGTGGAACAAAGAACCTCTGTATTCTTTTCCTGCTTGACATTCTTGGCTTGTATAAATCAGCATTTCCTTGAGCTTGGGGAAAGGGAAGCATGTTCATGTAGTGTCTGTGGACTACTAGTGTCATGGATTCGCTGGCTACTCTGTAGTCCTGTAATATTTGACTGTCTTTGCTGCAGTTCTGTAGAGCAACTATGCACTGCCACGAAGGAGGAGCAAGACAAATGCTTTAATTTTTTTTCTTCTGCTAGTTATCTATAAATGTAAAAGCATTAAAGCAAAAGTGTCCCATGAATAGAACAGCTGAGCAGTTGTTCCTGTGTCCATGTTGCTCAGGGTTTTTGTGATCTGGGTCATATTCTTCTTTGATAGTTTCACTTACTTTCTGAAAATGCTACTTATTTAGTTATTCCTCATGGAGTTGCCCATCTGTGCTTTCCCTGCCATTTATTTGTTAAAAAGAAAGGTTTACATTATTTAAAGAAAAAAAAAAAAAAGATTTGGGAAAATCTAAACTGTGATGAATATTCAAATTGAATGGACATGTTTACTGTATATAGTTTGTACGTAATGTCTAAATAATTGCTATCATTTTAACTGTTTTGTCTGCCACAGGGTTGATATTTTTAATTTTCCCATAGTATAATTCTTTAATCTTTCATGTTATATAGGTAAATTTTGTTTTGGAAGTTCTATTATTGTCTTCCCCAAATCAGGTTTCAGCTTTGTCACTACGTATGAGAGAGAAATTTAATTGAGCCCACAAATTTTACCATTTTTATTAAGTCTTAATTATTGTATTCTGACTTTTGTCTCAGCACATACCACACAGTTTACTCAGCCAGGCTGGTCATACTTGCAAGTGGATGGACACTTAGAAGGAGGTGGCAGCTTTGTAGCTCTGACAGATGGCCTAGGGAACCTTACCATCATCATTGAAACTATGGTATGTGCATCAGCAATTCCAGTGCACTAGAAAAGTTACAGGAAATGTTTTGTTATGAAGAACCTGTCTTGATTTACATAGTTAGGTATCTGTGAATGTTCTTTGATACTTGTAGCTTTATCAGTGTGTTCACTAGAGGTTGTTTTTTCTATCTGAAATTAAACTACCTTGTTGAGACTTCCTGGAGGCCAATATATATGCCATCTTTATCTTTTTATTACAAATTTAACTTTAATTAGATGACACACTGGGAGGAAGTTATATCATGTGCTTTCTTAAAATCTGTATTCAGAGTAAAATGATTAAACTACTGTAATTGCAGCTCTTAAGATAACAGCAGAATAAATTATTGCTCTTTTAATTTCAATTCTATGCTGTAGGTTTGTAATGAATGTTGCCATGTGTTGCATTCCAGTAATGTGCCTCTTCTGTTACATTTTTTTTTCTTCAGAGTCATAATCACTCTAAATGTATCAGGCCTCCATTGCCGAATTTCAATGTCATACCTCAGAGAGCAACTTTCTACCTCACAGGGTCATTTGTAAGTAGATCTTGAATACATTTGATCAGCCTTGTAAAATGAATTGCTGTTCATAATCAAATCCATGCAAGTCAGTATCACAGGTTAGCAAGAAATTAACAGTGTCCAGTAATGGAGGCTGTTTCACACTTGGTAAAGTTGTAAGCATTCTGGTTCTGTTTTACCGTGAGATGCAACGTCATAACTGAAATTGTAGATTTGTTGCCTCCCAGTCTGATAATCTGTATGTTGAAGAAGAAATTTCATAGGACAGAAATGCAACTAAATTTTTCTTTAGACCAAGGCTGGGTGCTCTGACATGCTGACATAGTTTGTTGGGCCAGCACAGCCATGGCCTTTCTAGTTATCAGTTAATTTTCAGGGGAATAGCTGTAGTTGATTTTATACTCTAGGTTTTCTTGTTGCATCCTGTGAAGAGATATTCTGAGAATCTACCAGTTGTTGATTTGTTTATTCTATTTTTTAATCTTTCTAAAGTATATTTCCCTCTGAAATGTGAACAATACTTTCACAGTGTAAACTGGAGGGAATCATTGTTAGTTGATTCAGATGATTCCTTCTCAGAATTTGACAGTTAATTATTTGGAATTTGATTTTGATTTTTTGGCAGCAATAATTTCCTTTAGGAGGAGATAATTTGAATGATACTTTTGACAATAAAATGGTTCACTTAGGAAAAGTAGCTGAGTGTCAGTTTGGATACATAGCTCTTATCAGATGGCTTATCCAAACCAAGCTCTAGGTCGCTTGCTTTGTTGTTGATGTTGGTAACTGAAAAGAAGTTATAGAGGTTAGGTGTGGTTAAAATCTGGTTACTAATATAGTTGATATACTGTAGTATTGCAGAAGGCTGGAGACATGTAAGCAAAATATTTTGCTCAAAAATTAAAATCAAAGAACTAGCAACTAGACTAAAGGCCTCATAAAAGTGAAACTAGTGGGATATTATTTCAGTCCAGTTGCTTCTCAGAAGAGAGCTTGTATCCAAGGTGTATTGTTGGTGATAGAAAAGCTAAAGATTGTGTCTATGTTTGCAGTGCTTTCTGTCTTTATAAGCAACATTAGGGCCTATTAGGACAATGCCTTATTGATGTAAAATCTATAAAAATGTAAGGCATATGTAATGATTAGCTGACTAAAGTTGTGGCCTCTAATGCTTTAAAGTAACAACAATGAGACACCCATAGAGGACTGGTATTTCTCAAGTTGAATATTCAAGGTTGTCTATTTTGCTGTTGATGTGTTTTAAATTGTTTGGTGTGTTCCATTGTAGTATATGGTGGAAACCCTTCAAGTGTGGCATTCTAGACTTGATTTTGAATATGGAAACTCCAGTCTTTTCCAGCAACTCCATCCTTTACAGGTAAGTTGATCAGTTTTAATTATCAGTCCCTCTGCAGTTTCAGGTGCGTCTTCCCTCTTTCTTGAAACTCCTCAACTTTCATGCTTACGCTGCATATAAAGGGGATCTTTTAAGGCTGACTGCAGTTTTACTGGCTGTGTACAAGCTTACCTGGAGGTAATAACGAGTTTGGGGAAAAGGAGTTTTAAAAATAGCCCAGAGATATTTAAATGCTGAGGCAAGAAGATGGGATTTTTGCCTTAAATCAGGATTTCAGAGGATCTTCTTTACTTCAGGAACTTGTGTATTTTGTCATTTAGTTGTTAACTTCTGCAGCTTGAGCTTTTTTCAATTCCAGGTATGGAAGGGAAGATTTTCTTTAGATCTAAATGTGGATGAAGTCTACACTTTAACCACACTCAACACAGGACGGAAATGTGATTGCCCAGAGCCACCTCCTCCTCAGCCCTTTCCTTCCAATTACAATGATGATTTCAATATACGTAAGCCAGTATTCTCTTATCCAAAAACTTCATTCACACACAGATATAATTGTAATGTAGGAAGGCAGTAAGTTATGTTCTTTGAATCGTCTACATGAGGTAGCCTGAAGAACTATTTTGTTTTTGTTTATTTATACCTGTTTTTCCAACAACTTACACCTGTATGAGTGTACACCTTATGCTTGCCATGAGGTGTATTTAATTTAATGTCTTATCTGCTGTTCATGTGTTGGCATAACTGGTGTCTGCTTAAAAACTTTGATTTTGGGGACTGCTTTGATATAGCAAGGCAAAAATCTGGAGAAAATTCTCAGGGGAAATTTCTGAAAACAAGTACCCTGAAGAAAAAGAACGTTTTAGAGTTGATGTGTATTTTATTTTCTGAACAGGTAATCCACCTTTCAGTGAAGCCCCAAATTTTGCAGATCAGACAGGTGTATTTGAATACTTTGTAAATGCTTCTGACCCAGGAGATCATGTGTTCACACTCCGCCAGGTGGTGGTTCAGCGGCCCATCACTTGGGTTTCTGACGCAGACCAGACCATCAGTGTCATAGGAAATTTTAAGTGGTATGTAAATACTATTTTGTATTTTGTAGTGACATTTGGGGAAATGTCTTCCTCACCAGTGTGAGTAATGATCAGTTAATTTGTCTCAAGCCTCATTTCTCTTGGACAGAGGGCTTTTGCTTTTGCCTTCAGATTCTCTGTAGGCATGTAGGAATGATGATTCAGGCACTTCTAAAAGTCATGGCCCCTGCTCAGGGCCAAAGGTCAACTGTGTCTGTCTAAATGACTCTTAAAGGATTGGCAGTCCACCACATGTCATGGTTGTTTAGCCTATTGCTGCGCTGTCTTAGATTTTTTTTTTTTTTGCTTATGTCCTGCTGGGCATATTTGTTCAAGCTAATTTTTTACACTAATGGATCTGAGTTGGCATACTAGAAACACCAATGCATGCCCTGAGTTTCTTATTTCTTAAATTGGACCAAGAAAAATTTATTTGAATTACATTATTTTGAATTATTTGTTAGGAGTTTGATCAGTCTCATAACTCTCAGAATATTTCATTTATAATTCAATTTCATTTGTTGCAGACTGCCATCTTCTGAGCAGTTCCTAGAATTGTGTGGATTTGGTGCCAATCCTACTTCAACCACTTTTATTTCTGGGTGAAAGTAACTGAGGTTTTTTGATCCAAAGCCTGGAAGAATACCACCCTCTTGTACTTGGATAACTGTTCTTCAGTTATCTGATGTTTTCTTTTGCAGCCCTCTATTAAGAAAAGTCTCATATTCTCCCTATAATCAACTTTCCCTCCTTGAGTAAATTATACTTAGTGATTCCTATAACAGCTATATAGGAAATATTCTTAAATTACTGTACTGAGATTCCTAAAAGCTTCCTATTATTTTATTTTGGTTCAGTTTCATTCTGAGTCTTCATCTTGCTTTCAAAACCAAGCTTGCTTCCTGAATATTCAGTTTATTATTCAAATTTTACATGTTGGTAACTTTTTATAATGCTAGTCCTCAATTTTAGGCCCTCAAGTTTGTTTGCTTCATCCTCAGTTTAAGACTCAACTTGTCCCCAGCAGATGTTTTCAGCAATGAACAACAGCTATTGAAATTCTGAGCCAATCTTGCTTTAGAATTCTCTGTAGGATGATACTTTACTTCAGTTGTCAATGGAAATGTATCATTATTCAATTTCAGGATTGTTTGGTTGGTTTTAGTTTGGATTTTAAACTTGTGCGTGTGAATGCTTTTTGCTCTCTTTTCCTGAATTTGTTAGTGTTTTTCTCTGATGGTTTTATTGAACCTGGATATATCCTGAAAGTATTACTATGTAATTATTGCTGTATTGATTTTGAGTCTCGTTATAATGGCTTAAGGGAAATGTGGGGGTCTGTTTTTTGATAAATGGGGAGGCAAAAAAGTAATCTTTTTTGTGTAATGACTATATATTCAAGAATCTGGATCATTACATTGGAATGAAAACTCAGATAATTCTTACTGCTTTGTTACAGGTGAGAAGAAAAGTTGCTAGAATAGATATTCTCTGATTCAGTTATCAGCTGAGCTGCTGTCACAGAGAGTTTTTTCACATTCTGTAAATAATTATAGATAATTATTACTTCTTAAGTAAGTGACCTTGTGGCTGTACCTGTATTACAAGTGCTTTCAGGCATGGGATGTATATCCATTAATAGAGGGAAAGAATTTTTATGGTTAAGAGCCTTGTAGTGCAGCTCTGAGGAAGAGGAAGTTGTGTAAATTTTATGAGTGCTGTTTGATGGTTCTGGTATTACTTTGCTTTTTTCTTGTTTACAGCTCTCATTGCATGCATAACACAGTGCTTTACTGTTGAGCTGGAGTATAATCTCAGGAAATCAAATAATTTCTACATACTGCCTACTCAAAAAAATGGATTCCTTCCTTGTTAAAACACTAAACATCTCTTACAGGGTAAACATGACAGTCACTTGTGACATCTACATAGAAAAACCTCGTGATGGAGGCGTGTTTATTGCAGGAAGAGTTGACAATGGTGGGATATACGTGCGACATTCCAAAGGAGTTTTCTTCTGGGTTTTTGCAGATGGCACCTACAGAGTCACTGGTGACCTAGGTAAGCATTTCTTTGCAAAAGTGGATGCGGGCATATGGACATGTCATTTTGATAACTTTGATAAAAATAGGTAACATTCAGACTTTTTAGCTCATTTGTCATTACTGTAATTTAACCTGTTGGTTCTAATGATGGCCACTTTTCATATGTGGAGAAAGCATCTGAAGGCTACTGGCTGGCCCATTTCTCAGGCTCAGCTTTCTGGAGTTTTTGTTTTTCCACTGACAAAGTCTGTTTTACACTAGCAAATATGAACTATTTTGCTTTTTATAAATACTCTGATACAATATTAATTACAGCAAGATTTGATCTGTATTCTTAAACTACACATGAAAGAAAAAATAGTGATTGACATGAAATGGCTTTTCTAAGGGAGCAGTTCAAGTCACTGTTCTTACATCTGGCTTAAGTGATGATCATAAGTGGCCTCCTGTTTCCTCTAATTATGCATCCTCCTGTTAGTGTAGCTCAGTGGAGAGAGCACATGTTCTACTTGTGATGCTAACATTCATGTGTGTTCATCTGTAGAGCACTTGACAGGCACATATGCTGTATGATAATACTTCATCAATAGCTAAAAGTTCTTTTCAATTTGCTTTAAAATATTGTCCTATTTAGTTGTTTAAATGCATTTCCTACCACTCAGGAGTATTAATTAAAATTTTCAATAGTTTCTGATGAGTCAAATGTAGGTTCTATATCTACAGCACATCTGATAAGATATATTTTGTGTGTGTGTCTGTGCTCCTTTTCACTTTTACTATAGACAGGTAGCATAGCAAAGGTTTTATATAGCTTCTCTTAACATATCAGTGCTCCCTAGCAATGTATAATGTATATAGCAAAGTGCTCCTTTGCAATGTATAATTCCATAAAAACTTAAATCTCAGCTGTATAGAAATACATACTTGTGTTTAGGAATGACTCAATTTTTTATTTGTAATAAGACCTAGCAACATTACCTGATTAGTTTCTCAGGCTGTCAGAAGTAATTTTTCCTAGATGAAATGAGTGGATTTTGATTAGCAACCTCATTATTTCAGGCTGAGACTCTTGTTACACAATATGATAATTTTTTCTGTATGGCTATTTTCAGTCATCTTTATATTTTTCTAGAAGGGAGCCTGAATGTTAAATTATCTTGCAGTAAAAACTGTCTACTGAATAAATGAAGACTTGTAGCACTTAATTTTTTTCAGGTCTTCGTCTTCCCTACATGTGTCATTCACACCCCGTTTTTGCTTAGCTTAAATTTTGGGTAGAACTAAGAAACATGATAGTGTGGCAACTAAAACCCTGTGATTTAAAAGAGGTACAAACAATAAATAAAAAAAAAAAATCTATAGAACAAGCGATAGCTTATATAGCGATAGCTACTGTCACACTTTGTGAACCTGTACTCTCCCTAGAGTGAATCCTCATCTCATGCCAAATTCCCAAGAGCACTGAGGATTTCAGTGAGAAAACAGTTCTGGCAAAACAGGAGAAAGTACTGATAATGCAGAGTCCAGGTTTGCATATTAAGCCTTCCATGCTGCAACTGAAATTGGTAAAATGTCAGTCCTGAACACTTCTGAAAAATAGATATTATTATCCTTTTGCTGGCTTGGTATTTATCAGTTTCAGCACAGAGCTGAAGTAACACTTTGCTAACTTAAGCATGTTTTGCAGCTGGAAAAGAAATATTAATGAAAGGACTTGCTGGTGTCCGGGATAATGCATGGCACACACTTACTCTCAACATTCAGGTAAGGACACAGGCAAAAAGCTTGAAAACCAGTTATGAAACTTCCAGTCCTAAATGGTTTAGACAAAGCTGTGCTATACTACTGATGGTGTACTTGCATTAGTTTACCCTATCAAAACCAGAAACAATGTCTGTTACATTGAACCAATATTAAAATGCCATACCAAGTTCTGCTGCCTGTATTGTAAAAGAGATCCTGAGAATCTGTAGAAGGTATGGAAAATAACTGGAAAGCTGAATTGAAGGCTGGAGGTAGAAGAGTCAGAGAGGCAAGTCTCTTATTTCATCTGATGGAAAGATGATTGCCTGGCTTCCTGTTCTTAAGACAGTAAAACACTAAGGTAGCCTGTGTTACAAATTTGTCTCCCACCAGTTCCCTTTGCAGGCTCGGGCCTTGTATGTGGAGCTAGTAAAGGACTGGGAAACTCAGATAAGCTGAGTTCCTTTTCTACTGTGGTGAAAGAGCACAGGCATTGTGTTACTGTATAAATGGGCTGCAGTTAGTGAGAAGCATGTCTGCATTTTTTTCCTTCCCTCCCACTCCACCCTTTTTGACCATAGTGACATGGGGAAGAACGTAGCCTCAAACTGTACTTTAAATATCCCTGTGCACTTTGACATTGGTGCAAGTACCTAAAAGGCTTTAAGTTCCTCTTTTGAATGCCTAATGCCGTTGTCTAATGTAACATTTGCAACTCCAACTGGCTAGAAATGTGGGGAAGCTTGAATCCTAGCTGGGGAGATAGACTACTGAAGGTAACTCATAAATTATGCACTGAGTCCCTCATGCTAAAATGTCACTGAGTATTATAAGCTGTTTTTTGTCTCTTGTGCTGTCACATTTGGAGACAAAGGGACACTTGAACCTAAGGCATTCACTGAAAAGGATGTAGTTTAGTTTTGGCTTTAGTACACGTACATTTATGACAGTGCTTGCCATCTGTAAAGTGGGCCAAGACATTTGGTTACTGAAGATGAACATTAATCACTTAAAAGTCAAAACAGTGTTGGTAATTTTAAAATTACAATGTTTCAAACTTCTATCTGTGTTGTTAAAGTATTTTGTACCTAGTATGCCTTTGGTGTAATGATCGAAGTACAGAGCCATCTTTAAATAATTCTCACACTGACTCCTTGAAAGACATTCTTTGCTTTTACCTGTGTTTATAATTGTCTTTCAAATTAAGAAATACAAGTAAACCGAAGTACTTTTCTCTAAATACTGTTTAATGAACAGACAAAAGATAAATTGTAATTTTTCTTGAAATTGCTTTTAATTTCAACATCTTGAAGTGGCTTGAGTGAGACTTGAAAGTTCTGCTGTCTCCTCTTTATTTCAGCTCAATTACTAAATTACATCTTTCTTTACTTTTGACTTCTGCCTAATTCTGCAGAATCAGTGCCAAGTGTATCGTATCACTTTAAGAAAGTTGGGCTGTTTTGAAAGAGTCTGATACAAGGAAGAGGAAAACCAGTTTACCCTTCAGGTTCTACACTGAGTTAGCAAAGTTGTGAGTAGGAGAAGAGGAGCCTTTAAAGTATTCACTGTAAAGGCATTAGATCTATTTCACAGAGGTGATAGACACCAGAGGATTCTATGCAATATTTAGATGCATCTCTGCATGAAAAATGTGTGAACTTTGTCTTGTCTCCCATGTGAGCAGGCTTAGTGTCTGCACACACCCTGGATTTTACAAAGCTAACGTTTTCCTTTTTTTGACAGGGCAACTCTGCCTCAGGACTGTTGAATGGTTATCCGCTCTGGGAGAATGTCACCGTTTCCAAACCGGGCAACGGCTGGGCTGCCCTCGGAACTCGCTCGTTTGAGTTTGCACAGTTTGACAACTTCCACGTTGAAGCTTGCTGAGGTGGCTTTGGCATTTGGAGAACCTGGTTCTCATGTTACTTTGTATAAGAGCCAAGTCAAACTGGAGGAGAGCTGAGTGCTAAACTGTGATTGATCTCTTGGCAAAGAGTCTGGATTCAGTCCGTGGTATTTGTTAAAGGTTTACTTGAGTAGATATCAATATGATTGTAGCGTTATCCCCTATTATTGTGGGATTTTTGTCCTTCAGTTTTTGGGGGTAAATTTTAGTTCAAGGTAATGATGAAAACAAATTCTTGGATTTAAATATCTTTTAATAACAACATCTTAACTTACCAGCTTGCTTCTAAGATAACTTTACAAGCTAACAGAAGACAGATTCATCCTAAGCTGCATTTTTTAACACTTCCACTATTATGTCCGTCGTTTCACTGTGAAAGAAAGAATTAAATGCCAGTAAGCCTTATGAGCCAGTGGGCCCCACACTTTTGTAGGTCTATCATTCTCAGATTTCATTTGGATACAGTACCTAGATTTCCTATAGTAAAAAAAAGATGTTTTTTCTGTTTTTTTGCTACAGTCTGTGACTAGATATTGCAGTACTCCAAGTGCATTTGATTAAATCTTTCAACTTTCGTTGCCAGCCCTAAAATAAGTCCTATTTTCAGTGGAATAGAAATGTGCCTTATGACTGATCAGGGAGTGCAGGATGTGGCTTATTTCTAATCTACCTCCTCTTTCCACTGAAAGGGTTGAAATGGATGAAAAGATACCATAACTTACAGTTTGTTGATGATAATATTGTGGGGTTTTTCACATAGTACAAAGAGTGAAAACATTGCATCATGGATATTTTCATGTCAGGTCACATGTGGACACTGGCCTTTTGTTCCTAGAAACTTGGGCAAACACCTCTCTCTTTTGATGGATTTAGAGCTTTGAATAGAAAATAATTAAAGCCTAACAATGATATTTATTTTATTATATTACTGTGGCACAGAGGAGATATGGATACTATCACTTCCTGATATAAAAGAAATTAAAAAAAAAAAGGCATTCTTTGCCTTTAAGAGTTTGCAATCTGATCATAAGTTAAGTGACAGTTGGTGAACACAGAGGGAATTGTTTAGTGTGCCAAGCAGTGGTAATGACACAAGAGTATCTGTTTTTAAACTTTTCCTAGGTATCATGAAGTGAAGTTCAGAGGATAATTCACATCTTTGGGAATGGAGGGATTCAGTTTAGCTGTTGCTTAATTTAATTTTTCCCCCAACTTACTGTGTTATAAAAAAAGCAATTAATTGAGAATATGAGGTACTGAATGGGTTTTTCCTCACACTCATTTGCAGTTCAATTGGCTCCAGAATTTTTCTTGTTTGTTGTTGGTCAGTTTGAAGGAAAATGATGTGTATTCCCATAATGAAATGAGCCTCCTGTGTCCATCTACTTTTCACATTCACATCCTGTTTAATTGACGAGCAAGTCGTTCCACGTACTTGATAGGGTTCTAATAGCTGTGTGAGGCCATTTGTAGCAGGCAACATCTGGAGAAAAAGATTTGTAGTGTACTTTGATTTATAGAAATTATTCTTCTGATCCCCTTTATTTTGAAGGCTGATTCCAGTAATTGTTAACTTCAGTCTTTGAAGTAGTCATCTAATATAAAATTAATGTTATACAGATCATTCCTGGAAAATTTTTATAAAGTTGATCTTCCATTTTCATTTTTGGAGAAGAATTCTTAAAGTTCCATCTTTAGTAAGTAAAAATGTTGTGTCTTTTAGCTGTTATATTGATACTACCTATTCATACTTGAAAATTTCATACATGCCAGTAACCTTGAAAATTGTTTTAAACCACTAAACTTTAAAACTCTTGTAGAAGACTTCCAAATGTTAAGTAACTGTTTACTTAAGTGGGTGAAAAATGAAAGGCAATTTTCCATGTAATTTTCAAGTATGGATGCAGATCTATTCATTACTTGCTTGATTTCCTAAGGAATGTCACTGGTCACTCCACATGTGAAAGAATCTAATTTTAGGTCCTCATATTCAAGTAATATGAGTATAATAATCTCAGAATAAATTTCTTTTAGCTGTGATGGATTTTTGTAGTTGGATGCTTCTTGGAGACTTCCTGGTAGCTTCTGTGACTGCAAGCAGAGAGATCAGCAATGATGCAGTTATTCCAAAGGAGTTCTCCAGTTTTTTAACTTTCTAATGCACTAGTGTAATAAACTGTACTGTTGTATTGTATTGTGTACTAAACACTATGTATTTTATCACTGGAAATGTCGATTTTTTTTCCCTCTAATCTTAATTTACGATGTTGGAGGATTAAAGTGTTATGAACAGAGTAAGTGATTTAATGGTGACATAATGTTATTCATCTTTATATGTCTGTAATTCTTCACCCTTCAGTTGACTGTAATATGTTTGGCAATAACAAGCTGTTGGGTTTTTCACTGAGGGGTGGATTTATGTTGTTGATTAGAAATGCTAATCATTCCAAATGGACAAATAAAACACTTAAAAATGCTTTATTTGTGCAGAATGCTTCTGTAAAATGGGTCTTGGTTTTCTCCAGCAAGAAAGCTGACATTTTTTCCATTGTGATTTCTGATAAATATGCTTGACATTAACTTAATTGGATTGGAAGAGTATAGCCAACCAGTCCTTATTAAAAATATCTCAAAATCCATATGCATTAGGACTTGTGCTATTGATAAAATTATTTTCTTATACCATTCAATATACATTTTGCTTCTTTCTGGTTTTTTTGATTTGGATTTTTTTTTAAATTTAGTGAAGGGAATTAAATTGTATTTGAGGACCAGTGATGCAAAACTGCTGAGTACTAAGGTCATGTGAGATTTAGCTGAAAATCAGTTTCTAGGTTTGGAAACAGACAGTGTTGTAAGGATGTACTTCTGTGTTTTAAAGGCTTCTTTATTTGGAATATCCTTTTGAATCTATCTTCAAACACATTATTTTTTTAAGCTAAACTTTAGGGTTTGATTTTACAAGGAAGGGAGAAATTCCATAGAGCTGTTTATGTTTCCCAGTCCATCGTGCCAGTAGATAGGACTTACCCTCAAATTTTTGCCTTCCAGTAACCAGCAATGTGTTATCACCTACACAAACACTGCATCAAAATCAGTTCTGTCCCTTCTCTGCCACCCCATCTTTGAGGTTGGACTTGAGCAGTTCTTGAGATTTTCAAACCCATGCAAAACACTAGGACTCCTTTGCTTTAAAATTACAGAAGACTCTTACTTTAGGCTCCTTTTGCAGCTGCCTGCTTATATCTCTGTATCAAAACTAAATTTCTACTTCCAGATTTGATTTGGAGTGGTAGTGATTTGCTTTTGCCTTATAGAATCAGTTTTTCTGCAGCATAGCAGCAGGTTGTTTGTTTTCACTTAATAAATTTTCATTGGTTTACCTGAAGTTTCTATCCAGAGTCCATTTTCTGGAGGGGAGTGGGTATTATGAAATTAACCATCATAATTATAGCTGTCTTATTTCAGCAGTATGGCCGAAGAGGGACAGTGCTTGGAGACTTTATTACCCTCTCTTTGATGTTTTGGTCTTTTTGTTTGTTTGGTTTTTTGTGTGGGTTTTTTGTTGGTTTGGAGTTTTTTTTGTTTGTGCTTTGGTTTTGTTTTTTTTTTTGTTTGTTTTTAAACCCTTTGTAAGTACTACATTCATACAGGTCTAGCACATGCTGGGAGTGGCAGACAGGCAGGTTGTAAAAACCCTCTAGTTCTGAAGACTTCTTAGGCTGGTAGCGGAATCATCAGGTAGCTTTTTTAGAATTCTGAGAGTAGTGTGCATTGAAAAGTCAGCATGAGCAAATTCCTCTTGCTGTGCTCCTTCCATTTATGCCCAAGTGTTGCTGAAACAATAAAGGTTGTGTTTCTAGAACTTGTGTTCTAAAAAAAGCCCAAAAGGCCCACTAGTAATTGAGCAGAGGAAAATCTGTGCTGTAGCAGTGTTGCCAAGCTTTTGCTGTGTGCCAAGATACTTCTCTGTGGTTTTCATAGTGGCTAAGACAAACAACTGTGAAACTGTTTTTCCCCTCAAGGAATTATGTTTGGATAAGGTTAGAAACAGACACACAACACCAGTTTTGTCAGGGGCTTCTGGTAACTTTGCAATGAGTGCATTAAACCTGACTCTTACTTTTGTGTACCTCAGGCTAAACCTACATGTCTCTGGAAAGCAGAGATGAAAGTATCCTAAAAGTATTTGTTGGAGTGTTGACTTTTAAATTTTTTTTAATGCCTTTTCTGTTAGTATCAAGTGTACCTGACTGAGTTTGACTTTACTTAGCGCAGGAAAACAGTAATCTTTGGTTTTACTGTGCTCACAGAGGCATTTCAAAGATATTACTGTTGTAGAGGGTGTCTCAGTACAGAATTAACTTGAAACTGAACCTAGCATGTAATATTATCCTAATGTTATGCAGCCATGGTCTGGGAATCCTTCATGGTCTAAAACGGGAGGTAACACCAAAATGACTATTAAAAAAACCAAAACAGCATCACCAACAAAAACCCCCCAAATTGCACACGTTCCCAAATAGTACAGGGAAAAGCAAAGAACAGTCTGGATTTAACTTGTCTTCCTTTGTTCAGTTACTGCTGGAAAATACAGCCATCCTCCTTGCTGTTTTCCATGGGCAATGATTCAGTTAAAATGCCTATAGAGAATACAAGACTTCGTTGTTGCTAAAAAGCAAATGTGGTTTAGCTAATTATAGGCACTGCTGTTTCCCAAAAACAGTAGAATCAGAAAAGGTTAGAAAACATGAGAACAGGTTATGCAGCTGAAAGAC
The DNA here is from genome assembly GCF_026979565.1 of Vidua chalybeata. Classification (NCBI taxonomy): domain Eukaryota; kingdom Metazoa; phylum Chordata; class Aves; order Passeriformes; family Viduidae; genus Vidua; species Vidua chalybeata. Next base: position 17,888,355 of record NC_071535.1, read on the forward strand.
ATGTCTGTGATGTATGACTCACTCCCTCTCCTGGTTGCAGAAGATTCCTTCCCTCTGAGCATAGCAGCAGAGCTTTATGGAAAATATAAGGCAAATATTTCTCTGTTACTGCCACCCCCATTCCAAGTTTTTGGGAAGTTTTGTGTACATTGGCCAATCTGAGATCGCACAGGAGTGACTCTGTAGCCTCTTAGCTTGATTATATAGTGTTAACAGAGTCATTTGAAAGAGCAGCTGGCAATGGCTAGCAGCAAATCCTGTTAAGGATGTCCATATTCCCTTCTGATGTGATTGCTCTTGTAGTGGGAGCAATAAATGGTGGTGTTCACTGGCAAGAGTTCAGGCAGGTCTTGTGCTGAACGGAGGTGCACACAAATGGCTCAGTGCAGAGATGTGTAAAGCTTCACTGGGATCCACAATGTCTCTGGCATAAGCTGCCTATTTCCTGTTCAGTCTAAGATTGCTGTTTAATGGTTCAGCTTAATTTTTTTCTTGCAGCCCAGCTGATACTTTGTCTTAAATAAATTGTTTTGCCAGCATTATATGAAACATGCTCAGTGCAGCAGGGCAAACCTGTACCAGGAGGAGGAGGCTGAGAATACCCTGCTGATCATTCAGCCCATCTCCTTGCTAGATAGACTGTACATTTTTAGGATGTGCCTTAGTAGACTGCTGAGACAAAAGGGTGAGAGAGCTTCCACTTCTCTTTTGTAGGTAGCTATTCTATGGATTTTGAAACAAACAACATCATTGCTTTTGTTTATGATCTGTGTAAGGGATACAGGGAGATCATTCAACTTTTCTTCCCAATTCATGATAAAAGCAAGTCTGATACTGCAGAATGTATCTTGTGTTTATTGAGCTCTAGTATTTACTTGTGGGATGGATTGAGCCCTTCATGAAACACCTGTGATTCCACCTTGAGAGACAAAACCACTTTGATTAAATGAATACTTTCATACAGATGCATCAAATGTGAACACCCAGTTCCCAAGCCAATGGGAGTTTCTGTTAGGATGTTACTTCACGTGGGAGACTCATTTCAAATGATATAAATATTTTTTCTAAATATTAGTTCTAGTAAATTTCCACAACAAAAATTGCAGCCTCTCCATATGTAAATGCATTCAGTACATGCCTTGGTTTCATTTTCTTTTCCTGATTGCACTTTTAAAATGGTGACTACTTAAGAGATATCTGTCACCCTTCTCAAACAAGTACTTAGCCACATGAAAATGCAACAATCTTCATCTTTTGAACAATTGAATCTTTTTACCTTTGTATTGTAGCTAATTATATTTTTCTTGTGATGAATCTGAATATTGTCACATCACTTGATTTTTATAATAAATAAAATTAATCTAAACCAGGCTCTGCAAGGAGGCAGCAAAAGGGCCATGTAGGCATCTAAAATTTCTTGTGGTGTTTTAGCCCCCAAGGCACAAGTCACCTTACCTGTATTTTTCCTTTCTCCCACACATTTTCCAGTGTCATATAGGGTGGCTACCTGGGTAACATCTTCAGTGATTGAAGGTAGGTGTTTTTCTTATGTATGACATGATGACTTGGGAATGATAGATGCAATCTATCTCTGTGGAACTCAACCTTCTCGAACTCAGGCAGGTTTTTGATCACTTTTATTATACAGTCAGGCAGTGGAATATAATAGTCTGGAGGATTTTCTTTCTTTTCTTTTGAACCATGTTTCTTTGTTGTTTTTAATTTTTTTTTAATTTTTTATTTTTTCTTCAAGCAGCCTGATGCAGAAAGGGTGCTTGGTTGCTTTTATTACATCAAAACCTGATTACAGTAATTCTGTGTTCAGCAACCTCCCTGATGAGCATATACTGCATCCTCCGATGCCTTTGAAGACTTCTGCCGGGGTTAGTTATCTGTACCAAGTCATTTCAGAAGGCAGTTTCTCTGAAAAAGTATCTAGTTTCCTTTACAGTAACATGCTAATTCTAAGTGTTTTCTGCCCTCTGATCTTTTAGCTTTGCATTTTGTAACTGAAATGTCTTTTTCTCCCCATTTCTACCACCTTCAAAAGATGGTGGGCCACATGCTGCTTTAATCTGCAAGGACCTCAACACCATGCAAATATTACCAGTGTCCTCCACTGCAAATGAGAGAAATACGTGTTGCATGCTGCATTTTTCTGATGCTCAGAGAGTCTCTGTTTAGGTTTCTCTCTGTTGGGACAGCGTTCTGAAATCAGAATATAATGAATTTGCATATGAACCTATACTGAGTTTTCAAAATGTACTCTTCTGGTTTTAAGTGATTATGGACCACTGTGTATAGTCCTGGATTTTTTAATAACTTTTAAATTCACTACAGTTACCAGAGCTTTAACTGAGTGGTGGATGGAGGTCTGGAGTACATCCTAATGTTGTTCCTGGGATCATTTCACATGCCTCAGTTTCCTCATGAGGAAGCACACAGGAATACCATGGCACTGAGCACTCTTGCTTAATAGACCAAAGCAGAAACAGAGCTGCTGCTTTAACTTCCTTCCTGCAAAGACTTACTGCATTAGTGGGGACAGCATTGATTAACAGCTCAATGTCACTTCCTGTTGAAGTTGTGAGGAAATGACTGCCCTGAGAACAAGGCACTGCGGGTGTGTCTCTGCTCTGTGTTAGAGGTGGTAGGGGCCTGGAAGGGATAACTTTATTTTCCTTTGATTCTGCCACTGAACATACTGCCTTTTTTATTCTTTGTGTCTGCATAGAGCAGGGATAGTCACACTATGGGGGGGGGGGGTCTCTTCACAAAGTTTTGGAAAGGATTCCGTTGATTCTGTGTACATTTAAATCCTGTGGGTTCACAGTCCAACAGTCTCACAGTAGAGAAAAAACAGACAAGAGTGGTGGAGTTGGTGAACTGAAACATAACATTGCTAACAGCTGCCCACTACCTGCAAGGAGATCTGGAAAAGGTAAGGAACATGCTGTGCTTCAGAGTTGCCTTTCTAGTGGAGCCAGTAGAATAGAGATGAGGAAGGTAGGCTGGAAATGGCTTTGTTTGATACAGAAACATAGTGGAATGATGTAAAGCTTACATAGTGTCTTCTCAGAGTTGGGTCAGTCTCTGCGTATTTAACATGACTTAAAAAGGTAGGAGTGTTATTGCATCTGTAAAAGCCCGAGTCCACAATACACTCTCATGTCCAGGCTCTCTCCTTTTTTTTTTCCTGAAAAAAATGATGTAAGTTGTACCTAGTAAAAGAGCAGAACAGTACGAGAGAAAAACAAGGCCAAGTCCACTTTTCCATCTGCGGTCACCTTTCCTCAGTGTTGTTTTCCTGAAGCTAATGAGCACTGCTCACATTATTGTGTGACTATAGCTACTTCTTCTCCTCTGGAGACACAAGTCCCTGTGAAAAGTCTCTCAGTCCTAACCAAAACCAGATAAACAACAATGCTATTCCAGTTCACTGAGTGTGACTGACGTGGTATTTGAAATCACCACTCAGCCCAGACAGTCAGGAGGGGTAGCTCATACTTCAGGCTGCAAAAAAAACCCACCTCATTACAGCAAGTCTGATCTGTTCTCAGAAAAAAAAAAAATCTGTAGTGGTATCACAAAGATTGGTTTCCGAATGAAAAATTGAGGTTTGACATGAACCTTAGGACTTTTTATCTTTTGTGACAAGTTTCTAAAGCAAAAGAGGCTCTTGCAGTCTGTGCTGGAGGCACTAGATGGCAGTGGAAGCATGGCTAAGAGAACAGCTGTCTTGCGGGCTTTGGGGCCAGCTACTCTGAGCCATGAAAAACAAGGAATGAAGGCAGCTTTACTTGAGAAGAAAGATAAGGCTGGGCGGCCTTCTGTGCACAAAACTCAAGGTTTCCCTTACAAGGAATACTAATTCCTCATTTAATAATTTTGCATCTCCTTAAAGCAAATCAACCTATAAACCCCCAAATGCTTTATAAAGCATATATTATCTACAGTGGTTTGTCTGGATCAAAACCATTAAATGAAGAAAAAGCCAATTTCTAATAGCTGCCAGTGGCAAAGCTTTTGTGCGAGTCTTGGTAATTTTTAACTCTTGTTCAAGCTAAGAAAAGATCTGCAGTGATTATTTTTAAAGTACAATGAGTTTGCTCTTCACTGCTACAGCCTATATCCTAAAAGCTTCTGAAATGCCCCAGCCCCACTATCAGAAGGTCTCCCTGCGAGCTGCGTGCAGCTGTGTGTGCTCTGAGGCTGTCTGGGAGAGCTGTGCTCGTGTGCAGGTGGGATCACAGGGTGAAACCCCAGACTCTAGTGGAGGAGAATGCTGTGCAGGAGCTTTTTACAGTGTACAGCTGCAAGATGGTTATTTCCCAGCAGTTTGAGGTTTTCTGAGGTGTGGGGCTCATTTTTCTGCTGAAGTTTTAAAATATGAAATTGATAGCTTGGACAGCTGCAAGGGATGGAGACACTGTAAGAAAGAAGCAGCAGATTTGTACTGAGAGGAATTGTCATCCAACTCAGACTTGAGCAGGGCTGTCCTTTGCTCAAAGGGGTCTGGAGACAAGGAAAGGCAGCAGCCCTGTAAACATGTGAAGGGAGGACACAAAGATCACGTCTGAAATTGGAACTGGCTGACTTTGGGGTGATAGAGAAACTTATGAAAAGGAGGAGGTCAACAGTGTGAAAGCCGAAAGGGAGGATGGGTTTGTCCATTATCAAGTGTCTCAGAACATCATAGTCTGAAATATGGGAGAGGTAAATGAGCAGTGATTACCGGGAAAGCAATTCACTCCCTCATGCCAGGTTTTCAAAAGCTTTATGTGCTCTAGGTTAATAGCCAGCTATTTGCTATTTGCTTTCACTCTGAAATAAGCCCCAGGCTTCCTGAGGTGATGTCCTTCCCTGTCCCTCACAGACCCCCATGGTCAGGCAGCACGACTCTGCACATCAGTATGGGCTATCTCAGCTCAGCCTCTCCAGCAACACCTTCCTCAAGGAAATCCTTAGTTATGGGCTCCCTGGTTTTCTTTCTGTACCTTTTGCATTATTCTAGAAAGAGCCTACCTGGATGTATGCAGGGATTGGGAAGCAGAAAGTCTTTGTATAAATTAAAACAAAAATACAAGACCCTGACATGAAAAAGTATCACTATGCCTTGTCTTCTGGAAAACAAAGTGAGAAATGTTTCTGATTTTGGCAGAGATTGTTGCAATAACTACAGGATGTGTGAACCTGAAGTGGAGAGCGTTCTGTAGTCCTGCTTTTATGTAGGGCATCTCTGAGGTTTGCTTCTTTAAAGGATGGATATATCATATGTGGGGTGGGGAGAATGCACAAGGCAAGGACCTTGGTGCTTATTTGACTTGTTTGTCTTATGTGGCTCCTAAGACCAGTATTTAATATGAGTTTCTGTGGGAGAGTAAGATAATGTTTTCTGTGGGAGTGTCATGCCCCTCTATCTAATGAGAGGTAATGTCTTTTTTGAAAAACTACAGAAATTTTGATTATTGGTTTATAATCTTAATACTGTCTGTGTATTTTTTGTCTGTTTTCTTTATGAAGTTCCTCTGAGTGCTGGTTATTTTTACAGGCCTTTAGGTGCTCTGTGCTTCAGGGTCATGGCTCTTTTCCTTGTTTGCTCTGACAGAAAGTGATCTTCAGGTTTTCATTTTGCTTTTCCTTGCTATAACTTTAGTCTCTTGTGCAAAAGTGAGAAAGAAATGTGGTTACTGAATTTTGACAGGTTTTCCCTCTCACCCACAGTGCTTTGAAGGCAAATTGCTTACCAAAAACGTGCTTGGAGAAGTGAAGGATATGCAAGAAGCTGAAAGAGAGATCTCAAGATATCATGTGGCCTGTTGAGGACAGTGGTTCTCTGCAAGTATCTTTGGAGCAGGTGAGTAATAGGGCCCTGTCTCAGCCAGCAGGATAACAGCAGGATGATTGTGCTTTGTATAACCAGTGCAGGCATGCAGCCTGTTAGCAATGTTTTGAGTAATTTTGAAAAGCTCCTCCTGCATTATTTAGTGAGTGAATTTTTTAAGACAGAGCCTTTAGCTCCTGAGAGAGAAGGAAGAGCCCGGGCGAGATGCTGTTGTAAATTCCCCAGCAGTAATGAAAATCCTGCTGCTTGGGAACGGTGCTGCAGCGCTGTGGGCTGCCCTGTGCTGTAATGCAGAGCACAGAGCAGTGAAGCTGAGGAGGAGGAGGAGGAGGAGTTCTGGTAAGAGAACAGAGCTATAATCTGATGCCTCGGAAAGCCGTGCGCAGCGCTCACTTCTCACAGCGCAGAGCACAGGCTTCTGAAGGCTGTAATGTGGAAAACACCACACCGAGAGCAGGGCTTGTGTCAGCCCCTGGGCCAAGGGAGTGAGGCAGGGCTCCTGGGAGTAGCTGGCTGAGCAGCAACCCTCTGCTAGCTGCAGGATGTTTTAAGTGAGGAAATGAAGCTAACTCCCAGGGGGTTGAAGACAGGGGTGACCTTCAGCAGGAGCTGAGGGTAATGAGCCCTTCTGCAGATCAATTCCATGGTTTCTGGTTAGGCTTCATTTGTGTGATCTGTCCTTACAACTCACTTGGTGAAGAATTCAGACTGAGAAGCTACACTAGTTCACAAAAACATGTGCAAAAGTGAGATAAAAGGTCTAATAATTTTCCTGGATTTTCTTGTGCTTGAGGAGCATAAGAACTTAGAGGAACCTTTTTCAGTGTGATTCTTTGTAAAATCCACTGGGTGCATCTGGCACATCCCCCTTAGGTTCAACCAAAAGCACCAAAACAAGTGACTTTCAGGCATAACTTCCTATGAGTATTTCATGGTAGACATGGGCAGCCCTTTGAAATGCTGATTTTAGAAGTACATATTACCATTCCAGAGCAGAGCAGGATTTTTCAGATAGAGCAAAGAAGAACTCATACCAGAGCAACCCACAGCCTGGCAGTCAGATCAGTGGGAATGGATCTGGACCCTTGTTCTCTGTGCTTTAGTCCTGGAAATTAAACTGACAGTCTGTTTTTCCATAATGTTAAGGCTGATTGCTACTTTGGGGGGATACATGAGGCTTGACTCAGGAGTCAGCCTCATCTTATGGTAGTTTACAATTGTTGTCAGATGAGTTATGATATTTGAGATGAGCTGCTGTAAAAACATATGTATGTTCTTAGCTGGCAACAAATTTTAGTATTTTAATGATGCTTAAGACAGCTCCAGCATAGAGGAGACACTCTATTAAAACAGTAAATCAAGCTCTGCAAGCATGATAGCTGAATTAGAATTTGAGCTATTCCAAAGTCTTTGCGTTCTGCTTTGTTGCTGATGTGTACACACACAGACATATAAACTATTTGCAGTTATAGTTTTGCAATTCAGTGTGTTGCTTACAGCAACAATACATTTGAAGCAAACAGCACAATATTGGATCAGCTATCACCAATAAAGCTAGTTTTGCTTCATAAAATCTCCTCAGTACATTCCTTCTTTTCCCAGCTGAGTACCTTATAAGCCAGTTGGGAGAAGCATCTTGTAGAAAGACTAAATACCTGAATAATGGCAAAACATGTTTCCCATTTACCACTGTCTTATATAGATGATGGGCTGGGGAGGGAGGTTGAGTAGTAGGGGGTAAAAACTCTTTTTCTTGGTTCTACACTGAATGATTGTGGTAGTATCCATATCTTAATAGACTTGTCAAAGGAGAAATCTCAGGTACTCTTACATGAGAAGGCATCTTAACCTGTGCTCAGCCTTAAATTCTTCTTTTATGGAATATGAATATTAAACATCAACCCTAGCTTACTCTGACAGATGAGGTTTAACTTATGGGCTCTCTGCTCTCTGTGTCAGAGATCTAAACCCATGTTATCTCTGGCTTCAGAACAAGCTCAGTAGCTACTTCTCCACTTTCAGCTTCTCATATTCTCTCTGCATCTCTGACTACAGGTAAACAAAGTCCTTCCATCTTTTGCCTTTCAACTACACAAGGCAACACTGCTTAAAATTCTGGTCTTTCATATTCCATGAGCCCTTGGGAAGTCAATAAATGTCAAAGAAATGTTGGATTATTTATGCATTAGGTTTATGCTACGTTTCTGAGAAGGCCTTGTGGCATTTGGTCACCGTACTTTTAGAAGACATATACAGGGTAACAGCACTGGACACGTATAAAAAAAATATCCCACACTACAATGAATTTGTATTGTTCTTGAGACATTACTGGTTAGAAAAGGACTTCCCTCCTCATTATATCTATTGCCAAATGACTTTCTCAGTTCTCCTTTTTTTTTGTGTGCTCTTTTTAAGGATTCATAAGCAAATTTTAGTGCAAGAGGGAGCCACGCTGGTCTTAGAATTTGTGCATTTCACACAATAATTTTTCTCTGAATCAGTTTCATGTCATGAGTGCTCTCTTATAGCAAAGGCAGAAAAGAAGAATCTCTTCAGGACGATGCTTAAACCCTTTGGTAGGATTCAGGTAAAGATTTATGGCTCTAGCAGTGGTGATAACATCTTTCTGGCTGCACACTTGGTACCCTGTGATGAATTGCTATTCCCACTTACACAGTTTTACCAGGCATGCTCTGGCATTCAGCTCTGGCTAGTTACAGATAGTCTCCAAAATAGAGCCACTCTCCAAAGCTTTGGAATGAGCAGAAAGATGTGAGTCACGCATGCTTATGCTGGACTTGAGAAGACTGGCCAAGGACACTGTTGACTAATTCTTTTCCTTTAATGAAAAGCTGATATGTGATTGTTATTATCCCAGCAGGAGAGACTGCTTTCTAAGTCTTATCTACATTCTGTAAACACCCAATATGTGGCTTATCATCCATAAAGGGACAAAATGTTATGCCTATGCCTGGATTCAAACCAGTAGTTCATGGGCATTCGAATACTTCAGATATGTTTTGCTCAGACTACTGAGCTGTGTCTTCTGAAATCCGTCATCTGCTGCGGTGTGATAGTTAAAGCTGGTAAACTGGTAATGCTTATTTAATGAATTCTAATAACTTGTTTTTATGAGTAATCTGTCAGGAGGCCCCATTCCCTTTATGCATTTGTCCATCGATCTGTTTACGTGAACAGCTTTCTCTCTGTTATTTACAAATTATTCTCAGGTTGTGTTGTTCTCCATTTAGAAAGTGCTGACAGTCGAGTGGACAAGATGATGTTTTTGATCAGATAATTGATGTCCAGATCATTTATGACTAACAGGAAGCAAATCAGAGGCCTTTCAAAAGGGTCCCTTTGATATTACTGGCATGTGTGGTGGTATGTTTTTTCTCCCAAATCACCTATGTACACAAATACATAATATATGACCATTTTTAAAATAACAGGAAAATCTGATACTGTGCTAAAGTAGAACAAATATTAGCTAATGGTTTATTGTTGTTTGGGACTGTTTTTAAGCCTTCTGGATGTGTGTTGGTTACTTTGTAGGCCAGGCAGGAACAGGTGATTGCCCAGGTGATTCTGAAATAAGACAATAAGTGTAAGTTACATCTTGGGCAGCAAGGAAGAGAAATGTAAAGGGGAACAAAGGTTACCTCCAAGATATTAATTACAGGCAGATCCACATCTTGATGGTATACCCACTTAGCTGGAAACACATTCACCTAAGTGGGCATAAAATATTATTACTTTTTTAATGGGTCAATTTAGCAGTAAGCCCAAAAATTCCAAGGTCAATTATTTGTATTTTTCATTACTGTAGATAATAAATAATATGGCTGCCAATGTTATTGGGGTACCATTTTACTGAATATGAAGTTGGAGTGCTATAGGACCTGCAAGATGATGATTTCTGGCAACGCAATACTGCAGTCAACAGGGAAAGGAGTTTATTACTGACAGAATTTTTACTATGCTGGCTGTAAGTTTATTAAGCAGTATACTGCATAATTCCTGTCAGCATATTGTGTCATTTTCTGAGCTATATAATAATATTGCTTTGAACTTCTAAGTGCCTTCCATTTCGGTATCTTCCTAAAAAGTTATACCCATCTTAATTGCCATGGCACCTCAGAGAGGCAAAGAAATATTTTCTTCCTCCTGGGAGATCAATACTACTTTTAGCAGTGAAAGTGAAGTGAAATGAAAAGCTCAAGATCAAGCTAAAGGTTTGTCAGGACTTGGCTTTCAAAGGAAGCAGCATCTTGTGTCTTAGCTGTAGGATTGACAGGTCTCAAAGCAGCTGGTCTTGGCCACAGACTTTCTGCACAACACTTAAGTAAATTCCTTTTGTTTCACTTCTGCTTATGTGACTGTATTTCCTGCTCCTAGTCTTGGCTTTTGTAGGAATGGGTTCTTTGGGGCAGAATGCTTTCTGAGGTGTGCTTTGCTCAGTGAAATGGCTCAGTTCTTTGAACACTAATCACAAAAACCAATCCCCTGCCAGAATAACAATGCATATTTACAGGAGTGCCATTTTTCCTTAGACAGTGATAGAATGGCTTTCCTTGTATAGTTCAGCACAACCACAGTTTCTCCTGTGACAGCTGGTTGAGTCACCTGAGGGAGAGGGCAGGTGCCTTTGGCTATCTCAGAACATGTCTAGAGCACCATCACTTGGGCACACTCAGGTCATCAGTGTTCATAACCTGGCCAGAACTTGGACAGGAAGCCTCTGAGGGAAACCCAGGATGCTGCAGGGCACTGAGTGGGAGATTTCTCTCACTGGCCTATGTACCAGCCAAAGGTACACAGAAATGTTAGAATGCAAGGTGCCTCCTCAATAACTGTCTGTCAGATTTGGTGTTAGATAAGTCCTCATGATTTGTAGGACTCAATTAGTCAGTCAGGCTTTGCAACACTCAGGCTCTGAGCCCTGTAACCTGTAATGTTCACTGTGCTCTGTTTACCTGTTCTAATTTGTGATCATGGGTACGGAATCTTATTCTTCATCATTATCTCTGTGGTGTGGCTGTGCTCCAGCAATGGGTGTGGTGAGCAGGGCCTCCTTCATAGAGGGTCCTGGGATTGCAAGTTTGATATGAACTAAAGTCTTCGTGATGCTTCATTCCAGACTATAGGGACAACCCACCCACTTGAGAGTGAAAAAATCTCACTTTCTCTCCATGGCAGAGCAGATGATTCAGGACAGAGGGAGAAAAATAATGTCCACCTTCTCTATCCTTCTTATCCTTTTGCTATAGAACCTTTGCAGTCTATTACTAAGTCAGGATTGTAAGGGTGACCTGCAGAATCAGGTTTCTCCTCTTTTTCATATCTTTATCTGAGGGCAGAAATGAAAGGTTTTTATTGAGAAAAAAAAGTAACATTTTCCCGAATTGCTTTTTCCATTCCTGTCAATGCTGGGAATGTTAACATTAGGTTTTCTGGTTTGGCTGAAGATTTCCTTCAAGAAAAGAGGTAAGGAAGGGATAAGCAAGGCTCTAGTGGTTCTAGAAAAGTCATAATTGAAGAGGCAAGGTCTGGTTCTCTAATGAAGCTCTCTTAATTTTCAGGATTTCTGCATCAGGACACTTTTTCTCAAGAGCGTTTTTGGCCTTCCTCTTACAGGAGCTGAGCAGCAGTTGCTCTTCTGCTCTGTAATACCAGAGTGATAGGAAAATCTTGAGAGCTTTAAAAACTTGATCAAATTTGATTCAGGAGATATTTGTAGGATTAATTAAATGTATAGATAGAGCATCCACAACTCATGGATTTGAGGAAGAGATTTGGGATAAACATTGTGTCAGTCCTTGTCAAACTGTAGCAACTATATTTCATCAGACTGATGCCTTGCACTTTTGTCTCCTTTAGCTTTTCTATTCCTCCTATTTATCTATTTTTATTCCAAATAGGACTACTGCAAAACCTGTAGGAATTTTTTTTTTTTTACTTTTGATAGGTCTTGTAAAAGCAGCACATGTGTTTTATATTGACACAGAAGAGAGGGGAAAAAGTCACCGTGACTTGGTGTTTACCCATCAAAACAAGGAAAAGAAGTAAATCCCAGAGAGAGTTATTCCATTCAACAGTCCTGCTTTTTACAGATGACAGAATTCAGCAGCCTTGAAAAGGGGGAAATACTCTTGGCTGATCACAAGAGGAAAAAGTGAACAAAGGAGATTAAACTTGAGAATAAAACACCTGCATTGACGAGAAATAGGTTAAGTAGTGCTCTACTTTCCAATTATGTTAGAGCAGTAGGTACTGAAGCCTGCTCATTAGCTGAGGCTATAAAATGCCACATTTATTGTGTCATCTTTCTTTCAAATATTTGCCCGATGGGCTTGTGAAACGTTTAGCTCCCACTGCCTGAAATTCCCACTGGCTGTCCCAAGGAAAGCTTCTCTTCCCAGCTTTATACTCAGAAATGTCAGATCCACACCTGCTAGCTCTCCCTCTATTCAAACAGTGCTCAGTATTAACCTTTTCCACATATTCCTTGTGAAGAGGAACATCGTGTCCTACTCACTCTCCTGCTGCCCACAAATCTGAGCTATCTCTGTGGGTTCATTGCCAGACAGCCCTCTGGGTCAGTCTGTCCTGCTGTCTTACTCCTCACTGAACTCCCCAGCCCCCTGAAGCTATTATTGACTCAGTTTTTCTCCACAAAATGAGCATGTGACAGCTCGGTTTTATTTCAGGGCCTGAGCTATTGCTTTATTAATCAAAGAATAACTATTTGCCTTATATTTAGTACCTGTCTAAGTCATTCACCGTCAGCTTTCCATCACCTTTCCTACCCTAAAGTATCCTCAAAGTGTCACGTTTTGCTTTGCTAGTCACAAGGTATCAGAACTTATCCTGGTACTTGGGGGCCTCAAACAAAATTAAATCTCCTTACTGGTCTCTGCCTGTCTCCCTGCTACAGTATGCATCCTGTCTTTGATGTCAAGTTTGTCCTGGGGGATTCATACTTAATTCAGCTATTTTGATGTAAGGATTTGACTGTTGTTGCTTTTTGTAAGCAATCCCTTGGGCTTGATAAGAGTTTCCATGCAAATGACAATGTGTTTCCACAACAACCTGCATGACATGCTACTGCCATACAGGATATGTGTACTGTGTCTTCAATATATTCCCAGCTCTATTAAGAAACGGTAATCAGTTTCATAGTAAAGATATATGTTCTTTCTGCTGATGTTATCACTTTTTGTGGGCTATAGACTAGCAGAATATTATACTTTTGCCTGTACTAGTGACTTCTGTTTACTGAATAATAACTGACTGATCAGACACCCCAATGAAGTAAAAAGTAAAGAGCTGTGAGTATTGCATTGCCTCCTTTGTGTGTTGATGGTTTTCCTGGTCTGATAATTATCTAATGTAGTAATAGAGAAAAGGTCAGAGTTATTGTGAGGCTGCTCCTGAACGTAATTTTTCACTCCGTTTTGGCATGTCATGTGTTTAATCTCCCAGTGATGAATATTTGCATTTCATTGCCATGCTTTAGGAGGGTTTTTTTTGCCTGTGCTTCAAATTGCTTTCAGTGCTCTCTGCAAAATGTGCTTTGCAGCAATGCAATGTACTTTCTGAGTTCATTTTAGAAATCTGATTTTGTTCACCTTCACTGCTGTTGTCAGTCTGGTGTAGGGGCAGCACAAAGCAAATTGGAGAGTAGGAAAGGAGTATGTAGAAGATTTGTAACTTAATAAGAATAAAGAATATAGTTTGGTTTATAATATCATCTAAAAAATGTACTTCTCTGCAGAGATTAATGTTCAGAGTTTTTTTTTAACCTGTGTGCTTGTACATGCTCACAGTGACTTACTATTATTATTAAATCTAAAGCAAGGAGGGAAGCACTGGGGAGGAAACACAGCATTTCCCTGACTTCTCCAGATCCCTGCAAATACAAAGAAGCCTGTAGGACAGACAGCACAAGGCAGGAGAGGTGCTCAGAGTGTTTGTTTTGATAGTGCTTGCAGTGTTTTTGTCTCAGAAGCAGTGTTAGTATGCAGGACAAACCATACATCTGGTTTCACTCATCTTGCCTGAGAGCCAGTTCAGTGCCTTGTGGGGAAAGAATAGTGGAGATGGTAAGAGCTTTTATCAGTTAAAGATAGGGTTTGAATGTATCTTCAGGGACATCTGCATGCCAGGCATGTGCCACTTTGGATTCAGGCAATGGACTCATTTCCAGAGTGGTGAACACACACACAGGGCTGTAAAGACATCAAGTGCTTTAGGGGGTTGCATCTTCTTGCAGACATCATCTATCTAAAGTGTGGACATCATTGGTCCCATAATTCAGGAGTTTGGAGCCTTAAGCCTGACAGTATTTAAGAGGCATTTGGAAAATACCCTTAATAATTTACTTTAACTTTTAATCAGAATTGGTTAGAGAGTTGAACTAGAGTATTACTGTAGGTAGCTTCCAAATAAAATATTCTATTATAATCTGAGGTCCCTTCCAATGGAAGTATTCTATTCTATTCTATTCTATTCTATTCTATTCTATTCTATTCTATTCTATTCTATTCTCTCTCTATGGCTCTAAGTAAAATATCTCATAGTTTTTTCATATTTAGGGAGTTCTCATGTGGCTCTCTCACCTTCAGATGAATTGTTTTATGTTCAAGGAAAGAGTCCAGAGAGGTTTTTAATGTATCATTATATCTGTTGACAGTAGAAACAGTTCCCACCCTTAAAATCTGTTGTCCAAGAAGGAGAAATTCAGTCTTTTTTGAGAGCTGTTCTTTTTCTTCAGTTTGGAGTGTTTGGTCATCCCAGTCCTAACTGAAAAGGTAAGAGATCTTCTGCTTCTTATTAGTGTAAACTGTATGTTTGCAAAGAAATATGTGAATGTAATTGAAAAGCAATGAGAATAATCAAAAGCCTAGAGAAACATGGGTTGTCAGTAGAAAAAAATTAATGTGTGGCTGTTTGATCTTCTAATACGTACAAAAGACTGCTGCAAGAGTGTGGCAATAATTCATTTTCCCTGCCCAGGGCTCAAGTAATTATGGCTTTAAACGGCAATTCTGAATCTCTCTGAGCATTCTCCGTGGGCTTGTATTTCTTTCAGGTGACCTATTACTCACCTGCCTGGTATTCTCATAAAGCGTGCTCCAGTCACAGCTACGCAGTGGGACTCCACCTGTGCGCTCTCTGTGACTCTCACACAGGCTGCTGTGGGGCAGCTCTCTGATCTAAGTGCAGGTGGGGCAGAACTCTGGTGTAGGTTGAGCAGGGAGCCCACCAGCACACTTTGGATCTGGGACTCCATCATGAGACTGATACAGGAGAGGGCCAAATGGGAGCCTGCAAATGAAATCACCATTCAGGATTCTCTCACCTCTGAGAGCCTGACTTTAGCATCTTTCTCTTTCTCTCTTCATGACCTCACTGATAACCATCATATGGCCCAACCCTAGTCACAACACGTGCACCCCTGCTCAGTGGTCTGTAACGGGTCAGAAAGCAGTTCAGCTCTGCCCTGACAGTTAGTCATATAAATGTTATCTGTGACTGAGGGAAACTTTATACTGTTTTTTAATCTGTTGGACATCCTACTTGGAAGGAGGAGTAATTTTTCAACTGCAGGAAAATGATGAAAAGGAAATATTTTGTAGCTGTTTGACTGATTTTCACACTGATAAATGGAAGTTACACACTGAATCAATGGAAGTTACCTGCCTGGGAACATCTATCTTCCCTTTTTCCCATGTGAAAATCCCCAGTCTAAAATGAGATCAACTTTATTGGGAAACTGAACTAGAATTCAGATGTTTGCACTGATATGGTGGTCTACTTCATACTGCTTACAAGACTTGTAATCAGAGCTGTCTGGATAATAGTGATATCAGTTTAAGTCTTTGAGGACCTTCTCAGTGTGACAGACTACCTGTTGATTTGTGTAGTCACATCTGCCATACCTGCAATCCTGATTTTGAATATTTTTCTTTTCCACTCAGAAAGGTGGAATTAATTTTGGTTATTTATTTAGTGGTCCTGCTTGGGGCTACTTCACATTCATGTGGTAACCTTTAGAAACAAAAGCTATGAAGCAAAGGGAACTAAAGATGTGTGATGGCTTCTTTTAGTAATGCCATCCCTAAAACATGGTGTCTTCCATAACAATGAGTCCATCTGCTGTATGGGGAATAATCTCTTAGGCTGAATTTCCCTCATAAGAATGATACAGATGTAGGTAGCACTTCCTTGGCTGAGGATTTGACTCATATTACATTTCCTCTCCATTCCAGTCCCTGGATCTATCCCCATATGGATCACATTCCAGCATGTCTGGCACTGGTGTATGTCTGCTGCTCTCCTTTCTCAGTCAGAGGACTGGGGGAAGAGAGGTGTATGTTCTAAATTATAATTATTTTTGCTTTATTCTTGATCTAAAAAGGAGGCTGTATGTGTTCAGAATCCAGCTGGAACGGAAATCTCTTTTTGAGATGAAGAAGAGTATCCAGGAAGAATTTAAAGTATAAGAAACAAGCAGGAGTCTCAGCTCCTTTGTTACACAGGGGGTAATCAAATTTTTGAACTCACTGTTAGCACTCAGAAGCTGTGTTTGATCTTGCTATGCTGTTATCTAGATTATGCAGCTCACCAAACTGTGATTGCTGTTGGTTTTATGCTGTAAGTAACCAAAAGCTTGATGCAGCCCAGTTGCTCATAGCCTTTAGGCACACTTATCAGTGAGGTAAAAGAGAGCATCGCTGAAGGGTTCTGAAAAATAGCCCAGTGGAAGTGCAGGCTGAGATTCACTACAGGCCAGTTCTCTGTAGCTTGTGATTCAGCTGGAGCCTCTCACTGTGAGATCAGGCTCCAGGCCCAACTGGAGCTGATCTGAGTTCTGCATACAGGGACCAGAGAAAGCAGATGGGCATTCATCCTATCCACAGAATCTTAAAAACCCAACTTTACATCATTTGCATATAGCTGATGGGGGATTTGAAGCTTTAACCCAGAAGGATCATAGGGAAAAACCCCTTACTTACATACAATAATATCTTTCTAACCCTATGTCTCCTAGCACAACTGCTTCCCTCATCTCTCCTGCCTTTTTTTTTTTTTTTTTTTTTGTTGGAGGGAAATGGCTCATTTTTCAGTTTGGTGGTAAATAGAGCTGATGACTGAAACCAGGATGTTTTTAGGCAAAGTAACAACACTGTTAAAAGAATGATCCACACAAACAACTTTGGTTACTGTAATTCAGAGTCCTGCAGCATGTAAAGAAATTAATTTTGGGAATTCCTTTGCAGACAGACCTGTCACAAGCCTAATTCAGAATCTGCACTAGTTTTGCTAGTTTTTTTCAGGATTTACAACAGTTTGCTTATCTTTTTCTGATTCATCTTTTCCTGTTTTGCATTTGGAATTGGTCTGTGTTGATGCAGAAAGCAATGAACTGCTGCAAATGGATCCTGATATTTTCATTCTGAGCAGAGGGAGAGCAGTGAAAAGGGGAAGTCTCATGTAAGTCTTCTCTGAAGATCCAGAAAAATGCCTCAAAGCTCAGAGACAGACATGAGTAGCCATACATACTCACACTGGGCACCACCCTAACATGACGGAAAGTCCTGCAGAGAATTACTGTGGTGCTTTTGTCAAGAAGGACTGAAAAGCTTTCGTCAGAGACTTTGTGGTCTCTGCTTTCAGGCACAGCTCTAGGTATTGAAGAAATGTGTGCCTCTGCATGCTGTAGGGTGTTAGGAGGTTTAGTGGTTGTGAAGCTGCAAGAAACAGTATCTTGACTCTGTGCACTGCTCTTCCCTCCCTGTGTGCTCCACTTAAACTGGAAAGCAACTGACCACCAAACCCAGTCTTAAAAAATCCTGAAAATTCCCACATAGATACTGAAAGAAAGATAACCTCTGTTTTGCATCCCTGCCTAAAGCAGCCTTAGAGGATCACTGTCCATTTTAGTATTCGGTTTACTCTTTTTCCATCAGTAAAATTGTCCTTGACTCTTTTGTGTTCGGATGTACTGAGTCCAAATGAGAATGTACTCTTGGCAATACAGATAAGTAACTAACTTAATTGCATGTCATATATTTACTTCAGACCAACTTCAGTGAAATAAATGGACAAACAAACCCTTCTGACATGAACATGAGCACAGACACCTTTGTGATCAGAAAACACCTGCACACCTGTAACGGAAAACACTTTACTCCTGTAAAGGAGCTGGTGCTCCTTTACACTTACCTAGAGCCATTCAAGCTGGCATGGCAGAGAGGCCAGATTATGCCAGAGAGGCATAATCATGTTAGATTTTTGGGGTGGTAGAAGTCTCCTGTTGAGTTTCACCTCTGCATCATCTAATTTTCCTGGTCTGCAGCCTGTATTATGTTTGTAAGTTGGAGGAAACAATTTGCTTGCTAACATTACACTGTTTTAAATAGACTTTCAGGTATAGATTTTCCATAAACCTAGAAAGCAGCCCAGCCTATCTGTTGGCTTTTAATTCTGAAATTTATTAGCTCTCCACATCCATTTCAGATACAAGCACAGTCTTAATTGCTCCATTTTTATTCTCACAGAAGATGCAGTAAATCTTACTGGTTGTGTTTCAAACATTAAGAAGCAATGTAGTGGTTTTAGGAGAAAAGCATTCAAAATACATTAAGTTAATAAGTACTTAATAACATTTCATTTTCAAGCTGTTCATCAGAATTTGTTTTGAGTTTGAAAGAGTAAATGTCACAAAAATTCTTTAAAGAGAAATCCAACTGGAACACTTTTTTCCCCCAAAACTTAAGATTTCCTTATAACATTTTCCTAACTCCTCCTCCCCTTCTGAGATTTTCAGAACTGTGAAAACAATATTTTTTTTTGCTTTAATTATAATGCTAGTTGAGAATGTGTTATTTTGGCTACATTACCAGCTCACATACAGTTTGTTTATAGCTCTCTGCAAAGCCATTTTAATAAGGTCAGATTTGCAATTTAAATTAACTTTAATATTTCTTGCAAACTCCAGTTCTGTTTGTTTATGCAAGGGGTAAACACACTGGAAATTTATTGTTTTAAAAATACATTCCTTTGTTTCATTTTCAAATTGGTACATCAGGTAGTAAACAATCTTGACTTTACATATTTTCTTGTATGAAAGGAAGAAAACTATTTCTTTTTTTTTTTGCAGGAAGAGAAGAAAAGAATGTGGAAAGTGAGAAGAAATGAAATTATTTATTCAAAATGGAAATTTCATCTGAAGAAACAATACACAATGAACAATTTATTTTACAAGTGAAGACCTTTTTCTACTCGCATTTTTTTTTCCCCTAGGGATTGCTGCGTTAAAGATTTCTTAAATCATGTGTACAAACAATTACCTACATATGATTATCTTAGGACTCTTCACTGGTAGTTCTATTCCCATACTGGAACTGAATCATAAAATTGGGCAGTTGGTCATGACACTATGACACCATTTTTTTTCCTTTCAATTTGATGACCTTTTTCTTTCATGAGAAAATTTTCTTTCATCCCTATTTCTATCAACTTCAGATATTTTCAAAGCCTAGCATTTTATCAGCTAATGCTACTCTCCTCACAGAAGACACCACTGTGAAGCCTGAACATGAAACACATTCAGTTTTGCAATTTAAAAGATTTGGAAATTAATAATTTTTTTCCCAGATACTGATTTGAATATATAACACCTATCATGGTAGTCTGCCAACAGGACTGAGAACCTTATCAGATGAATTTCTGATAAAAGGTTCTTGAAACAGTGTGAAATAATTGTATTGATTTTCCACTACTTTTGTTGACCCAGTTAATGTCTGATATTGTCTTATTTCTATAAAAGCTATGTAACTGTTTTGTAGATCATATGTATGGCTTGATTCCTACCACTCTGAGGTAGTGGAGTAACTCTATTATTTCAGTAGCTGCAAGTTATTTTATTTTCTGAGTGCTAAAAAAAAAAAAAAGTGAAACATTCTTGGCTGGAAGAGTAGTTTGCAAGCAGACTCCTAAGTTGTCTGCTATAGTATGTTGATGCCTCACACCTGACTAACCCACCCAAGAACCTGTTCCTTGAGCCAAGAGCCAAAGGTGCTGCAGAATAACTTGTTTACAGATCTGAAATATATTGTGGATAGATTTGAAGTGACAGGTCTCAGTACCCTGGCAATGGCAGGCAGGCAGGTGTGATGAGTGTACTTGTGCTTAAGGAGTCCTGCCATGGTGCAGTCTGTTGATCCAGGGTCACTGAACTGTTCCCAGCTCTTTTCATCCCTTCACACACACATAAGGTCCTCCCTCCTTTTGTGCTTCCTCCCTGAAGGAAGGTGAGGTGACAGTCAGGTCTGTGGGCTCAGGTGCTTTTTGATCTTCAGAGACAGCCAGTGGAGAGGCAATGCAGCAGGTGTGAGTTTGTGCCTGTGGACATGGGTTTGCTGGGAAGAGAGGTTGCTAACCAACCTAGCTATGAAAAATGTTGTGTTGCTTGGATATTTCAGAAATTCTAGCTTTATGTTGCAGTTTGCTTGTTTGTTTGTTTTGCTTGTGGTTTTTTTTTTTGTGTTTTTTTTTTTTTTTTCCTGATAGCCTGCTAGCTGTTTTTAAGACAGCGATAAACATAGCCTTCTTGTGAGGCTAAATGCATAAGAGTGTGAAAAACACGCCAATTTTTCAGGCAGGAGTAGGAAAGAGAGGGCAAAGCTTGGGATGCTTAAAGGAAGAAATCGGGAGATGCTAAAGGAGGTGACACAGAGGTTATATTTTGATTTATTTCCCTTAAAAGTTATTCTGTTTTGTTGTTTTCAAGAAGATAATTAATTTCATCCTGCTTTGAAGAAATACAGCTCTTGAGATCATTTATCTCTAGCAGCAACATCAGGAAGAAATAAAGGCATGCATACAGACTTTCAAGGCAGCGATAGCCTTTGCCCTGCTTTGTTCTGATTTGCCTGAAAATGGCTTGGCAGGAACATGGATATTGGTGAGGGCAGAGATTTATCTTGTAGCTATTAAAAATGAAGAATTTTGATTAATGAAAAGACTGAGCAAGAAGTTTTCATCAAAATATCTTTTCTTAAAATGAACTCAGTGAAAATTGAAGATCATAAAAATATATATCTTTTGACCGGCTTCTTTTCTCCAGAAAATTTCTGACGTGAAGTTTGGGTCAGACCTCCACAGAACAGTGAATGACCAATTCTTGACAAAGTAGTCAGTAGCTTCATCCTTAGGACATTGAATTAAACCCTGAAGTTTGTACAAATTCATGGAATTGACCTATCCTATAGACAGCTGGGTGTTCTGAGGAAGTATTCTGTTTTCCATCAAAAAAGTAAAAACAAGAAAATGTAGAATGCAAACCTTCTCCCCTCTTAAGAGAATTAAACCCCCACATCTTCTCTTGACATACAAGGAAAATTCCCTTTAAAACCCTGATGTTTGCATAGAAGAAATATTGTTATCTGACCAATCTTAAATATTAGCTGCCTCCAAAGGGTTTCCTTCTATTGTTGCAAGAGAGAAAAACCAGTTGCATAGGAAAGATTAATTTTCCATCAGTCTGTGTTTCTGACACAGGTTTTTGGGAGAAGCAGCTGATTTCTTCTCTGGGACATCTTCCCTTGAGTAAATATCACTCTTCTGGTTTTCCCATGCTACACCTGGCACATCAGAGCTTGCCATGTGTTGAGGGTAGCATAGCAATTTTGTTTCTTGTTGAGTCTATTAATTAATTAATTTCATAATTATGCATGCTATTTTTCTTCTCTGCTCCCTGTCTAGCTGTGCATTGCCTAAGGCTCCAGCACTGAAGTTTTCACCTGGTGGATTCTAACTTTGTTGTTGATATCATTGTAGGATAGATGTAATAATTTGTTCAGACTTTGGAGGTTGAAGAGAGAGGTTAATCCCATTTAAAATGTAATATCTGTCAAAGCATTTAAAATCCAATTTAACAGCTCCAAAACCTGACTCACTGTGTACACAAATAAGAAAAAAGCTATGCTACACAAGATGTCTTGATGAAACATGACCTACACTCCTCTCCACCATTAATAAGTCAGTGGGAAAAGATAGGTTTGTCCCTGGGATACTGTTACAGTGTAGACATCATTAAGGAGCTAAAATTGCTTCAAACATTGCTACTGAAGGTTTCTGCAATGTGAAGAAATAAGAAATGATTGAAATTACTCCTTGGTCAAGTTAAAAATCAAAAAACCCACAGCACAGATTTTCAATCCACATCCAGACTCTTGAAAAATCTTAGGGCAAAATTGTCCATCGGGAGCAGTCTGTTTCTGGGAATGAGAAAATGTTTAAGAATAGTTTTCCCATTCTGTTTTTTTTTTTTTTTTTTAAATTTTATTTTATTTTATTTTTAATTAAAATAGTTTTTTTTTTTTTTCTGGGTTTCGTTTCCTACAGCCTGACCTTCACATAATCACAGGATGGTCAGGATTGGAAGTGACCTCTGGAGACAATCCACTCCAACCCCCATGTAAAGCAGGTTCACCTATAGCAGATTGCACAGGATTGTGCCCAGACGGGATTTGAATGTGTCCGTAGAAGGAGACTCCACAGCCTCTCTGGCCTACCTGTCCCAGTGCTCAGTCACCCAAACACTGAAGATGTTTTTCTTCATGTTTAGATAGGACTTCCTGTACCCCTGTTTGTTTTCCTTGTCCTGCCACTGGGCATCACTGAAAGGAGTCTGACCCTCTCTGCTGGTCATCTCCCTATAAGATATTTGTAAGCATTCCTAAGGTCCCTTCTCAGTCATCCCTCAATCTAACCAGGCCCAACTCTCTCAGCCACTCCTCATAAGTGAGAAACTCCAGTCTCTTAATCCTGTTTGTGCCCTTCTGCTGGACCTTCTCCTGTAGTTCCTTGTCTTGTACTGAGGAGCCCAGAACTGGACCCAGCACTGCAGATGTGGCCTCACCAATGCAGAGCAGAGGGGAAGAATCACTTCCCTTACCCAGCCACACTTTTCCTAATGCATCCCAGGGTACCACTGGGCTCTTGGCCACAAGGGCACACTGCTGGCTCATGGTTGTCTTGTCCAACAACAAGCTGTCTTTGCCTGTCTCTCATCTATGCTGTCAAGAAGGAGAACTGAGGCTGATTGGAAATAAAATTATTTTGGAGGAGTCTCCTGGGAAACTCGTGCTGTGGCTATGTGGTACATATATGGTACATTTCTTCTTTCTGGGTTACTAGTTGAGGACCAAGACTTTCCGTGATTTTATCTACATCTGCCCTGTTTAGATTTTTATGCTTTGTTTACATTAAAATCTCCTGTTTATATCAACTTCTGAGTCTGTTGATGGCTTTAATCTGAACTTGGACTTAAAATTAGTTTGGAGGGTTTTATTTTCAAAATGAAATGTGCTGGAAAAATTTCAAGACTGTGTTCCTCCCCTGGCTCAGAGAGATGAACTATCATCACATGCCAGTGAGAATTCTCAATGGCTCTGTGTATTATGGCTTCTTTTCTTTTGCTAATAAATTGAACACTCAGGAATGGCTACTGTTGAGGGCAAAGTGCCAATCTTGATCAGCCAGTAAAGCCATTCACCTGAGGAAATGTCATATTTCAATGAAGATAATATCTGTTCGGTTATCCATTATTTCTCATATTTTTTCATCTCACTTCTCACAAAGGGTGAGGGATGTAGGCTTTTCAATCCATTTGCTGCTGCTTCTTCTCCCCTTTCACTAATATATTACTAGTACTAATTCTTTCTATGTGATTCTTCTGCCTTATGAGATAGGAAGACTGAGTGGTATTGGTTGGCTGTATAACAGTAATAGAGGTTACATGGAGAAAATATCTTTGTTGTTTGACTGTACAATGTCCCAGTGGAAACAACATGAGTTTTCCACATTTTGAAATGTATAGCACAACCATATGTAATTATCCCTGAAGCGATTATTATCAGGCTGAGGAATGAAAGGAGAGGAAACAAGTGGTCATGACCTCTTCAATAGCTGTGGAGCAGCAGCAGGGGTTGATGTGAACCACCTCTTGCACTGAAATGCACACTCCAAACCCTGCTTGCTAGTAGAACTTATGGAATGTTTTAATTTCTATCAGCTTGGAGCCTCTTATTATCTTAGGCCTGTGTCCCAGTGGTAAGAGCACTAGGTGTAGAGTAAGGAATCTGGTATTGTATTCTTGGCTCTGCTAGTGACTTGCTACATCATCTTACTTGATTTGCTTAACCTCTATGTCTTAGATTGTCTTCAAAATGAAGATAATTTTACCCACTTTGCATGGATGTTGAGATTTATGTCTTTTTTTTTTTTTAATGACAGTGCTGTGTGATCTCTAATGACCAGGCTGCTTGTCATTATGCTCTTGGACTCTATTTCATGAGTCTTCAGTGATAAAAACTGTTGTATTTAGTCTTAAACTGGTGGATATTCTGGCCTTCCCTTCCCAGAGACATTCATTCATTTGCTATTCATCCCCCTGTCATGGTGCTGCAGCAGTACACAATGATCAGTCACTGCAATGTACCACAGGCCAGCTCCAAAAGGACTTGAGCCAACAGCACTCAGAATAAGAGAGTTTCTTAATGTAACACACGGCTGATAAAAAGAGAAAGATAAATGAAGCCCATAATTCATTCACTGTTTGCACTTTCTGGTAGTGAGACATATCAGGTTGCTGAGTAGGATTTTAAATGTAACCCCACCCCTTACTATTTGTTATTAACCAGCCCTCTCCTCCCTCCAACCAGTTATATAAAATGAAGTGAAAGCAACCTTTAAAAATGAAGTGTAACCAACCACTACAGTTAAATGAGATCACTTTCCTTTTAGGTTTGTTATTTTCAATCAGACCTTATATAATGAGAATTGAAATTAAATTTAAAAAATCTCCGGTGCAGTAAAAATA
The DNA here is from genome assembly GCF_026979565.1 of Vidua chalybeata. Classification (NCBI taxonomy): domain Eukaryota; kingdom Metazoa; phylum Chordata; class Aves; order Passeriformes; family Viduidae; genus Vidua; species Vidua chalybeata. The sequence goes on from NC_071535.1 coordinate 17,913,095, forward strand.
TAAATGTAAAATGCTGTTAATGCTCTTTCACTACACAGTGACTATCACCATAGCTGTCATTGGGGTTGCTAAAAAACTGATTAGATGAAGCATTGTACCCAGAAGGCCTATGCACACATTAATAGATTCTTCTGCATTCTGTGGTTAACCAGTTAAAATTCACCTAAGTACTGTGGATTTGAAAGTCTGATAGAAGCACAGAATTTATTGATTTCCTGTTTCAACCTAGGGTGTCTACCATGAGACAGAGCAGAGGGAAAAGCTGAGTTACAGGTGACTTGGAAAACTGGTGATGGGACAGCAAGTGCAAATAATTGAGTAATGTGCAGCTATGCATAGAGATGGTTGGGCAAAAGGGCAATATGCTGAGAGATATTTCTATTATCTTCCACAAACTTATTGAAAACATTTGGCCTTATTCTTATGCTCTAACACAGAATGCAGCCCTTGTGAGGGAAAGAAGACAGACAGAACTGATCTGTTCTCTCTGGTGAGTAGTGACAGGACCTAAGGGAGTGGCCTGGGGTGGTGTCAGGGGAGGTTTAGGTTGGGTATTAGAAAAAAGGCTCTTCACCCAGAGGGTGGTTGGGCCCTGGAACAGGCTCCCCAGGGAAGTGGTCACAGCACCAGCCTGACAGAGTTCAAGAAGCATTTGGACAATGCTCTCAGGCACGTGGTGTGAGTCTTGGGGATGGTCCTGTGCAGGGCTAAGAGTTGGACTCAGTGATCCTTGAGGGTCCATTCCAGCTCAGCTAGTTCTCTAAATCTGAGATTCTTATGTTAATTTAAGAAATACCCTATTGTTTGACTTCACAGATAAGAGATTTTTGGGAACCTTGTGTTATTTAATAAATCCATGAACAGTGTGAGAGATTTGCATGACTTCAGAAGTGCCCTTTCCCTGCCTATGATATCATCAGGTAGGAACAAACATTATACATTGCTCACTAAGCTGCAAGCATCTGGGAAATTTCAAGTAGCAGATTATTTTTCATTTACACTTTCATGTATATAGTACAATATTCTAGGTACTGATTTATGAATACTGAGGCTTAAGTTGGGAGAGATATTTTATAAGGTGAACAAAATTTTAAAAATGAAGGACATTTCTATTTCTGTCCATAGACATATGCTTTTATAGAGTTATTCTGTAAGATTGTGTTGAAGTACTTTGGATAGCAGAACCTGATAATTGGTCTTAATGCAGCACCATAAGAGAGAAGACTTCATTTTTATTAAAAATTAATAAGTTTTTAAGGCCAGGATCATCAAATCTGATTTATTTTAGTCAGTAATTTCTTTTTAAAAGGCTGATACCTACATTTAAACTACAGACAGTCTTAATTTAAAGCAAACATATGATGCTGAGATGCTGATACTGGAGGTATTTCAGCATCAGAGTTGAAGCAGTTCTGTTAACAACAGTGTGGTTTGATGAGGTCATGACTGATACAGCCAGTAAGAAAAGGCCTTGGGTTAGCAGTGGCCATCCTGACTGATGCATGGCTTACATTTGTACGTGTGTTTGTGGGCTCACTGTGACCCCACTTTGCTGCCAGCCAAACATATTCTCCATTTACTGAACTCCTAGAGTTGAAGGTGCTGCACTTAGTTCCAGAGCTGATGAATATGCATGTATGAATGCACAAAGCATGGTGGGTCAAAAAGTGTTGAAGGTCTTACTAAAAGGCAAACCTTCTTTCTAGAACAGATTTATATCAGCAAATTAGTAGATTTAGTGTTAATTTTGTGTTTAAATAGGTCTTTACAAGCCATTTCTTTTAAGGGTCTCACTGTGTGTATTAATAATTTTATTAAGATAGTTGACCTACTGTTAGCACAGTTCTGAAGGTGTCAGTGTTTATACCATCATGTTATCCTAATCAAACTTAGGTAGGGATTGAAAGATTGCTTTGGGAAGAGGGATAATTTTTTATCAAAAAATCCCACAATATCCCATATTCCTTTGTAGCTCATACAAAGTCTTGCTGGTTAAGATGTAGCTCAGGCTATGTGTGTTTATTCATTTTTTATGGCTGACTGCTGGTTTCTCTCTGATATTTAGGATCTTCACATGCCAGCTACTTTAATTGTGATCTGCAATGGTTCACTCTATTGAACACAGCTGCAAATGCCAAGCTGTATCAAAACACTTTTATTTATCATATTATGTATTGTATGTGTTGGTTGAGAAGGAGAAGGAACTCTTCCCCCCTGCTTTCTTCTTCTGAAGTATGATGAACACACGGTTCTCCTACCAACTGTTTCATTTCTCTCATCTTTATTTCCTGGCAGGATAAACTTGTGCTTTGAGGACCAGGCTGACAAATAAGTGCAGTAACTAGGAAGGCACTGAGAAAGTTCAGTGTTATCATTATGTGACAGTAAGGATGTTTGATCTCCTGGAGATACTTGGTGTAGAATTCTCACTTTCCATTTGCAAAAATGCAACAGATTGTCAAATCTAGAAGAGATTAGATCTAGAGAAATTAGATCTCCTAAATTTTCCCCTATTTAAAATAGTATAGGAAGCATCTGTGCATATGCTCATATGCCAGGTACAGTTTTGATGGCTGCATTATATGTGTAAGGGCCTTCTACCCCCTTCACTGCTTTTTTTAAATTTTTTTTTTCAGTAAATTTGACTAGTTATGGTCATGACAAAATAGGGTATAATTCTGAAATGTCAATTTTTTGTTTCCGTCTGTTGAGATATTCCTAGACACCTGATATGTGTTTTGATTATCTGAATTTCAAATTGAGGACCTAATTCAATTGTAATGTCTATTTTGTTATAGACAGAAATCTCTTTGCCTTCTCGAACAGTGTATTTTACATGAGTGAAAGTGAGAAGAAGACAGGTTTTCTAAATCTAGTCAGAAATGTTTGCTGTTTAGACACTGATTAGATGCTTTCAGTGAGTGAAACACAGGGAATTAGAGTATGAAGAATCTGTGTTAATAAATTCAGTGGGTGTCACCATCCACAGTCTGTGGAGATAAATCCAACTTTGCAACTTCACAGAAAATTTCCAAGCAAGGCATATCTCTATGGCTAACTAAAGTAACAAAATGATTGAAGCAGGAGAGAATGATTTTCTATTTCTTCCTTCCTATCTCCCATGGAAGAGGTGCATTGCTCTATAAGTTACTGAATTAGAGGATAACTGTTCTTGAGAGTTATAGCGAAGAATGTCAGAGCAGTTCCACTAATGACAATGGCTATCTGAGGAAATTTTGTAGCCAGGGCATCATGTCAATAATGAAGTAGTCTGAAGTACTTTTAAATTATATTTCTGCTGACTCTAGTTGAAAATCCATGTCATGTAATAGAGCTGTAAGTGCTATTCTAAAGGTTCCTGTCAAGACAGTATTCTCTGAAAATGAGCAAATCATCCTGAAGGGTGCTCTGCTAAATGGATTTATAATGTATTGTTGTCTTTATGTGCATGTCTTCTGACTAACACATTCTGATCTGATTAAGTGCTGATTTTTACTTATTTTTAAATTACAGGGCAATGATAGCTCTGTGGAATAAGATTTCTGCGACTCGTTCCAGAACATCAGTGAAGGAGCACTACAATTTTAAAGATCTCTGTCTTAGTAGATCTTGTTGGCAGATGGTTTTCATCAATTAAAACACCTTTTGCTAATCTTTCATTTATTACACTGCTTTCAAGGCTGGTCTTCTGAAGTCAATGCAAAGTATTCTATTGATGATAATGGGTTAAGTCTCCGGTGTGGTATGTGGCGATGGATTATCATTACAAGAGGAAGTAAGATTGATTTACCTGTGAAGCTGTTTGTGAACTTCCCATTAAGATCATCTTCTTCACAAACTCCAGGTCTTGGAGTAGTAGTGGTACCATAATGGATGTTTTTCTTTTCTGCATGTTTAAATTCTTATTATACTTACGAAAAATGTCCTTGATTTGGCTTTTGGCAAGCTATAGAGGGTTCTTCTATACAACTACTGATTTAAAATTTCACAGTCAGAAAAAGGACACTCCAGATGGCACCTTTTTGTGTATAAAAAGTACAATATGCTTTTTGATTGTACAGAAGTGTACTTTTCTGTCTTCATTTTCTTATAGCATTATGTGTCATTTTTTTGCATAATCCTGAAGTTTCTTCCAATGCTGCTCTACCAATTCTAACAATGGAATAACTATTTTTTGTGGTTTTTTTTTTCTTTTTTTTTTTTTTAAACTGCAGCTACTTCTAAAATTAACCAATTTTTAATAGATAATCATTAATTTACTTCTAAAGGAGGATTAATTAATTAATTAATTTCCTGAGAACCTACAACCGGTCAGCCTCACCTCTGTGCCTGGGAAAATCATGGAACAGATCCTCCTAGGAGCTTTGCTAAGGCAGATGGAGGGCAGGAACATGATTTGAGACAATTACCTCAGCTTCACTGAGAGAAAATCCTGGTATCAGCACAGGCTGGGGATGAACAGATCAGAGCAGCCCTGCTGAGAAGGACTTGGGGGTACTGGTGGATGAGAGGTTGGACATGGCCCAGCCATGGGCACTCGCAGCCCAGAAAGCCAAATGTGCCCTGGGCTGCATCCAAAGCAGCGTGGGCAGGAGGGCAAGGCCCCTCTACTCTGGTGAGAACCCACCTGGAGTGCTAAATCCAGCTATGGAGTTCTCAGCCGAGAAAGACATGGATCTGTTGGAGGGAGTCCTGAGGAGGGACACCAAGTTGATCAGAGGGTTGGAGCAGCTCTTCTGTGAGGAAAGACTGACAGAATTGGGGTTGTTCATCCAGGAGAAGGCTTCTGGATGACCTAAATATGGCCTTCCAGTAGCTGAAGGGTGCTTACAAGAGAGATGGAGAGAGACTTTTTACAGGGCCATGTAGTGAGAAGGCACAGGGCAATGGCTTCAAACTGAAAGAGTGTGGGTTTAGATTAGTTATTAGGGAGAAATTCTATCTGTGAGGGTGGTGAGGCACAGGAACAGGTTGCCCAAAGTTGTGAATGTTCCATCCCTAGCAGTGACCAAGGTCAAGTTTGCTGGAGTAAGAGCAACCTGGTCTGGTGCCAGGAGAATTGGAACTACATAATCTTTAAGGGCCCTTACTACCCAAATCATTCTATGATTCTATGATTTATAAATAATCATGTAATGTGAAGTCTTATTGTTATCCCCTTTTCACAGATGAAGTGGTTCACAGTGAAGGAGGGATACACTGAAATTTTGGTCAAAGTACATGCTAACATGTGTATTTGATTTAAGAATCTCAAGGCTGGTTTTCTAATGGACAGGAAAAGAGGTCATGGTATATGAGCAACCCTGACAGAGAAGAAATGATGATGTCTGGCTCCAGATCAGAAGGCTGAACGATAGCTTTATCAAGACTATACTATATTACATTAATATACTATTTAAAGAGAGACTATCCTATTCTACATACTTCTTACTTACCTATCAACTAACTAACAAACTTGTGACTGCCTGCTGAGTCTGAGACACAGCTGGAGCCGACTGGTCATTGAACCCAAACAACCTTCACCAGAATCCAATCAAGCAATCACTTCAGGTAAACAATCTCCATACCAAATTCCACATGGAGAAAACAAAGGAGCAGAGGTAAAGTTTGTTTTTTCTTCTTCTCTCTGTGCTTCTCCTGAGAGACAGTATTATGTCTCTCTGTCTAGAGAATGTGAATGCCACAATGATGGTCACACTTCTTGGCCAGTGTACCTCATTCCCTTTCATAGACTGGAGTGGCAAACCCATGGCAAGCAGAGAAGGGCTCTGCCAGAGCAGCATTGATTTCAACAGCCTTAGCAAGGAGACCAGATAACATCTCTTCCAGCATTCCCTGCTTGATAGCACTTTCAGCTTCTGTCACAAGTTTGACAAGACCTCTTACATACCACACCCCACAGAGATTTTATTCCTGCGTAGAATTTATTTTTGAGAAGCAAAAAAGGTAGATACAGTCCTGTAGAAAAAAGCTCTTCCATACAAAAGTCAATAGTGATACCAACAGAAATTGTATCACTACCATTTCAGTTTCAAAAGGCAAATAAACATCTTCTCTTTGGCAGACAGAATAGCTGTGAAGCAAAGGGTGTACAGCAATACTGTAACAAATCCTTTCTCATTCTTTCTACTGCTGCAAAGACTATGTTTTGGGAAACTGTAGATTCAGCTTCATTTTCCATCTGTGTATTGTGGCTTTGAGTACCTTTTTCCTTAGTGCTAATTCTGTTTCTTGTGCCAGTCGAGTTTGTTTTTACATTTAGCTTAGGCTGGGTGCAATAGTGCATGTGGTCCATTGGGAATGCAGGAGTGTGTGTGTATGTCTGTCTGTGTGTGTAGGGGCAGCTGCTCTGCAGCTGACTGTGATTGCCCAGTCATCTGAACTATGATTGTGTTGCTAGTGGCATACACTTCCTAGAACTAGAAACTGTGTGTGACTCTGCTTGGAAACACAGGGCAAGCCAAGAGAGGATCAAGAGGCGGACACTGTAATGCTGAGGGAGCTGCTTTGATCTGCAGTTCTGCCTTGCAGATCCAGCATTGTTTTTGTTCTCTTTTTCCTTCCTCAGTCTGTGTCAAGAGAATACTCTAGTGTCTTAGCCTTAGAAAATACCCTCAAGGACACCTTCATCTAGATTTCCATAACTTACCAGCAGATGACCAGAAGTCCCAAAGCCACTTATTGCTTTCTTTAATGCTTTGGAAACATAACTGCAACATTTTTGATCATTTATTTAAAATGTGCCCTTGAGTTAAGTAGAGCAACAGCCCAGGAAAAGAATAGAGATTCAGTTGTTCAAACTTCCTTGAAACAGTGTTTTATGCTTGAGCTTGACAGGACCGCCTTTAGGGATGAAAGCTTAGAGAAGGAAAGGATTGGTGCAATGTAACAAAAAGGGACTTGAATACACCCTGTGCCTATGCAACAGGTACAAAATGCCTCCCTGCTAAGAAAGGCTCACAGTTGTAATGAGGAGACTGGAAATAACCAGGTTGATCTCCTTTGATTACCTGCCATGGACAAAAGAACATGCCATTCCCATGGGGCTTGGCTGGCTCTGTAGATGTGCTTTTGTCTGCTTGTCTCTTGCATGTGTATTGAGGCTCTTTTGGCTCTGTTAAACTGGTGGAAATTAGGGACTTGATTACCAAATACCTGGAGATTGTCAGTAATTGTCTTTCATGTTGTGACTTTCACTACTGTCACAGAGGACTCTGCAGAGGTGAGTCTGCAGTGAAAGGTTTTAGAGTTTTGCCTGCCTTAACTCCATTTGAGGTCCTGCAGCATACAGGACAAGTTCTTACAGGGTTTTAGAGGGTGAGACCATGAGGATGATAATAGGTTTTAGATTCAAGTCAGATGTGCAAATTCATATTTGCCCTGGAGGAAAAAGTTAAGGATTCAGTTAAATCATAAAATAGGTTGAAAATTTTACTGGAATTTTTTTCCTTCACAAAGGATATGTAAACAAGACAAAGCCCAGATTTCACTTAAAATCATGTGATCAGGCTTGTATTTTGAGCTATCATACTTTGGATATATCAGGGCCTACTGGCATGGTATTGCTGCTATTTAAATATGGTAAATGACTTGAAGTCAGACCACACATTCCTTTTGTTCATCCCAAAAACCTCTTAAGGTGCTGAAGTCTCACTTCAGTTAAATTTACATCTTAAGCATGTTTATATGATGCAGCAGAGTCTCACAGAAATATAATCTGAAGATCCCTCTGTCCTTGCTTTTTTCTTGTTGCCTCCTTGCCATCTCCTACTGTAGGGCACTGCATAATGATGTCTGACCCCTGAGCTAGGATGCAGATACAAATTTCTGGAGTGACATAGTGTATGATCTGCCCTGGTCCTTGAAGCAAATTAAGTGCTGGGCACTCAGTCTATTTTTCCAGCAAAAAGTTTTGCAGAAATAATGTTTTCTATTGAAAAATCATTTTGACAGCAATGTCCCAAAGAGCCTCACCAGCCAGCTTTATGTGCAGGAAAATGAAGTTAATAATAGGGAAAAGCTTATCTAGCAAGCAGGAGGAAGAACTGTAAGCAGTGTGTCTCAGGATAAACTGCCAAGTATTGATTGTTTGGGATAAGAAACAAATAATAATAATCTGGTAGTCACAAGTGGAATTGATAGAATGCTCTGTTTCTGTAAGCATGTCTCCTGGAGCCAAGACATAAAGCAGAGAAACTTCACAAGTGTCTGTCAAATCAGCTCAACTGAAATAAGATGTATCTCCTGATAGCAGCAGCAGGCTGTCAGCTTTGTGACATCTGAATAAAATGCTATTTTCCAAAGATTTCTTCAAGAACAGGAACATAAAAGCAAAAGAGAAGAATATAAACAAAAATCCTCCACACACAGTCTATTACCAGTGCCTGAATTTTAAGAGAGAAACCCTGCTACTACTTCTGAACCGATACACTTCTCTATTTGATGTCTCTTAGAATCACTGAATTTGTCATCAGTTTGTTTGCAAGATGACCAAGCCCAACAGCAAAGGCTGGACACTATTCTCCATTGTTAGATAGGTGTCCTTTTTTTCTGGGTCATCCACAGCATAGGGGAAAGAATAAACTAGAAACAGCCTAAGCCCTGGAAGGAGTGCAAAGCTGACCTCATTTCTACAAAATTTATTTTTCACTAGACCTCCAAGGGGTTAAGAGGATGCATAAATTACAAAGTTGTTGGCTCCCGTGTGAGGAAGTACTGGAAGAACAGCAACATGTGGCATCATAACTCACATTTCCCCTGCTCTGTTTCTATAACCAGGCTCTTTCTTAAACATTCCCTCTGATCTTTTTCCCTACCTCCTCATCTAGTTGCTGTCTCTCTGCCTGTGGCCTACTGTTGCATTCTCCCCAATGACATTTCTCAGTCCCAGGCTTCAAACTCCTTGTGCAGTTTCCACCCTTTCCACGAGCTTCTTGTCTTGAGACCGTCAATTACGTAATGTATACCAGAAATCCAGGTTAAATATCTAGTTTCTCTTCCTTGTTGTCACTCACACTGATCTCCTCACCCAGTCTTTTCTAGGGTCCTCTCCCTCATGCACATTCCAGTCCCAGTCTGCTTGTCCTGTGCTCCACTTGCTGGTTCCTGTGCTGGATGCTGAATAACCCCACAAGTGGATTATGAGTTGTAGCACTGGACATGGAGAACAGCTTTCAGAACCACTGTCTCACATGCTGCATGTGAACAGGATGATCTGGTACCACCTCCTCCACTTCTTACTTCCAGTAACAGAGATGTGCAGATTTAGAGCTATTCCTGAGGAACTCCTTGTGGTACCAAATGCAGTTCGATCATTTCAGAAAGCTTTTTTCCCAGCTTTATCGGCCTGCCTGCTAGTCTAGTCAGCCATTGAACTGGGCAATACTGCCTCCCACACCTGAGCTGGGCTGCTGAGAGCTAGCTCAGGTATGCACACAAAGGGATTTATTCAGACCACAAGATCAACTCTGCCTTCTGCTCTGGGCAATATCCATTATACCTGAAAAGGGCATCTACAGCATAGCAGTGACTCCCTGGTTTAGTTTCTGTATTATCCCAGAGCAATAGCTGAAGAAGTAATTTTCCTAATTTCAGCATTTCAGGAAGGCAAGAAATCCCTCCTCTTTTTTGACCTTTTTCTCCAGAGCTTATTATATTAAGTATGACCTATGTTTTGCTCTGCAGCTGTAAGTGCTGCTTATGCTGGCTGTAGGCAAATTTCTCAATGACCAGGTTAATCTCTCATCTTCTGAATTGCATAGGGCACAAGCTGACTGACAATGCTGTGGCAATAATAATCACAAGTGCATTAGCACCAGATGCTTTCAGATTTTGGGGTCAGGAACCATTTGTGACTTCAATTAGAAAAAGAAAGGAGGGAGAAAATGAATTTAAACTGTAGAGACTCTTAAAAATATTTATCTGACATCCTCTTAATCATTTACATAATGGCTTGCACATCACTTTCCAGCTTTTTAATATTGATTACAATAGTGAAAGTTATTTTATTTTTCCTTTGTGCACAGACTCAGAAAGGACACTAGAACCTCCTAATGTGACTGTGAGATCAATGTCTTGTTCATTTGGCTTTTGTGTGCATGTGTCTGCAGAAAACAAACAAAAATATTTTAAAGACAAAGCCCATCAGTTATGAGTGTATTGCTATATTAGCTAAGAGTGTGTTTAGATTAAAGGTATCTGATGAATTGTAGCATAAGCCTTTTTACTCTGATTGCTATTAGAGTTGTAATCCATCCTCAGCTTCTAAAATGAAATGGTTTCACAACTTGTGTGTTTCCTAGGGTTCTGTCTAATTTTGGTTTTCAATTTTTTTTTTTTTTGAGCTATGGCTTTATTGCCTTTTTTTATGTGAAATAATGACAAGCTTGCCTAAACAGTGATCAGTGGCAAGACTCTTACTCATTTCAAGTTGCAACAGAATTTAGCTTAATGAATTCAATAACTTTTAGCATGTCTCAGATGTCTACTAGTGCTATTATTAATCAGTGTGCTGCCAGCTGCTTGGACAATAGCTTCTTGTACCTCATATCCTTACTTAATCAAGAAAGTATTGTTGCCTGAGAACTTGGCAAGGACTTTATACCAGATTCATATTTCATTTACTTCTGTGAACTTTGAGAAATGGTGTGGACATCAGTGGCGTTTTTCTGGTTTTGCCTCTTATAAATGTGATCAAGTATACGCCTCTTTAGTTCTTTAATTTACTTCTTTAATCACACTCACGTGGAGCTTTTATTGCAAGCTCTTTATCTGTGAAAACTCCTTTGCTATGGATGTGTGCATATGTGTGGATGTGCATGTGTTTATTATGCATGTTGCATAGAGCATTAAATCTTACCCTTTTCATTTGCCTTGTCCCTGCAGACCAGCACAATACTAATTACATTGGAAAATGATTGATGTTTGTGTTAAAGCCAATATGCAGGTGGAATGTGTTATAATTTTCCATTCTTTCATTTATCTGCTTTTAACAGCTGATTGCTGCCTTGCACAGGGGACTGTGAAAAGCTTTACCAAAGGAAATATTTGGATACATGCAAATTTAAATCACAATTGCATGATGGAAAGGTCTTTTATTTTTTCAGCTTTTTGTTTTTGATTTTTTCCCCATATGATTTGATGGCATTCAGGTTGGCCAATCTGAGAGGGACCTTTCAGAGAGATGACAAGCGGATGGGAAAAGGCTATGAAAGTGCAACCAAGCAAAGAGGTGAATTAAGCCTATTCAAACATTTAAACAGACTGTGGTGAAATAAAACAACTTTCTATTTAATTCATTGTGCCAGTGAGCAGACATTGCAGGTCAAATAATATTAAAAAACAAAGTTCAATACACATACAGGAATATATTATTTCTATCTCTAGAATCCAGCATAACTCTCTGTAAAATTTTGATTGTAAAGCTGTGATCGTGGAGGTGGTCAGTGTCATCAGCTCATGTTCCTAATAGGAGGAAGAGGAAGAGGAGAATTAATGGGACTCTGTCACTTTGGACTTCTAAGCATTGCATGGTCCCCCTTGGTTCCTAAACCCACTAGCTACCTATTTCCTGACTTGTCTGGACACTGTTCTAACACCTGTAACTTCTCCCAAGACGCTCCTTTTATCACACAGAAACAAAACTTCAAAAGTTCATAGAAGAAATTTTACTTATTGGAGAACTTAGATGCATTCAGATTCATGCCTCCTTGCCTATCAGAAAATCCTATATAAAATAACTTTGCAGACTATGTCTAGCATTAAGATTTAGCTCTGGTTTTACCAAGTAAGGCTGCAGTCAGGCTTGGGTGATAATACAGTATCTTTCTGATGAAGTAAAGCCTCAAATACATTTTAGTCTCCACACAAAAGGAGATGTGGGTCATTCTGTTTGGTTACTAGTTATGTGTTATTTTGTTTGAAGGGTCAGAAGACAAGGGCAGATATCATATTTTGATTTTAGTGGCTTGCTCTGTTTCAAAGCATCAATACAACACTCCTTTAGTTCTTGAACTCTTCAATGAACAACACAGGACTTCTTTCATCATTCCTCTCCCTTGAGCAATTGGTCTGTAATTATATTGGTTCACCGAAAATAAGAATTATAGATGACATGTAGTATGACTGAATGATCCCGTGGTTAAACGTCCATCCTTATTCCTAGTTCACCTGATTGTAAATGGATCATTTGAGCAGAAGAATCAAAGGTGTCCAAAACTCTGGATGTCAGAAACTGAATTCCAAAATTCAGCTCCAGTAGCTGATGTGAATAGCCACACCTGTCCAGGGAACCAGATAGACTCAAACATATTTTGGAGAAAGTAAACTTCAGGGCTATTGCTTCCACATCAAATGCACCAATAATTACTTTATAGTACAACAATATTAAAGAAGAAATTTATTATTATTACTGACAGTGGCACATGCTACACTTTAGCCATTAGACTGAAACCTGTAAATGTTCCATATAAGAAGATCTCATAAAAATTAATGGCAGTCTTTTTGGTACAAGCATATTTACTACCCTCTTGTGACTGACATTTTAAAAAGTATTTTGCTTAGGTTTTCCTATTCTTACCGTAGTTCAGTAGTAAGGATCCTTTTCCAAAACTGTTCGCATGAAGGAGGTGAGGAGTTACACAAATGTTTTAAATAAAGAAGCTTTGCAACAGAGCAGTGTAGAAGCAAAAACCTCAAATGGTGGCTGCTTTGTGGATTTAACAGCTAATCTAATTCTTGTCCTTGTTCACCGGGCTGGCATCTATCTCTTCTCTCATTTTCAGTTAGTCATAATTAACATGCTTTGTTTGCCCGTGCTACCTTTGAATGTTTCTTCTGTGGTGCATGGCAGAGTTCAGGGTTGGGTGTGTGATTATCATACATCTGGAATACAGCTAACTGAGAATGAATTTCACTTTTGGAAAATGAATTTCACTTTTGGAAAATGCCAATTAGCTTTAGTCATGCTTTAGTCATTGAGGAAATGAGTTTATGCCCTCACCTAAACAATAAACAATTCTGAAATGGTCCCAGGTTCTTTTTTTTCATATTTCTTTTGAATGAAGAAGTTCAGTGCTTTGAGTCAAAATGGTATTTCTTGGATTTTTTCAGTTAATGTAAAAAAGAAAAGGCAAATCTTAAAATTCCAGATTGAACAGAACCTTTTATTATTTTTAATTGAGTTGATCCAATTTAACAGTTTTACCACTTTATTGCTGTACCAAATTTGTGTGGCCTTTTCAATTTTAGAGTAATAAAATACAAGATATATTTATTTTTATGCATTTTAGTAATAGCAAGAATTCAATTCTGGCTAATTATAGGATTATTGTGCTTTGACTGCACAAAATTTCAATGGCAATTTCTCATTGCTTCAGTTTTTTGTATTTTTGTTTTAGGAATGACATAAGTCACAAGTAATTGGTTTGCTTTCTCAAATGCATCATCTTGTACTTTTTCCTACCTGGGCAATTAGGATACTTGATTAGTGTCAATGACTTTGATATTAAAGAATTTATATCTCCTGCAGAACAGACACTTACTCAGTTATGAAAATGAAGTGACTTCAGGAGGATAAGAAAGTAGGAAATGCATTTTCCAATAGATAAGAAGCCAAATATTTAAGTGAAACAAATACAAGGCCTCCAGAGAGTTGTTTATATTATAGCTATAAGAGAAAATGCAATAAAGTGAAGACTTTAGTTGTGCTGAAACAATCTGTCACACAACAGACACAAGGATGTTGGCATACCTGCAGATATCTATTTTTCACATCCACTCATCGAATTCCCAGGATCAACCTCCTCTATGCTATTGATTTCTGTGCTATTTCTTTGATAGATACAGGTGTCTCATGATGTTCTATCATTGTGTGTTTATAACCTTGCCATTTCAGCATGGCAGAGAGCTATATTAATGATGAGGGTGGAATGAAAAGTAAATGTTTAATTGTAGTGAGTGGAATCCATCCCATGTCTGATAACATGATGCATCCCTGATGCCATTTAGTCACAGTAGAGGCATATTTCCTAACTTTAACAGATGTTAGCTGAGTTTCCTCAACTTGTCTTTCTGCACAATAGAAAATTGCCACTCACTCCACTGTGTGAGTTCCAACATTTAAAAAATATCATGTTTATTTCAATCAGGTCTTTACCTCTTTTCCTAACCACCCACATCTACATTTTTTCAGCAGCACATTTGACTAGAAACAGGAAGGTAAATCAGCTGTGGCAACTGGCATTTCTGTTGTGTTACAATAAAAGGTGCAGTGGCTTTTTTGGAGAAAGTTTAAAACCTCTCATATGCTACCAAAATAGTTATCTTTTTTTCCAAAAATCCGATTTGTGGGAAATGTAAAAGTGTTTGGTACTTTTAACAAGCTCATCAGGTACTTTGTTTTTGCTGATAAAGAAGTCAAATCAAATCAGTTCCAAAAGGCTATATGCTTCAATATACATGGGAGAAGTACTAAACTTCAACAAGACCAATCCAGGTTAGCCATCAGGTTAAAAAAACCACACCAAAACGTTAGAGGTAGTGAAGCACTGGAATGGATTGCCTAAAGTTGTAGTGCTCACATCCTTAGAGGCCTTGATTAGACAAGCATGTCAGTAATGATGCAAATACTCCTATTCAAAATCCCTCTGTGAGTAGGGGAATACATGCTCTTATGAGGACCTATTACCTATGTTTTTTCCATTATCTATGGTAAGTATTGATATTCCTGTTAGGTAGAATACAGACAGCAAAACACAGAGAAGTGGGCACTAGGAAATCTAAGGTTTTTGAGGTAGTTTTATCTTTTAAAGCTCAGGTCTAGGCATATAATAAGAGCTACTGAAAGCAATTCAGGTCTGTAAGCCAAAATTATGTTTTTCAAATATCTGTTTCAGCTGCAGCCTGCCTTTAGAGTATCTAACCAAAGTGTTAATGACATTAAAAGTCCCTAGAGCACCTCAGCTTTGGCTGCTGTGCATGCTTGTCTGCACTGGTGGAGTGTGGGAGCATTGTGTCAGCCTGGCTCCAGCACCTGCTGGTGCTCCCTGGTACCTCGTGTGAGTGGTACCTTCATGCTGTGCTTAGCAGCCCAGGCTCAGGAAAACGTACAGTGACACATGCTGGTGCTGTGCAAAGCCTAGCCAGACACAAAGATGTGTTGTTGCTCTGTCGAGAGAAACAAAGACAATATTTATGGTTTGAATAGCATAGCAAAGACAGTGGAAGGTCAAGCCATTGTCAGGGAAAGCAGGAAAGGGGTCAGTGCTCCACATATTCTTCTCAGGAAGGATGATGTGTTTATACATCAGAGTGATACCAAAGATATGTGACTTGATAGTTGTAAAACCAATGCCACTTTCCCTGGGCAGCAGTCTCAAGGATCAGGCCACATTTGCCTGATTCTTAGTGCTCCCTGCTGAGAGGTGGAGCTGACTGGTGATAGTGGCAGGTGCTGGAGAGGCTGGTGGGAGAGCGGGTGGGGGGACGTGCTATGCACAGCAGGCAGGGGGCAGTGACAACGATTGCCAGGTCTGTGTAGGTGGGAGTGTAGTCTGTGAGAGTACCATGAAAGGGGATGCATTAGAAGAGAGAGAAACCACCATCCCTTGCTGCAGCTTTTGACATGTGATATTTTTCTCATACTTCTCTAAATTACCAGAGTAAGATTTCAGTTGATTTTTCCCCAAGTGGAAGTTCTTCACAGAACTAATGCAATTGCTGTACTTGTTAGAGGATGAGAGGGACTTCCTCTTAACAGGACAGGTGTCTAACAATGCCGGCACAGCACAGCTGCATTGATTCATTTTCAGCTAACTAGCTCCAACACCAGAAGCTGTGACAGCCTATATCTTACCTGGGAAACATTTCTGCAGGGCAAGTTTGCTAGTGCTGAATTCCACACTGTCACTGGTAAACTGCTGCCAGCTCCTGCACTGGCTAATTTAAGGCAAGCTCGGACACTGCTGCTCATAGTGCAGTGCCCAGCATCAGGACATAAACTGCAAGGCACGTTCTCTTGCCAAATGACAACAGGATCACTTGACTGCTAAGTGGAAAGCAATGAACAACACATCTATTAAATACTTGCATACCTCTTTTGACATTACATTGAGCACTATTGCATTATTAGAGCAAGTACTGTGTACTTCAAGAGGAGAAAGAAGATGCAATTTCCCATTCTGTTGAGAAAATCAAGTAATTATTTGAACTTTTCAATTCATAATATTAAAATCTCCTTGATTTGACAGGACCTAGGGAAATGATAGGTATCAGAAGATTCTGGGAAAACGGTGCTCAGCCCCTTCATTGCTCTGCAAACATGCAGTTGGCTCCTCAAGACACATAAGGCCAATACTTTTTTTTAGCAATATAAGATTCTGCAATCCATAATATACTGAAAACATCTTATTTTATCTGTTAATTGGTAAATTTAACTTTTAAATTAAAATAATGCATTAGCATAAAATCTTGACCTTCTGCCTCAAAATCTGTGATCTCAAAAATCTGATTGCACTGATATCTTTTAAGGATATTGGCTACTTAAACAATTTTATTACCTTGTCTGTGCATACTTCAAACTAAAATATTACATTACTCTTTTTTTCTGTTTTATTATCCCATTAATAAAACTATAAGCCTTCCCATGTTAAAGCCTTCTATTTATATCTGGTATATAAATCCACAAAACTTAACAAGATAGGCCTTTCAGGAGCTAATTGGTCCTTTATTTAGAATGATAAGATTGGGATTCACTTGCCCAAGCTTCATAGCTGGGATTCATCTCCCAGACATTCTAAACTGTTCTACACAATCAGATGCCCATCAGAGATCACACATTTCTATAACATATTTGTTGTCTGTATCTATCATGTTTTCACAGGCCCCTAAAGTTGATGGCTTTCTTTCACACCTGTGAGATTTTCCACACATGTCATGCTTCCACCTGTAGGTCTAAACTTTAACCCTTGCCCCAGTCACAATGCAAGATGACTGCCGTGGTTTGAGACAAGTTAGGAGGAAATATCCTGAAAGGAGTCTCCTCTAAAAAGGTCTTTTTTCCTTTATTTTTAACTGAAAATTAGGACCTACTTTCTCTCTATCTGATTCCTTCTGTGTCCCCCACAGCCTTAGTGCACAGAGAGGCATCTCTGAAGGACAGTGCACGTCACCTGCCTGAGATGAGAAACCTAATCTGTAGCCACCTTGGATTCCTGGAACATGCTCTTTTGAGACACCAGATAT
Organism: Vidua chalybeata; assembly: GCF_026979565.1. NCBI lineage: Eukaryota > Metazoa > Chordata > Aves > Passeriformes > Viduidae > Vidua > Vidua chalybeata. The sequence continues at coordinate 17,930,336 of NC_071535.1, forward strand.
TCCATATGTCCACCTGCCTGCAGTGCAGGCTGTCTTCTGAAAAGCAAGCAGCTCAAATTGGATCTCAGTATGTAAATTTTTACATTATGGATCTGCAAGGTCTACAATGTTATTTAAGGATATCTGTAAGAACAATAGCTTTGATAATGTATAATAACTTGTCTCTGCAGCAAGCAGAGTTCCTTTCATAGGAACTTGAAGGAAAGAATGGAATTATCTCAAAACATAAGCTGATGCTGAAACAAGGCAGCCCAGGAATGTGGGGAACATCACAAAATTATAAGCAGTTGTATTAAAGCAATAATATATATTCAAATGTTTCTGGTTTGTTTGTTAAATGCTTTAACTTTTCAAGTATGCAAAGAATAACAAATTATCTTTCTTTCAAAATAGAAAAAAATCCATTTTAAAGATTTAAACCGAAAAAGGTAGGAGATTCAATTTTTTGACCTGATTGCCTCTGTGGTGTGTTTTTGGACAATTACTGTAGTGGGTGTTAGGTTACTTATTAGATGAATAGCTTCGTATCCAGTGACTTTTTAAGCCTTCATCATTTGAATAATTACTGTGTTTGTAAATAAGCAGCAAGATTTAAAAAAATATAAATTGGAGAGAAAAACAAGATATATCACAAAGATAAAATTACAAAACTTTTAGTACCTTTTAAGGAGGGGTTTCTCTCAAAGATTTAACCTTTAATTAAATTTATGCATTTTATTTATAGTTCCTTTTATTATTTTTTCCAGAACTTGCTGACACAGCAGTGGTTTTGCTAACAGAATCTGTGGTATTACTATAATAAATATTATGACAAAATCCCCCTCTGGACTATTTCCCTAAGCGTTAGCATTTTGAGAGTACATTTGGGTTTGACCACCATGAATTCATGCATTGTATATTTGACCGTAAAATCATCATTGTTAAAATATATGGCCTTAATGGATCTGAACTGGCACAGGAAAGCCAAAGAGAGAGCTAACAAACAAGGAGAGAATTGTAAGTATTTTGGCATAGAGCAGAGCTGCCGTCAGCAACTCACCAAACTTACATTGTCCAGTGACTAAAATGATGTTACTTAGTTTTGTTTGCTTGGTTTTTGTTGTCATTGTTGTGGGGTTTTTGTTTGTTTGTTTTTCTTTTTTTTTTTTTAAATTAACTCCCTTGCTGTCTCACTTTTGTTTCTGCTAAGTCTACCATTGTTACCTCTTTCCCACCATTAACTACAAAAATACTTAAAAAAATACTTATGGGACTGAGCAGGTTCAGGAAGAGGGTGTGTCAGCAAGGAGATAAACAGAAAGCCTAACACAGAGAAAGAAATGCTCCCTTGGTGCCAGACAGTAGTCTAGGCTGAGATTCACGAGCAGCTTTATACCCTGATTCATTCATTTAACAACTGTGCATAAACAGGCTCAGTTTATGACTAAGTTTAAGTATCTTTAGACTTCATGTGACTATTTTCTTCTCCATTGGGTGTTTCTCTCTAAGGTCCCAGACAACTACTGTTACTGAGTAGAAGGATGATAAGGGTGTCAGAAAGTGACACATCTGTGGGAGAAAGGGCAGATTTATCTTGTATGTAGTTGAGATCCATCCCTCTTTACAGAATAAACATATTTAACAAATGAAATATAAGAAAAGAAGTCAAACAATAATGGCTGAAAACAAAGGAGCAATGTTTCACAGAGTGATGCTCAGAATAGAAGGGAATCTAGATATAGGAAAGCACAGATAAAATGTTTTTGGAGGAACTTATCACAATAGAATAGATGGTAAGAGGCAGTAAGCAAAGGCTAGCAATGTCTCAGATTGGAAAGAATCCATGAAGAATGTTATTTAACTTCTCCTCTTTCCTTCCCCAAAAACAGCACTACCAAAGGACAGTTTTGGAATAGAGCCCAAAATAAATAGGGAAATGGTACAGTTAAATAGGGCACTGTGTAAATATTTTTTGTACAGAGAGAGATGAGAGACAGTCTCATTGTGTCTTGATACGATCCAGAAATGTTGATCATATGGTGATCAGGGTTGTGAGATCAAGAAATTTTATGAGTAGGTTTTGAGTACAATCAAAATACTGACACATTTCTCAAAACAACATAGCTTAAATTCAGGCTTCTCTCTTCTGGGTGGTAGCAAAAAGGGGAATTGCTCTGGTTAAGCAAAATTTTCAGGTAAAAAAAAGCCTTTCCAAGGTTTAAAAAAAAAGCATTTTCTTAAGAGCCATTTCAACTCTTCAGATGACTAGGAGTAACAAAACTGGTATTGTATCCCTGCACTCAAGGCAAAAACTGTGAATTTTCTTTAAAAGTAAGAGAGAGAAAAGGGAAAAATAGAGAAAGTGAACTAGCATTGTCTTATTTCAGGTGACATGAAATCTGTACAACTGAAATTTAAAGAAGTCAAAGAAAATATTATAGAATATTTCGATATGGTTGATCTTGACATGAGAGTATATCACAGGGTCTCATGTTCTTCGAGGTCTATTTTCTAGAGTTCTACAAAATTGTGGTGAAATATAGATACTCATATTACTTGTACTTGGAAAGTCTGACAAGGTGCCAGTACTGTTGATGGGAGGGGTTATTTTGATTGTTGGATTGGTCATGGTTTTTTTTTTTGGAGGTGGCTTTTTTTTTTTGATCTGCTTGTACTTATCAATTGCAAACACATGAAGTTAGAAACAATAGTTACAGAAGAGCTTTATGATACTGTAGGATGAAAATATAACAGGTAGGGAGGAGGAAAATAATATCTTTCTTGAACCTGAAAATTCCGGGAGGATGTGAAGAAAGCACTAGGTGACAGTGCAGTAATTAGAGACAGACCTGTCTATAGATGCTTTTTCCTCCACTACTGGTGAAATTTCTGAATTTATGATATTTCCCTGACTGTATCTCAGAAGAAAATTTAAGTACTCTTTGTCTAGACAGGAGCAGCACCTGGAGAGATTATTACAGAATATGTCTAGGTATAGTTGGAAAACATCAGATAAAAAGAGATAAATGGACAAAAGGATGAGTCAGAAAACAGAAAAAAAGTGGTAAGATTTCATTCTTAATGATTTTTTCCACAGGGAAGACTCCCTGGAATAGACCATGGGTGATCCATATGATCAGAGATAGAATGATTAAACAGATGTTACATTCAGAACAAACTTGCCTCATTCAGACACACAGAACAAAAGGCCATATTCAGAGTCCTGGAGGCAATTTTTGGGACACAATTATCCAGCCCAGGTGTGTACCACCAGCTAACTTATCTACCATTGAAGCAACTGCAGGTACCCCCTGGTCCTTCCAGCAAAGCCCCGGTGCCACTGGCATCTGTAGGAAGTGTCAGGTGAAACAAGGTCTTATTGAGTGTCCTCTACTGGATGTGGAGTACCTGAGTGGCCAGAAAAGTAAAAATGCTATGAAAAACATTGCTTTGGAGAAAACAGAGATGGCATAAATTACTTATGCCAGGAAAAATGGAGCTGTTAGCAGCCTTTACCTTGCTTTGACTCATTATACAGTTTTACATGTTTTGGTCAAAGTTCACAGAAATTGATATATTTCTGGAGTGTTTTGATAGACTGCCATTTTCTAATGTACAGAAAAACCCAATTAATTTTATCAGAAGTGCCATCAACTCATAGGAAAATTTTAATTCTTTTTTTCTACAGAGTGGGGATTTTATTATGTGTTTTACTGCTATTTAAAAACAATAGCAAAACTTTAAATGTTTTCACTTGAGAGTGCTGGCCTCCCACACTTTCTTTTTAAATACAGTCTACCACAGACTGCTTCTCTGAAACATTCTGCTTGTTCTTTTTTGCCTTATTTTAGGTCTAAGAAGCATTTGTCAAGTAGGAAGCTCGACAAGTCTTTTCTGCAGGTTTTGATTTCCTGCTGTGCACAGTGACTGATAATGCAACTTCACCCCATCACTACCTTGACTGACAGCAGTGGAGAAAAAGATCTGTACAACTAAATAAAATACTTGAAAAGAAATACACCCAAGTTTGGAGGCTTGAGAAGGGGAAGAAACAGCAAAATATTCCAGATTTATGAGGGGCTGTTAAGGGTATTGCACAGGTTTGCATGAGCAGTTATATAATTTAGTTGCTCTCATGTGATATTCTGGTTCATATTTACAGTACAGAGAGAGCGAACTGCACCCATCTGTATTAAATAGAACTATTTTTTTATCAGGAGTTGCTAGTGACATTATTACTCTAACAGCCTGTGCATGTCATCAGAACCCAGAGGTAAAAAAATATAGCACTCTTTGGAAGTATTTTATTATTTCACAATGACTGGATAGCATGACACCTAATGAAAATTTACATTGGGCAGACACCTAGTGTAAATTTCACCTCTTTTTAGTCTTACATCTTCTCTTGGCTGGCTTAATATACCTGTTGTGATATTTGGGAAGATATTATTTTTTATGAATTCTTATCAAATTAAAATATCTAGGAAGATTAGAAGTATTTTTCAGCAGGAAAATAATTAATAACACTACTGAGAATTAGTCATTTAAAGTCAGCAGGAGCTTCTTGCTATTAGCACGTTTGGAGCAATGGTTCAGAGAAATGTTAAAAAATGGTTTCTTAGACTGAGTCTACAAACAGAAATGCACTTGCCTAAATTTATACAAGCAACTTGTTTCACTGGAAACCCTCCTAAACCTGAGCACATATGTAAGCATTTGTAAAAGAGGCCTTCATTTTGGTTATATCTGACTGAAAGAAAACAAAAAACCTTTATTGAACTTCTAAAATTTAAAAATGCCTATGAGTGTTGAATAAAATGTAAGGTCAGTTCTCATTTTAGCTGAAAGCAGATTGACCTTCCTTAATGAGAATAGTGTTGAGGGTTTTTTTGTTTGGGTTTTTTTTTTTTTTTTTTTTTTTTTTTTTTTTTTTTTTTTTTCTCTAAATAATAATTTTAATGGGAAAGTGCTGGGGAGTTTTAATGGAATGTGCTTTCTAATAAAAAGCAGTAACAATCTCTGATTTTATAGCACCTTTCATTGTAGGTCCTGATAGTGTTTTGTGAATGTTTTAGTCTCACATAACTCTAAGTAGAAAGGTATTTGTATTTCTTTTGCAGGGGGCTAAAAGAGAGAGACAGTGAGTTGTGGAAATGCAAATACTGAATAGAGTCCCCACTGCTAATGACTACTCACAAACTTATACATACAGCCCTTCTTCCATGCTTAGAAACCAAGTTTCTTTGGAAATACTTTCATGACTGACAACCAATGCCTGTGATGAAGATAACTATAGCTTTAATTTGGCAAACTATTCTCGGCAGGAAAATTCTTACTCATAGCCTCAATTTCTCATTCTTCTAAAGAGGATTTAATAACTATGCTCAAAGCCAACCCTACACTTCAGAGGTTTTTGGTTCAGTCCCTATTTGAGTGATGGAGATGAAATCTGGTAGAAAAAGAGAAAGGCTTTATTTTCTGGATGGAGACCAAAAAGCCCCATATTTATCTAAGCACTGATGTTTTTCAGACAGATTAATGTAAAGGTATGGAAAACAATCACCCAAGTACTTTCTTTAGCACAGTAATAATAACAACAGAATTCAGATCTGCCTTTCTCTGTTTAAGAGAAAAAACATTTCTGTAGTCTTAATGTGTTTTATTTTAAAATATTGGTAAATTCCATATGTATTTTTATGCCTGTTTTCAAAATCTGAAACTGCTACATGCCAAAGGCTGAATTAAGAATTCTGAACAGTGCTTATAATTTCCTGCCTCACACAAATATTTCATTATAGTGTATGAGATTTTATAAAGAAAATTATCTATTTGTACATAAATTTGACTTTCATTTCTAGTAGACTTTGCTCCAGAATGACCAAGCTTGGATGAAATGTCATAATTACACAAATTTTACATATTAGTTATTTCCCAATGACTCTATTCTAAACTTGCACAGTAATGCTAATGAAAAAAAGAAACAAAACCACATTAGATAATTTGGAGATAAGGGTATTCACAGACTGGTTTTTATTTACAGTGAAGACTTCAAATAAATAGAGATTTAGAATAATTTTTGGTATGCCTGATGGAGTGCTAAAATTAGCAGGTGTTTATTACACCAAGAAAGAGCATTTAAAGCAAATAATTCCACTTAAAATATTAAGCACATTTTCCAGCTTATACTGTTGGAGGTTATGGTGGCATGTTTGATTAATGGGCTGTTTTATTGGTGATGCAAATAATGTGCAATATCATATGACCCATATGTTGTAGATTAGAAAGGTATTAAAATTACCTTGGCACTAAGTGAAAAATCTGAAATATCCCTCTGGTAAAATATATCATTTTAGAGGAAAAAGACATGTTGGCATTGCTTGTATTTGTGCTTTTGATAAATTACATGTCATGTTTACTTAGTTTTGGTATCAAAATTTATTCTCTTTCATCCTTTTGCTTCTCTTTATTTGTCAGGTTTCTCTAGCAAGTGGTGTGTGCAATGGGCAGCAACTGAGTGAAACCCAACTGTATGTCACCTGTCACTTATGAACACAGAACACGGAGGAAGGTGATGATGTCTATTTTCTCATAAAATAATCTCAGTATTTATTGTCATTTATTTAGATTGGTGCAAGCTACAACAAAATAAGGAAGGCATGTGCATGAAGGAAACACTTTGAGGAGGATCCTCAGCAAAGCCCCAAGCCACAGAATGGAAATCCACCTTGTTCCATATTGCATAGGAAACTTGAACAACTGGTTGGGGTCTATGTAAAGATTCACTCAGGTTCTGGGACCTTTGGGTAAAGTTTAGTTGGGAAATGATGGCCTGACTTATGACTTTATCTGGAAACTGTATATAAAAATTCCAATTAAAGCCAGAAATGGAAGAAACTCAGTGCCTTAGGATGAATTTTAGTTTATGCTTTTGAATTCTGTTAACACTGCATGGCAGACTGGGATTCAGAAGGTACATTGGAGCTTTGCATGCACTGCAATGCAATGAAACTGCTACGTTTCATGTTATTTGCTCCAAGCCTGTACCTGACCTGGAGCATAATCTGGCTTTCAGAAGTATTTGTTCTAGGGCCAAAAATGGCTACTTTTTCTGGTGGTGAAATTCTAAATCAGAACTATATCTCAGAAGCACACAGCAGTCTCCTCAATTTTCATCTTTTCCTGCCAGTAAAGTAGACCTGGTTCTTCTTCCTTTTGTTTTCCTCCTACGTTTCTTTTGAGTTTGGCAACCTGGGATATGCTTCCTTACTGGTTGTGAACACCCCAAATGGGGATGTCTTCTGACAGTACACTGGGGCTTTCAGCTACAAAGATAAAATGAACCAGCACATGGGAGAATTAAGCCCATTTCTAGAATTTTTGCTCAGGTGAAAAAAACTTGACAACTCTCCTTATTGAGAGCAAAATGTAAAAAAGATGTGATTACCCACAGAAGTCACTTCTGAATGAGGAGAAAATATAATTAAAATCTTTAATGTGCCTCATCAATATTTTTTTATGTTATTTTCCAGTATTGTCATCAGGTAAAAGAGTGCTAGAAAAGCTGATTTTGCCCAGTAACTGCAGCTGTCTTTGAGGGCAAGAACACCATACCAAAATTTAGCCCGTGGATTCAGCTAAAAATGAACTCTTCAATAAATACTGGAGTCACAGCTCATACCACAGAGACATAAATAATCTCTGGTTTGCCATCCTGGTCAGCAGCATCCTAAGGAAGCAATCCCTTCAGGGTCTGAACCCCTTTGAGACCACTGCTCTTGTCTCTCACAGGTTCCCTTTGAGACCGTGTAGCATTTGCTTCTCCTGAGATTTACTGGTGAAAATTCTCCTGTGCTCGAGCTGTTCCAGGCAAAGAAATTGTTGAGGGACATATCTTTGGGCTGCATGCAGTTCCTTGAAATTTCACTCTTCTAGCTGTGCTAGTTCTACCACTCTTTGCAGCACACTTCATCTGGAAATAATTATCTGGGCCCTGCTCCTGCAAACACTGTCCATGTGCTGCACCACATTCAGTAGATTGCTTCAAGGAAATCAGTGGGTGTGTTTGAAAGGTTAAATTTGTAGGTGCTGACAGAACTTGGATGCTAGTCACCACAAGAGGATGTTAAAATACCAACGGGGAGGGGGCAATCCAAAGGGCGTCCTTAGCCAGAGATCCTGTTTTCATGCAAATGTGCTTAAAAAATGAAATTAAAAAAATAAGAAAAGGAGAAGAAATATACTGAGAATGTATTTTATGGTAAGTAGTCCTTTCTTCCTAGGATGCCTCTCATTATTTTCCAGAAGGATCCAGCCATGCATTAATAAGCACAGGATTAGTTTTCTCGTCTTGGTAGTGTTGTGACAGTTTAAAAAAAACCTCTCATAACTAATGTAGCCTCCATACATTACCGAGTGATCATGTCCAAAGAACAGACATTGACAGATTTGAAATAATTATGTAAATTTTTTCTAGAGTTCTATTTAAAAGCACATTTTTCAGGTTTATAAAAAAGAAAGCACCCTCAACCAACCCTTAGTGATTGCTGAGGAAGCTGTACCTACATGCCTGCATTAAACCTAGCACAATATGCTATAAAAACCTCATTACACATCCCAGCTGTCTTTGTATCAGCATTAAATGTGCTTCCATACACATTCTGTAAATTACACACTTATAAATTACTCATTTGTAATAGCTGCAGGCTGACGGCTACAGTGAAAATTATATGGTTTTTTTAAACTTGGTTTTTTTGCTGTGCTTTTTGCTTATCTGAGCACCTGATGATCCTGCCATGCCTGTCAATGGAAATCAAAAAAGAAAAAGATGTAAGGAATTTTTTTTTATACACCCTTCCCCCCGCCATGATTAACTTTACAATAATCAACTATTTCTCAAACTAGAAATTTTTAGTGGCAGACATGGTCATATTTTTATCCTGTGTATTTCTGCTGAAGTTAGTGTTGAATAATTATGAATACTTCAGTAATATAAAATTCAGAAATCTATTACAATAACTTAGAAGAGCAAAAGCAACTGCTTACTTTTTCTCCATGAGGAATCATAACATGTACCTAACTCTTTTGCAACTCTTTGTTGTTCCCTCACAACAAACTGTGTCCACTTCAGCAGGAATATTAATCTTATCCTTAACTTTCACACCTTGCTGTGTTCAGCATTGTTCAGCATTGTTCACCCAGATCCTCTGGTCCACCTGTAAAAGACTCCTTCAAAATGACCCATCTTTCAGGAGACGCCACTCTGCAGCTACCCTTATGCCAGGCTGAGGGAAACCCTGTCAAAACCCTTGGAGAAATCCAGGAAGACAATCTCCACTGTTGCCTCACATCAGCCAAGAGGGTCACTTTGTCATAGTATAAAATCATGTTTGTCAAGCAATATTTGCCCTTGTTGAACCTGTGCTGGATTTTCCCAATCACGTGCTTCATCTGATTTGGGATGGCCCACAGGAGGATCCATTCCGTTACTTTCTCAGGGACTGAAGACTGATGGGACTATAATTTCCTTGGTCCTCCTTTAGCCCTTTTTGTAGATGGTATGATGGATAGTATGATATCAGCCTTCTTCCAGTCTTCTGCGATGTTTCCTGATCTCCACAACTGCTCAAAGGTCATGGAAAGCAGCCTCCTGAGGATGTCAGCCAGCACTTTTAATAACCTTGGCTGGACATTATCTGGGTCCATCGATTTGTAAGGGTCAAGCTCCTGGAATAGTTCATGTACCAATTTTTCCTTTGCTGACAGTGGGTTGTGTTTGCAAATGAATGAATGATGGAAGTCTAAGAAGTTTGTATGTGAAACAGGACTCTTTCAAGGACCAGGTCTACTTGCATGGGCACCTGAAGTAGGCTGACAAATTATTCCAATTATTTTCTGGGTGTGTTTTTAATAGTTTCAGTTTTTATTAAACATGCAGATTCCTTGTTCATACCACACAGGGATTTGTAATCCATGAATATTCTAATTTTAGTGGGAGGCATTTCTTAGAATGGCCTTTCTTTTCCTCACAAATACTTGAAGAATGTCAAATTCAAATTAATATTTGAATCTTAGATTTGGAAATCAGCTTTAAAATTAGCTTTAGAGCCTGGAGTCTTGCACTATCTTTTCAAAATTTAAATACTCACGGAAAGTGTTCAGAAAGCAAAGATGCACCAAGCCAACAAAAGCTCCAAGGTAGCAAGAAGGTACATCTCAAAAGGTAACCTGCAGTTAGAGTTACAAATTTAGGAAAATAGTGAGTTTTTCATCTGGCCCTAGTGTCCACCAATAATGAACTGCAACTTTTGGAAACAAGCCCCAAAATTTATTGGGATATTTGTGTAAAACCTGAGATGGCTTATCTAGAGCTATATTTTTTTGAGTTATTCCCACTTGTGATCATGCATTGTTAAGTAGTATTTTCTGACTTTATAATTATCATGTAGACAAGGGTTCATGAAAGAGCAGGCTGGTGCTTAGATCCAGGACCGTCCCAGTCAGACCTTTACAGTTTGATATTTGCGCTGTGAAATCCAGGTGCCTCACTTTTATTATAAAATTTATCTTGGATGTTTGCTGCAATGAACTCTCACACCTTCCACTCCTCATTTTATGTTCATATTGAGAAGGATTCTATTTTTGCTTTAAATATATCCAGCTACCAGACTGTACTTACTGTCTTAGTTCCCTCTTTATTGCTGCACTTGACAATTCCTTCTCACAAACACTCTCATTTGCAACCTAACTTTAAAACATGTCTCTCTTCCCCAGTTGTTGGTGCTGATTTTCTACCATAATTTAGTTAATTGTAACCTAGTTTGAAACCTAATTGAAACCTAATGTTTCATAGCCTTCCCTTCTGTCTCTGTGCCTATGGTGGTGGGCATGGGAAGGGATAATGTATTACTTTTTAAGGTAATTAAGGCTTTTGTAAAAGGAATGGATTTTTCTAGCTCCTCCAGTGGGGGTTCTTTTTGTTTCTGAGGTCACCAATGAAGAGTCTGGAAAAAACTTATTGCAAAACAAATTCAAAAGCTCTCCAGTCTCTGTAAGAGCAGCAATAGCTTTAGAGAGACAATGTGATGCTCTCTCATAATCAGTTTGAATGGAGACTGAAAATAGAACATTTTCACCTTGAGTACTCTTCTATGATTTTATCACACAAGAATGTAAGAAAATATATTATTTTTCAAGTAAACCAAGACAATTAAATATATGTGTGTTTTCATCCTTGTTTCATGTTCTACTAAAGCCAAACCACATTTTTTGTGCATGTTTTCTCCAAGAATCAGAGTGAGACACAAGCACTTTCTCCTCTGAGCAGGAAGAGTTTGTGACTCTGTCACCTTTGTGACACCCAGTCCCCTCTTGTCCATGTTAGCTCTATTTGCTATAGTCTATGACTAATGAAGCCTTATGAAATAATGCGAAGTACCCATTTCAACAACTGAAACTGAGGCCAGAATAAGTTGTGTGGTTCTATCTCAATCTTTCATTGAAGGTGAAAACTGAGGAATCCTTGATCTCTGCTTTCTCTAAATATTGAAAATGTTCCTTCCAACAGCTGAGTAGAATTTGATTTACGGGACATTATTTCCCAATGGTAGCTGAAATGATTAATGTGCAACAGAAGTGAACTCTTGAATCCTCATGACAAGAAAGCTTAGGGTAAGAAATTTAAGATTTTGATTTTTCTTCTCTTATTCCCTTACTTAAGATGAATATTTTATCTGTTTGAATAACTTTGTTGCTTTTTATGAAAAGAGTGGTTCATTTTGAGGTGGATAGCATGTGTTTCAAAAGATACTGATAAAAACTAAAGATTGCCATGATGATCTGCTGTGATTATGCTAAAAATAGGTTTTTATAAGAACATAATCTTTCTTACAACTTTTCTCAAAAGTACAGACTCAAGTTTCATTTAGAGGAAATATATTTTTACAGTAAAGCCCAAGAAAAATGAAGTTCTTGAACTTAATGTAAATTAGTTTATAATATTAACTTCAATGAAGGTTATGCCTACTTGAACCTGCTGAGGTCATGCCCAGTTCTGTTTATGAGAATGAGTAAATAATGCTTTTACATGCTGCAGAATCTTTATTTAGAAATGTAATTTGGGAACCAGTTGACTCAAAGCTTAATTTCAGAGATCATTTTAAGTTCAGGTTTCAGGCAAATGCAGTCTGACATTTTAGATGTTTAAATCTATCTGTTGATGAATATTTGATGATCACGATGTGGGAACTGGGTCACCCCAGGCCAGTTCTTGTGAATGAGCATACATTCAAGGCAAGGGACTGCCACTAGAGTTTGGAACAGAGTCTCCATACAGAACATGTGATTTGGGTAGAAAGAAGGCCAAATTTGAACTGTGTACAAGTTCCCCTCATCTGACTATGCCCAAGTCAAAAGACTGCTCAAAAAAAAAAAAAAAAAAAAGACTTCCCAGGGTTGTTAGTTAAGCATTTTGCAGAAAAACTTTTATTTGTACTATATAGAGTCTCTGTACACTATCTAGAGCTTTGCTTAAGATCCCCTTTGCTGAGCAATGAGCTGCACTCAGCTTTACAGCACTTCACAAGGTTCAGTTAAAACCAATTAAAGAAGGAAGTGCTGCTGGTGAAAGGAAGCAGTTTGTTCTGTAAATACATAACAACATAATGCACTCTAGGCTCTGGAGGGTACATGGAAGGTGGGAGGAATATCACTGTCTGCTCACCATCTTGTTATACACTGGGTGCTCCCCAGGCCTCCTACCATTCCCTGATGTTGGTAGCATAGAGATTTAAATGAAGTTTTGTTCCGGCTGAGTACAGGCACTGTTATGTTCCCAGAATAAACCCATGTGATTTGTGTTTGCTGTGGTAAGGCAAAACAATTCATTAGATTTGCCTTCTAATTCATACTCCTCACTGTGCATTGTGCCTGTACAGCATTTGCAGTAAAGAGTCTGTGGCAGTGATTACTCAGAGGTGGATTACACATTTAAAGGAGAAGCTCAAATTAGCCATTTGAGTTCTCTACATTATGAGTTGAATCTTAGATGAATATCCTTCTGAAGAATCCCTGATTATGCTGTGTGCAGCCTGTATGAAGGTTAGGGTGCTAATTCAGACATTTAAATTAGAATCAAAAATATGGTGTGTGACTATCCCTGTAGTAAAATTGCTTGTGGGCAATATGGTTTTAATTGTCTTGGCAGTACTGGGGACACTGCTTTACTTCCTTGGAGTATTCCACATACATAAAATTAATGCAGGGTAGCTAACTAGTGATGACTATGGATTGAGCAGCATAAGGTATCCTTATGAGGCTTAAGGGAAGAACATGAGAGTTTCACCAGAGCCTGTGACTTATGTGCATGACCCAGATTTGGTGGTGTCATGCCCCTCCATCATCAGCTGATCCATTTGCATCATTTTGGAGATCTGGGCAAGGCAAAACCCATTCTTAATTTTGAAGTCTTTAATCCATTGCTAAGGAACAGCAGTTGTTAGTCTTGTAATTATTTGGAAATGAAAAATACCTATCTCATGCCTGCCTTAAGTAGACAATATTTTCTTAAGAGAATTGAGGATTGGTTTATACTTTTGAATTCCTTAATGTAATTGTCTGGTAGTAACTATCTGACTGTGGGAATATAACAGCTTGTGCTAACAAATATTTTTTTTCTCTGGCCTTCATATTTCATGCATATTAGCAATTCATAAATATATTAGGAAATTCTGCAGACTATTCCTTTCCCTGACTATAGATTCATGACAAAATGCTTGCCTGAATAAAATCATAGTGGCAAAGTAGTTCAAAAAGCACCTCCTTGAATTTCATATATCTTAGAAAGAGAGAATTTTTTCCTTCTTTCTTCCCCTACCCTTTGTGCTGGTTTCCACTAGAATAGAGTTTATTTTCTTCAGAGCAGCCAGTCTGGGTTATGTTTTGGATTTGTGCTGGAAGCAGTGTTCATAAAGGGACTTTTGAGTTACTGCTGAGCAGAGCTTACACAGGTTCAAGGCCTTTTCTGCTCCTCACCTCACCCCACTGGCGAGGAGGTTGGGGGTTCACAAGGAGTTGGGAGGGGACACAGGCAGGACAGCTGCCCCACATGACCAAAGGGATGTCCCAGATCATATGGCATCATGCTTGGTGTATAAAGCTGGGAGAGGATGGAGGAAGTGAGGACACTTGGAGTTGTGGCTTTTGTCTTCTAAAGTAACCATTATGTGGGATGGAGCCCTATTTTCCTGGGGATGATGCCTGCCCATTAGAAGTGGTGAATGAATTCCTCATTTTGCTTTGCTTATTTATGTGGCTTTCCCTTTCCTGATTAAACTGTCTTTATATAATCCAAAAGTTTTCTCATTTTTATTCTTCTGATTGTCTTCCCCATCCCACCAGGGGGTGAATCAGTGGCTTTGTGGGGCTTAATTGATGGCTGGGCTTAAACCATGACAGCCTCCTACTCTGTTTAAGGGCAATGTAACATCACTAGAAAGGAAACTTCCTCTTTTAAAAAACATAAGTAATTGATTTCCCCCCAACAATAACCAGCCCTTCCCATCTGGGAGGCTTTCCACATTTACCATTTGTGTTATAATCTCCACTGTATTTCTGCCTGCCACATTGATTTATCCTTTGCTAACAAATCAGTTTGTATGAAAAAGCTGCTGCTTTCCCATTCAGTGTTTGATGAAATGTTTGGGTGCTCTATAAATCATACTAGAATAAGAGCACATAGGATGGTGAAGTTAAGAAAGAAAGTGTTTTTATAAAAATTTGCATGTGTATTACTGAAAAAAATTCAGTTTTACCACTGCATTCCAGTGCTGATGAAATATTGCTTTGGGAGATATGTGTAGGTTAGGCTAATGGAAAATCTTCTCTTTAACAGCTTCCCCTTCCCATTCCAAATTATGGAATCTCTCATAGGAAATGTCAGGTAGTGGGTTTGGTGATGAAAAAAACAGGTAAAGTGTTTATATGTGTAGGGTCCTCCCTACCTACTCTCCCATTTCTATCGGTAAAGAACAAAGTCTTAAAGCAGAAGACAGAAAGACTGAAGGGGTGATTTTAGTTCCAAGCATTTCCCAATTCCTCAGTGTGACCAGGTGCAAAGTACTAGGCCTCTTTTCAATTGAGATTTGCTTCAGTAAGATGGAGGTGATAATGCTACACCAGCCTGGTGTGGGGCTTCAGAAATAAAGCAATCAGAGCACACTTCAGAGCTTCATAAATTAATCACAGTGGTAGCTGCAAGATCCACCACTGCTTGCTGTGAATTTAGTTCCCCAAATACAAGAGAGTCTGCAGAGCCTCTGCTCTGAAACTGCCTGTAAATACCAAGAATCATTACACCCTCATGGAGGAAGGAATACAGGGACTAAGGTCGTGATCCTGATGAGACATGAGTCTCAGTGCAGGATAACCAGGATCTAATCTAGCCAGTCAGGACAAAGTGCTCATGGATCATAGGGAGGAACTGGGTTCAATTCCTGATTGTCAGAGGGTGTTGGATTCTCCACTTTATAGCAGTTAAATTCTTGCATTCGTCTAGCCCTAGATCTAGGTAACTTTAGCATGTAAGCCTGGGTTGCCATCAACTGGCAGAATATTCAGTCTCAAGTCAGAAATATTGCATAACAATTCATTGCACAAGGAAAACAAAGTGCCTGTGAACAGCAGTGACAAATCACACAGAAGTATGAGCAGATGCTGTTTAGAAAGGCTTGGGAGAGAATCCTTGTCTCACAAAGGAAAGTTACTGGGAGATATAAAATATCTATTAAAATCTAGGCTACCTCAGTTTTTTTTCCCCAAAAGAGACAAAATGAGATATGTTCTTTCCATTAGTCACCTTAATCTTTGAATTCCAGAACTGTTCCACCCTTTCCTCTATTCCAATGAATAATTAAGCATCTAGTGGAATAGGAAAGATTGAAGGAGGCTGACCTGGCACATGAGCTATGAGTCAATGGTACCTTATTTCCTAAGAAACGTAGAAGCAATTTTTTTCTGATTCTTCTCCATTAACATCTTAATTTCCCAGTACAATTCTAAGAGAATTAGATTAATCACTCTCACCACTCTGCCAATTTTAATCAGAAACAATGACTGCCAGTGAATAATAATTTTTTTCTTTGCAGCTCCAGATGTTTGTAGAATAAACCACCACTTTCTTTGCCAACACTGAGCACCTACAAGAGGTTTAGTTTTAACTTTTTGATTTAGCAGAGTCTTGGGACTGAGCAGAACTTGAGATTTGAAAAACAGGCCTTCTGCTTCCCTTAAATGTGAATATTTGCATTCATTTCTGCTGAAACCTTTTCTCAGATAGTTTAGTCTGTGGCTGTTCTGGAAACATGGTAAAACAGGTGGGCAACCTATGGGTTGGGAACTCCTGCAATATTTACAGCTCTAGACATGGGGACAGCTCCCAGGAAGGATGGATTTTGAGGAGAGATGTCAAGATCTTGGATAGAACAATAGTAGCTGATCCAGTCTTGGAAATATCAAGGCCATTCTCACAAGAAGCAATTGGATGAAAATCAAGCATGTTGTTGTACCTTCCAAATCTTTTTGGCACAGGCTCTTTACCTTGGAACCATTATACAACTGGTCTTCTTAACTGGCTCCTACAAAGTCCTTCCACCACCTGTTTTCCTTCACTACCTCTCTGCATTTGCTTTCTCTTTTTCCCATATAGCTTACCCCTGCTCTCAGCTATACTACACCTTCTTTTGCCAGCAAGGGAAAATGCAACTCAGGGTCAAAATTGTTGATTGCCATACTCTTCTGCTGTTATGTTTCTTTCTCTATGTTTTTTTCTGTTTTAAAAAAGTGAATTTTAAAGCAAAAGATACCTATAAGTCAGTACTTGAAAGACTGCAGCATAAGAGGAGATTAATTTATATCTGGTTTTGTGCTGAGGAAATAACTTTGTAATTCTGCTACCATTCAGCATATCTACCAAAGTGTGTATGGAGTAGCACGTACATCTGCACTGTCCTTTGGAAGCAAATCCTTGTTTGATGTTCCAAACTCTTCTGGAGCAATATTAGTCTTGGATGTTAGGTAACATCAAGCATATTTCATATTATCAACATAGTTTTTCAATTTATGCATTCTTGGGCAGTGGGCATACTAGAATATGATCTTGAACCTTTTCTTCTTTACACTGTAATGTCTTGGATGTAAAAGAAACAGTTCTGTTCTAACAGTAATTACTGCCAGTAACTAAATGTATTATCTTCTGTTTTGAAATTCTTCCTTTACCTTTGTATTTGAAAGCTCTGTACATTAATAAGAAAAAATCTCTCACCGTACCTTGAAGCAAGGGAACATGAATTTTAAAAACAATCATTAGATCATTATTTCGAGCTTCAAGCTTGTCATCCCCATGACCTATTGTATTAACAAAGCCCCAGAATGCCAGTTGGCACTGACAGACAGAGCAATGTACTGCATGTTTTATGAACTATGTATGCACCTTCTGATTGCTACAGAGACACAAATTCATACAATTTCCTATCAAGAACCCACTTCTCAATCATAAGCTAACATCCATTCAAATTAAAGAAGTTTGCTTTTCTCAGAAAAAGAATGAAGGAGTCTCAGAGCTTCTTACAGTTTGATTTATTTTAACATTAAAGTATTGAGAACATCAAATTTTAATATCTGTGCTGTCACTTTATTCATAAGGTAAGTACAATTCTTACACTCAAGAGCTCAAAAATTATTTCACTTTTAGAAAGAAATTTATTGCACTCTATAGGAAGGTGTGCAATTCCTTCTTTCAGAGAACTTGTGGATTATCTTCTTTCAGGGGAAGCTGAACTTGTGATTCTTATTTTCTCTGGTTTTCTGTTTTTTTTTTTTTTTTTTTCTTTGCATAAACAATCTCTAATTTATTTCTCCTTTCACTTTTTAGCAGCAGGGAACTGAATGCTTCTTTACTGTCTAGTAATAATTAGAAATAGAAAACTAATTCATGCAACAAAATAAAAATCAGCTAGAAATTCAGCACAGACCTCATCAAAGTAAAAATGCATTTTCCTCATTATAATAATCAAAACTGTTTGTTCTCTTCTGTTCATATCCCTATATTCTACCTAGGGTTTCAATATCTATTGCTAGAACTTTTATTTGTAGACAGTAGCGATTTCTGGGCTTCAATAAGTGATTCATGTGCTCCTAGTTGATAAGACTGCATAGAGCTCTTTCACACAGATCAATCTCTCTCACTAGACAAGATCATCAAAGGATAATAAGGAGCAATATTATCATTCTCTTTCAACAGCTGGGAAATTGAGATTATATTTGAGTATATAATTCATCAAGGCCTCTGTTGGGTCTTTTGTCATTCATAGAAGAGACATTATATTGGAAAGGTAGCTACAAGTCCAAGAAACTGTGCTTAAATTTACTCTGTGGAGGCTACTTATGTGTGAGTACTGTTGGTCTAATTAAGAGCTAACATTATCTTGAAGACAGAGCATGGTTTCATTTGGAAGCAGGTAAATTAATTAGAGGTATTAAGTATGCTTTACTTACAATTTCTGCAGACTACGTTGCAGTTAGGAAAGCTGAGAGTTTACATGTCCTTTGTAACCTGGTTTATAGGATAACATTTGTCTAGGTCTGCAGCAGTGTCCAATCTACTATGTTTCTTCATAAAAATCATCAAAGCAGTTAAATGAAACTTATAGCTTCTCAGTTAAAAACTGAAGAAGCAGCTGGGACCTTTTTTGTGACACAAGGTAAGCCTGAAGAAGAGCTTGTCTAGAGGGAAAAATGCCTTAAGGAAGAAAAAGGTCAAAAAGATTGGGATGTATGCAGAGAGAAAAATGAGTCAGATTTACAGTGAAAGAAAAAATGGACTTGCGAGAACAAGGGAAGATATCAGGATATCTGAATAAACTGAAGTGATGCAACAGATCAGTTCCTGCACATAAAACACACTTAAGTAAATTTTTCACTACTGAAAAATCAGACCCACTACAAATGTCTGCATACCAGACATTTAAGCTTATCTACTTTTAGTTTCTAGGGGTGGAGGTACCAGCTGGATCCAATTCTCATTCCGGCTAATAGCTGGGACATGGAGTGCTTTGAGGCAGATCTCAAAATCCAGTAAGATAAAAATAGCTTCATATGTGCTACTTTTAGAAGGACAACAGGGACATTTACACAGGAAGTTAGAAAAGCAAAATCAGAAAAGGAAATAATCCGATTAACCAGATAGGAAAGACTGAGGGGGAGTTAATAGCTGGCAGATACAGAGTATCCATTTTGTATCTGCAAAGAAACAGGTTGCTATTTTTCTATAGTTAAAGGGCCAAATGCCAGAAATTTATAGGAAGAACCTGTATCTATTTTTCACATATCCATAATGCTAATGAACAGAAGAATTATGTGTGTTTCTGTATGCATACTTTCAAAATGCACTGCTGTTAAATTTAAAAGTCTTATAAAAGAGGATTTTGTCCATTTCCATGCTCCACCATTTTCTTTAATTGCAAATGCATAAGATAGGAGAAAAGCAGAAAATTCCTTTGGAATCCTCTGAGCTGAGGTATGGTATAATACCACATAGAAGTGTTAAATATAAGAAATTTCTAAAGCAGATAACCTTTTCATTCAATTTACAAAAATTAAACAGCAGAGCAGTTATCCTTTTCCAGTCATAAGGATTACAATGCACATTATTTAATATGTTTTCTTTCCCAAATACCTACTCTCTTTAAAAATGTGTTCACCTGTTTGCCTGGACCAACCATAAATTCTAGATACATTTTTATTTAGCAATAAGTCAGGACTGTAATTAAAAAGAACTGATACTTAGTGTTTACCTCTTTTCTCTCACAGTGATGGATTGAGGGGTGGATAGGAAAATCCATATTTGTATCTCTGTAAATAAAAATAAGAGCTCCTGGATGATAGCTAGTGATAATATTAGTAAACCACAATGTGCTTTGCAGCTAAGATATCATTCTCCAGATGTACACAGACCTCAGAAAAGAGGTCTTAATAGCATTTCAGATCTCTGTTTGTTGATGACAGCCGTGAAAAAAATATAAAAGATTGGTTCTCAGAATGGTGGCTGTCAACATTTTCCACTTTTTGTGGCAAGAGTGTTGTTCATCTCTTGCTTCTGTTTCAGAGGCACTGCAGGTTCTGGGTGGACATGCTCACTGTTTCTATGGGAGTGCAGTGTGTTGCATAGTGGCCTCTACTCTGATGTTGTGTGTGCTTATCCATATCTCCCTTCATGTTTCCCTAGAGCTTGCATTGTGCTCTCGATCTCTAGGATTTCTGAAACTATTTCAGAGAAGGAGGAATTTCAAGATATTCCTTTCACTAGTTTACCTCTTTCTTGGTGCTACCTGTTGTTGTACTGCTCTTGAATGAAACACTGAGAAAGGTTTACAGCAAGATATTTAAATAAGTAGATGGTCCACATTTGAAGCACAGTGTGGACTGTGCCTTCTTATTGTGTAGCATAAGAGTGTGGATGCACCACTCAATCCTAAAAAAAATTAATAGATTCTGTAGAAGTAACATATTGAAGATAAGCCAAGGCTTGCTGCACACCTTAAGTGCTAGAAAAGGATTTTGGTTCTGCATGACAGATAGGTTTCCTCCACAGACCAAAGACCACATCCTTTGTATCTGAATGCATGGACATGAAAATCTATTGGCACAGAGATATTACAATTTGGAAAAAAAGAAAAAAAAATATGTTCTGGACAACATAGTGAAGGAAAAATTATCAAGGTGTCATGGCTGACTTATTGCTCAGACTTCGTTAAACTTTAACCTTAGATAACTTCATGATTCAAATATATCTAAAAATACTAAACCCACTTTGGTTTAAATTATTTTAAAAATGTGATGGGGTTTGGTAGCAAGTCAGTTTGAACTCCATTATAATCCACTTGTTCTGTGTTTTAACTTTTCAATGCCTGAGAAGTTTTGAGGGAGAAATGCAGCATTTTATAAGAATATGAGTTCACTGACCCCCAAAAGTATGATGCAGTAATTGTGTGAAGTATTTCTGAATTTATGTGGGAAGGTTTTGTTGTGAATAGTGTTTGATAGGTTACATCCAGCTGCTATCTGAGGGCTGAAGCAATCAGAGAATGGAGGCAAGTACAGAAATTCACAAAGATTTGAGTTACAGACAGTCCTGCAGACTTAGACTGGTGAATGCTGTTCTAACCTTATTTACTTTGCAAGTCTTCATTTAGACAGTGTTTGGTACACTAAAAAGTATTTTCTTAACCTGAAGAAACCATGAGAAATGCTGCTATTATTAACTATAGAAGATTTTATATTACCAGAATTTAGGCTCTGAATGATGCATCTAGTAAAAGCAAAATGAAGCATACACCTATTTTAAGAAAAATATTTGATGTTTCCCCTGGAAGAATTTATATGGCATCCAAAGTCCTGCTGTGCAGAATCACAGGTAACTCCATTGTGACTGAGTGTATATTTAAGCACTTCCATTTAAAACTTCTTTTTTCACAGGTCCCTGGAGATCCCAGTTGGTTAGGGTTTTCTAGATGACACTTAATTCACCATGGAAGTACTGTGCTTATCATAAAAAACCCAGTCAAGTAATTTTATAATATGTCTGTGAGAGGAAATACTCATGGTAGAAGTGCCTTTTGATTAGAAAACACGTGCAGGAAGTTCAAATTTACCTCAGCTGCAGGCAATTTGAATCTGCTCTTTTGTTTTACCATACAATGTCTTTATCATTAATCTTCTGCCTCTTTCATATCTTCTGTTGAATCTGGACCACCAGTTGCAAGAAAAAGTGCAGCATATCTGGTCACTAAACCTGATCTTGTTTATTGTCTTTTCTCTTGAAATTAAATATTTGCTGCACCAAGTTCACAAGACTAGGAAAAAGAAGCAAATAAAAACCCAAATCCTAACAAAAAGCCTAATGTAACTTGAGATCTCTGGGTTACTTAGTTCTTGCTCCTGGGTTGCCTATTTCCCTGCTCCCACGCCCTTGTCTTCAGTAGTAAGTAGATTACTAACTACTCTTTTCTGATAATTTAAGTCTTCACTCTGCAATCTTTGCCTCTGAGTGATGTACTTTGATCTCTCGTTCCCTTTCCCTTCCCTTTTTCCATTGTGGGACCATATAAGAGCCCAAAGAGGCACACAGCTACAAAGGCAGGCAGTAGGAGAGGAGAAATGGAAATGGTAACCTCCAGTGTGAGAGTAGCTGTGGTGTGTAATACAAGAAGCATCTTGATACAAGAATACATCTTGATGGTGACATCTGTGTAACCTTGAGCAGCAGCTGCTGAGGTAGTTCACCTCCTTGTGTCCCAAGAAGGTAAATGGTCTTCATTTAGAAAGATCACCAAGGACTGTTAACATCCACTTACCAAGACTTCCTTGTTCGCTCTTGGTTTATTGCTTGTGTAATGCTTTCTGCTAAGTCTTTGAAAGATGAGACTCTGGCATGTGCTCCACAGAAGAGTTAAATGGAGTATAGAAGGACAAAAGAGGATTTTATAATATGGGCTATAGAATCTCCATGCACCATTACATTACAACCCAAGCACAGGACTTATAGGATATATATCTAATTTGAGAGGCTGCCCTGTTAGCCTCTTATGTGTTTGCTCACTGTGGAGTGAAGGTATGCTACTCTATTCTACCTGAAGTATTTAGACTAAACCAAACCTTTGAGCATCTTAAATGCACTGTCTAGCCAGAAAAAAGGGCATTTATCAAGCTGCTTACACCTTCTGTATCAGAGTGACCATAAAACCATTTGAGGCCATCATTACATATCTTGACATTTCTAAGTTCTACCACAATAAATAAAAGAACAAGGGTAGAAGTCTTCATTGGTAAAGTGCTTAAAGCCTGACAAACTTACAAGAAGTTGAGCAGAGCCAGCTTGTCCTTTGACAAGTTTTTCTTCCAGGATGATCAATGAGAAAGCCACATTAAATGATGACTCTTCTTTTCCACTTTCATGTGTTTCCTCTGTCAACCTGAAAGCATTGGAAAATCCTCTCCTCAACTTGCCATTTTGCAAGTAACCTGGCAGTCCGATCTAGGCTTTATGCCAAAGATGGTCCTTGGCTTTACTCTACTATTTTTTTCAATAAAACTTGTGTTTCATTAAGTGAACTCAGTGTGTAGAATAAAAACTTCCAAAAATTTAGACTTCAGTTTTGCATTTTCGTGTGTGAAGAAAGTTTGATGAGTTAGAAAACAGCTGAGCAGCCTTCCCATGTGTAGAAAGGTATTAAACAGGCAGGTCACAAATCCTTTTGTTCTTTTTCACAAACACACATTAAACGAGTTTCCAAAACTAATGGTGCAATTGTGCAGTGGTTGACATATTTCTCATATCTCATGAACTAGAAGTCAGCCAGCTGACTTCTGAAGCTTTCAAAACCATTCATCTATCACTCTGAGTATTGATCTTCGTGTATTATAGGGAGGTTTCCATCATGGAAATATAGCATAAAACATTATTTCAATTATTTGCCCTAAGCTACACCAATCTTTTGGTTTGTTGTTAGATTTCAAGGGTTGATGTATTGGTCAATCAATTAAGATGGATCACCAGCATTTCCCTTTGCAGTTCATTTCAGTTTTACCAGTATTTGAGGATACAAACCAGAGTGAACACTAATATGATATATTTTCTTTTACAGGCTGCGAACACAAAACAATATTGCTATCTTCATTCAATTCCTCTGGAAAGGAATGGAAAATAAATGTTGCAATAAGTCTCTCATGTGTTGTGTGCTCCTCTGCTGGTGACTGAAGGACATTTTACATTTTGCACTTTTGCACTGACTCTGGCTACCAGCTATCCTATAATCTTCCAGTTGCAAGTTGCTGTTATATTGTCAGAATCAGTGAGTCTTCAGTGATGGCAAATTATTGTTTGTAGCCACGCCTGCAGGTATGGCCTGTAGGTAAAGTCTTCATGAGGATCTGGAGAAAAACTAAAACTAAGCTAAATGGGAAACTTCACAATAGAATTTTTAGTGCCAGTGGAAAAAGAAGGAGTCAGTGTCTCCCTCCTGCTGTTCACTCTTGCCATTGGAATGGCCAGCTGGGCTGGTTTGGCAGAAATGTTTGTACTAGCTGCTATGTGGTAGGCTGAAGTGGGGAAGGAAGAAGGTGGCAGATGGCCAAAAAAGAAAATGTCTGGGAAGCTGGTGGTGTCAGTTACCCGGGGTAGTTCAAGCAGTTTCGCTGCTGAAGTTTTAGCCACAGCCTTAGAGTTCAGCATTTAGGTTTTCTGGCAGATCAGGTTTCAGCTTTTCCTTCAAGACACAATCAGATACATCTGGGTCAGAGCTTGGAAACTGTTCCTGTCTGGGTCGGGTTTGACTTGGCCGTAACTAAAACCACAGGAGCTCTTTCATAGAACCAAGTAATTGGAAAGGAATCAGACTGAGGTTCAAATCTTGGCTTATCTTAAAGTGATGTTATCTTTAGTATAAGCTTATTTTTTTTGTGTTGCATTTTGCATGTGCCCCACTGATTATGGGGTTATACAAGAGGTAGTGTTAAAAGCAAAAATGTTCTCCTGCTATTTGCAAGATACAAAAAACTACTCCAAAACCAAATCAGTTGCACTTGCAGCGCTGGTAGAAAAGGCAATCTGTGTAGCAGCATGCACAAGATAACTTACTGTCACTCTGTATAAACTTGGCAATTTAGTTAAAAGAATGTAATTCAAACTATTCATTTAGTAAATACCACAGATTTCCATTGAATGTTAGTGAGTTGATGAGCCCGATTCAGTTAGACATTATAATTAATAGTTCCAAAAATGCCTAAACAAAGGGCTATAACTGAATAATCAATTATCCAATGGTTTTTAATTGAGATAGCTACATTTATTTTTTATTATCAGCCTTTCAGAAGTTTAGGAATCCATCTTAATGATCAGAAAATTGTATCCATGTTTATGGAGATATAGATACTTTAAAACAAGGACAAAATTCATGCCTGTTTCAAATGTATGTCATAGACTGACACATATGAGAAAAATACTCCATTTACTCTACTTTTTAAAGTTAATGATGTGTGTATATAATAACTTAAAATCTAATATCTTCAAGTGCTAGCTATGGATTTTTCAGAACAGCTGGATACAAGATGCATGATAATTCAGAGAGCAGCTGGACTTTCCTCCGCTGTTGTGAATAGACAGGATTTAAATGGAAGGTTGTTACCTACTGCCAAGCATAATTTTCAAGTGTTGTGCTCTCCTGGGATGTTTTGATTGAATTAGGAGGTTTCAGCTAGTTCAGTGAGTGAGATGCAATGAGTAGCAAAAGGTTCTGTTCTCCACACATAATTGGACACAATATGTAGGTCTTTTGCTCATTTTTAAGTCTGCAAGTGTAAATTCCTAAAATACTATAAGGATTGTCTGAGATTTTAAAGTCATACTAGACATTTCCATACATTAAAAAGGCATCCAAATATTGGACTGTCCCCACATACTGCATTATGTATTTTTCTAACCCCAAAGTAGACTGTTTTTTCAAGAAAAAAATTTCTGTATGACAACAAAGCAAGAAAAATATGTTACTTATAATGACTGCAAGTGTCTGGAAGAAAACATTCTGTACTTTTAAATTCTTTTATTCTTGCCTCCCATCCGTGCTGCAGGAATTCACTATCTTTTCACTATCAATTCTTGCCAGATTGCTTTATCCCCAGAGCAAGTATGACTTTATTATTCAAATTTTTACAAGTTTGAGTTCATTTCATTTTTTGGACTGAAATCTTTACCATTTCTGCTTCTGTTTACTCAGCATGAATATCTGGTACATGCAGTAATTCAGTTCAGCCTTATCAGACATGGGGCCCCATGGTAACAGTGGGGAATATCTTCATTATTAATAATATTATGAGTACAGAATATGACTTACAGAAGCTGTGTCTGTATAGTTGTGGAGTTTCTCTAGTGTTATCTGTCCTCTGCTAATTAGAATTTAGCTGACAAATACACGGAGTGAAAAGGAGAAAGGACATTTTTATTTTGACTGTTAATTACAGTCAGCTCTCGTGTCTATACTGGACATTGCAGCATAGAAGAGATGCATACAAGCTCAGCTTTAAATTAATGTGATAAGAAAATAAAAGGAATTTAGCCAGTGAAATGTGGAATTTCATGTAAGATTCCCAAAGATTAACTGGGAAGGCTAAGAAAAGTGAAAAATGAATCTTACCAAAATTGGATAGATTCTGTGGGATATACTGGATGATTTGCTGTCACGGTGTTATTGTTGCTCTGTCTGCTCCATACCATCACAGCCTGGAGGAGAGTAATATAAATCTTCTATGAATTCAATTGAACTGCCTTCCTATGGTAAAAATCTACAAGAAGCTTGGGAATGGATTTAGTGCAATGCATTGAAATTTTGATCACCTTTCACATAACAGAAATCACTGGAAGTATTGAGAGCTCAGCTTCTCCTGGGCCAGTATCAAGAAGGAGCTGAAATTTCAGCTCAGATAGGCTTGAATACACGGCACAAATATTCAGGGGTGAGCTGCATGTGCTCCTGCCATGTGTTTTGCATGTAGCAATATCTCCGAGGGAGTGGAAAGTATTTTGTCAGTATTTTTCTTTTATTTGACTGCACTTTTGACTGTTATGTTACAGGAGAGAGAAATTAGATGTAATACATCTTCAGCCATGGGTAACATATCGTCAGACATGAAGGAATTCCTTCATGTCAATGCAGCATTTATACTAGGCACACTGTGTTCTTCTGGCCCATGGAGTGGAATATGTTTCACTTGTGTGTTGGGGCTCTGGCACCACTTGATGGAAAAATGGCCACCTGTTAAGGCTGCAGGTGGAAAGGGTTGCTTTCAACAGCTCTTCTTGGAGGGAGAGCCATTTGGGAGACTCTCCTTCATATGTTCCTCGTTGGGGAGCTTCACTGCTGTGCTGGGACCTTTCTGCAGTTCCACAATTCAAGGCAGCCATGAAGTGGAGAAGCTGCGTGATGCATTTTCATACATGAGTGAGATGCCAGTGATGAGCAAATGTGAGGCAGAAGTCAGCTGACGGTTTTGTTTAAATGAAAGAGGCTTTCTAGACCTGAAATAGTGAACAAAAAGAGTTTACACCAACAGACTAAGTAGTTGGTTTTTTTTTTTTTTTAAGATCTGTATAATTTTTAAAGAAAATTGGAGACAGTCTGAGTGTCTGTTTTTCACTAGTGTCTTTTTCTGAACAGACAGTTATAAGTTCTGTTACACATTTTTTTTTTCCATTGGGGCACTTAATATTTGCCTAGAAGAAGCTTCTGCATCTGAACTAAGCAGAGAAAGTGGGTTTCCACTATTGATTCATCTCTATCCTGAAGGAACAGCCACAGAGGCACACCAAAATATATTACATCCTGAATCTGGTATGAAGTTTGGAAAGTACACCTTACAGACAAACTCTGAGCCACAGCATGTGCTGCTGGCATTTATAAAAAAAGTCTATGTCAAATAATAAATAAGTCCAGCAAAACAAAAAGAACAGGATGGAAGAGGACATCAAGAAAAGATACAGCACAACTTGTTGATAGCATCAATTTGTAGAGAGGTTCCCACCATCAGGCTCTGAGGCTGCCCAGGGAAGATGTTTCTTTTTCCAGTACCCAGAGGATCTCAATAGGGAATTAAAACAGTTGTTTCTCATCTATTCCTGGTAAAAAATCAGAATGTTTAGGCCCCTTGGTAAAATGAATCCTAGAGCTAATGCTTATAATTTCCACCCTTTTTAAAAACAAAATCTTTTCGATATCTCTCTGGCTAGAATGAATTTATGCTCAGCATGAATACTATTCCCTGCCCCTTACATCAGTGGGAGCAGGAGCAGAGCTTGTTTTGGAACCAGTGGAAATATTGGCAGGGACCTTGGAATTTGTACATAGCTTTGAATCCTACAGGCAAATAATAGCATGCAGCAGAAACACCTACTGAGCTGGTGTAGTGGGTTGATGTTGGCCCAGTTCCTGGCACTCACCAAAGCATTTCACTCACTCCCCTCTGCAAACTGGACGGAGGAGAGAAAATTTAAGTAAGGGTTCATGAGTTAAGATAAGGACAAGGAGAGATCGCTCATCAAATGCCATTATGGGCCAAACAGGCTCCTACTTTGAAATATGGAGTGAATTTATTACTAACAGCATCAGAGCAGGATAATGAGAAATAAAATAAGCCCTTAGAAACACCTTCCCCCTCCCCTCCCTACTTCTCAGCTCTACTGCCTACCCCAGCAGTGCAGGGAACAGGGAATGGGGGTTATGGTCAGTTCATCACCTGTGGTTTCTCCTGCTGCTCAGGGAGAGGAGTCATTCCCCTGCTGCACCATGGAGTCCCTCCCATGGGAGACAGTTCTCCATGAACTTCTGCAATGTGGCTCCATCTCACAAGCAGCAGCTCCCTGCAACCAGCTGAACATGAGTCCATCCTGTGGGCAAGAGTTCTCCCCGGACTGCTGCAGCGAGGGTCACTCTTCCACAGGGTGCAGGACAGGATGCTCCAGCCTGGACTCCTCTCTCCATGGGCCTCCCACAGGCTCACAGCCTCCTCTCAGGCATCCACCCACTCCAGTGTGGGCTCCTCCCTGGGCTGCAGGTGGATCTCTGCATCCCCCATGGACCCCCACGGGCTGGCTCACCATGGTCTGCAGCACGGGCTGCAGGGGAATCCCAGCTCCAGCTCCTGGAGCACCTCCTGTGCCTCCTGGACTGACCTTGGTGTCTGCAGAGCTGTTCTTCTCACGTGTTCTCACCCCACTCTTCTCTGACCACATTTAAAACTGCACAGGCCCTCTTTGCTTTCCCTTTATTCCTAAATCTGTTGTCACAGAAGCTTTACCACTATTTCTAATTTGCCCAGCCTTGGCCAGTGGCACGTCAGTCTTTGGAGCTTCCAGAGATTGACTCTGCTGGACATGGAGGAAGCTTTTTAGCAGCTTCTCACAGAAACATCCCCACTTTCAAAAACGAGGCCATGCAAACCTAACACAGTTGGATATCTAGTGATTTCCTTTTTTAAAAGGGCAAGCATGACATAAAATTAGCTGTCAGAATATAGAAACTAAAGAAAGAGAGCATGATGGAATTTGGAATTTCCTCTGGTTCATTTGGCAAGTTTCAGTCATTAAGTTAAAATAGGTGCAGTTAATTTTGTGTTACTGAAGGAGGTGGTCATTTCATGATGTTCATTCTTCCCTGTTTTCTGCTTCTGTACTTCTGAGATAATTAATCTGTCTCATTGCTTAGGAAAAAGATGAAAACCTTGTAGTTCAGGTAAACAGTTTTGACTTTTTTTAACCACTTTGCCCACATCCCTTCTAATAAGGCCAAAATAAGGTATTTTACTATCAAAATAAGGACAAAAAAGGGAAAGAGCAAATAGAGCAAAATTAATTAATTCAACTTCTGTGATAAAAAACATTATGACCCTGATTATTTCTTAATGGTTCAGCTACAGTCACTGAATGTAATATTAATAGAAGCAAGATTCAAAGGTCTGTAAACATTTTTGGAAATATAACTAATACTAGTGTTTACCTAATATTAATTGCCATTACCAAGTAGTTAATGGTTGGAAAGGACTTGAAAGAAAATGGTAAGACATTCCTTCATTGGACTAAAGGGGCAAGGACCCTCCTTCTCCAAAGATATTAGGTGGCTGTGGCTGCCAGCCCCATAGATGCTGGAAAAGCCCTCAAGGGGATACAGACATGACACTTGTGACCCTCAGGCCAAGTCACAGCTGCCCATAAAGCAGAGGTCTTTGTTACCCTAAATGCATGTCCAGGTCTTTTTCTGATGCAACACAGTGCATTACTATGCCTCAGATGTTTTTTGCCTGAATCTTGAACAAACAAATTCCTTATTGGGGAAAGAGGTATTGCACAGACATATCCATGTGATGAATTGTCAAAATGGTTGCCAGAGCCTTTGAAATAAATGTGAAAAGAAACAGCTGACAGTTCAAAACTGAATTGCAAATCTTGTAGCCCTGCAAAGTTACAAATATACAAATCTTATTACACATCTCCTGAGTGACTACATTAAGGTGATTCATGAAGATACAGAAAATTCATCCCTGTCAGCTGGGGCCAAGAAGGACAAATTGCCCAGGAACACCCTATTATGCTCGTTCTCAGTACTTTTAAAATGACAGCTGACATTTATTTCTAAGATATTATAACGCACAAGAGAAGATAACATTCTCTGCTATCACTGAGCTGTGAACACCTGCATTCAATAATCATTTGCATATCTCCCTTTTAATTCAAGGATTTAGATTCCCTTTATAAATATTTACCAATTAAGCAGCTCAACAAACTAAGCAGTGGGAACATATTGTTGTATTTTATAGTTGTGCAAAGAGTACTGGTAAATTAAAGGATTTATCCATAGTTTTATAGAAGGTCAAAGGAAAGTGAAGTGTCAGGACTCAGGTGTTTAGCTGTATGTAGGCTTCCGTCACTCCATTTTTTACATGTATATTTCTCAGTGAGTGATATACTCATCAAAATGGAGAAGTCATTTTTCAGGTCAAAACTTACATGCTCATAGATTTTTTTTATTAGAGAGATGTGGCTATTTTGACCCTCTAGTCTGACCTCTTGTGGAATACAGAGGGTTTCCAGTAATTCTTGCTTCACCAGGATGAAAGCAAATATTTCAGAATGAAAGCAAAAACAACAATAAAAAATTACAACTCCCTCAAAACTCAGTGATTCGTTGAAGGTTCTATCCATGGAGAATCCACTATACCCCTGCTAGAGTTATGGCACTGTTTAGGACCCTTACTGTTAAAGCATTTGCCTTTTTTGCATTTAACTTCAATTTCTAAACATTATCTGCTTCTTTACCAACAGAATTAATTTCACAGGTTTGAAGTTCATGAATGTTGTAACTGATATTGAACTTACCTGAATTTTTTTTCCCCAGAATATTGATAAGTATTTATTTTTATGTCTGTGGATGTTTTCATTATATTTACAAATATCTGATCTCCTTATTATATCATATTAAATTCTGACACGGATCTGCTGGTGAAGATGTGTTAAGTTACACAGGGTGGATATTTCCTTTGGCATTTTCTTATAGAATTTCTTGTCCTCCTGTTCATGAATCTCGAGACAAAGATTACAGATGTTGATTCCCTTTCTCAGAGTTAGTCATTAATTTTGATATTTTGTCAAATCCTTTTATAGTTCTCTCACCTCAGATAAACATTGTCAGGATGAGTGTCTCTTCAGTGAAGACATTTGAGTAGTTAATTCTCATTTTTTAAATTGAAATATCTTCTTGTTTGTGTCGTTATTATTTTTCCCATGAGGACCTTAACTAGGACTCAGTGAACAATGGGGAAAAAAAGGCATCAATTGCAAATTAATCTGTCCTGCAATGTCTTGTGTTTCCTTCTGAGAATGTTAAAATGCAAATATTTGAGGAAAAGACGTGTTAAGAGGAGTGATTCAGGACAAGCAAGATTTCAGTTTTGAATATTGGTGGAGGAAAGAACTGATGTAGGTTATATGCTCTTAGTGGATCCTCTAATGTCCATAAGAGTCTGGTTCATTATTATTTTGTATTTTAATAAACATGACCACCTGGACATATATTTGAGAGGACAGCCTATCTTTTTCTGTGCTATTATCAGGGATGAGGATTGACACTTAACTCTCATTTGAGAAATTCAAAACTGTTTAAGAGGATTAATTTATTTTTACAACATAGCTGTTTCATAGGATGAGATGATTCCTTGCATTTTTTGGAGAAAGGAGATGTATTTGGTTAGATGGGTGTTGACACAGTACAGTACATGTAGCCTCATCCACACTTTTCTCTGTCCAGACTCCAAGTTCAAACATTTTCCCTTATGCTGCTTATAAAATAAAATGCCACAGGACAAATTATTACATTAGCTGTTGTCTTGTTAGCTCACAAGAGTAATGATCTTAAAAGAGCTGTGATACTAAAATGAATGTGATTCAAAACAACAACAGTGACATGGACACTTCTGCTCAGGCATTCCTAAATGATGCTAATACTGTAGAAGAGATTGCATGGAAGTGTACACACTCTTCTCTTTTCAATCTTCTCCTTTGAGCTTTAATGCATTTTTAGTATGCAGTGGTTGTGTATGTGGTTTCTGTGGCTGCACAAGGGTTTTGCCAAGAAACTGGCTAAGTTCTATGTGACTGATTTATGGATGAAGGTTGAACTACATCTGATTTTTCATTTTTACCGCCTGTTTGAGTTTGAAGTCATTTTTTCAGCCAGGGGATAGGAAAGGACAGAGGTCAAACTTCTTATGCAGCATGCTGCAAAGGTTAGAAGACAGACAAGGTACATTTCACTGTCTGAATAACCTTGCAGTGTTCTGCAGTCACAGCATCCAGCATAAAAGCTCAGGTAGACATATAGCCGAGTAATGGTAGAAGACCCAATTTTTTTTTTTTTCCGGTGGAGAATTCAGGTATTTTCTGCAGTATCTCCTCCAAGAGCGACATGGAACAGCCTGAAAAAACTCAGTTAATATCTGTAAAGATATCTGGAGATAGAAAAGTGTTTATGAAAGTTAATTTTATGAAAAGTATGGCTATATTTCACAGATAGGCCATGTAAACAGGTGCAAAAGTTGAGAATGAAATTGCAAGAGTGGTAACAACAGCTCTACGTGCATAGTGCATTTATCCAGGACATACAGAGACATCTATTACAGAGTTTGGTTCCCATCTCCTTTTCCCAGTGTATTTTTTAAAAAGTTTAATATCTCCAGCCAAGACATTCTGGGATTCATAGAATGGAGTTACTCCATGAATTAGCTGATACACAAGAGAGGAGAGAAAACATTACTGAAAGGATGGAGTAACATGTAGTCGGAGTGATGAGCTACAAACATTAATGAATTTTTTATAGAATTTTGTATAGAGTTTTGGATGAAGTAAAGGTAAGTGGAAAGGGACAAGATAAATATTACTTTCCAGGGAATTTTAATCTTCACCAAAACACGGGCATTTTTTTCTGTGGCATTGGACAAATTATTGAGCTTTTTTTTCTGTGTCCTCATTGATGAACTGGCCAAAAGGAGCAATCAAATGCCTGTAATTCTCTCTCTAAGGCAGGTAACAGTATCTGCTAAGTGTTTGGGGGAGGCATTGGGATTAAAGTGGTATGGCTGTGGGTCCTAAGGAATGTCCTCATGGCAAGCAGCCTTTGTCACTCACCACGGTGTCTGCAGAGCTACGTGCAGAAGAGGTACTTGGTGCTAGCACTTAAGTCAAAGTAGTGCTGTTCACAGCAGGACTGGTGCATGCATCCTGGGGGACATGATGGCCTTTCCAAGATGCCTCATGGAGACTTCAGCAGAATATTGTGGGTCAAGATGGCCCAAAATATTTCAAGGATAACCTTTGCTGGAGGATTTCTATTTAAACATGTATATTCTGGTGAAATGCAGAAGGGGAAAGTTGACCACATTCTGCATGGGAGCCAAATTAAAACTTCTCTGGTGCTAGCTCATTTGGTCTATCACCCTAACTTCCCTGTGAGCCTGTCCTTCCTTGGTGAGGGAACATCATCCATGAGCCCTGCTGCAGCCCTAGGAATGGTGGGCAGCAGAGCCAGGGACAGCAGCACATATTCAGAGCTTTCAGCCCAGCAGTGCCTCGTGCCTGACTCTGCTCCCACTGGAGCCTCCCAGCACATGGGGCTGCTCCAGGACAAGGCTCCTGCCTATTCCCGAGCCCACCCCAAGGGCTGTGCACAACCCTGTTGCAGATGGCACGGGTTTGGATCTGCCAGGGCCATGCTGAGCCCCCAGACCCTTCAGCAGAACATGACTGGGAACTCAGGAATGGCCTCTGCAATGAGTAGGCAGCTGGGCTGGGGATGCCCAATGGCTGGCAGACAGTCAGCACTAGCTGTGAAGGGATGGGCTCTTTCAAGGAAAAATGTCTTGGGTAGAGGTGAGTGTAGTGCCTAGCCTTGCTCCTTCTCCTGCAGTGTGTGATTTTGGCTCCTGCTGGTGTGTGTGTGAGAGTTGCTGTGTACCAGGAGGTGGATGGAGCCATTCAGGCACAGCAAATCTGGTGCTCAGTCTGTGACAGCTGGACCTCTTTGGCTGCAAAGGGTGCTTCAAGATCCCATTGGCAATGAAAATGGGACCTTCCTTGCTGGCAGAGTGATAAGACCTTGGGGCTTTTTTTTAACACAATAGGTGAGGATTGTGTGGCTAAATTGTTTGGATCCAGACCTCCAGACTGCACTTGGAAAGGGAGACTGAATCTGCTGTGCTGTGACCTCTCATGCTGCTCTTGTAAAATGGACACACTGTGGGGCTCATCATCTGGGCACAGCAGATCCCCTTGGGGATGGATACAGGCTGTCCTAGAAACAGAATGGGTGACTGTATTTTGAAGCAAACTTTTTAATAGAGTTGTGAGCTTTTTCACAGCTCCATAATCATATTGAGAGGATTATTAAAATAATAACAGCACATTTGTTCATTATTAATCACTGGCATTAATAGAGGTGTTTTCAGCCAAAGATGCTGAAGTTCTTTCCAAATTTCACTGACCAAAATTGACAACAGTAAAAAATTGCCAAAATTGCCTAATCCATCATTATGCATTGCCATCCTTGACAGCTATTTAATTGTTCACTACATAGCAACTACTCAGTAGCAATCAGATTGGTGCAGAACACAAGGAGATTGCTGTGTGTCCAAGGAAAGGTTGAAAAGAAGTAGGTGAAGGGGTGTGGGTATCACTCCAAGAATGGACTTGGTCATGTAATAGCATCCCCACCTTTTATTTGGGTTCTTTCATGAATCTCAGTTTACATGCTATGATTTTACATGCTTGAGTTAGATGGTCCATGCTGGCACACTGGTGCAGAAAGATGTGATGTGTTCAGAGCTACCATTGTCACAATTTCCTGCTAAAGGTTGGCATTCACACTAACCCTGAGAATCCTTTGGATTCATCCTGGTGTTTAAAGGCATTGATCACTATGATAAAACAAAGCCTTTACCTACACCCTGAATATTTAATTTCAGCTCTGTTCTCTGATTTTATTGCCTATTTCTCATAGCCTAAATTGTCTTATAGTGATCTCTGCTGACTATGGAACAAGGCCATATGTCTAATTTATGTGCCTCAGTTAAATGTCTAAAAAGGTAGTTGATACAAATCCAGCCAAAATGCTTGTGAGTTTTTTATTGCATCTGTCTGCCTTAGTGATGTTACACCTGTTTGTATCTGAATATATCTGCAGCCTCTCCATATTAAATACAGGAAATTTATCCTCATTATGAAATATCTCTTGAGAGTCCATTGCTAATGAAATTGCTTCATATTTATTTTTGAAGTTGTATATAAACAACTAGCATTATTAGTATACAATTACCAGAGAGTAATCACAGAATTACTGTAAACATAGTCTACAAAACATACTGCAAATTAATATTCATGCATTTCTTAATCTGCCATTTGGAGCAAAAGCATAAATCCAATATAGACTTCATCACAAAGGAATAATACCATCAGGGGAAACTGGGATGTTTTGCACTTTAGAGTAATTAAAGGGAAAAGTCCTGTGACTCTTTTCACTGTTCTGGGGGGGCAACTGCTGTGGCTGCTGATGCACAATTCAGCAACACATTGTGTCAGTGATAAGGAAGAAAAGAAAAGCAGCATTTAGACATGCCTCTATGCAGAGATATTGCAGCATTCAATCAAATGTGTGCAGCTGACA
Source organism: Vidua chalybeata (assembly GCF_026979565.1). Taxonomy (NCBI): domain Eukaryota; kingdom Metazoa; phylum Chordata; class Aves; order Passeriformes; family Viduidae; genus Vidua; species Vidua chalybeata. The sequence continues at coordinate 17,966,116 of NC_071535.1, forward strand.
CCAACAATGTTGTTTGACAGCCTGGTATTTGCAGGAAGTCTAAGGTTAAGGATAGCTAAGGAATATGTTTGAATTCTGCCATTAACAAACAACCATAGGTCTTTTGTTTTCTAAAGCAGAAAGAAATAAGTGAACTAGTAAAACTGGTGTCTCAGAAATCAGTTTGTGCAGCTCATTTATGTTTGCTCTGCTTAGAATATGTTTTTTACACATTCTTCACACAACTGGAAACAGATTAATACTGTAAAATAATGGGAATTATTAAAAAGTGGTGAAGTACTTTCTATTTCATGAATGTGATGTTTGGGGGTAATTTTTAATTACTCATTTTTAGATGTCCAGAAATCAGTTTTGCAAGGGCTATAGGACCATAAGTATACAGAAGTATATATCAGAAGATGTAAAAATGTAACTCTTCTATAACCGAGAAGTAGAAAACTGAAAATTTAGACTTCAAATTGAGATGAGTGAAACTAGGAGTCCCTTTTGAAAATTTAACTTATACATCATCAATAGAAAGAGTGGCAAAGCAGATTTTTGTGACACTACTAAAATTTTTGACAGTTTAGAACAAACAGGAGGAGAAAACAGTGATCATTCTTCTGCTGTTTAAAATGATGTTGCTCTAAGTGTTGTCACCACTCTTATGTGCCCATTTCTGCAGAGCTTTAAGTATTTAGGGAAAACCACAGTGGATGATAAGTTATTCAGGACCAAAGTTATTTCAGGACAAAAGTCTGGTTTCTACAAGACTACAACTGTAAGGACTTGCTTGCTAGTGAGGCCTGAGCATGCAGTTATGTGGTGACAGGACCACCAGATGTGCTGACACAAGTGACCATGATGTACCATGTTCCCAAACTCCCTGGTTATTGCAGGTCACACACACTCTTGTACTTCCAACTCCTACATTTATTTTTCTTACAGACATGAAACAAATTGTGTTGTTGAACAGATGCTAAAAAGCTGTGCATATAGTGTTTTGTTTCTCTTTTACTTACTCTCTTTTGCTTTCTTGCTCTCTTACTTGCTTTCTCATTGCATTGTTTCTCATACTATACTGGACACAGGACTTGTGGTCTGGAAATGTGTTTGAAAGAATAAGTGTCCTTTTTACAGAAATACTAACAAAATTAAATGCAGTCATGGCAAAGCCCATTTTTCTTCCTGCCCACAAAAGACAGCATTCTTCCATTTCTTATTACTTCTGCCTGTCTCTTAATCTAAGCCCAACAAATGAGGCAGAACATTCTCACTGAATAATGTCTCCTTACATAGATAAGGCTTGTAGTTAGGAACAATTTAATAGAGTTCAGATTTAAAGAGAAAAAGAATAGAGATTAAGTAAGTAAGACTAATACATATTTCCAAACATATTTTAAATGAGAATACTACAATGGAGCAGAATGATGCTGCATATAAGATAGGAAGAAGTGGAAGGCATTTTCAGGTCCCAAGAGTTGTACAAGGGGTACAAGGTTCTTGCTGCAGTAATTGTGAAGGGGCAAAAAAAAGGAAGTCTGACTAAAAAAACTATTTTTATTACCAAGGTCACAGAAACCATTGTGGACAACATTTCTGAAATGTCCAGTGAAAGGATGAAATTGTTTAACAGGGAGTCTGAGGCATTAAGAAGGGCAGAATATTGGCTTATAATACTAATAAAAAAGTGATATGTGGCTTTTCATTAACTTGTGTTTCTTTATGCAAATCCTTTGGGGATACTTTATGCTTGATGATATAGAATTTTATCCTTTTTATCTCTAAAGATGTGGTCACAAAGGTTCATAGCTTATGTGGCAGAGATAGTTTAAATGTGTATTATGAAAATCATATAATGCAGGAAAGATAAAAAACTTAATAGTAATGGAATGCAACAACCAGCTGACAAAGTTTAATGAGAAATGTTTATTTTGAAGCACAGCATGGTAACAAGAAAGGATACAGTAAAGAGAGGGGAAAAGACATTATTTTTATAAAGCTTGTCATAGTGCAAGAGTTGAGAAGAGTGGGTATGTTTAGAAAGTCCCTAAAATCTGTCATGGAATCTCTGCACTGCATGTGGCAACAATCAAGGTTTTTTCCTCTAAGATAAAGATTGCAATTTGTATATTAACTTCTTGCTGGACTGAAGACTAAGTTTAACACTTATTTCCTGTCTGCATCTGAAAAAAAGCAGTTCTGTGCACTTGAGGAAGGATAAAAATGATAACTGAAATTTAAATTTTAGTCCCCTGATGGGAAATGTGTAGATCTATATACAGAAGAACAAGAAGAAAAGTAAAAATTTAGGGGTAACAGGGTAACATTGAGAAAAGAAATCAAAGGAAAATGCCCAACTGATTCTTGATTGTTCTGTTATTCTTGCTATATTTATGTTCTACATATTTATTCCATTGAATAAAGAGGAATGTTGCAAAAATACTTGTTTTTTTCCCTTCAAAAAGGCATGTGATGAAGTATTATCTGCACTCAAAAGTCACAAAACTTTGGAATCTTTAATTAAACTGTTAGGAAGATACAGCTATCTGATAGCTCTGACACTGCAGGTAGGCAACAGATTTTTTCCTTTTTATTTCTTGGTAAGGCTATTAGAAAATTTGACCAGTTGATGCAAATCCATGTTGTCTATGCTGATGATTTCATTGCAGAAGATGTAGTGCAATAGATGACTGAAATTTGGTGGAAAGAGGAAACACATGGGATTTAGTGAAGTGAATGAAGATAAATTGCTTATGGTTATAAGGCAGTAGAAATGGTCTGGATGAGTATACACAGAAGCTGACAATCACAAATATCAAAAGACTATAGAAAAGAGTGGTAATGAGGGAGAGGATAAGGACTTAAGCACAAAATACAAATACATATAAAGGGTAAAAGTAAAGCTATTTTTAGTTTACCTGTATTCAGAAGATAGGTTAAGAATTTAGGGCAGTGGAAAGCAAACAAGCTACATCTCTCAGAAGAGATCATTCTGGTGGTGTTTGACCTGTCACCAAACATTGAGAAAATGAGGGAATAATAAACATCTCTGAGGAAATTGCTACTGAAGGGGGAAAATATTGTATTGTTTCAATGACTATGCCCCAACACCTATATTGTTTCAAAAACTGGATTGAGTGGATTAGTGTCCCATTAAAATAATATTAAGTACTTAGAAAGGGAATCTCTACCCTGTGACAAAGGGCAGCAGTCTCTCTGCCTCTAAGGAAATGCTAGGAGAAAGAAGCTTTTGTTGAGAATATAAATCTTGTTATAAGAGATATCAGAGCCTCAGTTAGATGGGAGCACATATCATAATGAATAATTCTGTGCTGTAAAGGTGATTGAGTGTGATTCAGAAACATTTTCTTCCCAAATTTCTGTGATTGTGTGACAGAGCTTTGATTATTGATTTATAGAATTTCATTTGTAACACTCACTTGCAGAAAGCATGGGATTTCAATGTTTCTGTCCCTTGTTCACTGGTTGCATGGAAGGTAACAGCAGAAGATGGCAGCAGAGATTGCTGACTCTGTCTCATTTCTTTATATGTGCAGCAGAGTATGGATGCTTGGTGAAAGAACACAGGGTGAACTTTCCTTTAAAAATATAATGATTTAGTTCTGGGAAGATAAATTCCTTAACTCTAAGAACACATTCATCAGTTAATTTTTTTATGGAAATGATGTGGGAGTTATGAAAGAAAAAAAACATGCTCCTTGTATCTTTCCATATGTCTTAATGGCAACACTTGCAAGCAGATGAAATAGTCCTTGCAAAAGATCACGGACACATTCACTTTACATTGTCCTCCTGCCTTAGCAATAACTCATCAAAGGCAGGTGCCCTACATTCTGTGTAAAAATAATATAAATTGAGAATTATAAAGAAGTGCTGAAAAATTTCATATGAAATTGCTTTAATTTCAACAGGTGACTCAAAGAACATATAAAGGCAAAACTATTATTTGTCTAAGAGCGAGCCATTGTAAAGATCTGCCTGTAGGTTATGTCGACCCTCTGAGCACAGGCAGTGCATGTAGGTGTAAGCTTAAGCATGTAGGAGGAGTAAGGTACTTCAGTAGATCATCTGATACAGATGTAAACCAAAGACTTTTGGATACTCACCTTCCTTCTCATATCACAGAGAGACACACACCCACAGACTCTGTCTGTGCTATCTGGCTAATCCTGCCTCAGGGAAAGCCAGAGGATGATTCCTCAGAGGCAGGGGAATACCAGGATAAAGGATGGAGAAGCAGTGCCATTGCTGCCTTGCTGCCTAAAGTGTATTTGAAGCAGCTGTCTCGGCTGTTGCAAATTAATGTTTTTGTATTTATGCCTGTGCATAAGGAACTTGAAATATGTCTGTACTTCTGCTGATTTTCTAATAGCTATAGGAGAGTCAAGATGCTCTTGTTTTTTGGTTTTCTTTTTCTTTTTTTTCTTCATCCAGCATCTCTGCTTCTGTGCTGAATATTAACTGTTTGTAGAACTCTGTAACTGAGGCTGACAGACAACTTAATTGCTTAAGTAAAGAGAGAAGCATGACTCAGGTCTGCATATTTGAGCCCTCATTATGTCTTCAGAACCTTTCAAATCAAAGGAAAAAAGAAAATCAGTGGGTACATAATGTGCTCCCTGGAGATGACGTTTTTAGAGCATCCTTTAATTCTGACAGAAATTTTCCATGATGTCTGTTGAAGCACGTCTGCTGTCTTTCTTCCCAGTTGTTAATGACTGCCACTTGTCAAACAGGAGACCTGGAAAAAGGGGAGTTTAGCTAATAGCTCCACAGTATGAAACTTTCTCTCTCTCTTATATGCATCTACTTATCTTTCTGGTGAGTGTAAATCAGCTGCTTTACTCTGGTATTTTCCTTATAATCATACCGGACGTCAAAGTCTTCATGACTATTATATTAAGCAGAATAAGCTTCTGAAGGAGTAAGTTCACATTTGGACATCATATCCTACCTCAACATTGCCTTATTATTTAGGCTGAAGTCAGAACAATTATTATTCCTCATAATGTACATATTTGTTCCTGGTTTTTAACCCCTTAATAATGAAAAATGGAAAAAAAAAATTGAAATGTACTCCAGAATGCAATCTGTTCAACTCTGATGGCTTGCAGTGTATAAGAAATTATCCTTTCTGCCGCAGAATGCAGAGTGTTGCAACACAAGGAAGGCATAATTGGTTACATCTTTCTCATTTCCTTTATACATTTGTGAGTTTATATTTCTAGTGATTATTTCTGAGAGATTGCTACTTTAGGTTCAGGTTTTATTGGGATTTTGAAATGATGGCTGGGCTTTTCAGAACTTACAAAAATATTTTGTATGGCTGTTGCTACATTCAGAAGGTAGAGGTGGGAATACTGGTCCCACCCTGAAACTGAGAATAGCTGTGATGTTTTTTCCATTTTCTGGAGCTTCTCTTCATACTTAATTTGGCTCTTTTGTACCTGTCTTTTGGAAATAAAGTGTACAAAAGTTCTGATGATGAGCTGCTATATTGTTTTTATACACATTTTTTTCCTGTGGTTGCAGGCACCACTGGTCCTTGTCTAGCTGCAAAGGCCTTTCAAGATCAGTGTGTTTGAATATGAGTGTACCATATTTAACTTTTAAAAGTATGGAAACATCCACAGGGAGAGCCTTTTTATATCCTAATATATACCCATCTCGACTAGCTCTGTGACGTCTTCTTGATTTTTCATTGGTAAAAAATTTAATTCATTAGTAGTTTCTTTTGAAGATGCAGACCTCAAGTATTTGGCCTGCATAATTCTTCTTGGGAGAATAAAACTAGCTGGACTTAGACCAAAAGAAACAGATATCTTTAAAATAAGAAAAAAAAAAAAAAAAGAATGAAAAATAATAAAGAAGTCTAGCCCAAACCACAGGATTGTTAGGCTAGACTAGGAAAACAATTATTCCTGATGGGAAAATATTACCTTGTGTCTTAGAAGCTGTTAAAATGATGTAGTTGTAGTGGATTTAAGCTCCAGACCCACAATTGTATAAAAAAAGAAATATAAACTGTGATTTTTTTTCCCTTCTATTTTTTCTCCAAAGGTTTAAAGTTACTGGGCTTCACTGATGGAAGTTATACAGGCATCACTGAAATGGATAGAAAGAAGGGCCTGTTATTCAGCTGAACATCTATTGTTTTTCTTTTATTTTCCCTTTTCTTGGTTGTAATTTTACCAGTCAGCTAGTTTTTATTTGGGGTAAAAAAGAAATATGGAAAACACTAATGTCAAATTGAATATTTTAAAGTTGCTCCTTTAAAAATTGATAGTTTTTGGTTTTCAGTCATTTAAGATAGTATTGTTAATATAATATCTAGTACTTTACAGAAAGATTTGATTCAATAATCTGCCATCTTCTTTGTATTATATCTTGTAATTTTTTTGGGAGAATTCCAAGTTCTTAGAGTTCTTTTTTCATGACTTTTAAAATTCTTATATTCTTCATGAATGTAAGTTCTTTTATGACATTGAGAGACAGTCTTTCAAAAATGTGTCTTAATTTTTAAAGTATTCCACTAAAAGCTGGGCTAGAATAAATTGAAATCTGGGGTGAGGAGTTTCCCTGGTGACCTTGATTGTCTGTGCTTCACTTTTTGAGGTAGAGAGAGAAGAAAAATGACACCTTCATACATCTCTCCGTAGTGAGTCATAGTAAAATGCTCAGTAGGGTGAATTGGTTACTTGGGTTTTTAACTAACTGAGAAATAAAAGAATCATTAAGTGACTTGCGTAAAGAAGCGGACAAGGAAAGCATTTAAATATAAGTATGTATTATATTCTTTTCTGTGCATCTACACATATAGCACCTAACACAACTATATGTTGAAATGCTGGGCTAAATTATATATATATATATAATCTCTTTCTTCTTGCTGTAGAAACTGAAGCAGGCATTCAATTTGTCTGAAATTACTCAAAGAAATAATATTAGAATTGTGATAGTCTGGGAATTGCTAATCTCAGAATTACTCCCTATATCACGTTACAAATGTGATGCAGTTCAGAAATTTAATGCTGATATGACTTTGTCACAGCAAGTACTGGAAAAAGAAAATTTTTTGAAATTTGAAATACCTATAGTATCTCAGAAATTGGCAGATAATGATGTAAGAAAAACACTAAGCATATGGTAAATTCAAAATAAAGATGAAAATGTTATGATGTTCATAAGAGGTAAATAAAAAGCTTTCTTAGGGTAAATGGATGATTATTCAGAAAAAAATAAGATTAGAAAACTCCATAACAGTGTGTAGAATTGGAAAAAGGTATGTGAACAATTATGCAGACATTTACAGGGCTCCTATTGATTCCCTTTTTTATGTGGAAATCTATGTACATCACCAATATGGGATTATAGTCACAGAGAAATTGAGTTGATGACATCTGACTTCCCTCTCTCATTCTAGTTCTGAGTCTGGTTTTCTAGCTGTGAGAAAACCCCTCAGCTTATCTTTGTGAGTTGTGATCTCCTCTTAAGCATCTTCAAACTTTTTTTGGGAGAAACTTCTTGTAAATGGTCCCATTCCATGCAGGACGGGGGAAAAGAAAAGATCTTATGTGTTCACTTCCTGCATGTTAATTCTGAGGCAGGAGACCTCGGCAGCAGCCTGGCTCTGTTAGCCATGGCCAGTGAGATGGGCAGCCTGGCTTCTTGGCACTGCTCAGCGTGCCAGTGAATTTACACATGGAAATGGAGGATCAGGGGCCAGTACATGTAGGTGGATCTGCTGTATTCTGACACTAAGAAAGCAAATGGCTCCTACAGGACACCTTTATGTGCTTTTTCTTCTAAATTTGCATTTGTTTCAGGTTAAAAATGAGATATTCCTTTTATGTATCTTGGTATATAATGTGATAATCTGTCTGAACATGAGACTAAATCTAATTTGGAAAATTCAACACTAACAGCTCCTCTGGCCACTTAATAATTTCTATCTATGAAAATAAGAGTTTTCTCTGTCCTGCACGGAAGGGAGTAAGGAAGGAACTGGAAGCATTTAGGCATCCTGTTTATTTGCATCACATGGGTGAATAAACTCATGTAACAGCAAGTACAAAGTAAAGGCTATAGATATGATGAAAAAAGAATTGTTTTACAGCCCATCTGTCCTGAATTTTATGTGTATTTCCAAAGTAAGACAATCCTTTGAATATTACTAATTATTTTTTTAACTAATACTGAAATATGTCATCTGTATTTTGCAGGTCTATATTCATATTAATTTTTATGTATATAATTTCAGATTGCATAGTATGATTATATGTTATATAAGACTTGCAGCAGAGAAACATCTTTACATTTTTACATAGTCTGCAAGTACATAGAATATATTTATCTATTTTTTTTCCTCAGCTTTTTTTCTAAAAAATCAGGAATTCAATATTATTCAGTGGAATTACTTTAGTGGAGAGAATGCCCTTCAAGCTCCTAAGGTGAAAGAAAAAGGTTCTGTGAAAAACACTAGATTATTCCTAAAACCAATCATCAATTTTGCATTTAAGTGTTGTTCAGAAGCAGTTGTCTTAATTAATTTGGTGAGAGCTGGTTCCTTTCTGGGGCATATGGAATTTCTTATGCAGTATGTCTCAATATATCTTTCTATGAATCGTGATTAGATGGACTATAAGGAAACTGAGACACTGTTACTTAGGTATCCCTTGCAACAAAAAATTTCAGCCCATCTGCCTGGAGTTGACATTTGAGGTTGAAAAGGCAGTATAAGTGTTTAAAGATTAATCTCCCTAATGGTTCAGTTAATCTTCCCAAAACCTTAAGGGATTTGACTGACAGCTCCATGAATTTCCTCCTCAAGTGTGCATTTATAAGAACAAAGGGATAAGTAGAAAAAAAAATCTATATCCTAAACCCACAGGTGTTTCAACGGGCTCAGAAATATTAGACACTTTGTCATTCACTTCTTGTAGATTCTCAGCCTACTCTGTACTAATCAGGTTCCTCTACACACTACATGACATCCCTCATTTTGTGGGCTGGAGAAGTCAAGTTCTTATTCTTCAAAAAATGGTAGCAAAGAGGATTTATTAAGAGGCTTCCCAATGTAGCACAATATATGCAAGACATTTAAGACAATGCATAGAGAATAAATGATTAATTTTATTTCTAAGGTCAAATTGTTGTTTGCTGCTATGCAAATATAAATCTGGAAAATAATAGTTTCTATGGAGCACATCCCTGGCTAGGGATATCAGGGAATTCAGAAACAAAAGGAAGAGACTTTACTGTAGCAGATAAAAGATTTTATTCAACGTAATCTAGAATAATTTAAACTTGAACAATTATCTCAAGAAAATAGGGTTTTTTTTTTGTGATATTGATGACCTCTTGGAGATAGAGCATCTTTTTTCAATCTGCTTAATCTGAATGCTTCTTCCTTTGCAAGTTTGGCAAAACATGAAAAGCTTGAAGTAAAAAGAAGCAGACCAAATCTATAGATAAACTGAGTCAGATTGTAAGGATTTTCATAAATTTTGCTTAAGCTGGTTCTAACAATTAACAAAGAGTGTCAAATACTACAAGTAAATTGTTGTAACTGCTTTTTTTCTTCGTTTTTATGGCTCAGGGTTCTGAGCTGCTCGAAGTCTATGTAGATGCCCCCTGATTTGGACAACTAAGTACTAAGCAGCTAAATCATCTATCTCTTGTGCTTTGGTGTTCTCATGATTTGAAAAATAATTTTCTAGCTTCTAAATGCTCCTTCAAAATGCATAAACAGAATATACAGAAAAGAAAAAGAAGTTGCATGTTATTGCTTCACATGAATGCCACTATGATTGATTTCAGAAGAAAGGAAATTGTTTCCCTTGAGAAGTAAATTATAATTTTCTTGTATTTCATGCCTTCCTACCTGCTTGTGAAGAACAGAGATCTCCTCCTGGGGTTTAATGCTTAAAAACTTAAAGATATCTTTGGATAAACTGTTCTGTGACCAAAAAGATTTGAGCTGGGTCAGATAGATTATACTCAAGCTGACATTTATAAACGATGTTATCTGTTGATTCCAGCTGTAGAGCACATACAAAACAAAAGTACATTGGGACAGGATAATGTCTTTGCTGCAATGAAGGTTTAACCTTGCTCAGAGGCTGATTAAGTGTAAGGCAACAAGACAGTTGGTCAGATTTGTTCAGTATCATGATAAGATATAATTACTTACTTTAAGGGAAACCATCATCTCAATGCAGGAGAAATGGCTTAGTTTATTTAAAACTGGTGAGAAACAGAGGTGTCTGCAATCTCAGGAGAACAAATGTTGTCAACAGATATGCATTAAAGGCCCAGAGTAGTTGGATTCATTTCAGCTAGCCATTGTTCCAACATATGATGATGGTACACTTTGAAAAGATAGAAAAGAATGGAAGATAAGCTAATGAGCCTGGCTTGCCAGAGCAGAGCAGAATAGAGAAAGAAAAGATGACCTCAAAACTCTACCATCTCAATGCTGGACAGTGATGAACCACATGCCAAGCAATTGATACAGAATATTCTGGTGTTACTGAAGAGCCCTGTACAGGCCAGTTGAAAAGGGAAAGCTCAGAAGGTTGTATTTCAGAAGGCTATCAAACTCCACTTTACTTAGTGTGGTCTGCAAGATAGAAGGAAAGTAATTAAATATCTACAGATTATATATAAGGTACAGGATATAGATATAGAAATTACATAGATGGCTGAATGATTGAAATAATCAGATATGGCTGGTCCTGCCTTGGGGCAGAGCTGTAAGGTGTGTACTTAGGTACTAGATAACCTCTTTCAATGACCAGTTTTGACTATGTTGCCCTTTCTCTGGCAAGGGTTTGAAAGTCAAAGCTAGTTGTGGCAGGAGTTTTGATAAGATCAGAGCCAGAAGCAGCTGAGACATATCCCAGTTCTCTTCCAGTGACAGGACCTTCTGGATCTTAACTTAGCATAGGTGACAGGAGCAAGACCCCATGGGACAAATAGAGAATGGCCACTTTCAAAACTTCTCCTGATGCTCTGGACACTCTTGTCCTGTGATGGGGAAGTGGGTGATGAACAGGCTGAAGCCCAAAGAAGAACACATATTAGCTTATGCACAGCAAAACTAGGTATGGAAATCAAGTGACTTTTAAAATTTCTGATCTGGTATGATCTCCACACTGAATCCCTCCTCAACAGGCCTTCTGAGAACTGAAAATGACTCCATGTTTAGAATTAGAAAATTCTAGCAGAGCCATGCTGTTGCAACACTGATGGACATAAATTGTCAGTTATTGCCTTTCTTTACTGAACTAGAGCGAGTGCAGTTTGCTTTTTTATTACAAACATGGAATAATTGCAGGAGTAATTGGTCTCTTCTGTTAAAACTAGTTTATAATATTATTATGGGAGTTTACACAAAGCAAAATAGTGAAGGCCTCAGCAAGGTTCCCATCTCCCTTAATTTTTTTGTGGATTTTGTGACACTTGGCACTACATCACAATATTGGCTTGAGAATTTCAGCCCTTTGTTCGGAACAAATAAGCTTCCAGCTTCTGTGGACAAGCAAACTGTTTAAAACATGATGTTACGGGAACATAGGAGATAGACTCAAGGGCTCTTTGAATTTACTGAAGGCAGTTGCTGCTTTGTTAGCTTTCATTTTAAAGCATTTTGATTCCTTCTCACCCCCATTGCTATATTGCCAAGTGATTGTTTAAGATTAAGAGATCAGAAAGAAACCACCTTCTCCATATATTTTTTTCTTTTTGGAAATATGATTTTCAGGATTTTTATGATCTAGCTCATAACCTCTAAATCCCACTTCATTTTACATTTTATTTATAGCACAGTCTCTCCATTAGATCATAAAATTTCAGCATTCTCAGATGGTGGTTCAACAATGATTTATAGGCAAAGTCAGTCTGTAGAGATACCAGTTTTTTTTTTGCACCCTTGAATGTCTTGTAATAATGCCACAATAACCTGCTTCCTTGGAAAGTTTAAAAGCTGTCGAGTCTGGTGCTACTGACCTTTTCAACATGACCCAAACAGACATGTAAAGATATGTCTGTCTTGTTCTATTTATTGCGTGTTTTGTTGGGTTTTTTTTTTTTTTTTTCAAAAATCACAGAATCACAGAATCATAGAATGGTTTGGTTTGGAAGGGACCTTAAAGATCATCTGGTTTCATCCCTGCTGCCATGGGCAGGGATGTCTTCCACTAGACTGGGTTGCTCAAAGCCCCATCCAACCTGGCCTTGAACACTGCCAGGGATGGGGCATCCACAAAGTCTCAAGGCAACTTGTTTCAGTTCCTCAGCACTGCCACAGTAAAGAATTTCTTCCATATATCTGATCTAAACCTTTCCTCTTTCAGTTTGAATCCATTCTCCCTTGTCCTATCACTACATGATCTTGTAAATAGTCTCTCTCCATCCTGCTTTACAGCTTCTTCATCAAAAGATACATGCAACAGTTGGTTTCTAATTTTTGCAGGTAGATATACCATTGAAATTCCACTAAGGACAAGAGAGATCAGTTAGGCAGGACAGAATGGAATATGTGGCTGCAGAATCCAATGACAATTATCTGTCTTTTTGAGAATTGGTCTTGCATTTACCTGCAATTAAGGTTTCTATATGGTAACTAGGTAATCTCAATTAAGATGAAATTATGTTTTTTGAAGTGAAGATCAGAGAACAGAAAGGATACTCATGGTAGTTCTAGAGACAGGGTGGCATTTACGTAGCTTGTGAAGAGAAACAGCTGAAAAGTATTGTAAGAATTGTGCAGTGGAATAATCTGAAAGACTTCTGCAAATGCTTCAAATTATTGTCCTTTCATGTTAGTGCTGTGGATGGAAAGGTAATGTAACTGATCACAGTATGGTGGTTTAGGATCAGTGTGCAGAAGCATGACAGTACTGCATGTTTGTCTGGGTTTTTGTAATTTTTTTAGGAGGTCCAGTTTTCATTTCTGAACAGATCTGGTTTAGAATCAGCCTGTCTAGAATCAGAAGTAAATTTTTAATGAAATATTTTTTTTATTATGGTTGCATGACAAGTATCTAATAAGAAAAATATTGTAGAATATTTTGCCTGGCTGAAATGAGTACTTTTTATCTGCTTTTGTAAATGATGTGCGTAGATCCCAAAGAAACCGAGTGTTACATCTCAGTGATCCATACATATCCATACATAGCATTGTTTCCTAGTGCCAACAGACTTACCAGGAATATTCTATTCCTCTGTCAAGAAGGATCTATGCTAAAGAAGACATTTAGCTGCCACAGGTTCTTTCATCTAAAGGAAGTTTAATCTTTAAAGTTGGAGCCGTGGCATCTTCATTTATTTTGGTGCAGCTTTCTAAGCGGTGCAGTGGCCAAAAATATTTCAATGCTAAAAGGTAAGACTTGGCTTGTGGGTAGTTATTGCTGAATATTAAAACTTCTCTATGTCTTTGATAATGGTCACTGATAAAAAAAGAAGCAAAAATGAGTTAGTGTTGGCTGGGGAAGATGGGCCAGCTGTGGCTGAGCTGGCTGATCTTCATCTGTGGGAGCACACAAGAGGCTCTGCAGTCCTTGGAGAAGAGCCCTGCATGACTTCCTTTGTAATGGCATTTGTGAGGTTTTGGTTTAGCTGTAAATCTCATATCTAAACTAAATATCTAATGCTTATATCAAATTCGAATGGAGGAAAGAAAAACAGATTCAAGCAGACTTTTTGTATTCGTATCAGAAGTAAGTGAGTATTTCTGTAACACTGCTGCAGGATTGCTACAAGACTGTGTGTGTTGTGACATATGTAACTCATATTGGGGTTACAAGATTTTAATCTCACATCTAACTAGGACAACTTTCCTGTCTGAGTTACAAAAGATAATAGATCTCTGACTCTGATGGAACTGTAAAGATATAAAAGATCCCCTTGTCCAACATAAATGCATGATCATATGCACTGCTAAGAGGTAAGTTAAAAAAACATATTTAAGCACGTGTTTATAAAGCATATGTCTAATATTTGATAGTTTAGAAAAAAAATTCCAAAGGTTCCAATGGTTTGGTTGAACCATTGCCTGAAAATCTATGGATTTTGCTTAAAAGCACTTTGCCTTGGATGATAGAGCTTTTTATTTACATCCATATGTGTGTGTAAGAGACTTGTGTATATTTTAATAATATACCTAATATAAAAATGATTATATAATTAAAATAAAGAGGAAGTAGTGGAGGTATAGCTAGAGAAACACAGCTGCAGCCACAAAGCCTGCATAAGTTATTTCTATATGCATTTAACTATGAATTGAGAGACTTTCAAGCTTACCCTGAGCTCTCAAATGTTTGTCCCTTCATTTTCAGGTGCTCTGGATCTGTAAATAGAACTGCTTATGAATAACAGGTCTCTGCAAGTAATCTATGCATCTGGGATAAGCAAAGCTGCTTCACAGAAATGCAGTTATGACATTGGCACAGTGCTATGAGCAGTGTAGACAAGAAAAAAATACAACCTGCTACAAAGAGGCCTTCTCCCCAGTGACATAGTTATCTGACACCATGGAATAATTTTTCTTCTTCTAAAAGAAAAACAAGACCAAGAGAAAGAATGAGTTTTCATTCTACTAACACAGTGCAGTGAAATGTTTTATTTCTAGTCTCTTTTGGCAAAGGATATCCTGGCAGAATAACTGAGTGAACTGAATGAGTGCTTAAATCCCTAGAATAATAACATCTCTGTAATGAGAAATTCTGACTGCAGAAATGTTCACTCACTACATTAAGCTGAGAATGTGATTGAACCAAGGGCTAGATGACATGAAAACATGTATACACTTTGTGTTAACCTTTTGTGAAGGACAGATGATAAGCCCTTTACCCTACTGCCAGACTGAAGAGGGATTCGACGTCTCCACTGGTTCCACTCTAATTAAATGTGGATATTATGTAAACTGCAACCCAAACTGTTTTATGAATTCAGAAAATGCTAGCTTCATTCTTCTTGTCAGGCTACAAAACTAGACCATGACAGATGACTTTCAGCATTTGTTGATCATTCATCTACAAAACATAGTAGTTTGATTCTTTCACTTGCGGCTCTTTGCAGAAACAGAAGTTAATTAATTGAAGCATTGGTGCTCAGCAAATTATTTTTCTTTTTCCCCCTTTAGCCAGATTTCATTGTATCCTAAGCAAAAGCTTTAATAACAAGATACAAATGAAAGATCAGAGACACCATTTCTTATCAAAAGAGTGCATTTATTTAGTCTTTATATAAGAATAGTTACACTGGCTACATTTAACCACACAAATAGAATGTAACTTAATCAAGATGCAATCAACTGGTTTGGTGCTATTCATGCAGCACCTAAATAATTCAAATTAATCATATTCCCTAGAATCAAATGTAGGAGTCACAGCTTTGCAGAGCTAGTGCAAAATTAAATTTGTACTAATCTGCCTTTGCGAGCAAAAGCACAAAATATAGTAGAATATTGGCATCACTTGTCTGCTGTGCAGTTAATTTCTCTCTTTTTCCCTTCTCTTAATTTCTCTGTATCTTAGAGATATGAACATATTTAAGGTAATGTGATTTTACATTTATTGTTTACATTCCAGAAGAGTAAAAAAGTCCTTAAAACAGTTTTTTTTCTTTTCACTATTTCATTAAGGGGTAACTATGGTACAGGAATATAATAAATTATTTATTCACAAGAAATAAAATTAAGAAGTCAGTCTTTAGCTTTTTATAAAAATGAAATCCAGAAATTAAATTAACAAAAAGAAAAGTTTTAATAACTGCTTTCTTGAGTGATCCAAAATCAAGGCAAATATAAGTGTTAATTTGAGGAATAAATTTAACACTAGATTACTTTATTTCTCATGTTCCTATTCCCTGAGATGAGGAAAGAATACACCCACAACATTTCAATAAGCATACTGATCCTCATGTGATATTGAAGGCACAGTATCAGTTCGAAAAGCAGAGTGATGCCAGTTTTGTACATGTTGAAATATGTATGCAAATTTTACATGAATGCTTAGTTCAAGGATGATTGGCTAGCAATCACTGTGAATTCTTTTGCTTTAATAAGTAAGGATTCTCTATTAAGAGCAATTTTTCCATTTTAGCTTATAGGTGAAGTTATTACATTTTCAACAGACTGAAATAACAAATGCATGCTGTTATTCCCATGAGAAGCAAGGGCCTGCACAGCTTAGCTTAGACATGAAGGATGCACATGAAAAGAGGAGAGCTGTTCCTGGAATGGCAGTGGAGGCCATCATGGTCAGTTTGACAGTTTCCAGCCAGGAGCTGCTGCTGGCATTACTGCAGAAACCTTTGCTCACAGACTGCTGCTCCAAAAGGCCCAGCAGTGCAAAGGGCCCTCAGTGACAGAAAAATCAGGTCAGTGTAAAACTGCCTGACACGACTGTCCATGTGGCTTTACTTACCACTAGGAGCAAACTGAAGGAGGGCTGTGATCACAAAGGCTTGCCCTGCAGTAAGCAGGAGGGAAAGGCTCACTTAGTGAGCTACACTGTAAGAGTTGTCTGACACTGGGAGCCCACTTGGCCTCCTGCGTGAAATAAAACTCTGTTTCTGTGTATTCTGTGGTAATTAAAGGAGGAGAACAAACTGAAATCTGATGTTAAATTGATTTATTTATGAGTGATATTCTCTACTGAGTAACACCAGTTGGCTGGCAAATGTATTGCCTTCCTTGTGGTGGGGGAAGGGTTTGAAGAACAGTCCTCTGCAAAGGTTGGTGATTTCTGTTGCAAGAGGGGAAACAAGGCACAAATGCACATTGTTATAAGTATGACATGTCAGGAAATGAGTCTGGGATCAGGGGATGATATGTAACAAGCACTAGAAATTAAGAAATGGGCTGGGAGATGCCACATCTGTGAAGAGATAGAAGAAGGGGGAATCAGTAGAGAAGTAACCAAATGACAAAGCTGAAGTAACACTCTGCAGTGCTGTTCCAAGTGCCTGTAAGGGAGGGAAAACTGTCTTTAACAAAGCAAGAAATAATATTTCTTGAGGAGAATTTGTACAGAATCTTTACATATGTGGAGAGAATAAATAGGAAAGGCTGGATAATGGAAACATTACTCAGAACATAAATGTAGGATTTCTAGTGTGTTAATGGTGGCTTTGAAAGGTTCTGGTATAAAATGAAAGATTGTGATGGGAATTATAGTGACCATCTACTTCTACAAGTTTTACAAGAAGGTGTTGATTCATCCTAAGCCACAATGACATATTTCTCTGTGTGTGTGTGTAATTGCAGAGGTCTTCCCACCTGCAGCCTCAGGGACATAAAACCACAAGAACACACTTAGTCATCTGGACTATTTGGGCCCTTAAGTTTTCCTTGAACAAGTAAGTTTGTTGATTTATTTCTCATTTCTCTTTTGCATATTAGTAGTTACCAAAGGCAATTACAAGATATTTGAAAAGAAAGATTCTCAAATACCACTGTGTCACGAGAGAATGGAAGCAGAGTCTAAAAGCATTGATTTTTTCTCTTGTACTAAAAATACACAAGTCAAACTGCCATCTGCTATATATCAGCTTAGGCCCCTGGCAGCAGCTTTACACCAAAGGAGAGTCTGGCTCTTCTTCCCTGAATTTTGTTAATTCCATCCCATTATCATTCAAATATGTGCTTCTGAGAGGATAAGCACCGTAGTTCTTAAGGGCTGCAATCTCTTAAAATATAAAATAAATAAATGGCTTTGGGATAAATATTTTCTCTCTGCTAGTGGCATAATGTTTGGGCTTGAAATGTTATCATCAAAGAAAGTTTTATCTTGAAAAACTCTGCTCTCTGGCTCTGAATATCAAGCCAGGTAAGATTCTGAAAGTATTGAATTATCAAAAAAACAAACAAACAAACAAACAAACCCAAAAAACAAACAAACAAACAAAACCCCCAAAAAACAACAACAAAAAAACCCGACCAACCCCCCCCACCAAAAAAAAACCCAAAAAAAAACACAACAAAAAACTGAAAAGTAGCAAGGATTCAAACCTTTCCCTAAACACGGCTATGAGCAAAGGCAGTGTAAGTCTTCCACATATGTAATTCGAATGGGCTAATCTGAGACATTCCTGCAGCTGAGATGTGGCTGGGTGCTCTGCCTGGTTCCATTTGTAATATTACAAATCTTTACAAGCAGAAATAGTTCAGATTTGCTGTGTTATCATTAGAATTCTCATTATGGGAACAGAAGTGACTGCTGCAGATAATGTTGCAAAGCTCTTTCTACTTTAACATTTCAAATTCACTTGCTAAGTAGTGGGAAAATTTATTCCTTCTAGGCTAAAGTTTTTGGCCTTTAGCACAGCTGGACAGTTATTTATTTATTTTACTTGGAAATGAAGAAAGAAAGATCAATGGTTTTGAAGAGGTGTAGAAGAACATGTATTTGCTGTACATTGTGCTGGGTTGATCCCGGCTGCATGCCAGGCGTCCACCAAAGCCAGGCTCACACTCCCCTCTTCAGCAGTGCCTGTACTCAGCCCTGGTGAGGCCACACCTCCAATCCTGTGCTCAGTTTTGGGCTCCTCACCCCAAGACTGACCATGAGGTACTGGGGCATGTCCTGAGGAGAGCAGCAAAGCTGGTGCATTGTCTGGAGAAGGTCTTGTGAAGAGCAGCTGAGAGCTGGGGTGTTCAGCCTGGACAAATGACAGCTCACAGGACACCTTATCATTCTGTACAGCCACCTGAAAGGAGGCTGTACCCAGGCTCTTCACCCAGGTGACAAGGGACAAGAGGAAATAGCCTCAAGCTGTACCAGGGAAGGTTTAGGTTGCATATTAGGAAACATTTCTTCAGTTAAATGGTTTTCAGGCACTGGAACTTCCCAAAGAAGTGGTGGAACCAAGATCCCTGGAAGTGTTCAAAAATCATGTGGGTGTGGCACTTGGGAACACAGTTAGGTGGTGAACGCGGTGGCACTATGGTAACAGTTGGACCTGATGATCTCTTATAACCTTAACAATTCAAATGCCTCTATGATTTTGCTATGGTGCAACCATATCTGTGCAACCATTTAAACCATTTAGTTACACTGAAAGTCACACACTTGATCATTTAAATCACATCAGGAATTAGCAATGAATGTTCACACTGGATAAAACAATTCAAAAATTACAAACAAAACAAGACCTGCTTTGGACTATGGCAAGCACAGTTTTATTTCTAGTACTGCCAATGGAATGCTTTCTGTCAAAGGAAAAAAGGATAAAAGCAGCCCAAATCTGCATTACTCTGAGCTTTTGAGGTATTTTTAACATTTTTATCTCTTTAAAATAATAATGATGCGTTTTATTTCAGTGGCTTTGCTCGCATAAAATAATGGTTCAAATTTAGTGTCCTAATTATGAAATTAAATGGAAGAGGATTGTAATTTAAATTCTCATTTAATTCTACCAAGTTATTTAATAAGCATAACCAATATTTAGCTGTGTATACTGCATAGTTGTTGCATATGTGTGGTTACACACCAAGTGTTTTGCTTGCACCCAGAGAAGTACAAATTCTCCCTCATATTATACAAGCACTTACATCTGATTTAAGGACTAAAAAATTGTCAAAGGTATCTTGCTATGTATCTTATGAGAGATTATATCAAAGTCTGTAGTCCTTATATCACTGTAGTGCCTGAGCATCTTCCAGCACTGCATTAATGACTTGTTGAACATTTTCAGTGTGCAGTCCTCACTGCTATCCCTGCTGTTGTTCAGCTAGAAAGTAAATAGTAAGTCTTATTTTTTTGTTTTTTTCCAGATTCTCATAACACTGCAATCACTAGGGTAGCTGAAAGCTTTAGAAGCAGGAGTTAGAGGATAGTGATTGATATTTTAGGCTGATCTCTGGGGGTTTTTCTGTGCTTTTCTTGTGGTGCAAGCCCTACTAACAAGGCAGCTGTGTGGTATCTCCAGATGTGCTCAGCCCTTGGACACGGCACACTGCCTTTGCTGTGGGGAACTGGGGTCACTGGGAGCTGTGCCTCAGTGCTTCAGCTGGCAGTGGGCAGTCAGGCTAAGCTGCACACTGAGGGCAGAGCTGCTTTTAGTACTTTGAGTCAGTTTTTAATGTTGCTTCTTATCTATGGATGTAAAAAAATTGTTCTAATACCATATTTGTTTCATTACAATTTATGTTACACAGTTTCAGAATCTGAAAAGATTGAAGGAGGTTGAATTTTCTGTCTGAGAGATGGGAAGGGAAGGAATAAATTTTCTTTGCATTTCTTTATGTTTATTGGTGAGGCAGTAGATTCCTGGAATGAACTAGATTGCCTTAAAGACAGCTGTCATCTATAGCCATAATATCTAACCCTAAATGAACTTTGAAAGGTGGAGTTTCCACCTGTGCCAGTCAACATAACAATTGTGTGAAGGACAATAACAGCACACCTGTCCAGCTGGTCCTGCTCAGAGCCAGGGGTGGAAACTCCTGGGTTGGGGGAGCCCTTATATCTAATTAGGAGAGCTCAAGGAGGAAAATCGTAAGGATGGCCTAGCTCCCAGGACCTAGATTTTCTGTGCATAGTCAAGAGAGATGAAGGAAAATTAGGTCTCCAAGATGACCAGGCTTTGCCTCAGAATAATAGCTTCCAGGCATTAGCTTTTTCCACTGCCTGTGGTTATCCTGTCTAGAGGAGATTTGAATTAGTAACTATATAATCCAAATGATAGATATCAATTTTTGCTATCTGTGCTAGTCTCTGGGAATGTAATTACAGGCTGTGCTTCATTTGATCCATGTGTTAAAAAGAAAGAAGCCATTGCAGTCTGGTTTCTTTATTTTATTCTTTGTGCAGCTGTGACATTTGCATGAACAGTCCTGAACTGCTACTTATATTTCTGCCAGACATTAAAGATACTTTTGAAACTTACCCAGAAGATGGCATGAAGAATTCTTAAAGCACATTTGTGAATGAATGTTTCAGAGCAAAAGTCAATATTTTCTCTTTCTTGTATTTGCCTTTCAAAATGCCTTCATTTTTTTTGCATATTGAAAGTAACTTAGCAAACTTTCAGTAGGATTAATCGGTTTAATGGCTTCTATGAAAGATTGTATCTGGAGGAATAAAAGTGGTATTTGTCTAGGATACAAGTGATGACCTTAATAGGATCACAAAATAATTCAGGTGGTGAGGTACTCAGGAGACCTGTAGTCCAACCTGGTGCTCAAAGCAGGGCCAGCTATGTTGTGAGATCTGGTGACTGACTTGGTTTAAATACCTTAATGGAAACAACTTGGATAGGATTTAATACTATAGTTTTTTTAAACTTTTTAGAAATGTTGGATTCCTGCAAAAGGGGGAATATTCAACAAGATTTCATGGATGTCTGTGACCTACCTTTTTAAAGAGCATTTGTGTGTCTGACATTTATTCAGTTCTGGGAATGAAGCATGTACTTTAGTAATTAATCTCTGATGTACTGGAAAGAATTTAACACTTAATATTGGCAGATTTTTAACATCTGAAATAAAAGTATTGCTTTGAAGTGGTAAGACTGGAAGCAGATTCGGTTAGAAATGGTATATATAATGCTGATAAAAATTCTGGTGACAAACTTCATGTCATGTGTACATTATTAAATTAGAAAAAACATTGCAAAACTGAGATCTGGTATGCTGAAATTTGTAAAATAATTTCAGAATCATTCTAGCTTCAAAGCATCCTACAACATTTTTAATTTCTGAAATATTTTTGCCCTCCATACAGCTGTGAGAAAAATCCCGTCTCACATCACAGATGTTATCACCTAACAGTGATCTGAAGCACTCCTGCAGCACATGAGTTAAAGAAAACAGGGAGCAGTTCAAACTGTTAGCTATCCTGGGGTGCTGGACACAGCATCCTTAGGCAGTTCATGGAGAGAGGTGAGATGTCACATAAGTTCACTGAAATTCAGTGGTTTATCTACAAAAGATGAAGTGAACTCAGTTCCAATTTTCTATCTTTCTTTCAGGTTTTTTTTTTCCCCAGTGCAAGCCACTGTCCAGCAGTTCAGATGGTGGGAAGCTCAAATTGCTATTGTGCTCTTGAAGTCAGCCCTGAGCAGCACGATAGCAAAATTGCGGGAGTTTCTGTGCCAGATGGGACCTAACTGAACATATAATTGAAACAGTGAGACCACCTGGATACACAGGGCTCTCAGCTATAAAAAAGGAATACTCCTAATAGTTACTGGTAGAAACAGACCAAACCAGTTTTACAGGCAGCATGGTGAATGCTAAAGAGAGTTTTGTTCCTTTATGGTCTGTGCAAATTCCAGTTGTGGCTGTAGGTTATTGCTTCCTCTGGAAAGATGATTCTGTGGGCTCCTGGCATAGCTTCTGGTTCTCCATTTATCCAAACACCACCCAGCCATCATGACATAGCTTCCATTTTCTCTTGTGATTTGAAGAAGTTAGGCAAAATTCACTCCTTATTAATAATCCAATCCTCTGAGGTATCATTTCCCATTAATTTCTTCTTTTACAGGGCCCTAAAAGTTGATGTAAATGAAATACATTTTGGAACACCTATGTAGGTATTATAATATATATTTTTTTTTAAAAAGTAGATAAATTGGGCCCATAAGGCTTATTGTGATTAAAAGCTTCACTGCTTGTGGTGAAATTCTAGAGCTACACATATTGCAGTTATTAGCATATAAATGCTCTTATCTGCCAGAGTTGGACATAATCATGAAATATGCCATCATTGCAGGATGAGGCTGGGAGCTGCCTGGGGTCCCATAACATTATGAGAATGAAGTGGCAATACTATTGTCATGGTTGAAGAAGCACATACATTTCCACCCCCTCTTTTTTGAAATTGGTAATTTTACAGCAAAAATGGCTTACATTTTAGGTGAAATTTCTGAGATTTATTTTAATGTCAAAGGTGACTCCTTTTTCCCCTAGATCAGTGACTTTAATATTGATGTTCTTTTTTTTTTTTTTTGAGTAGCAGAAAAATCTGTTAAAACTTTAATTATTTTAGATACTTTGCATGTGCATGGAAGACAAATAGCTTAATAATGGTCAATTTTTCAGAGATTTAATCTAAATGTAAAACACCTCTGGAAAACATTAAGAAATTTATACCATATTTTAGCTGTGTGGTGAGTTTTTTTCTGGAGCTTTTTAGGATCCACTTTGTTCTTATTCGCTCCTTATTTGTGTGGTTTTGGCTACTGTTGCACAAGGATGTCTGGCTGGGACCATCTGCAGGGCTTTGCAGGGAGGCAGGATCTGAAATGGTCTTTCAACCTGCCTCTTTCTTTGTCTGTAAATATGTGGAACACAGCTGAGATCAGCCTTTCTATGGGCTGAGAGAAAGGTAAAATAGGAGAAGCATCCTCCCAATCAGCTTTATTTTCCAGAATCTCTGTGAATCTCTCTGCCCACAGTATTTCAATATCAGGCCTTATACAGAGAGCTAAACTGCACTATTGTGTATAAAGAGTTAATTAAAAATATCTGTATTAACTAAACTACTCTTAAACTCCAAGTTTCTTTCATTTTCTTATGGCTAAAATAAAACCTTTTACTGTGCATGTTTTTGTTGTCACCAAAGACTTATAATGCAATGACAGAGGCTATTTTTGTAGGACATGTGTACTGTGTGAAATTTCAATAGAAATCTTAGAAGAGAGTCTGATCATGAAAGGTTTCCACTCAGCTTGCAGATAAAACTGGCTATAAAACAGATAAGCATTCAACCTTTGAATCCTTATCTAAGAAGAAGCTTTTGAGGTTCTGACCTCACCATTTTTCTAAGGGGAACAGATAATATCAGTTCCATCACTTGCCAGTCCCAGATCAGGCAATGTCAAGCCTGGATTTATTTTCATCAAGTTATGGAGAATACCGCTTGATAGTCTGCATCCTGTTCATTATTTTTGACCCACACTATTGAGATAGAATCCATATGTCTATTAATTCCACAAGAAATCTGACTGAAATATAAGGTGAGTGATTTGTGAGCTCTGGCTATATTATAGGAACATTTCTGTAAGAAAATACAGTATTCTAAAAAAAAATCGCTCACTTATCTTCATAATCATAAATTATCTCATACCTAATTGCAAATAGACAGAATGAATAATTGCCTTCACTGGGAACTGTTTGACACTGAGAATATACTGTTTATTTTATAAACTTCTTAATGCACAGCCCATAAATATGTCACAGCTAAGGAGTACTGCATCTTTAAGTATATTAAATGCAGCCTTGTGTAACCAAACATAATAGGATTTTTAAAAGAATTATAACTGAAGAATTTAACAAAAAACTTTTAAAACTTTCTACATGTGTGAAGCTTCTGTAAATTGGCCAATTCAAATTACACATCCAAAAATAAATTTTGACTGCATTGAAAAACATTGCTATTCTTCTTGTTTCATGTGAATTTAGAAGTAATATGAGAGTTCCGGTTTAATTGCTTTAATTAATTCATTTTAAAAGGACCTGTTAATAGGTTTTAGAGTAATACCAAAGTCAAAGAAATGTCAGCAATGGGAATTGCTTTGTTTCAGCGAAGGCCATGCTGACACCTTTATAGCTGCTTCAGGTCTGAACCTGATATACATTGTATTAATTTGCAGTAGGCTTTATTTTTTATCAAACTTTCTCATCTTTTATATTGAAAATCTTTTAATTCAAAACTTCATCTTGAGTTGATATACATTCAGTAATAATGCCCCTTTTTGAAGGGATGGAATTTCATATAAAAGATGTGGTGACATAAACTGTCTAGGATACATCAAACATACTAATCCAAGCACCTGGACAACTGTGGAGGAGGCAAGGGAATAGAATGAGAGGTAATAAAAGAAAGAAATGTTAAATTTACTGGGATAAAAAAAGGAATCCTGTTCTTCAAGTACTAACAATTCAGACTAAATTATGAATTCAAATACATTCTGTTTTAAGCACTCAGGCATGGCTTGATTTCTAGTCTGGTTTTTTTTTTTTTTTTTTTTTTTTTTTTTGGAAGACAACCAGCCTTCATCAAAGTTGTATTCTTCCAGTAATTAATTTTTGCTAATTTCTAATCTAAATTTGCCAAACTTCACTGTTTGGCTGCCTGCAGCTATAAACCAGCAGTTTTGAGAGCAAAATCCCTTCATTTCTGTTTCATATGCATTCAAAACACTGTGAAAAAAAATTTTCACAACTGGCATTAGGTTTTCTTTGTGGTTTCAATCCATACGTGAGGCAGATGTGTGCAGTTGTGAAACCCAATAAGTAGAGAAATTATGTATAAGTAAAATATATCTCTTCACCCCGACTAATACAATTCCACACAAAATAGTGATATAATATGTTAACATCAATTTACATGCTTACAGTTGTGCCTTTTCTAAATAATTATGTAACCAGATTTGGACTACATTTCAGATACAAATGGAAAATTTCAATTTAATCAAAAATGTATTTGATTTCAGTTACCTTTGATTAACAGTTGGGAGGAAAAAAAAGAGATTCCTGAAAATATTGAAGCATTTAATTTTTTTATACTTGAAGGGATAATTTACTTTGGAGATGCAAGCTAGCTTTTTTTTTTTACATTTTTTTACCACAAAATTCCCTCATGTTTCATTTGAAGTCAAAACAACATTTCATTAAAAATATGATATGATCCAAAAGAAGGTAAAATAAAAGTATCAAATGAAACAACTCTAGGAGCTCAGAAGACATGAAATAGAATGGTGGAGTTAAACAGATATTGCATAGAATGGTGATGTCTGTGGTTGTTTTTATTTTTTTCAGCATTGTTAAAAACTCTAAGTTCTGTTTCAATTGACTTGACAGAAGATGCTGAAGAGTTTGTTCTAAAAGAACCAAAACCAAAAATCAAACCCAAATGATCGCTGTACAAAGTCTTTGCAGTGACTATATGGTAATTCTGTTTTCTGTTTTATTATCTGAAAATTTAGGTCCCCATCCATTGGACATCTTAAAACTATATGAGGTTTTAATAAAGTGCTGAAGTCTAGTGTGCTGTGACCTTAATCTGCACCCAGAATTTCAGGGTCTATATTGAAGACTTTCAGAAGGAGGGAAGTAAATTGCAGTGGTAAACTCAAGTGTAGGCTATGTAAGAATCCTGTTGATTGTGTCAAATGTGTTGAGCATCTGGTAGCTCCTGTGAATTATGAGCTTTATTTCAAAAACATTGTCAGTAGCTAAAGTTGAGACAGCCTTGTTTAAAAAACAAAATAAACCAAATCAATTAAAATTAGATTTTTTTTTGTGCTTTTGTGACACAGCCTACCACGCACCAGGCATTACAAGAGAGCTTAATATAATGATTTAATACAGTAAATAACATACTGAAGGAAACAAATATACGTTCATCTTCTGAGCCCTGCAATTCTGTCATTGTAAGTGTTGATAGATTATGGCAAAATAGGTGTGGTATTGATTGACCAAAAGTGTTTTTATTTTTCCACCAAAATACCAAACCCAGAGAGGTAGCATTTTGTCTGCTTGCATCTCACTTTCTAGCCTGTGAGATTTCTCAGTTAGATATATGGAAAATGAGAAAGTCTGGTGGTGACACACAGCTGGACTCCATGGCTGTGACAAAAGACAGTTTTGATTTGAAATTCTTTATGCCTGGCTGAAGCTGAAAGAGAATGGTGCTGGCTAACGTCTGGAGCCAGATGGCTTTCTGCCTGTTTCAAGTGAGAGCTCAGATGCTAGACCACATTTTAAAATGATACTTCTGGTTATGATCAGTTTTGGATTCATATGGCAGTGTTCTTTAATGCATCTCAATCGTTATATCTTTTATTTCCATGAAAACCTGTTTCACTTTAGTTACAAAAGGGTCACATCCAGTAAGGCATCATAGCATTCAAACTCTATTGCTGTCGTGGGGTGTTTTAAATTAATCCTCATTTCATAACTTATTGAATCGTGTATCTGCAAAACAACATCCCTTTTAAAATGTTTGAACTGGAAAGATCAGAGATAAAGCCTAACTCTTAACATGATTTAAGCAGTGTGATCCGTGAGCTCCAATGGATTCAATTGACTGTGGTGGTGCTCTACCTGGAAGTGATTAGCATATTGTTTATGGTAATGGTGGGTAAAGAGGGAAACATGCAACTTTCCCTGTTTCTCCAAAGGGCTGTGGAATTCAGCCAGGCAGTTGCCTGAGTTATCTGTCTGCCTGCCTCCTTTGAAGTACTAAGTCATAGAAGCAACAAGAATTGCACTCTTTGTAGGTTATATTTCCCATTGGCCTATTTTTTATTTGAATAAAAGATGTGATATCCATAAACACCACTTTCTACCAAATACTAATTCTCTCATCAGGCCACTATGTATCTCATATCTGTACTGAAAGGTTCACCATATTATTGCCCTGATATTTCTTATGTCAGCGTTAAGCATTGGAGATGTCAAGGCAAAATAAACCATATGTTATAGGCTGTACAAGAAGCAAATCAAACATAGGCTCAAGATAAGGTTTGTCAAGGGAGAGAGTATAAACTGTGTTCTGAACTTGATAAAAATTCTACTTTAGCATTGAATATACTATTTTCTCAGAGATGACAGGTATTCTCTTGTTAACAATAAATATCAATGAAATGTTTCTTCTACAAATCTGGTGTCTAATTTTGTATTATAGCATCTCTTTACTTCCTAAAATGTCAGGCCTATTGAAGTAAGTGGATGCTCACAAATGAAGGTAGCATTTGTGGTGGTGTGTTCCAAAGGTTTGTGATGACCAGTTTCATGTTTGCCTCTGCAAACAAGAGTGAACTCCATCTTCATGGCTGACACTGTCTTCAGCTCATAAATATATTGACTGATCTGAGATCAACTGGAATAGAAATTCAGCAGTATAAAGCTGTAAGATTTGGGTAAAACAGAGATGGATAAATGAAATAAATGGTAAAGGGAAACGTCCTTTTAGATGGCTCTTTCTTTGAATTCTGTTTGCATTGGTACAAAGAAGAGCATGTGGATGATAAGCCCCATCATCTAAAACAGAGACCATGTTCATCTTTAGCCCCTTATGAGAATGACACATGAAGTGGGCACAGCACACACTGACAAAGAGCAAATTTCTAGAAATGGAAGTAGAACAGGCAAGGGTGTGAGAATTGCAGGGACCAAATTCTCCTGAGAGGCCTGTGAATCCAAATCTAGCACTTTTGGGAATACTGCAGGTAGCAAATTAGGCTGAGAAGAAATATGTGAAAGTACTGTCCATTCTCTGGAAAGTGTTTCACTCATTGACAAGGGACTTAGGCACAGTTTTACTGGAGCAGAGAAAACACAAAAACCTGTGTACTGAAACTTATTCACTGGAATAGGTTTAATTCCTCCTAGCTCTGCTTATGCATTTTATTAAATGAAGAATATTCATATACACCAGTTCTATAAAGGATGGAATAACTAGGATGTGAGCCATATGAATATCTTCTGCTGATGCCTTTTGGTGCTTTTTGGAATGCTGGCCCAAGGTGGCTCAGTGTCCCTGTATACTGAATGTCACAGGTGCAGCAGTCACCTACAAAACTTCCTTTGTAGTAGTTACACAGGATGCTTATGATCTTTACCAATTCCTGCTCCATATGTATGATACACCCATGCATTTTTGGACATGCATGTCTTGGAATCCAAATGAGTGCAAGTATACTATGTCTGTATGGGCAGAAAGGTTGGCAATTATTTTGTGGTAAAAGAGAACATTAGAGAAGTCGTAAAAGTCTTTGGTTGTGTTTGGTGAACTTGTCTTTATTTTGATTGGTTTGGAGCCTCAGCTGGAAATAAAACAGAGAAATACACTTGTTGCTTTTAAGCTGCATCCCAAGTAGATCTGAAGACAAAGGTAGAGAGCTGGTGGATGTAGGTAATCTATGTCTATTGTGAAGATAAAATTTAATTTATACATAAATGGGTCTATAAATTAGCATTGCTATATACTGTAGTTTCTCATATACATCTCAGGTGATCTCAGGCAGCAATATAAACAATTGAGGGCTTAACAGAAGAGGAAATCAAAACATATTGGTTGATTTCTCCTTGTATGCCAAAAGAGGAATCTCTGTTCATACTGCTTTTTGAATATAAAGGGACACTCTTTGTAATGCACTGAAAAGAAAATTAAAACCTATTGTGTTGTACAATTCTTTCATTAAAAAATTCTACTAATTTGTGCCAATTTCTTAATACAAAACTATACCACACTATTATAATTCTCTAAAAATAGAAAAAAAATACATTTTAATGTACTAGCTGTTCTAGAAGTGCCACATATTTTAGCAATAGTTAATACATTTTTGTTTTAATGAATACTGTATCATGTGTATCCTGTAAAATTTGCCTGCAAAATAACTGCATATCCAGTAAAGAATCCTGCATAGTTTTTACTGTTCCAAAAAGCACAATGGAAGAAGAACCATCTGTGCTGAGGGACATCCAGGTGGAAAGCAACTCTTGCAAAGGCAAGGATTTCAGCAAAATCCATTTAGAATCTACTTCATAGTCTCTGAGAATTTTCATGTGTTTACAGCTGGAAATAAATCTACTGGAAGGAATCTGGGCTTACATGTGTTTGAGCACAACTCACATTTTAAATTGTTAAGTTTTCCAAAATCATCTATGCATGATGCATCTGCTATGGAAAGTGTAAGTGACTTCTTAATGGCTGATTTAAATAGAATTAATTTTAAAACTAAGTTCATGATGGAGGTGCACTTAGGGAGAGAAACAGGAGCAAAGAGCATAGCAGATGCTGGAAATCAAGGTAAGTGACAGAATGGCTAAAGGAGCTGTAGGTTACTGATTACTTCCTTGCTTGGAAAACATCATGACCATTATTACGATATAAAAGTGCTTCCTTTAGTTTAGGAGAATAGGAGCTGTAGAAACATAACTATTCCATGAATCATAAATATAATTAAAGTGTTTTGCAACCTATTTGGATCCCTAAATATGAGAAGTCTTTCTACACTGCTATTGTTGGCTTTGTATGGTCATTTAAAAACACCCCATGCTGAGAGCCAAATAACATGGTAAGGGAAATTTGTGAGACAAAGTCCTTACTGAGACTTCAATAAGTGTAGGTAGTGACTAATAGTGTTGATTAAAGCTGGTTCCCTTTCCTTGGGCTGAAGCAGAAATGCCTTTAAAAGCCTGATTAGAAGCATTTGGGTATCACCTCTAGGGAAGCTACTGGAAGATTAAAAAAATCTAATGGACACATGGGGTTTGTGTTTTGTTGTGGAATCAGCAAAACCATTTGTGTCTAATATATTGTGCTTCTCCGGACTAGAGAGATCACATTTATAGCTGTCGAAGGATCCACCAGTACCAAATCCTTCCTTGAAACTAAGTGTATATAATGGTTTTTGATAGGCCTATTTTTTTTAAATTTCATTTGTAATTGAGCTCATCCTGCCCAAATGCTTATGCTAGTGAAAAGTGGAGACTCAATATCATTCAGACCTCATACTGTAAGAGGCTTCTCATGAAGGCCATTCTACCATCCTTCTTTTAACGTGAATGTTGTTGCAGCTACCCAACACTCTTACTGATCAATAGTCAGGGGCTCTATGCATTTTCTTAGGATGTTTTCTTTCTGTTGTCAAACATAAATCTCAAATGATGTTCTAACCAAGGAGAGATGTTTTCTCTCAAAGTTCAGTATGTTTCTAGATGCAGGGATACTTTCATTTCTTTAGTTTCTGGCAAACTGTTTTGTTAGACCCCCTTGGCAATACATCTCCAAGAGACATCTCCAAGTCCTGTATTGAAACTGTTATATCATTTTATTACCATCAATTTCTTGGACTCTGGATCACACTGAACACAGCCTTCTTTTTTGAAGAATATTTCTAGTTGTGCAGACCCATGTTATACTTGTGCATGCAGGGAAAATGCCACAGCACTGAGATGTGGTGCTCTAAAGAGCTGCCACAGACAGCAGCATCAGCAGACAATGCTGCAGTGCCCATCTGCGAGAGACCTAGAGAAAGGCTGGCTGATTTGGACTCACAGGCTGATAAAGGAAGGATTTTCAAAGTTTTTCTATGCCCTGTGTGAGGAATGAATATGAGGTAGCAGGTTGGGTCCAAGATATGTACTTCTAAATCAAAGTGAACTGTTGTGCTGGAATCCCTTAGGTAGCTTTCACTGAGCAGTTGTTGACACAGTGTAAATGAGTGTGTAGCTGTGTTATTTCTGGAAAGGCACTGTGCTGAAAATTCCACTTGTTAATAGGGCTAACAACAACAGGAGCAGTGTATCAGCAATGTGTGTTTCCAGTTCCAGAGGTAGCTTGGTCAGCAGCTGAAAAGGAGTAAAGCCAGGAATGGTAACTACAGGGCAAGGAGTTTGGGGAAATATTGGCCTTGAGGTTTTTCTCACTGAGAAAAGTGCAATAGAAATAGACCAGTTCCACGCGATGAAAAATGTTAAAGTGATTGCACTGAAGGGAGATCACATATCAGCTTGGATTTGATTTCTGCAGTTCATTCATAGCCAAATAACAGCTGAGCAGTGAATGGGCACAAATTGTCCTTTGAATATACCTTAGAATTCTGTAGCAAATTACCAGGTATGTGTTAACCTGTATTTAACCTATGTACACATGCAAGTTCACATCAGTCATATGAAAAACTCTCTTTTTTTTTTTCTCCCTCCCCTCACCCCATATTGTCCATATAAAAAATACCTTGGATTTAGTCTGGATAAATGTCAGATACTTTTGATTTAATCCTACATTAGATCTACCTATCAGCTGAGCCCTGGGTTTGTATTACTGTGGAAGCAAAAGAGATGAGATTGACTTCCTAGTTTAATCTATCTCCCTAAAAATCAGTGCAAAAATCTAATGTGTATCTATGGATATTAGGGGAACTCTCATTCCTTTCTGCTGCATATATCAGAATCAGTAAGCGTATCAGGATGTATTTATTGTTACGACATTTTAAAACAAAATCAAGAAAAACAACAACCCCCAAAAAACCCCAAACACCACCAAAAACCCCCAGAACACCCCCTTCTTCCCAACCTCCCCCCCCCCCCAAAAAAAAAAAAAGACCAAAATGGTAGGAAATAAAATGCTTTTGGTAGAAGAACTGTGTTAGGGAAATATCTCAAACTCAGGCACCTGAATGTCCTACAGAACACCTAAGAGAAGAAAAAAGGAAAATAAAACAGGAAAAGAAGATCTTTAGTTATTAACTAATAGAAATGTTTAGAGTCTAATTCTGTGCCTGTTGAAACTTCAGTTGTGCTGCTATTGCATAGGAAAGGGCTGTCATGATTGACTAGGGTGCAGTAATTAGGTATCTTGTTAGTGACACAGCACCAGCAGGCCACTGCTCACCACCATTTCAGTATGGCAAAACCTTAACAGCAACAAATTCAATAATTAAGTGGTATGAAAAATGTCATTATGGGATGCAGCACCTGGTTGTCGGGTTTCTTTTAGTGCATAGCATAAAGTTACTTTTAAATGTACAGCACCACCAAGTAATGAAAGGAATATTGCTGTCTTATGCCACGTAGCTTCAAAGAGCAACATGTTCTGTGAGCAGAGAAAATGCAGTCCAGGGCCTTACTTGTTGGGAAAAGTCACAGCACATACTTTGAACAGAAAGCAAGGTATGGTCTATTAAGATCACATTAAAAGGCTCACAAACTCCCCATTTTCACAAAAATTGACAAAGCTTGCCTGTTGATTTATTATTCATGTACAGAGTGCTGCTTTGTCAAGAAGATCATAAATACAGTTTCTGGTCCAATCAGCTTCTTTAAGTTCCTGAGGAAGTGATAAACTCAATAGAATTCAAGAAAATTAAGGTATGAGGTGGAAAAGGAAAGCTAAGGTGTGTTTATGCAAGCTGCTTAGTGTAAAACAGCAACAGAGAGATAAGGGCCAAATGTTACCAAATGCATAGGGTGACATATGGACTCCATCATTCAAAAGGCATAAAAGGAAAAAGGCTCTCCTTTATTCAGCTGTCTCCTTTTATAGCTTAGTTTGCTACAGGTGGACCTGATTGGTCATTTAATTAATACATTTCATATAATTGGCTAATTAACAAGACACGCATTTGGTAAACAACTTTACTGTAAACATCACATAAGACACATTAACATGATCACAGCTGCAGAGATTAAGGATTGTCTATAATTCTTTTCTCTGAGCTTCTCACAGCTTTTCCCAGAACAATGCCTGGGAAATTATCTGTTTCTCTCTGTGACCAGAAAGCCATCTCCACAGCCAAGCAATAGAAAACTATCTGTATAAACCCCCTTTATGTAATGGATGCTTGGGTTTCCATCAAAACTCCCTTTCCAGTGTAAATGATTCAGATTCCCAGTTGCATAGATTTGAGAAGTTAATCCTTGCAGAATTCTTCCACTTATTTAGAGAGTATGATCACTATTCCTTGAAAAAGAAACTGAAATCCTCTTCAGATTAGGCTTTTTATTTATTATCTCTGGAATTATTTGGACTACTACTTTTATATGTATTAACTCTCTGGTGTTAATGTAGCTCTTGAACGAAAAAAAATATTTAGTGCTTTGGAAGATGATTTAGCTGAGTAGGAGAATGGATCTGGGGATCAGGACAATTTGCTCCTCTGTTCATCTCCTTGTGTACTCACTGTGTGATTTTCTCATGTTTACCCATGTGCAGACTGGGCATAACATATTTCAGGGATTTGGTGAGAATAATTTATCCTGAACAGTCCTTTCAAATGAAGGGCTGTTCAAAATAACTGTAACCAATTTTATCAAGCAGCTTTCATTGGCTGTGATGTAGTTGCTTGGTTTCATAACTCAGCCTATATGGAATTTGAAGCACTGTTGGAGTGGGGATATCTTGTATTGTCATTACTTCTCTATGGTACAGTTTGCAAAGTCTGAAAAATATCTGCAATTGATAATCTGAGAGATGGTTGTTTGTGAAAAGGTGCTTAAGTATGACATCCAGATGATATTAATTTTTCCATCAGAGTGTCAAAACTGCAGGATGAAGAGTTTTTAAAGCATTGATCTATTTTTAAGCTTAGCAATCCTATGAAAAAATCTCAGCAAATCTTTCCTCTTCTAACTCCAGCGATGCCTATCAGATTTGATTCCAAGATACTTAATTTCATTATAGTCTGAAGTAAGGGTGCATTTTATCCTTAGCAAGTAAATACTGAAATCTAGATGGACTGCAGGAGAGAGGTGCCCAGAAGAGGCTCTGGAAAGCAAAACTCTTGTCTGGGAAGTCTGCAACACCCTTAGAAGAAAATCCTTTTTTTAGGGAGCCTAGGGAATTTATCATAACTCCTCAGGTTTCACTGCAGTGCAACATCCAGTTTGCATTGCAGGTGTTGGTAATAAGGAGACAACAACATGCTGATAGGAAAATGATCCCTTATTATCACAGTCCTGTACTCACAAATCTCCTTGAATAAGATTTCTGTTTGATTTCGAGACACTGCTAAGATCATAACTCATGCGGGCTTATCTCCACTCTCATATCTGGGAACATTGCTGGCTTATGTTTTGTTGGTAACTGTGTGCCAATGTTTTATTACCAGTAAGCAGCATGAAAGGAAATGAAAATTGAAAGAGGTATTCCATACTGATATTTTATTTAGACCTAGCTAAAGACTGTTGCAAAATACTTCTCAAATTTGTAAATTACATAAAGAACTCACAATCTCATGTGTTGCTCTGCTATCTCTTTTCTGTGGCCTAATATCCTTTCTAATAGAGCTAATGCCAAAATGTCCATTTGCATCATTGGTGGAGGGGTAAATTTTGTTTTTATTTGCACTGATATTATTAAAAAAAGGAAGTTTGAGGGAGATCAAACATGTCCATAGCACAGAAATTTTACTGTAACAATTCCATCACTTTTTCTGAAAGTGCTGCACATCTTGTAGGAGTGGGTTTTAAAGAAGGACCTTTGTTTTTAGTCTTGGCAGAAGTAATAGAAACAGAATAGGCAATTTTTACTTTTAAACTAGTACAATTTCTAGGAGGGGAAATCAAGGGAACCTTGACATGCCACTCAGAGAAGAGAACTATTTTTCTCAGTGCATAAACTAGCCTTGCAGTTCTGCAAAGAGCAGTCACTTTTCAGGAGAATACTTGACTAACTTTAGTGCATACCATGCTATTCTTTTAGATCAGTGAAGGGTTGAAGAGATTTTCTGGACATCTTAATAAGGCTCAGTTCAATGATGTAAGACATTTGCTGAAAGGTACATCAATTCCAGTCCACTTTAGCAGAAGCAAAACTAGATATAGGCTGAGCACTTAACATAAGTAAAGCAACAGTTCAAAAATGTAAAAAGGGAGTATATATATTTACATGGGCATATGAAGTGTGTATTTTATAATGTCATTTTATATTGTCTTATATATGGACTTCTGATAAAGAGTGGAGTGCCTGGGGACATGCTTCAGGCCAAGTTGAGACACCAAGCCACTCTTGCACCCAGTCACTTACTCTCTTTAGATTATTTTTTGTTCCTGAGATGTCTGACTAAACATACATAATTTTTCATTAGATGAAAAATTATATTAACCTGCTGTTCACTCTCTCTCTCCTATGTGCTGAAGTTCAGTGCTAATGCTTTATTCTTTTCTTATATTAAAAAGCTGCAAGTGTGGTGTGATAACAGGCATATTCCTAAAATTCTTTTCCTGATAATCACTGCTGTTCTTACTTTCATACAGTTCAGTGAACAACTGGAGAAACGACAAGAACTGAGCAATTTTTCTTAGGAAGAGAGATGCCTGTGAAGCCATGTTTTTGTTAAAACACTGGAAGAGTCTGTGGAAAGATTTGAGAATTCCAGTTCAGCCAGGAAAAATATTTTTTTAGACATGTCCTTCATGCCATGAGTATAGCTTGTCAGTCACTCTCGGTTGGATGATGGTGATGGAGATTATTTTTCTCAAAGCCAGATTTGATCTTTGTTACAAAAAGCTCTCCTGTAATAGTTAAACAGAGATGGCAAGACTTGATCCTCTGAAAGATGAGGTGCCAGAGAAAGCTCTCTGTGAGGGAGAAAACACCAACAGCTTTCAGGAACCAAAAGTCTTTGACCCAGCCAGACTTCTTGTGGAGGAAAAGGTCTCTCGTAGAGTGTTTTGGAGAGATCTGTGTCCTCTGCCTGCCAGAAAATGGAATGGCAAAGCTAACATTTGAGCCATTGTTTTTCTGTTTTTCAGAGACTGAGAAAGCTTTGATTAGAATTTGGAAAATACTTTGTTTCTGTTACATCAAGCACAATTTATCCCAGGGCTGTGATGCCTGGTGAAAAATACTTAATGCAGAAAGATGATGGGGGATATTAAGGGTATCTCTTTTCTTCCTCCTATGTATGTAAACTTAAAACCTTAGAGTCATTACTGCAACACAATGAAAGAAGAAACAGCTTCCCCAGGAGATAACCCTGATGTGGGTAAAAATTTGAAATTGAAAGTTGGAAGTATCCCTGTAAAACAATCAAAACTTCAGCAGATGAAGAAAGTTTAAGGCTAAAAAGCTGAAACCACTGTCAAAGCAGCAATCACAATTGATGAATGATATCTGTGAAGTGATCTTCTCTCTGGCACCAAAAGAAGAGAAAGTTTATCAGTCACTTCAATGGCAATGACATTGGCTCCCAGATGTGATCACTGCACTCTGTGCTTGTCACTGATCTCTGCAACTCACCTCAGCTGATCTGCTGCTGCATTTTGTGCTTGACTGACATTTTTCATACAAACCTTAGATTTACAGAATAGATGGCTTTTCTTGCAAGATCTCTTTTGCAAAAATGACTGTAACCTTCCCTGTTGATTAAATTTTATCTCTAGACAGTGATGAAATAACCATAGTTGTTGTGAGTCTTGGGGTTTTTTTTTGTGTTTTTTTGTGTTTTTTTTTTTTTTTTTTTTTTTTTTTTTTTGTTTTGTTTTGTTTTTTCTTAATTGCTAGTGGAATTCTGAAACTCCTTCCACTTCATTTCATCTGGACATTACCTGTTTACCTGTACCAAACCTCTTGTATATTATGATTAAGTGGTGAGTCCAGTTATTCCTGTTCAAAAGAAATAAATTTGGGGGTCACATTGAATTCGTGTTTCAAATCTTCTGGGGATCATGTATGACATTGGTTGCATTACTAAAGTGTGGGCATGATTTCAGGGGGAAAGCATCTGCAGGGACAGTCTGCATATATATATCTGGATGGACATTTGTCTCATTTTTTATATTACAGCTGCAGAAGACCTAAGTGCTCTTAGTTTTAGTTACATGTCATTCCAGATAAGAATAACCACCTAGAGATATGGTATAATCAAGCAACTTAAATTAGGAGTCAATCCATTAGAATCAATGATTATGTTCAATAATAAAGATTTCAGTGTTCTATCAATTATCCTCCAAGGTCTCAATAACATAATATATAAAGCTCTTTCTGCTTCCTTGCAGCATGTCCTACATGTGTATGTATTTAAATGAATCACCCAAGTACTGTATTCTGAATTAATATATGTAAATAGTATCACTTCAATGCATATTTAATGACAAAATATGAGATTGTTTCTCAAAATCAGCCCATTGCACTGATTTTTATTGCAATGACTAATAGATAAGTAATCCATTTAATAGGATGCATAACACTAAT
The DNA here is from genome assembly GCF_026979565.1 of Vidua chalybeata. Taxonomy (NCBI): domain Eukaryota; kingdom Metazoa; phylum Chordata; class Aves; order Passeriformes; family Viduidae; genus Vidua; species Vidua chalybeata. The sequence goes on from NC_071535.1 coordinate 18,003,774, forward strand.
GAAACTACTGTGGAAGTGTTTTTCCCTTGTGCTGATATAACATCTCGCACAACTGAGTCTATTTCGTAGGTGTCATATTCATGCAGTTAGCAAATATGTGGCATGCAAGTGTTTTGAATTAACTTTATGTAAATTTGACATAACTGCCCATTGATGCAGCCTTTAGGAGATCTCATGGTATTTTACTGTTACCAATAAAAATCAGCAATGATGACTTTTTGAAAATTATGCTTAAGTCTATGCTATTGAAGCTGTCATGAAAATTCAAAGTGAAATTTCAAAATTCTGTACTTTGAAACACTCTAGAACTCTTACTAGTGTTAACCCAGCATTTTTTAAAAAACAAGCATTTTATCTTAAGGAATAAATCTTAAAAAATTTTGGCTGTTTCAAAGTTAACTATTCCTAATCCTGTACTCATATATATATAATGGAAGACTAGAGATAAGATCAAATTAAATAACCTGAAAAGAGTTTCTGTATGTATAGACTGCATGTATATATATACTTCTCTATTTTGACTTAATTCCTGAGGAAAAAATTACAGGGAAAAGCTGTTGCAAATTCCATCCAAGTCAAAGGACCTGTGCAGAAAATGAATAGCTTAAATAAATTCTGTGATTTAAAGGAAGAAAGAATAAGCAAAAAAACCAAAAAAAACCAAAAAAAACCAAAAACAAAACAAAACAAAACAAAACAAAGCAAAACCCCAAAAAACTACTATAGCCAGATATTTTCCTTAGTTTTATTTTAAAAACTTTTTTACTTCATGGGAAAATAAAAAATTGAAAGTGAATTTTCTAGAACATTAATAACTACCTAATATGCATATATGGGGCAAGATGGCAATTATAAACTTTGGCTGGCCCTGAATATATGACCTATATTACCTCAAGTGGCAAAGCTTCACCATTGTCTTAAGTCATGTGTAACTTAAGTTATGTGTAGAGCTCTTCTGGTGTTCATGTTGTGCAGAGCCATTTGAAGATTGGTGTCCCTTCTCAGGGCACATCTCGTGAGACTCAAGTAAACTGATACCAGAAGTGTGGAGAGGACAAAGGAAGATATTTAGACATGCACATTACTTAAAAAGAGAAGGTCTGCTGATAAAGAGAAATTCTGTGGGGAAAAAAATAACTAGATTAACTAGATTTCAACAATCTCAGAATGTGAGCACACAGTGCTATAGAGACATAATCACATGTGTTCATGTGCATGTGTTTAGCCACTGAGTACGCATGTACAAAATGAAGCACAGTTACTTGTGCTGCTTTAATAATGTTTTAATGTGGGAAAAGTTAAAACCATGCTATCTCTACTATAAAGTAGGCAGTGAAATGCAGTATGTCATCAGACACACAAACTTTCTTATTTTGTGAGGTGTGCAGCAAATATCTGTGCAATTTAGACATTTTTAAAATGCCACCTGCTGACTAGAAGCTTTAAATTTTCATATAGTGTTACTATAAACAAAATACAATATTAAGTGACAGATATATTCTCCACTAATTTATGTTCTGTGCAGCCTTGCTGCAGTTAATATGCCCAATTCATTTCTGGTCTTACTCCAATGCTAGAATGCTAATGCCAGTGTAGATACACTAGGGATGAACTAAATCCAGTAAGATTACATTAAATGCAGATTATGGAAATAAATACTCACTTATGCATTACATAATAATTTTTAAAAAATCAAATCAAGACTTGATTCTGCAATTTTTCTCCCTACAAGAGCAGCCAAAGATGTCTATCAGGTGAATGAGGGCAGCAGTGTGGACCCCAATCTTAGGAAAAATAATAGGTTTGTGTTGTGCCCCAGATTCAGAAAAGTTATATCAGTGTATACTTGACAGAGAAGTGAAAAAAATTACATGGTCCTGCTGGCTCTAAGAAGACTAAGATTTGACTCTGAAGACATTCATAAATAATAATATTTATATGGGTCTTGCATGCCTATATCTTCGGAATACTTGCTAAAAATAAATGAAGACAAATTGCTATTGGCAATTTAAAGGAGAGAGGATGCCATTCTAGATCTATGTGCCACATTATGTGGACTTCATAAGTTTGTGTCTAGAATCATAGAATAGCCTGCCTTGGAAGGTACCAGTAAAGGACATCTAGTACAACTCACCTGCAATAGGCAGGGGCAAGTTCAACTAAAACAGGCTGCTCAGAGTTCTGTCCAAATAATCCTTGGATGTTCCCAGGGATGAGACATCTGCCATCTCTCTGGGAAACTGTGCCAGTGTTTTAACACCCTCATTGTAAGAATTTTCTTTCCTATATCTAGTTTGAATCTACACTCCTTTTGTATTAAACCATTGCCATTTATCCTGTTGCAACAGGCCCTGCTAAAAAAATGTATGCCCATCTTACTTATAAGCTCTCTTTAAGTGCTGGAAGATGCTCTAAGGTCTTCCTGGAGCCTTTCCTTCTCCAAACTGAACAAGCTCAACACTCTCATCATGTCTTCACTGGAGAGGTACTCCAGCCTTTGGATGATTGTGGTTTCTGTAGATACTGCTGCATAGCCCTTTCTGCTGAGGAGTTTAGTCTGTTTAGATTCAGAGCCTGTTAGTAGCTTACAACCCAGTGCATTCTCTTTGTTTTCTTACAGCTAGATATTAAACAAACCATGGACACAATATACAATCCAGCATGTTGCAGTAATTCCAAAACAGGAAAATCCTTTCTTATAATGTGACAACTTTCTTCATTTTGGTGTCTGGCTGTAAATGAAACCAACCAGATGGTCCTCACTGATCTGTATTGTGTGTGAGACATTTCAGTGCTTTTATGTCAGGGCACAAATTTGTTTCATCTAACACTGGAGAAAAGCAGCTCTTTTGTGTGTTTATTTGATGTTTGTGGTTCAGATGGCTGGCAGCATGCACAGTCCAAGAATGGCAGTCCTCCAGATTTAATATGATGCTGGGGATGACTAGTAGAGGGAACTGAGATGAACTGAGGATGAAACATGAAAGTTGTGTTGTGTTATTTTGTTAAAATGTTATTTTCACCCAGAGCCTTGCCAGAGTTAGGAAAAAAAAATAAATGATCTGTCAACTGCTTTGTCAAGATCTCAAGCTAGGAAAAGACTGCTGACTGGAAAAGTCTGTATGCCTTGTGACCAAGTGTTCTCCAGCATGGCCATTCCTGACCGAAATAGAGCGGACTTGAAAGACTTTCAAAGGAATGTTGAGCAGATTTGCTTTGTCAAACAAATTACACATTAAGACCTCTAAAGCATCCATATACGTCAAGTAACTTTTAATTCAGGCACATAAGACACATTGTCAATGGAATCAAGCTTATATTTTAGGAAGAAATAGCCAAAGAAATAATAAATAGTTAAGATAAATATAACTTTTTAACCACAGGTTTTCAGGTTTATAAAAGAAGTTGGTTGCCATTATTCCTATTTTACAAACGAGGAAACTGAGTTATCGGAAAGTATTGCTCTTCCCAACAGCCTATTTGAAACAGAACATAAGTAATTAAATTCATATGACTTGGTTTAATAAATCATTTATATTAAGATCAGAAAACAGAACTTTTTTCTGTAGTTAGCAATAGATATTTAAAAAATAATATTTCTTTATGTGACTTGGAACTCTCTAACGGCTTTATCCCAAAATCAACTAATTCTAACAAAGTCAGCTACTGGTCAGAACACCTATCATAGAATATCATGAGCTGAAAGGAAACCACAAGGACCATCCAACTCCTGGCCTTGCACAGGAACACCCCAATAACCACAAGAAGTCACAACTGTAGCTGTTTACACTGTTTATCTGTAGTTACTGGAAATTTTGTCAGTAAAATATACATGCAGTTCACTGAATCACACGAACTTCCTACAGTAGATCTCCTCACAGTAAGATGAACTGGCTTATCTTGGTAGACAAGAAGAAAAGAGAAAAATTCAGCTTTAAAACTGATTTTTGAAACCAATTGGTGTTTTCCCTACTAGCCATTTCATATTTGGAGTATGGCTAACTGATTGCAAATAGAACTTGAGAAAGTGTGTTCATGAAACTCGTGCACATGTCCCTCAGCAAGAAGAAGAGAAAGCAGAAAGGCTTTGTGTGAGCCAGGCTGGGGTAATGAAGGCGAGAGATGAGCCTGAGTAGAACACAAAACTCCTGAAACCTCTCATGTCATGAACTTTCTTCCCCATGCTTGTTTAAATGAATAAATGAAACAAATTCCTATGTCTTCATTAGGAATCCAACTGGTGTATTTTTCCTGCCAAGATGATGCCTTCTTTAGTAGCATCTTTGTTGCATATTTGTGTCTAGATTTCTGCCTTTTATGTTCAAAATAGACTATTGTCCTGCTGGCCAGCTGTTCCTTTAGTAAGTAAATGTTCTAGAAAGTATTAATAGGAAACAACTTCTGATTTTTCCAATATTTTCCCACACAACCTGCGTTTCTGCTTTTCTGCTGCACTATTCACAAATATCAGTTAATGTCAGCACATTTAATCGCTTACCTGTGTCATTTATGTATGCAAGTGGAATTTGCTACTTAATTCCCTGTTTATTGCAGAGATGCTTGAGAAGATTCAGGGCAAATAGCTTAATTCGAGTTCAGCATAGAGTTCTTCCAATTCTGATCTGGATCCTCATGAAGAAGAAAGGAAGGATACCTTTATTCCTTTCTATCTAAATGACTATCAAAATGACAGATTTTTCATGTTTGCTGGCATACAAAGTTCACAGTTAGGTGTTGTCAAGTTCCAGTCAATGAATTATCCAGCCTAATGGAAGAAGCAGAAAAGAGGGATGGATGCCATTTTTCTAACAATTGAAATTCTTTTTGCCTTGCCTTGAGTCACCTTCAGCTGTCTAGTCAGTATGATCCTGAGACAGACTGAGGCTGTGCCTCCTGCTGCACTACATCAACTGAAGATCCACTCAGTAGTGTGGTTTTACTTCAATACATCAGCAAGAATAAAGACTCTGCCAGGATTTTGGTATAAATGTCAGGGTAATAAGGGAGTTGAATTGGGGAAATGATCTCTTTTCAGTGCCTAGAGACTTTAGGAGCCTTACTGTGTTTTAGGGTTAATGCAAATGTTAGGAATAATCCCCACAGTTCATAGAGAGGAAGAAGATCGTGAACTATGAACTGTTCATGACTGCAGTCTGTGCAAGGTATTTCTGAAAGATGGTACTTTTTGTTTTGCATTCCACAATGGGAAGGTGAGAAAAATCCTAATGATTTTAATTTCTAGGGGAAATGCTATAAATGACAGATAAAATTTAGATCCTCTAAGAAAGGGTAAAAATGAAGTTATAAGAATGTCTTGCAGGAGAGTAGGAAACATTTTTACAGGAGGGATGGAGAGATTTTCACCTAATAAAAGAAATCTCTTTTAGTTTTCACACTCCCTGAGTGTTCTTCAAATTTGCATTGGCATTTCTTTCACAGGCACTAATGCGCCGGTTGAGAGAATATTCTTGGTAATGAATGACATTGAACTGATGACAAAGCAGAAAGTGAGTACTGAAAGGGAAGAAAATAAAAAGGCTAGTACAGTTGTTAAGATGAAACACCTGCTGTGAGTGCCATGAAAGGCTCCTGGGGAGCAGGCAGCTTCTGAACAAATAATTTTCTGAGGAAAGATAAAATATCCTTGTATGCTGACAAGGCCACCTTTCCTTCCTCTCCTCAGTCTCTTTCTTATGGATTACTGTTTTCATGTCCATGTTTTCTTGGTACATTATTAACAGCTTGAAATACCGAGGTTGCACAGAAATGGGTTTTGTTTCAGGTTGCTACCTAACTAATATTTCTTATTTTTTGTGTCTCATTGGTTTTTGAGAGAACATATTCTGTCTGAACATATAATATAAAATTCCAGCAAGCCATTTTGTAAATTTCTAAGATATTTTAAGAGTCTAACCACAGTTTCAAGAGATTACTCCAAAGGTCATTGATGCACTGTCTTACTAGTATCACAAAGCATCTTTTCCTAGAAAGGCAAAAAACTGAAGCTTGTCTTTAGCAATCCATTGTATCTCAGCTTATAATTTCCCCCTTTTATAAGAAATAGGATTCTTTCCTTTACAAATGCAAAGAAATTTTGACAAAAGACATTCTTTAAAACCTGTCCCCATAAAACTTATCCTTGGCTGGCACTCTATGATGCCAGCCAATGCCAGATGTTAATGGCACAGGCTTTTCTAAGTGGGTGTGATGATACCAGTCTAACAGATGGGCCTATGGAGAATAACCATGTACCTCAATATTGAGTATTTCAGGCACAGAGTTCCACCAAGGAGGGATTGGACTGCAGTGTGCTCAGAAAAACATTGGCAAAGATCAAGTAAACATGCAGTCTCTGGTTATCAGCAGAGTTATTTGGCGTCTGGTATAATGTAAAGCATGCTTTGGCTCTCACCACTGATAACTAGTATTTTGCTTACAAATGAAAGAGTGAGAAGAAACATTTTGACTGCTCTGTCGTTGATTTGAAGGTCACGCCCATGGAACTTGGCCTAAGGGCCACTGGAGGTTTACTGGAGTGACTTCCCATTGCTCTGAGCCATTGTTTTTCCCAAAGACTTGAACTCTGCCAGGATCTCAGAACACTTTACCTAGGAGTGCTGCTCTCCCTTCAGTAAGTTCACCAGCTAGACTGAATTGCTTTTTGGTCATAACCAGGGCAACAGTAGATATCACCTAGGCAGAATATTTGGTAACTTTTTGACTTGATTTATTTTGCCTGGTATATTTAAGTACTGCGGGAAATATTTTATTAGTAACAATGAAATGTAGGTTTATACTTTCAAAAGAACTGAAAGAGAACCATTCCCAAACCACTGTGACTATTCCATGGAGCCAACAGTAAGCAATGCTGCTTTAATATGGTAGCAAAGGCCTTATGCTGTAACAGCAGGTGGTCTCCCTCAGGGGTCTGTGTTAGGATCAGTGCTGTTTAATATCTTCTTCACTGACGTAGGCAGGGAGATTGCACCATCAGAAAACCTGCAGAGAACCAAGCTGGGGGGGTGTGATGGACATGTCTGAGGAACAGGATGTCATCCAAAAGGACCCTGACAAGAACTGGTCCCATGAGGTTCAACAATGCCGAAAGCAAAATCCTGTGCCTGTGTCAGGTGTCAGTTCATGCTGAGAGAAGAGTGAACTGAGAGAAGATGTGTGGAGAAGGACTTGGAGTTACTGGTGGATTAAATACTAGACATGAAATGACAATATGTGCTTGCACAACTGTGTCTTGGGCTGCATCAAAAGAAGAGTGACTAGCTTGTTGAGGGAGGGGATTCTGCCCTTCTCCTCCGCTCTGGTGAGACCCCACCTGCAGTTCTGGGGTCCTCTCAGTACAAGAAAGATGTAGACCTCTTGGAGTGGGTCCAGACAAGGGCCATGAAGATGATTCTAGGGCTGAAGCACTTCTCCTATGAAAATAGGCTGAGGGAGGTGGGTTTGCTCAGCCTGGACAAGAGAAGGCTCCAGGGAGACCTTATTGTGGCTGTTCAGTACTTAGAGGAGTCTTGTAAGAAAGATGGAGACAGGCTTTTCACTACAGCCTATTGCACTGGGACAAGGGGTAATGGTTTTAAACTAAAAGAGAGTAGATTCAAATTAGCTATAAGGAAGATAGGGATATTTTACAACAAAAGTGGTGAAATACTGACACATGTTTCCCAGAGATGTGGTAGATGTTCCATCCGTGGAAACATTCTGGGCTCTGAGCAACCCGTTCTAGTTGAAGATGTATCTGATCATTGCAGGGGGGTTGGACGAGGTGACATTTAGAGATTCCTTTCAACCCAAAGCATTCTATGATTCTATGACTCATTTAAATACCTCTCACATAAGTAGGTCTAGTGATTTTAATAGATCTTTTCTGTTAAAAGATATGCACTAATGCCATAAATAATGGCTTACAGTGCTGAACCATTGTAATTTTTTCAAGAAAGAGAGTCTGTATTTTGTTTTAAGAAATATTTTAATATTAGAAGTCCTACACAAAATTCTTGACAGATTTTTTTTAAAAAGAGTGGATTCACATTTATTACAGGTGTAATTCCATCAAAGTTGCATTATGGATTAATTTATTCTAAAAATATTTTCAGCACATTCAGAGCTGACCTATTTTGACTAGATAATTTCAGAGTTATCATTATTTAATTCCTCGTTCTTAGCTCCTGAGCTGGAAAAGATTTGTATCCTTGTATTGTCCTTATTTGCAACAGATAAGTAAGATTCTCTGTGCTTTCTTGTCCACTACAATTCACTGAATATTTCATTTCATGAAAATTTTGTTTTTCACTGGCATCAACTGTGCTATTTTACCCTGCCACCTGAGGTCATTTCAATTACATCTGACAAATGAGTTACAGTAACC